>NC_138065.1:50840490-51519868 GCF_964194185.1 Rhinolophus hipposideros | reverse complement strand
CCAGCCTCCCCTGTAGGTCCCTCTGTCCTGAACACAAATATTCTGTGAACAGCGTGAGGCCTGGAGAGGTGCCAGGTGTTGACGCCCCAGGTGTCTGCCACCATTTGTTTTCCCACAGCCAGACTCACTATCAGGGTCTTTGGGTGGTCCTACCCCCTAAAGTGACCGGCACTCCCAGAGCCTCCGACCACAGCCTGGGGACAAGCATGGCTCCTCCCTCCCGCCACTTGTATCCCTTCCACTCTGTCACCCCACTTCCGTCTGAGAGCAGCTCAACCTGGACTTGTTTTGAAAGCAAGTGTGGCTGCTTCTTGCCTCTCTGCAGATGCCCCAGGCTCCTGGGATGAAAGAAAACATGTGAGAAGCTTGTAGTCACACTCACACCCAGTGAGTCACAGGCTCCCAGCTCACCACCGGCTCCTTTAAGCCCCCCAACACCTTGAGGGTAAGGCGTGATTGCTCCACAATTGTAAACAAGTGGGAAGCACTTGCCTACACCAAGTTCAAGCAGGGCATGGCCCACTGTGACTTCTGGGTCCTCGTCCCCTGCAGTGGGGACCCTTTGAGTGCATACCCCGCTGATATATTGGAACCCCCTTCCCAAACGATCCTGACCAGACATCTTCCCGACTTTGCGGAACTCTCACTGTGGAGGGGAACCCCCTGCGTCACATGGCAGCCCCTCACACCATCGCTGGGTGGTCTAACGGGTCACCAGTCTCCTTGTCACGCAGACCCAAAGTCCAGCTCTGCCCCTGGAAATGGAAGGTAACCAGAAGACTACCGGCTACTCGGTGGCACCTCGCAGGCCATTCTTGGCTGATTCCCCTTTAGTCTCCTTCCCCTTTTCGTCTTACACTTGTCTCTGGAGGGCTCTGTCTGCTCTGCGCACCCTGTCCCACCTCACCCCCCAGCAGATTAGACAAAGCTGTGTGAGCCGGAGGTACCCCACTGCCTCCCCCCTCAATGCTTCTCTCTGATTTAGTTTGCAAGATAAATCTGCCTAACTATAGATAGATAGAGATACTGAACCCTCTCATTGCCCCCCTTTCCTTCTGCTTGGTCCTGAGTCTGGGGGTGGGGGTGGGGTGGGGGTGCCAGCCTCAAGCAAGTGACTGCCTTTAAAGTCAGATTTAATCTCCCTTCCCCTCCACCCACCTACCAGCATAGTCAACGCACAGCGGAGACACCTGCTCTGAGGGGGTGGGAGTGCAGCCAGCAGCAGTGGGGGTAGAGGTGGCAGAGGCACCCTTGCTTGGTGGATGGGGCAGGGGGAAGTCTGCTCCTGGCCACAGATCTCACTGGAGCCGTGCAGGTCTCTTTAGGCCATGGTGGTCAGGCACACAAAAGACCCTTAGTGCAAGACGTCACCTCTGCCTTGGAAAACGGACGAGATCTGAGTAGGAAATGCACATCACAAATGGGGCTCTTGTCATACGGAAAGCAAGCACACGGTCAGAGGCCACGGGGCCTCTGCCGAAAAGGACTTAGGAGCCAACGTGAAGAGGCTCCCACTAGGCAGGAACAGAACCACGAACGCGTCAGTAAGAAACTACCTGCAATGGACCAACACACTTAAATACGCTGAAGTCCGTGCAATCATGACGATACCAACACCATACACTCTCCACTCTCCTTTGGAGGATGCAGGGGAACCAAACCATTAATTTTTTACTGAAAAGAACCCCCCTGCTTTTTGTTATAAAATGTATCAAACATCCACAGAAATAAACGAGTGGTGGGAACCTCCGTGCACCTGTCACTCGACCTCAACAGGAGCAGCTCGAGACTGTTCTTCCATGTGCCCACCCCCCTTCCCAGGATTATTATAAATCAAATCAAGGCATCGTCTCCATCCTGTCCTCTAAAAATGGCAAATCCTTGTAAATAGGGGCCGGAGTCAAGCATTCATCCTGGGTATTTATCAAGGTAACCAAATGGTTGATGAGAAGTTTCTCTTTACAGAAACATTCCACCAAATCAACGGAAAAAGAGCGAGCCCAGGGTGAAACAGCGGCTCTCAGAAATGATTAGCAATGGCTTCTAACATCGCCAAAGAAAGCCCTCGGGACCTCATTCGCCTCCTGACCAAAGTACACCAAACCACCTTGAAGTATGTTCGTTCCAAGCTCAAACCTGACAAGCCTCCAGATCCAGCTGCCAGTTTATAAAAATACTGGAGGCAGAGGAACATGTCCCACGACACCACAGGGATGCAATCATGAAATGCAGACTGTGGGAAATTGCCGGGGGAACAAACAAGCTGGCTTCCTCCACAAATACAGTTCAAGGAAATAAAGAGAGGGTGGGAGAGGGCGGGGTGCAAGGGAAGGAAACTATAGATGTAAAAGAGACTAAGAAACATAGAAGCCGGTTGGCTCCTAATTCAAACAAACAAACTGTAAAGTAAAACAACACCACCAAAAAAAAAAGAGAGAGAGAGAGAGAGAGAGAAATTGAAACACTGACTAGATATTTGATGATATTAAGGAATTATTGTAAGTTGTGTAGGTTAGATAATATGGTTGTGTTAAAAAAAATAGTCCCTATCTTTTAGAGATACGTACTGAAAGATATATGTGCTCTTTGTTATAAAATGCATTTTATAATACATTTATATTCATTATATTCTTTTCATTATATTATTTTTTTCTACTTTTATATGCTTGGAAGAGAAAGACCTCCCCTGATTTCCCCGTCAGAAAACAGCGGTTTGCTTGGAAGTGAGGCTTACACTGGTCATTCCGACACTACCATAGGGGTTGAAACAGCCTGTGTTGAAGGCTGGCTATGTTTCTGGTTTAATTCTCAGAGTTTTTTATGCATCATCTCATTTACTTCTCATAAAACGCTAAGACGTCTGTGTTATTGTCGTCATCTCATAAATGGGGACATTGAGGCACAAAGACATAGAGAATACAGTGCAGGGCTTGTAGGATTTGTTCTTATTGTAATGGATGGAAGAGGCTGTTGGCCACCTCTCTGTAAATACCTATAGACGGAGGCATTTTGGTCACTAAGAGGCCTCTGTTACCATGGAGATTCCCCCAGAGGGGTAACACCTTAAGCTTTTGCACACCACTAATGGTCTCCTGTGAAATTGTCTTTCAGATTACTCTCCCTTCTCCATCAGGGCCCCGAGAGAAAGTAGGACTGGTCAGACCAGGAGACGCCCAAAGAGAAGAAGGTATGAAGGACAGAACCCGTGACCTTGGCAGTTTTGCCTGGAGCTTGCCTTGATCCCATCCTCAGGTGGTCAGTGCCAGATGACCGGCAGACAAAGCTGCCGTTCTTGTTCCCTCTCAGACCCAGGGAAGGGACAGCACCTGCCCAGATGACGACTTCTTCGCTGACCCCCCCGGCTCGCTCAGACTCTTGCCGACTGGCTTTTGCGACTGCTCACAACTTCTTGGGACACCCTGGTACAACACTGGGAAGGCATCTGGGAGCCACAGGGGCTGCTGGGGCATCTGCCAGCTCCGCTGCCAGATCTGGGTCTCCGTTCCTGCTCTGACGACCAGGCCGGCTAGACGCTGTCATCTTGTTCCTCACCAGGGTGTCATGGAAGTTCTCAGCCAGCCACACGAAGGCCCCTGGAAACTCGATTTCCCTTCTGTGGGCTGTGCTCTGTAGGACCAGGCAGAGTATGGAAAGGCTGAACGAGCCAGGCTGTGGAGCTGCGAGGGGCTGGGGGACTTGGGGAAGACACTCTGTTCATTGCAGCCACGTACCTCCAGCCACGCTGGCAGGGGTCTAGTGTCCAGTGCAAGTGGAGAGGCTGGCTGCAGCCTTCCTAGGGCAAGTTTCCCCACGCCATGCTTTTGTTTCTGGCTGCCCGGTTAAGGGGACACAGAAGAACCAGGCAGCCTGAGCAAAGGCTTGCATGGTTAAGGGCCTTTGAGCCGGGAAGAATGGCTGAGATACAGATGTTAAGCCTAGAAAAGGCAGGACTTGGGGATCTCGGAGAAGCTCTCCATAATTGAAAGACTGTCTCATGGAAAAGAGCTGTGTGTGTGTGTGTGTGTGTCCTTGGGATCAGTAGAAGAAGCTTTCCTATGACCCAATTGGAGAGGCAGTGTGGTCCACAGCCGGGCAGACCCTGGAGTCATAATGTCTGGCTTCAAATCCCACCATTTGTGCCTCAGTTATCTAGCCTGTGAAGTAGGGATAAAAATAGTATTTATCTCCAAGGGCAGTTGTGAAGATTAAATGACTTAATAAGGCTTTGATCGGCCTTGTTCATGCTACGTGCTCAACGAATGTTAGGTTAACGTAATGTTCACACTGTCAGAAAATGGAAACTTCTAAGCTAAGGCAAATCAAGACAGCAAGATCCAAATTGTATGGAGTGTGATTCCAACTGTGTTGTTAAAATGCACATGATTTTGGAAGAATACTGGAAGAAATTACAAAAAGTGTCGACAATCGATTAGGTGATTTCTGGGCAATAAAATCAAGAATGATTTAAATTTTTTCATTTTTAAATATTGCATCGCTTCTAAATAAGCATGTGTTATTTCATAAATGGAAAAAGATTTTTAATGCTGTCTCTATTTTTTAAACAGCGTAGTTTGTAGCGAGATCCTGGTCCCTAAAAGGATTTAAACCATTCTGTTCCTAAAAATATTCAAACCCATATGGCTAATGGAGGCTTGGGTTATTTATACTGTTTAATCCCAACCATATGGAAAGAAGGCAGTGCTTAAAAATACAGACTGCAAGGAAGAAGGTAACACTGGTAACAGTGGTTACTCTACAGAGAAGGACGAGAGAAGGGTTGGTTCGTTTCTTTATTCTTCTCTGCACTTTTTACATTTTCTAAATTAAATGCGCATTACTTTGAAAATGGGTGTGGGGTGGAAGCCATTAAACGGAATGAGAACTGAACTAAAAACAAATCAAAAGAAAAGGAGTTCCATCTAGATTGGCGCAAAGGTCCTCACAGACCTGGAGATCTAGTTTCTCTGACCACAATTCTGTGGCCACAAGATGGTGGCAATTACATGACGACACATCTGCCGGACACACCACACACTGCCGCTGGTGGTCGTCATGCCTTCCTCCCCTGCCCCACCTTCAGAAACCACTGAGGGGCTCCGGTTTATTTTTCCATCACATTGCAGCCCTTCCCCACCATGTGGCTTCAGTGTCTCATGCTCTGATCACCCGACTTTCCACCGAGGTCAGGTCCCCTGTCCACGTCTCTGTCATACGACCAGGCATGCCTTCACAGTGCCTCACAGACACCTGCCCTCCCCATGCCTGGATGGCTGCCGATCCCTCACTCAGGACCCCACCTCCCTCCTGCCAATCCATGTTCTACCCAGCAGGCAAGGGGGCCTCTTCCAGCAGGTGCACTGAGCTCCTCCTAAAAACCCCCGTTCTTTTCCTGCACCAAATGATTTACACAACGGCACTCTCCACTGCTTCTTGCCCCTGAGTCTTGACTCTGTCACTTGGGTCTGAGCTTCCTGAGTGTGAAGCCACTTTTTCTACTGATCTTTTGTCTCCCGGGACCCAAATCACAACCTCTAGCTCCCGCTGAGGGTGTCCTCAGAATCCCAAACACCACCAGCTGGACTGTGTTACTCAGTGGCCACTGGGTCTGACACCCAGTCCTAGCAGAGGCCAAGACCCAACGGGCAGACCGTCAAGGGGTCTGAAAAGACAATGGACCTGCACGTTAATGGCGATTTGTCAGGATAGCCCTGCAGTTAAGACACAACCCTGCCCCACAGGGAAAGAAACAGTGTTGTCACTCTCTCTGAACATTCAGTGTTTGGTTTAGAGTTCCCCAGCATGAGCCACCCAGAGGAGAACGGGACAGGTCTCAGTGGGGTCATGAAAATGCCAGACAGCTTAGAGAGGGGACTAAAAAGCTATGCAGCTAGGGTTAACTTGGGGATAAGTGTCGACACGAGCCACCCGCACTCGTCTTTACTACACAAAAGAAGCTATGGCAGCCAGGCACACTCCTGGTGCCATTTCACCTTTCAGAAGGAGGGTTCTTCCTGCTCAGACCTCCACCAAGTCAACACGAGTTCTCTCCCAGCTCCAAAAGTTTGGTTCGGAACCTCTTAAACCTCAGACGCTGGGCTCTGGAGTGCACAGACCAGGGTGACTGGAATTACGTTCTCAGGTGATTGTAAAGAAAACAGGGACACCTTTCAGAGGACACATCAAGCAGGACCTTTCCAACCTTTTAACTCTTCGGCCCACTCAGCTTGCCGTCAAACATGAAAATGCAAGCTCCTTCCACATAACATATATCCTTTTGATATCAAACTATGCAAAAGTACTTTTAAATTTTACTTCTGAGCTTATCTGGTGGTGAACAATTTACTTAATTTGGGATTGGCTATATTTCCTTGGCTTTTATCAGGCATTCTTTGGAATTTTTGTACTGTGACAAAACTCTAACCGGCAGCTTGTTTTCACTTGTGAAAGTCATGTGACTAAATCAACCATAAGGTTTATACAGAGCACAGTTGTGGAATTGCCTGAATCTCAGTGCCTAGAGCTTGGGTTCTCAACCATTGTCTCGGTTGAATGGTGTTGAAAGAAAAGTGTTATTTCCAATAGTTAGAATATAAGAACTTGGAAATAACTTACTTCTACTAAAAATGTAATGTGGGGTCCAAGTTATACCTACGTGAAAATCATTTGCTTTCCAAAAAGGGGAGAAAGTTGGGAGGAGAGCAAGGGTGGGATTTTGTGAGCTCAGGGGGACACACATTTTGCTGCCATCCATAATGTAGGTTGAGGTTGAAAGAAAAAAATTTGTGGGAAATGTCTGATTTCTTTCTGAAACCATAAGTTTCTCAATACAGATGCAGTAAGTTCGTGATACAATCTAATACTACGTATGGGGGCCTTAAGACACAGCTTGGTAAATTGATTGATACCTAATTCTCCAGATGGAGCCATGCAGCAAATGGTACCACTGTCCCTCTTTCTCCAGGAAAAGCAGGGAGATCACAGGTTCATCTCTTAATCCCATGAGACTGGTCAGGAATTCCTGTTTGCCCATTTCACAGGGGGACACACTGAGGCACAGGGCAGGGAGGGCGGGGACGGCAAACCTAGTGCTGGGTGCTGAGAGGGATCCCAGGCCTCTGTGGAAGTCAGGCCTTTGGCAACAGTACCCTGTCCGTTTCATCGGGTGTGATCCCTGCCTAAACTACATGCCTCCTCTCTTCCCTGCCTCTCAACCAAGACTCCCTGGGGACCTGCTCTTGTCACCCTCTGGACAACTCTCAGAAGGAGGCTCAACCCTCTGAGCTGTCTCAGCAGGAATTTGGGGCCTTTCTGGGTCTCGTGAAAAATCCTTTGTACTGAGGATGCTCGTGAGGCCCCCTCCCTGCCCCACTGGGGACAGCCCTGTCCCTCACCTCTCTGGGCTCAAAATGACATCTCTTTTCCCCCCTCGTGACATTTCAGAGCCCCAAACCAGCAGACCCCTGTTCTCTGCAGTGCTCATGAAATACTGAGCCCCCGCAGGGGCTGTTGATAAAGAAAGAGGCCAACGAGTCCTCCCCATGACACGTCCGTCCCCACTGACAGCCAACTTTGGGCTTGTGCCGTGGTATTGTTCTCAGTCTCATCTCGATCCTGCGGGGCTGGGCTGGAGTGAGCCTCTCTCCTCCGAGTGCCTCCCAACCCATTTCTGCACTGCGTTGGCAGTCCTTCCTCCCGCTGCTCGCCCCCCATCCCCGCCCCATCTCGTGCCCTCAGCAGAAGCAAAGGCCCTGCAGGCTGGGCCAAGTGGGACCTTAAGAGCATGGAGCTGTGACCGGACAGCAGAGGAACCCAGCTGCTGTGCTTGCAGCAGCCCCGGGAGTCTGGGCCTTGTGCCCCAGTGCCACAGACCACTGGAGTGACACGAAGGAATCCTTCTGGACTCACGTCCAAAGGCCGGTGTCTTCTCCCGGGAGAGAGCATTGAGCTTCCGCACCCTGGGAAGGGGAGGTGTGGGTGAGGGCTTATACTGCTCGTGCTGCTGCAGCCTATTAGGACAGAGCCCAGGGGTAGTGAGGAGTTACGATGGGGGGACAGAGAGGCCTGGGGTGCGCCCTTGTATGGCTCCCGGTTTGGGCCCTTTCTCAGCTATCCAATCTGATCAGGTGACCCCATGGTTGTGCCCACAGAGCAGCCAACCAACATTCTAATATCAGCATTCTTTAGCTTACAAATCATAAGGCCCTGGGGGAGAAAATCAAGCCCCTCTCAAGGATTTAGCGCCTAGACCCGAAAGCTAGCTACCTCCCCCTCTTACTCCGCTTTCCCACCAGGCTTGGACGTCTCCCTGCCCTTTAAAACATCCATGCTTGTTTTTCCGCACGCGAGAGCTTTTATTACTACCCCCTACATTCCCAGCTCTAGCTGTAAATGTTTATCTCATTTATGCCTCAGAGCTCACTTAGGAAGATTGGCCATATTCTCTTATCGTACAGACAGGAGGCAGATATTCAGAGAGGTTAAGTCACTTGCCCAAGGTCACACAGCTAGTAGGTAGAGGAGCTGTTCTGTGAGGCAGCAAGGCCCACATCACCGGCAGTGCAGCAGCTGCTCCTGGAGTCCAGATGGGGTGAGGGTGGGGGGCATGACGGTGACAATGACAATGGAAGTAGTTTACATTTGCACAGAACTTGGCAGCCATGCTCCTACTCTAAATTGGGGGCATGAACTGAGTTTGAGGAGAGGGGCCATTCCCCTTCCCTCCTCAGCCACTTCCTGAAAGACGTGAGATTGCTTGCCCACTGGGCTGGCCACAGTAACAGCAGGTTTCCTGCATGCAGACTGCCCACTGCAAATGTCCCACTGCCTGGCGGGGCTGGGGACAGGGGTCCAAAGGTGCTGCTGTGTGGCCCTGCCCCTTCCCACCTGCCCCCTCATCTGCCAGCACAGGGTGAAGCCCCACAGCCGCACAGAGGCTCAGTCTGGGGCGTGGATTGTTAGGGACTCGGGGACATGAGCTGCTTGTACCCCTCTGTGCTCCCTGCCATCTCACTCCTTCTGCTGCAGTGCTGGCTGGCCAGGCTCCCGTGGGGAGGATGCTCTGTGAGCATGGCTTCCTTGGCAGTTACAACCCGGAAGCCCTCCTATCAGTCCTCTCTGCAGCCCCCGGCTCACAGACCCTTTGGACGAGTGTGGCTCATTGTAAGCTTCTCCCACCAAAGACAGGATGAATATGGCAGGAGGCCTCTCTGTCCACACTGCCCCTCGGGCCCCTGTGAGGACACACCGCAGGCTCCGAGGGGCAGTAGGCTCAGCTGTGCTGCTTCAAGACCTCGCAGAAGAAGAGGCATCATCAGGCCAGAGAAATGAACAACATGGAAAGTCAGTGGAAAGAAAACATGTTTTCATCAAAGCAAGATCAAGAAACTGGTTTGGTTCTTGCACCAACCCCCTCATTTTTCATATGAGAAAGCAAATTCAGAAGGGCCACCTGCCTAAGTCACCGGAGAGACAGCCCAGGGAGGCAGAAGTGCTGTGGACCTTGGGCAAGGCACTTAACCTCTCTGTGCACCAGAGCAAACCGGGGACGGGCCCACTCCAGGGGGCTGTGGTGGGGTCACACGAGACCACTTACGTGAACACACAGTTCAATCGAAAATAGAAATAAGATGGAAGGGGTCGGTGGCAGACCGGGGACTAGAGCACAGACAGCCTGAGGCCCAGGCCCCGGTCCAGCACCCACCTGGGCTGGCAGAGTCCCGATGTGCCAAGCGCACCGCCGTGGCACAGAGATCTGTTTCCCACGCTGCGAGGCCAGGCTCTCCTACCACATCCTTTCTCTCTGGCTTGTGGGGCCTGCTGCCTGCTGAGAGGGTCGGCACAGAAACGGCCCTCTGTGAAAGCCTCTGACCACTAACAGCAGGCCCTGCAAGCCGCCCTGCATCCCTGAGTGAGGTGGAGGAAAAGCCCCTGCCCAGTGCTCAGCCCAACCACACCTGGCGCTGCTCTCCAAGTGGTCACTAATCTCACTTCCACTAAGTGTCTTTTCATGACAAGACAGCACGGCCAAATGGAAGGAGTGCCCAGCTGGGAGTCAGAGGCTGTGGCTCCAGGTCCCACAGAGTTACTTTGCAGCTGTGGTCCCTGGAGGAACTCAGTCAACTCCCCTCCTCCACAGCCTCAGTTTCCCTCTCTGTCAAATGGGAATGACAGTCCCTCTTTCCGAGGGTTTGTGATAATGCACAAAGGAGATAACACGAGGAGAGTGCTTTGTAAAGCAGAAATCAGGAGCCAGTCATATAGTAAGATGTTATCATATGTTCTAACAAAATTTTTAAATGATTTTATCACTAAGATGACATAGTGGTAATGAAACTTAAAAAAAAAAAAAAGAAAGAAAGAGCCCCTCTCTGAAGAAGCAAAACAAGTATTTCCCTTTCTGCATGTGCCACGGAGGGGAAGCATATTCCCATAGGGGTAGGTCAAGTGGCTCTGGGTGGAAACTCAGGGAAGTGTGGATGTGGGCAGTTCTGGGAAATGGCCTGATGGGTGGGTGGGCTGTGTGGGCCCCTCCTGGGAGGCTGAGGCCATTGCCTCCCCTACACCTCAGAGAGGCAACCTGAAAGGCAAGCCTGAGGCTCCCAGGACGGATTTGAGGTTTGACAGCGTCCGAAAGCCTAATAGAAATCCAGGGCAGCAGTTTCCCAAGGGGGATGTGTCACTCACTGCGGAATAAAAATGGAAGAGATAAAGAGGGGTTCCTAGAATGATTCCTCCCCTTCCCCGCGGTGTTTGTAGGGACAGATTTTGTGTTCTTGTATGACAGTTCAAAATACACGTGGTGGTAGATTAGCACTCCAATAACAAAAATAAAAGGGCTCCCACGTCACCTTCTTTGAAAATATGTATTCAAATGGGATGAAATGCTCCCCTGGGCTTTTGTGTGTGGAAGCAAGGTTAATTAAAGATTTCCTGCCTGCTTTGTGAATAGGTGACACGGCCATTGAGGTGCCAGCATGGCCCTGTCTACTCAGTTGGCTCTGTTCAGTTTTCTTTCTATTCATTGGTTTTGGTGGTGGGATTCCATGGGAGCTTGACCTCATTCAGGGATGAGAGAAGCAAAAGGCTGCTGGTCACCTAGACGCTGTGTTTGCCCAGAAAATGGCTACGTCAGAGCCGCAAACGCAGAGTGACACAGGACAGGACTGCGGTCTCCTTTTCTGAGATCTGTAAACTGTGATGTGACTGGACGGCAGGAAGGAGGCCGAGGGGTTCCTGGGACATGAGTTTTCAAAGGGGAGCGGGGCTCTGTGGGGCCCAAGCCCGGGGCAGCCCCTGCCTGGCGCCCCCACCACCCTCACAGGCCGTTTCTCTGAAAAGAAAGAATTGTGATGTATTTGCTCCTTCACAGGGGGCTTAAAATGCTGAGACACGAGACTGAATGCTTCCTGCCTCTGATGTGTGCCTGAGCAGAGGTGTGGGGACAGCCAGGCCCAGCGAGAATGTAGCCTTTCTGCCCAGTTTGGTGCCAAATGCCCACTTTATGACCCAAGTAAGGAAGAGTGTCTTCCTCATCGTTGTGTCGCTCCCAGCAGAGAGATACACGGCAGGAAGCAATAAATGTCCCTTAAACAAATATACTTACAGGACCTAAGGCAGGAGGGTGGGGGCCCTGGGAGGCCAGTGGCCTCATAATTCCAGAAAGTTATTCCAGATATTTCCCTCCAAGCTCTTCCACCTTTTTCCCCTCATCTCGCCCACATTTTACTTAATTTTTCTTCTCCCATTCTATTTCCCCCTCTCCTTCTCCCTTTCCTCTTTCTGACATCTCTAAAGGAACATAGATAAGCAGTTATTATATTTTTTAAACTGTGCGTTAAAATCATTCATTTGTTGAATTACTTTTTCACATTTAAAATGTGTATTTTATTCTATATTTACAAATGCTGAAATCTTGGTTTTGTTATTTCTTCCCTTAAAAAAAATATATTTCGATACCATCGTTCCAATGGCTATTACCAGAAAGCAAAAAAACAAGGGTTACTGAGGATGGGGAGAACACGTGTGCACTATTGGGGAGAATGTAAAATGGGGCAGCTGCTATGGAAAACAATTGAGTGAAGCCTCAGGAAATTAAACATAGAACTCCCAAGTGATGCAGCAATTCCACTTCTAGATGGACAGCCAAAGAATTGACAGCGGGGTCTGGAAGACATATTTGTCCACCCGTGTCCACAGCAGCATTATTCACACTCGCCAAGAGGTGGAAGCAACCCAAGCGTCCATGAATGGACGACCAAACTGTGATACCCACGTACCGGGGAGTGTTATCAGCTGTAGAAAGGAAGGAAGTTCTAACACCCGTTACGACCAAGATGAGCCTTGAAATAAGCCAGATACAAACAGAGCAGTACTGTAGGTATGATTCCGCTTACATGAGGACCCCAGAGATGTCATATTCAGAGATAGAAAGTAGATGGGTTTTGGGTGCCAGGCGCTGGGGAAGGCAGCAGGGGGTGAGTGTGAAAGGGGGTGGAGTTTCAGTTTTGGGAGACAAACCGACCCGAGTTCTGAGGATAGATGGTGGTGATGGTTGCACAACAATGTGACTGTACTTACACCCCTAAGTGCACACTTAAAAATGGTTAGCAGGGTTAATTTAATGTGCCTTTTACCAAAATAAAAAAGGGGGTGGGGAGATTTAGAGCACAGACTGTTAAAATCGTCTGAGGCGTTAAGGTCAATACTCCTGGTCAGTATCCTATCTGCTCACATCTGCATTTGTGAGGGAGGAGGAGGAGAGACCTGAGCTTGGCTGCTGGTCTACACAAAGGCTTAACCCTTGCAGCACCGAGTAAAGCAGGAGACCTGGCCTCTTGCTGTTGTTCTCTGGTTGGCCTGTACTTACTTTTGTGAGTCCAACATTTTCCTGCTGCTTTCAGAGATAAAGGTAAGCCACTGCCTGTAAAATGTAGAAGTTGAGCTGCACAAAGAATGAAAACGCACACACAAGAAAACAGCGGGCGTTTGAAGCCTCTCACTAAGCAAGGAGGGGAATTTTCCTTTTCTAGCGCGTAGGCCATTGTCTTCAGCTTCGAATCATAAACAACCTCCCCAGCCAGGGTGAGCTCCAGGTGAGGGACACCCCACTCCCCAAAACCTCCTTCCTGAAGTGACAGTTCACTCCTAGTGGGAGGTGGGAAAGCATTCAGATCCATCTCAAAGGGACCCCTCCAGGGGTGGGTGTGCGGGATGGATGCTGAGCTGGCAGCCTTGTCGCGAGACACCCAGGATGGTGTCAGCCTGGAGGAGCATGCCCCACTGTTCTACAAGGCGTTGTTCCTGGGATACCATGGGTGGGGGTGGGGGTGGGGACAGAGAGAGAGGCGATGGGGAGGGGTGAGGGTTTCTTTTTGGAGTCCATACATTTATATTATTCCACTTTTGAGCAGGTAAAAATGATTCCACTGCCACCCTCAAGCCTTTCCTGTCTTCTCCCCCACTCCCATTTTCTTAATTTGTCTTCTCTATTCTTTCCATCTCCCCTTTCCTTCTCCATCTTTGTCCTCTCTGCTTCACAGAGCAAGCATCAGCATATTAGAAACAACTGCTACTTAGTGGAGCCCTTTCTCAGTGCCACCCCCATGGGTTATCTCTTTAGATCCTCACAACAGCCTTATGAGATAAATGTTATTGTGCCCATTTTACAGATAGAGATGTTGAGGGCAAGTAACCTGCCCAAGGTCACACAGCTAGACTATGGCAGAGTAGAGATTTGAACCTGACCCTCTCCCTTCAGAGCCCTGACCCATGACTGTGTTGCTGTATTTTTTGCAAATTCTCTTCCCTCCTCCTTCTCTGCTTCTAGTACAGCTTTTCCTTCCCCTTCCTTTTCCTAAAGCAGTGGGTCTGATGACAATGTGTCCGCAGGGAATAGGGCAGAAGTTTGACTGACAGGGAGCGGAAGAAGGCAGTGGGGCTCAAGCTCCGATCATGACATCAACGTAGCTTTATTTCCTGCCTGCATTTCTCAGAATGGCTAAGTCCCGGAGCTAGAAGGAAACTTACTGATTATTTCCATACAGACCTTCCATAACATTGAGAAGAAAACAGGATCAGAGACACCAAGTGGCGTGCTGGAGGCCACTCAGCTCATTAGTGGCACAGCCAGACCCAGGAGCTGGCCTTCCTATTCTGAGACTCTGCCTGTCGTCAAGGCCTTCTCCATAGCTGCCCATCTGCTAGGTTTACTTATCCAGAATCAGTAACTTGTCCAGGACGCATTTACCAAGCACTTAACCCTGGTGAGGCCTGGCGTCAGCACTCGCACCAGGCAGCTAGGTCTCCTGGGAGGTGTTTACTTCTGAATCCATGTATCTGCAGGAGCAGACTCGGGGACCCTGGACTTTTGTGGGGCTCTAGGCTGCAAAACGGGGACGTGGCTTGGGGCTGTCCTAGGGTGATCTGAGCTGGTCCCTGCAGAGCTATTAGGGGAGCAGGACAAGAAGGGGATATAAGTGGGTCAGAAGTAGCTGGTGGGGGTGGAGACGACTGGTAGATGAGACCTGCTTTCTGCCAACCTGTGTGCCCTCTGTTACTGGGCGTGGCCATAGCCAAGTGCCAGGCCCTGCGCTGAGTTCAGCACTGCCTCTACCTAAGGACTGGGGATGTGTTTCATCCTTTCCGAAATGGTCAGATGCTCTCCCTTTACATGGGGAATGGCCAGCATTTGGAATACTCTAGAGACGGTGTTGGGCTGAGAATTTGGCGTTCAGGAAACACAGTGGCTTCTCTACAGGGGTGTGAGCAGGACCTTGAGGGGTCGCGTAGCTCACTGGGCTGCTCTTGGCCCATCTAGGATACGGGCGTGATCTTCTCAGCCTGCCCACCTCTCAGGTGGTCTTGCTGCTGGGTTGCCCTACTTCTCTGCGGCACTGGGGCTCTGCCCCGCCCATTCACTGGATCATTTGCGGGTCAAATGAGATCAGGAGTTAATCATGTCCCTCAGGAGGCAGCAGCGTCACCTCACATTTTGCACTGGGTGTCCCCAAAGGCCAGCACACACAGAAAGAGTTGTTAAACAATGGGTGTTGAGTGTGAAGGTCTCATCAAAAACCAAATGCGAGGGCCACGTCCCTGATCACATTAGACCATGTCCTCATTGGCCTCCAGAGCTGGAAGGAGGGTTAGAGCCCTGTTCCAGGGCCTTACTCTGGAGCAAAGGTATCTGAGGTCCCGGGAGCTCAGACGCCTGGCCCGGCTGTGGCTGGACCTCAGCAATTCCTCTCTGCACCTCGCTGTTCAGACACAGCAGGAGGACAGAGCCTGAGGAGGGAGGGCTGGGGCCCAGGTGGCCCCCTGGGAGATTTTGGTGGCCTTCTCATGCTGTCGCAGAGGTACTTTCAAAGTCCACTGTAAGAAAAAATTTCCAACCATGATGCAGTGGTTAGGGGTGCTTTGAAGTGACAGCCCCAGGTGGGTGGCTTACTAGATGCATGGTCTCATCTGTGAAATGGGGACATCGTGGGGTCGTTACCTTACAGGTTTTGGGGAGAAATAATTGCAAGAATGGCTGGAGTGTGCTCTGCCTCCAGCTTAGCACTGGGTACATTTGCTCATTAAAGGCTAGTTGTGAGGGTACTTGTCACCCTGCTCCTCGAATATAGTAGATACTCAAACAGTTGCTGAATACATAAATGAATGAATAGCATTAGTGGTGGGTTTTGTTGTTTGTGTGTGTGTGTGTGTGTGTGTGTGTGTGTGTGTGCGTTTACATGGCAAGAATTATGGAATAAAGCAGAAGGTAGGTAGGTAGGGACTTGTTCATCACAGAAGTGTTCCCAACGGTCTGGGTTTCCACCCATCCAAGACACCACTGAGTGACAACTATGTCAGAAAAGAACTTGCCCTTGACCTTGACCTTGACGCCACCTCTCCATCTCTGACTGCTGCCCCTGGGCTGGGCCCAAGCCCTGTGTGCTCCCCCACTCCCTGTCCATCCTTCTGCCCTGGTCACTACTTGGGCCTGCCTGGCCCCAGGTCCACTCAAAAACAATAGTTTGTCACTATATCCTAAAGCGATGAGGTTTGCTTCTCTTTGGTCCTGAAGCTCGAGCCTATGGAGAGTCCGACTCCCTCCACAGAGCAGGGCAGGGAGACGGAAGAAGGAACCGAGGAAGAAGCAGCTGGATCTCGGAGGGGCTGGGCTCAGAGAGAAAATAGCAAGGCCATTGGAGGAGCAGGGCTTCCTGGATGGGCCTGAGGGGTGGGCCGGGGGTGGGAGGAGGACAAAGCACGACCAGGGACCCCAGGAGGCAAGACGAGAGTCTAGAAGGTGGAGATTCGGGGACTCTTCCTAAACGGCCTCCCTGCGTTTCCTGCGATGAGAGCCCTGTGCCCTCTGTCTTCTGTCACCATCATAGATGCCCGAGAGGAATGATATCAGAAACCCTCCTCCAAATAGTCATAAGCCCTGTCCTTTAGCGTGCAGGCCAGGGGGCTGTGAGGTGCACATGTCACACGCGACATCTCGGTCACATGGAGTTAGGCCTGGGGTTTAGGGAGCTTCACAAAGAAGGGGGTTGCGAAGCTTGGGCCCACACAGGCTCCAGAGGGCGGCCACAGGGAGCAGGGACACGATGGAGACCCAGCAATTCTACTGCCAGGAATTTGTTCCAAGGAAATCACCCCACGGTGGACACAGATATATACACAGAAATGTCTGCAACAGCACTAGTCATAATGCGTCCAAATGCAAAGCCGTCTAAATGCCCAACAATAAGCCATGGCAGAATAAAACAGGGTACCCTGCAGGCCCAAAAATGTAGATGAAATATTTAACAATAGGGCAAGATGGCCGAGATTGAGCGCTAAGTGAAAACACAGTTACAGAACCAGAGGCAAACCCAGGACAGGCGTACTAATGAGTCTTGGTGGCAGAATTTAAAAAACCGATTTTTGTTTTCTCTTTGTTCCTTTTTTATGTTTCCCAAGTTCTCCACAAGAAGCATGCTGTGACCTTGTGATCATCAAAACGTGGAAAATAGTATCTTTGAAAGTGTGTGTTTTAGGTTCAAAAAGCAGAACATGAAATCCACCCCACTTGAAGTGTGGTGCAGTGGAATGGCTGACTTCCAGGTCACCGTTTGCCTTTTCTCATTTTCTTCAGTATTCGAGGGCAGGGGAAACTTTCTTGGTAAAAAATTACTGCTCTGGGGACAGCATTAAATAAGTAAGGACACAAAGATTGTAAGTGTTGTTGCTGTTTCATTTGGAAAGAGTACCAATCTCTGGATACCTGTTATCCTAGAGTTTCGAGTGAAAAAGAGACATAGGTCTTCTGAGAGCGGAAGCCTGGCCTGGCAGAAACGGCACTGAGCTGAGAGCCATTCCTGGGTGCAGACTAGAACCACGCACTCTCCAAACTTAAAACCCCCTCTATAAGGGCACCCGTCCCCGTCCATGACCTGAATGCCACCTACAGCATATTCTGGCTCTGCCACTTGCTTCAGGGTTCTGCTCTCTCCTTTCTCAGGGCCAGAGAAATAAAGGGATTGGGACAAAAGGCATCTCCCAGGTCCTGTAGAGTGCACAGAGCCATGGTACAGAAGGGGAAGAGTGATGGAGCTGGAAAAGCCTCCATCGTTGCTTTACCCAGGGCTGTCCTGGCCAAATTTTCTACTGAGGGTCTGGCCCTTTCTCCTTGGTGCCTGCCATGAACCCTGCTGCAGACGGGTGATGGGTGTCCATAGCTTAGCCTTGGGGTCCTGGACTGGGGCAGCTGTCTGCCACCCTTCCTGTCCTTTAGCTTCTCCCCCAGCGCTTGCCAAGGCAGCGGCTTCTGTGCGGCTTGGATCAAGCAGGGCCTTCCAATCATCCCTGCCGCTTCCTATTTCTACCAGTCTGTTGCTCAGTAACTCTGGTGGTTTTTCATACCCCAGTGCAGATCAGCTGCTGAAACAACAATGTTTTGGCGTCTTTCTACTTGATTCCCTTCCAACCTTGTGTTCTGGAAGGCCCAGGTCCATCAAGAGTCTGAGAAGCAGGGACACTGGAGTGAGGCCAGGTCGAGAGGGCCTCGAGGGAGCTGGAGATAAGCGCATGCTTTGGTGATCCTCAGGAGACCCTTCGATCAACCGCAGAGGGACAGGGCCACTGGTGTTTCCCATGGAGATGCCTCAGGCCCTCCATTTGGCATGTCAACTTATCTGTTCAGGCATTTATTCTTTCACGATTTGTAGTAACTGAAAACGTTACCCGGCTGCCACGTGCTTAGCCCCTTCTGGACCTTTATACACGTTATCATGAATTCTCCCAACTCTTCAAGGTAGGTAGAGTTACCTTCATTTTACAAAGGAGAAGAGTTTCAGAGACGTCTAGTCATTTGACCAGGGTCACAGAGCTAAGTAGGGATAAAGCCAGAATTTTAGTTTCCGTCTGGTCACCGCATACATCTATTTTCTTTCCATTTCCTGCCAAAACTGACCTCACTCAATCCCACGGTCTGCACGGAAGTGCAGATGGAAGACACTAGGGGGTACCTGCCAATGTGGACACCCAGTTCAAGTGGCTGCTTTCCTTGGTTTCCAGCTGTTCCCTTTGGCAAGAGCCATTCCAAAACCCACGCTTGCAGGGTAGCCCTGAGACCATCATTTCAACTAATACTGGGGAAAGTGATCGCAATGGATCCTTTGTGTGCTGGTCAGCTTGAAGCCAGACTGGATTGTCCATCATGGCAGAATCCGTCACTGAGTGACTGACCAACAAAAATGCTGCCCATCCAGGGCTTTTCAACCCAGAGTAAATTTTCCCCATAGGATTTTGGCAATGACTAAAGACATTTTGGGGGTCACACCTTAGAGGTGCTATGGGTATCTAGCAAGTAGAGGTCAGTGATGCTGCTAAATTTCCTACAATGCACAGGACTGGCCCCCCCACAGCAAAGAACCATCCAGCCCCAAATATCATAATGCAGAGGCTGAGAAACCCTGCTCCACGCACTCAGGCAGAAGGGATTTGACCCAACTGGAGAGACCCGATACCAGAAAGAGCAGCTATTATTCCTGGGAAATTGTCGCTAGGGTTAAACAGTACAAGAGGTTGGCTGTAACCACCGCTGTCCACGGCCTGCTGGGCTCGTCAGGGGTCACTGTGTATTTTTTCTAGTTTGCCTTATTCAAGAGTGGTTCATGGAATTTACTTAGCCTTTCTTTGGGTTAAAATCAGGAATGGAAAATTTCACCTCGAAGTGGAAAACAAAGAGGACAGGAAAAGGTGTGTGTCATAATGGGAGGTCACATGCAGATTTTAGTTCAGTGTGTTCTTTTCTATGAGGCTACTGGCCCCCCCTGCACAGCACCCCCCTCTCCCCAGGCCACAGGTGTAGACATGCACCGCCCATGTGCCACTGGGTAGGAGGAGAGCTTGGATTTGGATCTAGAAGAGAGAGTGGAATTCAAATTCCAAGTCTACCATTAACTAATCTTGAGCAAACACTTAACCTTCTCTATCAGGAAAAGGAGCCTTACCTACACTCTGGAAAGGCTCTGGACTTTTTCACAAAGTGATTGACATAAAAGCACTTGGCAAAGCTACAAGGTGTGATCTGACCACTCACATGAGGACGACCACACACACAGGGGGTTTCTCCGTGGGGCATGAGGATTTCTCTGTGTTCGACTTTCCCACATGACGGCCACCTCTGTACGTTTCTCCTGGGTGATACGCTATTTCTTACGCGGCCCTGGAGGAAATACTCTCTATCCCATGAAATGGAAACGTTGAATCCACATTGCTTTACTCGTGACCCAGAGGAGATGGTTGCTTCTGAGAGGATAATACCTCCCATTGCAATCAGAAGGCTCACAATGGTTACGCAGACAATGTTTATGATGCAGCTTTCCATTTTCCGAGTGACGAGGTCATGACAACATCCGCTGTTTCATTGCCCTACAATAATTCTTGCCACTTCAAGCCAGACTCTTACTGCTGTTTAATTCTCATCTGTTTTTATCTTCCCTTAACAGGACGCTGGATGTTTACTTTCAAAAATCAGCACAATGTCAAGCGTGATAAAAATAAAGTTTAAAATAGAAAATTGCCACTGTTCCAGTATCACCTGAGCTTCTGGTATGAACGAGAGAGCTGGACTGTACACATATGTGTGCTGTGAACTAACTTTGAGCTGCTGCTTGCAAAGCACTGCTAACAATGGCGACACACACACACAGTTTCTCATAATTGCCTCCCTCTTGCCTGTAAAGGCTGGTTATGAGGGCAGAATTGTTCTGAGGATGAATGAGCTACGTGTTATGAGAGATGTGAGGTCCTGAAAATAGAAAGTTCTATGACGAAACTCTCCATGAACAGAGTAAATCAGAGAATAATCACAAATGCTTTTATCACTCAGGCCAGCCAAATCACCCGGGGTTTCCATCTCACGTTAGAGAGAGGGGTATGCCCCTTTGGGGGGGGGTGGGGAAGAAGCTTCCTCCCCCCACACACAATGTGTGTCATTTTTGTTTCAAGTTTGGCACCTGTACTATTTGCTCATTGAAGCCAACCACCCGCTCCAGCTGTGTGGCTGCCTAAGGAGGGCAGCTCAGGTGTCCCCCTGGGGCTGTGGGATGGGAACAGGCAGAGATGGACAGACATTTCCAGACGCATAGATGGAAAACCGGGCATCAGAATCTGTGGACATAGACTTGGACGCACGCTTCTGACTTCCAGTCCCAATGCTCTTAACCAAGGGCTGCCAACTCTGGGCGGCTGCCTGTTTTGTGACTACAGGAACGTCACCACACTCCCTAGTTACGATGGCAGCTTTTGTGCTACATTCGCAGAGCTGGGTCGTTTGGAAAGGGACCACATGCCCTACAAGGACAAAGATGTCTACTCTCTGATCCTTTGGAGAAAATGTTTGCCAACCACTGTTAACGACTGGATTTCACTCGAGGAAGGCCCGTGGTCAGTACTTTAGGCATCGAGGGAGCACAGAAACGAACACTGAGGGCCTTGCCTCAAGAGCCTTTCCGCTGGAAAAGCAGAGTGTGACTACGTGAAAAGTTAATTAGTCAGACAAGAGCTGGGTGGCGAGGGGACTCAGCAGTCCATGACAGGACGGCGCAGTGATGCGAGGAGTGAGTCCAGGTGAAGCCCTCAGTGCTGACCACCAAGCCCGGCCCTTTCCGTGCATTGCTGAGTTCGTCCCTCACAAACGCCTCTGAGGTAGAGGTCATGACCACGTTAAACAGATGGAGAGCCCCGGATCCAGGGAGCCTCTATCTGCCCCCAAGGACACACAGCTAAAAAGTCCTGCCGGTAGGATTGGAACCCAGTACAGGTGACTCCAGAACCAACATTCTCACCGTCCGCCGAGAAGAGCAGACAGCGAATGCTTCGGGAGCTCAGTGAAGGGAGGGACTCTTCAGGGTGGGGTGGGCTGCAAAGGCGTCCACGCAGAGGTGGGGTCTGAGCGGCGCCGAGAACAATGGAGAGAGTGTGAGGGAAGACGCTGTTACACCTCAGTCATGACCAGCCAGCCATGGAGAGGGCACTTGGCCAGAGGAAGCTCTTTCCTAGGACTCACCACCACCAGCCCGTTCAGAACATCCAGTCAGTGTCTACAAGCAGCCCCTCCGTCACCACACCTCAGGGGTGGGACCCGAGCCACTGCACATGGGGCTGGCAGGACATGCTGGCTGCAGGTGGCGTGGCGGTGGTCCCCGTGCTCGTGGGAGAGGGCCCGAGGCAGTCCGTGTTAGAGCCTTTGGGAGAGGCACGTGCCCCGTCAGGAGCACCCTCGTCACCCAGAGAAGGCCCAGGTCTGGCCTCAGCACCCAGGGCCAGAGCCTCGTCCTCTGACAGCCCGTCTTCCTGCGGGGAGCCCATTGCTCTACTGGGGCTCAGCACAGTGAGGACCCTGGGGAGGACAGGCCTCAGGGACTCTGGGTCCAAACTGGGCTGCGCCACTTGCTAGCACCAGGACCTGAGACAAATGTTTTAGTCGCTCAGAGCTCAGGCTGTCTCACCCATCGACTGGAGTAGTAACGCTGACCTCGCTGCGCGTCCTAAGAGTCAAGTTGCTGTGAGATGGGACCCTATGTGGACACACCAGGCGTGCTCAGGCACGTGATTCAAGTCATTGGCAATGCAAGTTAAAGGTATCAGGTTGGTGCAAAAGTCATTGTGGTTTACAGGTTAAAGAGAATTGCAAAAACCACAATAACTCTTGCACCAACCTAATAAATGGAAGGCGGGCAACAGAATTGGCTTCCGATTTAGGATGTGGGTTCTTTCTCCCTAATCAGCCGAGGAAATGGGGCTCCTTGGTACAGATGGACATGCATCTCACAGAGTCGCCTTTTCCCATAAGGGAGGAGCCCATGGTCCAGGAAGGGAACAGAAGCAGTGGTACTTCTGGTCACACACTCTCCTCCCACAACCTCCCTCACCCATGGGCCAGAACGCACCTGAGTGAGCAGGGCAATCACGGGAATTATATTCTTTCCCATGAATATCCTTTTAATACATCTCCTGTCCCTTCCTTACCTCCTACCAGTAATTCTCTCTCTCGCTCTCTGTCTGTCTGTCTGTCTGTCTGTCTCTGTCTCTGTCTCTGTCTCTGTCTCTGTCTCTCTCTCTCTCTCTCTCTCTCTCTCTCTCTCTCTCTCTCACTCACACACACACACACACACACACACACACACACACACACACACACACACAATCCTGCAACGGCAGAGACAAAAATCAAGGGCATCTAGTCTCAGCCTATACACCTGTTTTGTAAAGGTCTCAGTAGAATTAAAACTTATCCTTAACTAAAACACACTCACACGGTCTTTCTCTGCAAGTCTGGGCTGGACCCTAATCCAGTTTCTCAAAAGCTCACTGACTCCAGAAAGCGGCAAAGGGAAATGGCCAGCTCCTCCTGCCTCTTCCCAAGGAGAACACGTTTGAAGCTTTTCTTGACTCAGAGCTGACCTGGAACCACCCCACCTCACAGCTGGGGCCCCTGGCAGCTGTGACCTGGAAACACGACTTTGTTCTTCCCTCACCAGCCAGGAAGACCTGCAGAAGGCCACAGCTGCCACCTTGGCGTCTCCTGCAGGGGCCCTCTGCCAGGGCAGACCACTGCTGTGTCAGTTGGAGCCGAGGAAAGGTGGGGGGTGGGGGGTTCTGGAGCAGGCGGAAGGACCATCTAAAACCCAGAACAAACCCTGCCGCTCGAGTTACCATTCAGACTCATTTCGAGATTGCAGAATGTGCTGGCGATGTTTTTCTAAAGGGTAACCCCGGTGTTCCCGAGCTGGGAGGCACCTCCCTTCTGACATACTTATTCCATCTTCTGCGAGTACGGAGGGGACAGAGCTGGCTCAGCAGCCCCACAGTCTGCACTGATGCCAGCCGTTTCAGCAGAGGCTTCATCATCGCCCAGGCTGGAGATGAGTGTTTCTGCTTTCAGCTGGCAGTGTCCTCCCCTTAGTGACACCGAGTGGCAAAGAGCCCTGTGTGTGTACTTATGGTAACACGCCTCTGCCCTTTCCTCACTCAGCCACATCGTGGGCTCTGGCGACCAGTGTTCAAAACAAGCGAACTGAGCCATCCTGGAAGCCACGTTACCAGAGGGCCTTAGGAGAAGTATATTCTTAGGTAGGAAAGAAACTGTTGACTCAAATCATGATTTCTGAGAGGGACTTGTTCCATGATGGCAGGACACTTTCGCAGTCTCTCTGTACTTCTGGGGGACCATGTTTGAAACGGTGTCCTGGTTGGGGCTCATCCAGAAGTGGACCCTGAGACAGAGCTGGGAGTGCGGGCCCTTTCTGTGGAAGGCGACCCCAGGAAGCCTGGCTGGGTGACACACTTTGAATTGTGTCCCCTAAGAAGATGCTGAAGTCCTGCCCCTCTACCTGGGAGGGTGACCTGATTGGGAAATAGGGTGTTTGCAGATGATCAGGTTCAGATGAGGTCATCGGGGAGGGCCCCAATCCCATATGGCTGTGCCTTTATAAAAAGGGGGAGCTTGGGCACAGAGTTGGACAGGCACACAGGGAGAAGGCCATGTGGAAACGAAGTCAGAGGGAGGACTAATGCACCTACAAGCCAAAGGGGGACGAAAACTGCTAGCAAACCACCGGAAGCTGGGAGAGAGGCCCCTCCTCTTTGCATGAAATCCTACCATCCAGTATTTTCCTCATGGTGCAACCATCACATCCCTGCTGCGTCTCCCTAGACCCCCTCTTAGAGCTTTTTCTATCCTGAGTCACTCAAGATAGTCCTCGTCAAGCTTTTCCTTCTCTAACTATATTCTGCAGGCCACGTACTAGATGTTCCCTGAAAAAACAAATGCCAAGTGGGATCGAGTCAAATTGCACGGCACTGTAACAGACAGAGGCTCTGAGAAGCTGCAGCCAAACGAGAAACAAAACCCTCCTGAAGTTTGTCTTCACCGGTGTTTCCAAAATGTACTTCCCCTGTTTTTGCGGTACCGTCTTCCCATCTAGCAGAACAGTTTGGGGACCAGTGCCTTCCAGTTATCCACTTCAGTGGACAAGTCCTTCGAGAATCAAGGACTTTGGGACAGGGAAAGGGGGACTCCCAAGAGCAGCTGGCCCACGGAATGTCAGGACCATGCCTGGAGGAGAAGAGGGCTTCATGTCAGGTACCAAGGGCCATGGGTGGGAGGTGCCCCCTGGCTCTCCATCCTGAGGGTGGGGAGTGAGGTTCCAGGGGTCGGGGTGGGAGCTCCCAAGAACCCTAGCTGGTGTTTCCTGGTTTCCTGAGGTGGGACACTCTATTCCCACCACCAGATCTGCCCTTTTCCAAACCCCTTCTCCATGTGGCAAACAAACCTCCACCCGTCCCTCAAAGTTCATGACCAATGTCAGGCTCCGATACCCCACTCAGAAGCAATATGGTTCCGGGTGGAGGCCAGGCTGCCTGAGGTCAAAGCCCAGCTCTGGTTCATGCTGGCCGTGTACCTCCGGACCTCAGTTCTCCATCTGCAAAATGGGGACACCCCTGAAAGTGCCACAGAATGAGTTGACCTAACACATGTAAACAATACACAGAACAAGCTCATCTCCACAGTGTTAACTTGGCTCACTGGCCCAGCCCCGTCAGACCTATCCGTCAGCCCTGGAAATGTGAGTCCTCTGAGCACAGCTGGGCTTTATCACAATGTAGCACCTGCCACGGAACAGAGCTGACTCAGAAAATACACTTAGGATGACGGAAGGCATGGCGAGACCCTGAATTTTACTTCTATCTCTGATAATATTTCTGACAATGACATACACTGTTGAAACATACTCTCTTCACTAATAGGAAAATTCCTTGATTTTCCTCTCACTGGTTTTAGTCTTCTCTCCCCAACTAGATCAAGCTAATAGGTGCCTGTCACGGTTAGAGGAGAGTTTAGCTGCCAGGGCCTTGGATCAGTGGGTCACTGTCCTCGTGGTGACCAAGTTCCTGAACAGTCTCAGCAGACAAATCAGAGATGCCATTGATATATCTGCACAAAGGCATTTATCTGTTTTTCCGAGTCATGAACGAGACACCAGGCAGGGGAGTCGGGACCCCAGGTAGAATTGCATCAGAGAAAGGCCTTAAAAGAAAGTTATTCCAAAACCTGGGGGGGTCACTCCTGCCCACTCTAGGGAGGTCATTCACCTGTGTACAACAGCCAGGAAGAACTGGGCACGTCTCTCTTCAAGAGAATGAACCATGTTTGTCCGTTCTACGAAAATCCAATAAAATGAAAATTCACACTCATTTGGGGAATGAGGAAAAATAGTGAAATTTGAAAATGAACCCTTGCATTAACAACACTCACTTAAGCATTTTCTGCTCCGCCAGTCTCAGGGCCTCATGGCGCTCTAAGCTAACATGGCCCAGCTCCCCAAGCAATCTGTGGTTGCCGTTCCAATGTGAGATCACACACCTGACACCCAAGTGGCCAGCCAGGAAGCAGCACTTACAATAGGGCGGCCTGTTGGCCAGAGGACAGAGGGCTGCGGCAAGAATCAAAAGTCCTGGGTTCCGGTGTGACTCTGTCATTTCCTTGCTATGTAACATGTGGCCAGTTGATTAATTTCTTGGACGACAATTTCATCCCTGGTAAAATCTGGAAGGGGAACTTGAAGGTGTTTGTCCTTTACAGGTCAAATCTTCTGTGATTCTGTCATTTCAGGCCAGCCCAATTTTGATCAGAGAAAAATCTCCCCAGAAAGGCTGCGTCTACTATTCTTGTCACTGAATGTAAAATTCCCTGCCAGCACCCCTAGCCCCCAGCCCAACCTGATCATGTTACCACAAGCCACTTCTGATTACAAGATAGTTAGCACTACCTGAGAGGTGTATTCCTGACGACTTTGCAAGATTCGACTTAATTTCTCATAGGAATAAATAGGAAATAAGAATAACATTATTTTAAATAGTGCACATAAATGGGGACATTTATTTATTCTTTGGTGTTGCATTATTTCAAATTTGCATAATTCAAAATCCCACTAAATGTGACTTGTATATTTCCCCTGAAAGGATTTTTTAAAAATAAACAAAAAGAACAAAACAAAAAAAGCCTTCAAAGAGAAGGAATGGAGGTGATGGGAGAGAGAGGTGATGACATGGGGTCAGATTTGATGGGTTGGAAGAAGCTCTGCAGTGATGGTATCCAGGACCTTCGAGAGGACCCAGAAACCCAATACCATCTTCCCTGGGTGATCGTTCTGTACTGAATTTGAGGCAATTGCCAATGTGGAGGTTATCTTTCTTTCTTTCTTTCTTTCTTTCTTTCTTTCTTTCTTTCTTTCTTTCTTTCTTTCTTTCTTTCTTTCTTTCTTTTTCTTTCTCTTTCTTCTTTTTAATTGAAATAACTCCAGGCTTGAATGCTAGAAAATGTCCAAACCCCAATGTTAAAATAGCCAAATCCTCCCTCCGCACAGAAGAGCCATTTTGTGCTCTTCAAAATGGCTGACGGGTATTTTCTGAGGAATTTATGGTCTGAAACCAAACCAGGAATTAGGTCAGCTTCAAGTCTGAGACATTGTGTTTAGAGCCATAGCTAGAAACTAGCAGAGGTGGGGGTTGTTTTTGTCCCCGAACCAACAAAATCAAAAAATGGCCATGAAAATCAAAAATTAAATGTTCCCTTCCATGTCCACCCCGCTAGTCCCTGTGGATTGCAAGAATGTATGATTGATTATAACTTTATTCACAATCCACTTCTGGTTTCCAAGTAGCTCCCTCTCCAAGAAGAAATTACAAAGCTTTGAAAATGACAGACACCCCTCTCCTCGCCCCAAAGAGCTATTCCTGATGAGCTACCCTGTTGAAATGGAAGGAATTTGCTTTGTAGCAGCCTCCCTCCTGGAATTGTGGATGGGAACATTTAACAATACCGTATTTGCTACGGGCAGGTAAGAGCTAGCCAGGTTTTTGAAGGGGATTTCATAGGCCAGGTCAGCAGGGAGATGGATGGGTGAGCAGCAGTGAGTACAATTATTTGACTTCCCGAGCTGTTCTTTTGAAGCCTCAACACTTAATAGAAAGAAAAAGAATAATCCTCTTTGCCAACCTTTTGTAGCTCAAACGTTATTGTTCCCACCGAAATCCAAAGAGAACGGACAAGATTCATTTTGTCCAGAAAGCATTTGTGTATTTTATATACGTTTGGGCTTTGAAGCGCTTATAGTGAAGTGGCAGAAAAGACAAAGATTTCTCTCTAATCTGAGCAAATCAAAGGGGGGATTTCTGAAGCTCTCCAACCTAACTCAAAACAGTCCTGGGTGGTCTCTCCTGATAGGCGCCTCCTTTGCAACTGAACTCAGCATGGAAATTAGCACAGGCTCAAAAAAGGTAAAAATTAGACTTGATCAGAAAGAAGCAAGCCTGTAGGCAAATCAATACGTTTTCATAAAAACCGGAGAACACGACTTATGGGGCCTGGGAATTAGATCAGGGCCTTTACTTGTAGGCTCTCAACCACGTGACGTCCATCTCCGAGACAATGGCCTGGTCAGTGGGCTGGTTTGACTTGGGGCACATGAGAGGTGCTCGGTCAATATTTACTCACTGAGAAGTCCGGTGACTGACCAGATACTTTGAATAATCAAATATTAGAAATAACTCTCTATCTGGCCAAACCAGCTCTCAATGACCAAAGTGGGTCACTAGGAACCACGTCATTGAATTGCTTGTCAATCTATTCCGAGGGCAGAAGGAAAGAAAAGCATCAAATGCATTTTGACTATGTTAGTCTAAAGTCACGGAATGGCCACGGTGGGGACAACTGGTGAGAATTTGGGGAACTGGTAACATTTTCTGCTGATGGGTAAGTGCTCCTGAAACTACGCGTGTGCTGGGCCTCCACCATGAGAAGGGCTCACCATACAGAACTAACCATGTTGGGTTTTCAGCCCTGAATTCTGATAACAATAATTTTCCACCTTCTTTTGACACCTAACTCTGGTAATAATGTCAACAGTGGGTCCGGGAGATCCCCACACAGCTGGGCTTGAATTTAGGGGTAGACAGAGTTTCCACAGGTGGGTTGGGGACAGAGTCAGGTTCTAAGGAGAGGGAACTGGGAGAAAGAAAGGCACAAAGGATGGGGCGGACACCAGGCTTAGTTGGGAGATGGGAGAGCTCTGAAGGGAGTCGGCCCACACCAACCCAAGAAATCTGCATCTACGAAAATGCTCCCGCCTTTCAGGATCCTAGTGATTCTAGTTTGCACAGAAGTTTTCTTGTCTCCCTTCTGCACAGAATCCCTGGGATGTGCCCAGTGACATCTCAGCCCCACTGCTCACCTACCCAGATTGCCAGCTCTGAGCCCACGTAACGTTTGCCCTTCCTTCTTTCTACAGAGCCGCCCTGCTGTCACCAGCCTCCTCTCAACACGCACACACCACTCACCGGTGCACATAAAAACACATATCTGCAGGTGCTAGACGCGCCCATCAGCACACGCCAATGCATGTGCAGCTGGAACAACCAGAACACAAACACACAGCATCACACACGCCGGCACATGCACACCAGGGCACAGACACCTGCATCTCTCCCGGAGCACATGGGTGAACACACATGGACACGCATATTTGCTCACACCCACCGTGAGCTGTAACCTCCAGGACCGGGCCGGGCATAGGGTAGCCCCATGATGGAGTCCCCTGCAGGGCTTGGCTGCTTTCTCTCTGGAGCACTCGCTCCACCAGTCTGCCTCCTGTGGCAACAGGTTGCAACCTCCCCTCTGGACCCCTAGACTGTCTGTTCTGTTCTTTCCTCTAGAACACTTCTTGTCTCCAATTCCACCATCACTCCCAGCCCACACATTGAAAGGGCAGTTCTGTCTCAGGGCAATCATTCACAGTATGTCTTAGAGCCAGTACAGTGAGGAACGTGTGAAACGCAGGAACATGCAGTTGACTTTCTAGCATCAACAGCAATCGAGAGAAGGAGGGATTTGTTTTATCCTAAACGGTGTGTAGGTTTACATTGCAAGCCGTCCACCCCAGCCCCAAGGTTCGTCAAAAGCAATGCACCTAGAGGTCAGCGCCCCACTGACGTCCTGCTAAAGCTCCTGAATGTCTCCTTGCTCCAAGCTTCCTCTAGACAGCTCCGGAGTGACCACACTACGTCCCAGATACTCCTCGGCATATTTGGCTCTTCAAGGCTCCCTGTATTTGGTTCAGCATCAGATTTGTTATGTTGGTTTGCTTTGCCCCAGTCAGTACTTTGTACACCCAAGCTCCACCCAGGCAGAAGCAAGTGGACCCAAGGCTAAAATCTGACATAAATAATTGAGAAATGATTGTAGACATTTGTCCATCAAAGGCTATTCGCCCACTCCTCGAGGATTTCGTACAAAAACAAATCCCAATTCAGAGTTGTGTATCAGTGTAAACTTCACACATAAAAAACCTTATATACCGTATGAAAACACATGCTTATCAAGGTCAACTATAGTCTTATTATTTAGGATCAAAACTTCTCAAATACAATTTAATTTAGTGTTGATGTACACGATTGATTTCCGCCCATATGTAAGATGGTGGTGGGGTACCGGAATACATGGAAATGGGGTGGATTGCAACCTGAGGCCCAACCCTCCCCACGAGAGCTCCAAAATAGATATATTCGTTAAAAGCAAAACAGAAAATATAGATGTTGCCAGATTTCGGGGAAACGTGAGTTCAGAACTATAATAATATGCCAGAACAAAACGTAATTCTGTGTCAACAACCAAATATTCCACACACCACAGAAATTTTTATATTAAATAAGGATATTCGGCATCAAAATAATTATTTCTTACTTTAAACATTGAGAGGAAAGTAGCGATACATGCTTACTAAGGGGAATGCCTTCAAAGGTCTGCTTCAGAATTCAGTCATCAATGTTGAAAGTGGATGAAGACCTGGGAGAGGGTGCAGAGAAGATTCGAGAACGTGTACCCTGAATGAAGGATTGGAGAAAGTGGGTATGGGACTGGTTCTTCTCTTAGGGAAGTCATCGAACCTTAGAGGGTCCTTTTCTTCATTTATAAAAAGAGAATCCTACGACTTTTCTGCTACTCGCCACAGGACCGTTATGAGGACCAAACAAGCGAAGGTGTTGGTAGCATTTTGCAAACAGAAAAGGATGGTGGTGCTAAGAGAACGGCAGTGGGGGCTGGGCAAGGATCCTGCCTGTCCTTGTTCTAACGCTTTCTATTTATTTTTCCCCTTTGAGCCTGAAAATTAGTTGCTGAGCAGCACAAATCAGAAGAGGCAAACAACGTGGACAGGGGACACCGCTAACGTCGCCACCACTGCAATTTGGCTGCTTCAGATCACAATTTACTTTCTCCCCAAGTCAGATCTCACCCAACCAAGTTCTTGTGTGGCCCCAATAAATCTGCAGCTTAAGGAATAAGCCAGAAATGGTTAGATTTCATCCTTGGAGTTTTCCCCACACAGGCTCCCACTAGAGAGTTAAAACCATTGTGAGAAGGCAGAAATCCAGATTAAGAACATGTTGGGGGTGCAGGAAAGAATGAGGTGTAGGTTCCTTATTCGTGAGCTAGGTAACTCAATGTCCTTAAAAATTTTACATTTCAAGACCACCTGCAATCCATTGGGTAGCAGAAAGGGATGTTCAACCCTTTCCTTTCTCATCTCACAGATGAGAAAACTAAAGCCCAGAGAGAGATTTCTGCCCAAGTTGACACTGCAATTTAGTGACAAAGGAAGAAAAAGAAAGCAAGTGAGTACCAGTGTTTCCGCTTTCTTGCACTGGGCAAGTGACGGTCTTTCTCTTTTGCAGGTTGGGAAACTGAGGCCCACAAGATAATGTCTGCTGCTTTTCGAGCACCTTGTGTGTGTAGGCATTTCCAAGAGTACCCTGTACCCCACAACTCTCTGCCTGAGGTAGATGTTATTACCGCCATCTTACAGAGGAAGACAGAATCTGAAGGTGGGCAACTCTCCGACAGTGAAGGCTGGGGAGGAACCAGACCCTGGACCCAGGTCTTTCCGGCTCCATGGCCTCCTCTCTCCCCCCACCATGTTGCCTGCTCCAGAGAAGACAGAAACACGTGCAGAGGGTGGCAGAGATTTAGAAAAAAAACTCTTTCCTCCATGGGATTGTTTTTCACAGACCTCAAATAAAGTACCTTGTAAAATGTTCTTTCCTTTAACCTTTTCCTTTCATTGTCAGTCCTGGAGAAATTAGCCCAAGGAAGTACTCGCAAAGCAATTTTTAAAAGATACACATGTAAAGATTTTCTTGCAGGATTAGCTATAATACCAAAAATTAGAAACAGACCAAGTGTCCAACAATAAGGAAATAGTGACGAAAACAGGGTACATAAACTATGGAGGTTTACATAAGCAGTTAAAAGCAGTCATGAAAGCTAAGCATGACAATAAAGTCAGAATATTGGGGAGAAAAGCACATGAAACCGTTTTTATAAAGCAACTATATAAAGACATGTACACACTTGTTAAAAACACTGGAATAGAACATAAAGAAGTGAAAGTGAAAAGTTATTGGGCTAGCTTGGTAAGATCATGGGTGTTAAAAAATTTATAACTTCCTTTTATGATTTTATGTTATTTTTGTTAAAATAGAGGAGGGAGGAAAGCAATAGCTACGTGGAACATTGATGTAGCAACCTAAGCCAAACTGAACTGTAATGGTTAGATATCCTGCTTTTGTTTTCTTTCCATATTTTGAGGCAATTGGCAATTGGATACAATTGGATCGTATGATATATGTTATTATCCACAAGCTCTTACTTTTTTCCTTGGTGCCTTTCATTCGTTTATTAGTTCATTAGTTAACACTCTCCAACGGTGAGTGTCTCTATTTTTTGTTTTTCCCTAGTGTTAAAGCTAAGTCTGAAAAATGAACGTCTTTCTTTGTTTAGTTTTGAGACATAGTATTTGCTGAATCGTACGAAGTGACCATTTTTGTAGGTCCAAAACAAATGAATATTAGAAATTTCCTATGATCCAAGCAGAAAATTTTAACAATGGTGGGATGTACCTTAAACTATCCTTGCAATAATTTTGAATCATTCCCTTCACTCCAATGGTTCTGTCCCCTCCACCAGTTTAAGTTCTCTCTCTCTCTCTCTCTCTCTCTCTCTCTCTCTCTCTCTCTCTCTCTTTCTCTCTCTCTCTCTCTCTCTCTCTCTCTCTCTCTCTCTCTCTCTCTCTCTCTTTTAAGTACTTTGTTTAATACTAAGTTTTTTAGAGGAAAGGTCCAAATAATGCCACTCCGAAATACCCCCCACCAAATAAACCATTCAAGTTAATGTAATCACACGGAAATGTCTAGATTTCCTTCATTCACCCAGCTTTTATATATAATAAATATTTGATAAATATTTATTGTGCGTGGACCCTGTTCCAGGTGGTAAGTGCTGGGACATATATACGAGCAACTCTGAGGCCTCTTTTCCCTCAGGGAAGAGACTTGGCTTTTAGGCTAAAAGGAATGGGTATGTGCAGTGACTGAACTGATCCTTTTGTTTCAACTAACAGGTCAAACGACTGGTTTGATTATTTTTTAACCCAATTGTCTGAATGTTTGCTGAAATTGAGTAAATCTACCATCACATTAGTGTTAACAAGAACTAGGCTTGGCCCAAGCAGAGAAGAAATTTATTTTGAGCTGGCCCTGCTATTTATCTAATCAATCAGCTGACGCCCAGGTAAATAGACTCAGGAGAACAAGGATGCCTGAAGTGTGTGTTTGTGTGGACAATTCTCATGCAAGACAATCCCCAGAGGGCCCGAACCTTCAAAATAAGACACGGGATACAATGCCTGGGGACTCTGAAAAGGAAAAGTGAACATCCAATAGCAACTAAATATAGTTTTGTAAGGACAAAGGCAAACATGAAAAGGATTTTAAAGGAACTACCGCCATGGTCATTCACCTAAACAAGAGCTTCTCAGGACTGTTTCTGGGGGATCGTCACGGAGCAGATACAGTCTCCAGGCCAGCAAGTCAGAAATACCAAGGCAGAAAGTTAAGTAGGTCACCTGTGTGAGGAAAGCCAGGTGACTGGAAGTCGAAATAAACCCCTGGTGAAAATGCCATCGATAAAACACTCGTCCTGGCATCACTTAAAAGCGTCCCTCAAGGCCAGCTCCAAGCAGTTTAAGCAAAAATCTGGTGTTCAAGATGCCTGCACTTCAACAGCCGGGCACTGCACCCCCACACCAGCCACCACCTCAAAATCTGGGGGCCACCCTGACCAGTGACGACCAGGCGGCCTTTGTCTCTCACTTCCTCCCCCTAGCTACTTACGTTCTCATTTTTCAGGCATGGTTTCACTTTGGGGGGGATCATCCCCTACAGAATACGTGTCTGGACAAAGTAAAAACGATGGCTGTAATGCTCATCCTCAGGCCCACCGAAGAAGCTTTGGCCCTTAATCACAATTGAGGCTCAGGCCACGTTCCTGGGCTGTTACAGGCATGCTCGGAAATCCACAGAAAGAGAGTTAGATTTCAACAGATGGAGAAGACGCCCAGTGCTGTTTTACAACACAATCGAGAGCAAACTAGCAATCCCAACCATGGGTTTCCATGTCCTGTGCCTGGGTTCTGAGAACAAGGAACCAGGCCACAAAGTAACAACAGTGATCATTTAATACAACTCCCACCTGCTGGCTATCTATTATGTATCAGGCACGTTACATCATTTTTCATTTTCACAAGTCTGCAATGAAGGTTATCCTGACTCTAGAAGTGAGGAAAGTGAGGCCCAGAGAGGTTAAGTACCTCGCCTAAGGTTGCACAGCCAGGAAAGTGGCAGCACAGTGATTGGCCTGACTTTTCCCACCACATCCAGCTGCCTCCCTAAAGCAGAACTGCTCACTAGCCTGGGAGCCTGTGTTTCCTGAGACGTTGTGTCCGAGCTGCATCTCCTCACTGGACAAAGGCCCAAGGCCACACAAACCACTGGGTGTGCCCTCGGCCACTGTGAGACAGGGATTAGAGGCACCAAGTTGCTGAGGGCTCTGCAGGCAAAAGTGTGCCCATGCCACTAGGCACGCCATCTTAGTGTCTTCCAGCCTCAGACCTGGTGATGGTGACCTCCTCGACACTCACCCAGGGAGACCTCCTGGAGACAGATGGACGAGGTCATTATTTGCTTTGATCTTAATGAGACGGGCATTTCTAAGGAAATGCAAATGGACAAGTCTTAGGAAAAAGTAGATGTTTTCCAAGTGCTGGGAGATGGGCAACCTCATTGTTCAAGAAACGAGAGAAGACCTCAGCTCAAAGTGCGTCAGCAGCCTCTCCTCCAGGAGAGACGGTAGAAGTGTCCTCTCGGGCAGCACAGCCGCCATTTGCCTCCCTCAGTGAGAAAGGCCCCTGTGCATCTAGGACACTTTGAAAAACTTTTGTATCAGAGCTGTATCTAAAAACAGCTGAAACTTCAGTCTCCACACGACCCAAGCAGTATTCATTGAAAGATGAATCTAAAGGTTTCTTCCTCCTGCTGGCTGTGTGTGGAAAAGGGGGATGGCCCCCCACCTGTCTGCTGGGGAGGGTTTTGTTTTCTGTTCTCGATGGCCACCAGCACCTAAGCAGCATCACGGTTTCCCTGCTGACCCCACGGCCCCTACCTTGGCCCCAGTGGACCCGTGAGGAAACCCCACAGGGTCAGTTATCTATCTCCCAAGTGCAGTCTCCCACACCTGAAGCCTGGGCTCTGAACATATTACCACCCGCTGTCCCCTCCAAACTACTGAGTTCACAGGCTGTTCTGCTGTCATGGGTCCTCTTGTCCCCTGCACACAAGGATGGGCTGCTTCGGGCTCACGTTGGTGGCCTCACCCCACAGCGCCGTGTGACTCATACCCAGCAGGGCCTTTCTGAGAAGAGAGCTGTGATCTCACAGAAAACCCCACAATCACTTAGTCCTCGAAGCCTCCAAAGCTGTAGGCCAGGGCTGTGCCAGGTCCCCTGGCAGGAACGGAAGTGCCAGTGGCCTCTCCTGCCCAGCCACCATTGTCGCTAAACACCGTCCCCCACTGCAGCGAGCGGTAAAGTGGAGGAAGGACATTCGTGACAACCCTCCCTGTTCCTTTAGATTCAAACACAGCTTGTCCTTGTAAGAAATGCATGACACCCGTCCCCTGAGACAGTACATTTTGTCTTCCCCTCACTTCTTCTTCTCATTATCTGGACTAGAAAACATGGTGGGAGGGAAGGATTCTAGAGAAGCCTCATCCCCGAGAACTGGAATGAGGTTAAAAGTAACCTCTCTTGTTGGTTGGCGATCACTCACGGTGGTGACTTAACAAGTCACATCCTCTTATCTGTCCCCTGTGTTCTGTCAGCATCTTAGGCTTTTGGCCTCCGACAGAGAGCTGCCTATATGGGGTGCTGGGGGATCAGTGTCCGAGCCTGGCATGGGTGTGTCGTATGGCAGCCCTTGACTGTGGGGTACAGGGGCGGCCATGACAGAGCTGAGCCTAAACATGGACCCCGCGAAAAAGCGCCTTTGTCCCTGGCCCATTGAGGTGTTTCGACTCAGCCAGGGCCACGGCCACGACCTTGCCTGGCTATCGAGTGAAATATTCTTTGTTGGCAAAGGAAGAAGGAAAGGAGCCGAGTGTCGGAGCCAGCAAGGGAGTGAAAGGAGATGCAGTGACTATAAAAATGTCTCAGCACAAAGCACAGCAGGGCTGACCTTCTCTGATCCCGCCCAGCTTCTGTGAACACCCTCTCCCGTTCTCCACACTGGGCCTGCCTCAGTTGCTCCTGTGCTTCCTTTGTCCACTTCCTCCCCCTCCAGGGACTTTTCTCTCTCCTTTGATCACTGGGAAAATCCATACTTTTGGACAGGTGTGTTTTCAAGCTGCTGCCTCTGCACCGATGCCCCACATGCTGTAACAGGGCCCGTGGAAGCATGGAGCTGGACCCCTCGCACCACCACCACCACCACCACCACCACCACCGCTCAGCTGCCCTTGATTTTGGAAGACAGGACTCGGAGGAGATACCAGCTCCTCCACCCCTCCACTGTCCCCGCCACCCCCACCGGCACAAAGAGTTTCTAAAAGTTCCTTGCCATCGACACGTCTGGCCTTACCTGTAACTGAGATGTGTGCCTGCAGGATGGCAACAATAAGGAGCACTCTCCACTTCATGGCGTCCTTCCCCCAGGACGAGGCAGGGAGGCAGAGGCTATAGCAGCCTTGGCTGGGACAAAGCCGAGAACAGAAGCCTGCTGGCTTTGTTCTGTGTTGCCTGCTCAGGAAGTGGGGACTCTGGGGCTTTGAGAATGCAGGTCCCTGCCAGCAGGGCCAAGAACCTCACACTCCCCCTTTCGATTTGCAGGCAGGAAGCTCTGGAGGTTTGAGGGGTTGGGGTGTACGTGAGTCTGTCTGTTTGCCTGCCTGAATTTTGCTTTTGATCTCATTGAACAATTGTTTCATTTTCCTTTCTTTTTTCTCTAATTTTTGTCTAATTTTTATCTAATTCCTATCTTGATTGGCGAAGTCACGCCCTCAGCAAATATGAGTTCCCAAAGCATGGAGAATCCCTGCCATTTTCCTAGACTCTGATGTTTCATGGCGGTTGGGGAGATGACTGAGCTCTGGCTCAGTCAGGCTCAATGTAGAGACAGAAGACCTGGGCTTTCGCGCCGTCTCTGCTACGTACTTGCAGTGGGGCCTTGGGTAAATCACTCAGTATCTCTAGACTTCAGTGTCTTTATCTATAAAGCAAATTGTTGGAGCAGATCTGAGTTTTTAGATCTGTGCTTGGCCTGAATTTAGACTGTAGAGTACTTTGAAATACTATTTCAAACACTTTAGTTAGTGGTCAACACTTAAAGATTGGAGTAATTTACAATAATAAAAAAGATAAGTACCTAGAAATAAACTTAATGAAAAGTGTAAGATCTATGTGAAACAAACTTTAAAACATTACTGAAGAATACAGGTAGGACTAGCGTAAATAAAGAGACGAGGTCTGACAATGAAGTTCTTTAACTTGTTGCAATGATATTGCTAAACGTTTTTGATCTCGGAGGGATTATTCATTATGAATTTGTACCAATTGGACAAACAGTTAACCAAATTTATTATTTGGAAGTGCTGAAAAGGTTGCGGGGGAAAAAGTTAGACGACCTGAACTTTTTGTCAACAATTCATGGCTCTTGCGTCACAACAATGCACCAGCTCACACGGCACTGTCTGTGAGGGAGTTTTTAGCCAGGAAACAAATAACTATATCAGAACACCCTCCCTACTCACCTGATCTGGCCCCCATTGACTTCTTTCTTTACCTGAAGATCAAGGAAATATTGAAAGGAAGACATTTTAATGACATTCAGGACATCAAGGGTAATATGCCGACAGCTCTGAGGGCCATTCTAGAGAAAGAGTTCCAATATGGCTTTGAAGGGTGGACTAGGTGCTGGTGTCGGTGCATAACCTCCCAAGGGGAGTCCTTCGAAGGTGACCGTAGTGATATTCAGCAACGTGGTAAGTAGCATTTTTTCTAGAATGAGTTCACTATCTTAATTGTCTAACCTGGTGTCCAGGTCTTTGATAAAAAGCTCCTTAAGAAGACCACAATTCTCCCTAAATTAATCAATCCATTCCACTAAAAATACTGGCAAAAGTTTTAGAACAACATAAAGTGATTCCAAAGTTTACATGAAAAAGAAAAAATAATGCACAAAAATATCCAGAACACAAAAAGCACAAGCAAAGAAAGATAGTAAATTGGACTTCATCAAAATTAAAAACACTTTTGTACATAAAGGACATCTATCAAGAAAGTGAAAAAAGCAATCCACAAAATGGGAGAAAATATTTGCAAATCATATACCAATAAGAGTCTAGTATTTGGAATACATAAATAACTCCTACAACTCAACAAGAAAAAAGTAACCCAAATGAAAATTGGCCAAATATCTGAATAGACATTTCTCCAAAGAAAATACACAAATGGCCGACAAGCACATGGAAAGATGTTCCACATCACTAATCGTTAAGAAAAGCAAATCAAAACTACAGTGAGCTATTATTTTACACACACTACGATGACTAATATAAAATTAAAATAAAAAACAGACAAGTGCTGGCGAAGATGGGAAGAAATCGGAACTCTTGTACATTGCTGGTGGGAAGAGAAAATAGTTTGGCATTTCCTCAAAAAGTTAAGCAGAGTTATCATATGACTCAGTAATTCTACTCCTAGGCTTATACTCAAGAGAATTGAAAACATATGTCCCCATAAATCTTGTATATGGATGTTTATAGCAGCATTATTCATAATAGCCTTAAACTGGAAACAACCCAAATGTCCACCAACTAAGGAATGGATAAACAAATGGGGTATTTCCAAACAACAGAGTATATGATTCAGCCATAAAAAGGAATGAAGCATTGCAACGTGGATGAACCTTGAAGACATTACACTAAGGGAAAGAAGCCAGCCAGACACAAAAGGCCACTATAATACGATCTCTTTTATATGAAATGTTCTGGATAGGCAAATCCATAGGGACAGAAAGTAGATTAGTGATTTCTAAAGGATAGGGAGGGGGGAAATTGGGACTAATTACTAATAGATAGGAAGTTTCTCTTGGGAGTGATGTAAACGTTCTAGAATCAAATAGTAGCGATAGTGCACGATATGGTGAATATACTAAGAACCACCGAAGTGTGCACTTGAAAATGGTTGAGTTTTATGTTATGTGATTTATAGCGCAATATAAAAATCATGCTAAAACAGGCAAACAAACAAAAGAACAGCCAGGAAAACTCTGTAAATGCATAAGGAGAGTGAAATAGCCCCGCCAGGCATCAAACACTACAAAGCAACACAATTGCCATATAGTTAGTACGCACGGTGCTATAGACTCAAACATATACGGTCAATTGGTTTTTGATAAGGACACAAGGAAAATTTAATGGAGAAATGACAGTCTTTTCAACAAATGGTGCTAGACCAACTGGATATCTCTATGGGGAGGAAAAAGCATTGATCCTTATGTCACACCATACACAAAAATTAACTGAAATAGTTCATAGACCTAAACGTAAAATGCAAAACTTCTGAAATAAAACGAGGAGAGAAGTCCTTACAGTCTGACATATGACGCACAAACCGTAAGCGAAGAATAAATGATAAATTTGACTTTATCAAAATTAAAAACTTTGTTCTTTGGAAAACACCGTTACAAAATGAAAAGGCAAGCCATAGACTGAAATTATTTGCGAACACATACATCAGACAGATAATTTATATCCAGAATATATGAAGAACTCTTTGAACCCAATAATAAGATAATTAACTCAATAAGAAAATAGGCAAAATATTTAAATAGAAAATTTCCAAAAGAAAATAAATGAGCGGTCGGTGAGCACAAGAAAAAATGCTGAGCATCATTAATAATTAGAGAAATACGAATTAACACACAATGAGATACCACCACACACCTATTCATATACCTACAGGCCATATCAAGTATTGACAAAAATACGGAGGAACTGGAACTTTCATACACCGATGATGGGGATGTAAAATGACACAACCATATTAAGAAACAGTTTGGCAGTTTCTTAAAAAGTTACACATCCATTTATCATGTGACCCAGTCATTCCACTCCTAGGTATCTACCCAAGAAAAAAGGAAACACATGTCCATACAAAGACTTGTACAGGAATATTCATCACAAAGTGATTTGTAATAGCCCCAAACTGGAAATCACCCAAATATCCATCAGCAGATGTATGGATAAACAATTTACGGAATACCCATTCAATGAAATAATACTCAATAATAAAAAGGAATAAACTGCTAGTAACACAACAACATGGTTGAATCTCAAAATCGTATACAAAGTGAAAGAAGACAGGCAGGCTAAGAGTACGTACTGAATGAATCCATTTACATAAAATTCTAGCGTGGTGACAAAGGACTTAACTTAGTTCCTTCATACATAAAGAGCATCTAAACATTATTTAGTTACAACAAATACTATTTGAGAGCCTACCATGTGCCAAGCTCTGTACTATATGCTAAAGATAAACTGGGAGTAAAACAGACAAGGAACACTCACCTTTAAGAAATTTTCAGGCAAGAAGTCTAAAAACAATTAGAAAAATGGGCAAAGAACTTGAATAGAAAATTCATGGAAAAGGAATGAATGGCTTTTAAATAAATGAAACATTCTCGGCATCACTCATAGTAAGATATATAAAAATCAAAACTACAATGAATGCACTTTTTTCAGCTATCGTATTAGTATCAACCCCTCCCCTGGGTTCCATCCTTTCTTGCTTCCCAAGGACATTGTTCCAGAAATGTTCTCTTCACTCTCCCGCATATTTTTTTCTTCTAAATCAGATCATTCTTATCAGTACACAAGCATGTTATTTCTCCCATCTTTAAAAATTCCCCCCAAGATATGAAAAGCATTTATACATTGGAGTTTACCATAGCTCTTGTGCTTTGGATGGGAGGAACGCTGGGTAAGCCTGCTGGGGACACACAGCTCAGCTGACAGCCAGCACTAACTTCCAGATAAGTGGCTCAGGCCATCGCAGACCATCCAGACCCAGCTAAGCAACCGGAGAACTGAAGCCACATGAGTGACCCCAGGTGAGGCCAGACACAGGCTACCTAAGTGAGCCCCGCCTAAGCTGCTGACCCACAGACTCATGCAGAACTAAAATGGTGTTCTAAGTCAGTACATGTAGGTTGTGACACAGCAAGAGATAACAGGACTACTCAGTATCCCATCCTGGTCTCAGGAAATGCTCTAGCTTGGGTCTCATGCTCACCTTTTGGATCGACCATTATTTCCAGGGCGACAAGACGAGGTGGAGATAAGACATGATGATTAACAGTCCTACCGGAATCATTTATGACACAAGAAAGTCTTCTGGGCACATGTAAAATAATAGCTGTCCACTACCACCGGCCTTGCCCTGGGGAGTGCAGTGGGATGGGGCTTGGCCCCAGAACTAGGCCCACACTTTGCAGAGGAAGACACAGGCCGGGGCAGGAGCTGAAGGAACATCCAGGTAAAACAAGATAACCAGCAGCTATGAGTTGTTTGTGGGAAAGGTCTGGCTACTCCTCTAGCTCCCAAAACATTTTGGATGGGTAGGAGGATGGATGGATGAATGGGTGGTGATATCCAGGATGGCTGGAAGTCCCACACTGAGTAGGAGACGTCTCAGCTATGGAGAGGAGCATAGCAGGGGAATCCAGAAGCTGGTGAATGGAGCTCCCAGCTGGGAAAGTTGTCTCCCACCAGCGAGAAGGGCCCCTGTCACTGGAGGGCTGACTGGGGGTCAGGCAGCACAAGCACAGGGTAAAGACAAGGCATTAGGCAGGCACAGGAGCTCAGGACGTGGGCTACACTGTTGGGAGTCAAAGGACTGCAGCCGCCAGCGGAGAGAATGCAAGGCGATGGGCCAACCAAACACAAACAAACATGTGACAGAAAAAAAAGACATCGATACTGGATGAAATCTCACAACTCTACATACAAGTCTGGTGAAATAATTATTTTGACTTATCCCGTTTTGTGAGACTCTCAGCCTCATTTCAGTTTCTGGTCTCTCCGTGGCCCGCAGGTTCAGGTGGGATTCCTGGGCGTGCTCAGTAGCCCTCTGCCAATGCTCTGTCACCGCCACCATCGGGAGCACACTCAGGGAGGCAGCTGTGTGGGTGAGGCGTGGAGCACTGGGGTGTCCCCGGGCCAGTCGGGGGATCTGCAGACAATGCATCCCAGGCTCACGGGCCAGCTTCTGGATGGAGTCCTCACCCCGACTTGTGCCCTGAGTCGTAGCTGCCACTCTCCGTCTTTTCCTGCCCCCATGTCATGGAGCTCACAGCTTAGGCCTCAGGATGACAGGAGAGAGAACTGAGCCTTCTTCAGCAGCGTCCCGCACAGCCGGGGAAGCCGGAAGCTCACTCACATGGTCTCACTTTTCCCCACAGAAGAAACTCCAGGGCTGAGAAGGGCTCTCTCAGCTGTCACCTCGAAGGAGGGATGATGCTGGAAATTCAAGCTGGTCCTCTTCCCCACTGCAACGCATGCAAACTCAGAATTGTTGTTCCAGTGGATGTTGGAATGTCCCCTGTGGGACCAGGACTTCCACAAATTCTCTCTCTCTCATCTGTAGCTGAGTGTCTGACATCTGTTCTTCAGAGGCTCCCAGACCACCACTGAGCAGGGCTAGAGCTCGTTCATGGCCCCTGCAGGGCCCCCAGCTGGGACTGAGGTCTGTATGCTTATTACCCGACCAGGCACCAGTGGGCAAGACTTCTGCTGGTTCCCTTGGCATATTGTGCTGGTCCCACAGCTCCCACAAAGGCACATTTATCCCTGGGTGGGTGCCAAGTTGTCGTTGGTGAGGGTGAGACGTGAACAAGGGGCATCTTTCTTATTCAGCCATGTTGCTGACGTCACTCCATCAATCTTGGTTTGAAGAACCAACAGTTGGTTCTTCAGTCTTCATGAAGCTTCAGGGAAAACCAATCAGCAGCCTTCTCCTGGAATTTAGATCTTGACAGAGCGACAAGACCTAGAAACACCCCCATTTACTTTCTCCTACTTGGCTCCCTCCATCCCAGGCGCTGGGGGCCCAGGTTCCGTGGCTCTATGAACACAGTTCCAGCAAATTTCTTTCTTTTTAAAAAAAAAAAAAAATGGGACTCAGCTGTCTCCATCGCCACTGGGGAGGAACCCAGCCTTTTTATTAGTTTTTATTTTATTGGGGAATATTGGGGAACAGTGTGTTTCTCCACAGCCCATTAGCTCCAAGTCGTCCTTCAATCTAGTTGTGGTGGGCGCAGCTCAGCTCCAAGTCCAGTCGCCGTTTTCAATTCTTAGTTGCAGGGGGCACAGCCCACCATCCCATGTGGGAATTGAACCGGCAACCTTGTTGTTGAGAGCTCACGCTCTAACCAACAGAGCCATCCGGCCGCCCCTCCGGAAGCTCAGCGGCAGCTCATTGTCTTCAATTTAGTGGTGGAGGGCGCAGCTCACTGGCCCATGTGGGAATCGAACCAGCAACCCTGTTGTTCAGAGCTCACACTCTAACCAACTGAGCCATCCAGCGGCCCCTAAATTTCCTTTTTGCCGTCTACACTACATACCTTGAATACAAGGGGCAAGACATTTCTTCAGAGGCCCCGTATGTCACCAGCAGCTCTCAGCTGGTCGTTGGATTCTTGGAGACAGAGCTAGGATTAGAGGCCGGGTCTGACACGCATCTGTGTGACTTCCCCTGAGCTAACCATCTGGGGACCCCCTCCCAACTCCTCCCTGCAGCAAGGACAATAACGTGTGTTCCATCTACCCCTTGGGTTTGTTGCAAGGATTAGAGAAAACGCTGTGTGTGAATGTAGTCTGTAAAATTAACTCCTACACCAATCAGAACTTTCATTTTTGAGAAAACTCAACCTATAGGTTACCAACTATAGATATTTGAAGCAAAGGAAAGAAAAGCAACTAGTATTTACTGAGCTCTTAAAGGTCCAAAGTTACCAGTAACCTACAGTTGCCTACTAACATAACACAATGCTACTTTTACCTATCAGACTTGGTGCACAGGTTGAGAGTGCTTTCATACTCCACTCGCGAGACTGTGAATTGATAGAAATTCTCCAGAGCAGTTTGTAACACGTACCAACAGCTTTCTCCCCACTACCGGGGAGAAAGGAAATAAACAGGGATGTAGAAAATACTGCATGCATAAAGCATTTCTTTCTCTTCTAACAGGAAAAATTGGAACTAACTTCAAACACTGGAGAATGTGGTGACAGCACGTCACCGCTACCTGCCCAGTGTCCCTAGTTTATATAGCATCTCTTTTCCTCTCAGAAGCCCCGAGCCAAAATTCTTCCTGTCCTTGTGGTTCTGACAGGTGCTGAGCTGAACCTGCAATGGACGAGAAGGACCCAGAACCCAGGCTGGGCCAATAAGGGCACGTCCCCCCCACGCCACCCCTCACAGACACAGGGGTCATTCAGGAATAGTTCTCCTGGCTGGGAAGGAAGACCCTCTTTGCTGTAGGATTGCAGGCTGCGATTAAAACTAGCACAGTAGGAAAAGGACCAGGAGACGAAGACGGGCTTTGAAGGAATATTTTAAGGTTGATGAACCCCTTTTTGCTTAAACAACTTTGACCAAGGTTTCTGGCACTAGCAACAGAGTGTTAATCTGGGCCATTATTTGGTAGTCCGAGTGCATCGATTTGACAAAATGTACTGCAGCCCGCCAAAGCCATCCCTATGGTTTCTAGTAACATAACAAGCTTATGACTAAGTGAAAGAAGCATGGTACACATCAATATGCAATGTACACATCGATCTTATTACTGAATGTTATATTTAAACATTCCATGGAAGCAAAGATTGGAAGAAAACCCATCAAAATATTAGCATTGTGCTGCCTGCTGAGATTATACACTTAAAATTTTTTTTAAAAAAATTTTTCACACAAAGATATGTATATTACAATAAATACTAAGGAAAAAAACTAAGAAAAAGATGATGTTTTACTGATTGATTTACACCTCCCTGAATTCCAAAAGGACTTAACTTATAATCATCTTCTCGGATGAAAACGTGTAGAGTGCCTCGTTCTGAAGTAAGTTTGGAATTTCCCTAAAAAATACTGAATGACCAACTTTGCACGAAATTAGAACGTTGTTGTTTTTCAGTCGTAAAACTGAAAGCGTGCCCTGTTACAGGGAAGTAGTCTCCTGTGCAATCAATTTGTGATCTTCAGTCAGAAAATTGCTAAGGGAAACACGACATTGACAGCGTAGTCAGGGTATTTACGTACTGGTTTTACTGTTTCCTAAAGGACTTTCTCCACCCCACGACGTTCCTGCAAGGGAACTGAACCTGGACCTTTGGCTGTGGTCTGGTAAGGACAGTGGCCTTGACCAGTCCTGAGCACAGATCCAAGGCTAAGGACGATATCCACCAAACGCAGTCATGTGGACTCGGCCGCTTCAGGCTCCTCGTAACTCCCTCTCTCTACTTTTCATTTGCTCTTTCCTTGCTCAGAACCTGCCTTGCTGTCTGGGCCGAAACCAGTCCCTGTCCAAGACCCTCATGCTCTCTCTGGCTAAGGCCAGGGCTCTGTCCCGCTTCTGCAGGAGGTCGGGGGCAGGCGGACCAGGGCACCACATGGAGGGAGGAATCACAAGAGGCCTCTGTTTCTCCCCTTGTCCCTGCAGGGCTGCCTTTACCCCAGTGTCACCTCGAGGCCACCCACCCCCATCCCCTGCCCATGGTGTCACTCTTAGGAGTTTAACTCCGCTGGACAAGAAGCAGGTGTCTGCACAAAAAGTGGTCTACAGTGCCCTCTGGTGGCCAAATATAATATACCAGGGACATATTCCGCACGTTCAATTACAGAAAGGAATGTACAGCACCTGCTGTGAACAAGTGGTTGACTTTCCTCTGGGATAATCGGAACTTACCTGAGTATCATATGTCTTTATGTGGCCCCACATGGGGAAGACAAAACTCACACCAAGTGGGTAAAGGGAGAAAAACAGGTAGTTGCCCTGAACTTGATTCCATCACAAGGCACCAAGGCCCTGAGGGGAGACCCTTGACCACGGCTGCATTCCAGCCATGCCCCCGATTTTAGGAAACGATGGGCTGTTTATCAAAGGGAAAGAGTCAAACTGTTCACATGAGGCTTCCAAACAGCCAGGGGTGGAATAAAATAAAATAAAAACATTAAAAACTCAAATGGGTTTCAACCGTGGCTAGTGAAACAGACTCATAAATACGGGTATCTGTGTTTAAGAAAATAAGTCCAACACAGTTCATTAAAATAATGCTTTTAATTGCTGATGCTTTGAATAAGAAAACTATGTTACCAGGTTTCATGGACATGACCTTTCTTAAATAGAGGCTGGTCGCTGGATTTGGGGTAAGTTCATTTTGTAGTTTTCAAACATGACACGTATTCCACTCCTTTCTCTGAGCCATTGAAGGGTTCAGTGGCTTGGTTTCCTGACACATTTCTTTATGAGGAATCTTACACCATCTTCTGAAATCATGTATGTAGGTAACAAAACTATAAATTTAAATTTATAAAATTTGGCCACCTCATCTTCCAAGAAATCCAGTAACAGTCCAACTTGATTCTGTAAACAAGCAAGCAAACCGACCAGCCAGAGTGTGAAAGCAAACGGGCTGATCTTCTGGGACATTTTCCACAGAGAAACCTGAATCTCTTCCAGTCTCTAGGAAACTGCCTTAAACTTCACCCGTGGGGTTAATTCGCCAATTTCTGCTTCACCTAGACAGCGGGAGAGAGAAGAATTGTTTCATTAAACCGAAACGACCAATCTTAAAACTTAAATCATTCTAGAGAAGGACTAGAGAAACTTCTGATCGAATAGTTGAAGACTTTGAGTTCATTTCAGCCACTTGAGTGAAGCAAAGAATCATCTGAGAGCCCTGAGTCCTGCCATCCCCGGCCCAGGACTCGACTTCAGCCAGCACCTTCCTGTCCAGGATGACACCTTCCTGTCCCAGGATGACACCTTCCTGTTCCAAGATGACACCTTCCTATCCAGGATGAGGCTGACACATGTTAGTAATTCACTATTTGGGCCATGTGGTTCTCTCATTCAAGAATATCTGAAGGTTTAAAAGATGAAAACAGTTGTGAACAGGAGGAGTCCTGAACATCAGGGCAGAAGAGCAGTGATCAGCCGGTGCCCGATGATGCTGAGTTCAGCTGGGCAGGTGACCTTGACCCTTTTTCCTGTTGCAGCCTTGACCATGGCTATCAGGAAATCCACCTCCAGGGAAGGGAGACCGGGCAAATCTGTAATCCACGAGCTCTCCTTCCCTGTGTTCTTGCTAGAGACCGTGTGGGTACCCCAGAGGGGAGACAGGCTTGGTGCAGACATTCTGCTGCTCAGACTTAACCGTGAGAGAAGGCATGGTTTTAAAAAATGTATTTTTATAAATGTATTTCAATATAGTTGGTTTCCTTTGTAATCCTACATATTTCATGCATTTAAAAAACACGATTCTGAGGGTGGTCACAGGCTTTACCAGCTTGCCGAAGGGGTCCGTGGTACATGAAATGGACCCTGCTTAAGAGAGTTAAGGACCACTGATTAGGGCTGCAAAATAAGGTGAACAATGTAAAAATCAATACTTACTGAAATGTGACATTATAATATTCTTCGGGAGTCACAATTTTTGGTCCACCGAAGTAGTCTAGGAGCCAGATATTGGTTATATTCAACTTAGCCACAAACCAATTATGGCTGGAAGGCCAGGTTTTCATCTCAGGGTGTCGAATGAATAATGACTGCTTGGCAAAGTCACCTTCCGTCTCATTCACCTAAAAGACACATGTGAAATTAACATTCTCATAGCAGTGACATTTCTCATCTGTTAAGAATGTGTGATTCTAGCATTCTTAAAATCCTAAAGAGTTAATTTAGTTACAGAGCCTGATTTTAGAAACCTTTTATATTTTTCAAAAAACTGAGATATAATTGACATTGTATTCGTTTTCGGTATACAACGTAATGATTTGATACACGCATAGAGTGTGAAATGATTACCACAGTAAGTTTAGTCAACATCCATAACCACATACACTTAAAAAAAACTTTCCTCTTTTTTTTTTTTCTTGTGATGTGAACTTTTAAGATCTACTATAAATCCTGATTTTCAATTGAAGAAATCAAGAGAAAGTAAAGGCAGCTCGGAGAAACGCAGAGAACAACGAAGACTTGAAACATTGGTGAGAACAGACATGATTTTGGGGGTGAAAACCATCACGAGTACCAGTTTTCATTGCTACCCAGCAATTCTGAGCGATCAGAGTCACTGGCACAAGGTACTGTAATAAAATGCTCCCAGTGCTTACGATGTGTGACAAGAGCACATTTATCCCATGACAAGCACATGCTAGACGTGAGACGCACATGCAGAAAAGGTAAAAATCTTTAGAAGACGCACAATGGAATTCGAGAGCATTGGCTGCCCCTCCCCTTTTCTCCTGCCTGGGAAGGCCACTCAACTACAGAGATGCCTCCATAGAGAACTTTGAGACCATAAATGAAACTTGTCTGAGGTACCATGATTGACAAAGTCCAAAAGCAAATCTGCTGGCTCAGCCATCAGATCAGTGCTCATGACATCTTCCCATGGTTTTGTTGAACCTCTCCCCTCTGGCACTCACCCTAAGCCGTCCAAAGGCGCATCCAGTCCTTAGTGATGGATACACCCCTTTTCACCTACTTAGGAGGCTCTCTGCTCTAAGCCACTGTTACAGTGCAGAGCCAGGAACCCAAACGTGGAAATGCTGGACAGTGTACAGCATGGTCAAGAGTGAGCTTTGCTTAGATGCTTCTTATGTACGGGTTGTACAGGTATTGGATCTGTTTGGCTTCAAAAAACAGTGCCGTGCAGCAGCCAGTTGGCTCAGTTGGTTAGAGGGCGGTGCTCATAACACCAGGGTTGCCAGTTCGATCCCCACATGGGCCACTTGTGAGCTGTACCCTCCACAACTAGATTGAGACAACTACTTGACTTGGAGCTGATGGGTCCTGGAAAAACACACTTAAAATAAATTTTTAAAAAGTTTTCAAAACACAAAATCAGCTCCTCATAAATACCTCATTGAACACCTATAGGAAAACAACCTTTAGTTTTCATGAAACATATTTTCTAACTCTGCATCTCAATCACAATCATTTGTATTTTATTCTCAAATGATCTTTTCTTTCACTGTTCATAAAATATGCTCTTCGGAAACCAGTGTCACAGACCACAGTAGGAGGAAGGGGGGTGGGAGGAAGTAGAAGAGGGCAAAGGGGGTCAAATATATGGTGACGGAAGGAGAACTGACTCTGGGTGGTGAGCACACCATGTGATATACAGACGATGTATTACAGAATTGTACACCTGACACCTGTCATTTTATTAATCAATGTCACCCCCAATAAATCTAATAAAATTTTAGAAAATGAAAGAAAACCAGTCCTTGTTCTTAGAGGGTAACTATTTACCTTGGTCACAGTTCCTGCCAGTATGATATGAGCGCAGAGAGGGCTCTGGGGATCAAATCCATGTTTCCTGCAGAAGTCAGTCTGCGCCAAAGACATGGTCAGCGTAGCACCCGGATTGGCCTGTGGAGAGGAAATAAAGACCCTCTCATGGGAAATACTGCTCTGGACAGGTAGGAAATTTCAGAAGTCGTACACACACCATCCCCAGAGCCTGACTGTTCTTCCATGAAACAATGAAGGGTAAAACACTTCCTTCCACTTGGGAAAATTACTATTAAGATAGAGAATAATCTTGGCCCGTTCTCCAAAGGGTGGGGGAATGTTCAAATTAAAAATTAACTAAGACTTATTTTAACACTTCTTTTCTCAAACTCTTCATTTGTCCCATATTCACCAGAGAAATTATAATTACAGTACCACTTAAATATAAGCCTTCACTGACGGAGCTAAAGGGTAGACTCTCACGTGAAACTGACACATAAAAATACCAGTTGCTCAACTAGCTGATTACATCGTTTCAGCAAGAAAGTAGTCGAGTCATGCTTCTTGGTTATCTAACGCTAGCAGAAATTGTCATGGGATTTCAACACTGGAGAAGTTGCTCATTCCTGCTCTAACAACAAGAGAATTCTTAGGTCCAAAAAGTGAGGCAAGCAGAATGTCTAACTTTTCTAATTCAGAAGTCAGCTCCACAAAAGGCACGGTTGACAGCAAAAGTCACACGAAGCTTTTCAGCCTGTTTAGCTCTTTAAATTCCAAGTGTCTTGTGTGGGGACTTTTACCATCTCACAGTGACCTGTCAAAACAGTGAGTCAGAAATGGATCTCCTTGAAACCATTTAGCCAAATAGTTGCTGTCTGTAAACTATTAGGCAAGACACGATAGGAGACCCAGAAAAAAGAGGGGGTGGGGGGCTCAGATACAAGTCTCTCCCTTCTGTGAGTTTATAATCTGGTTCAGACGTAGGCAAAACTTACATAATACAAAACAACGACACAGGAGGTCAAATGGCATCACAAAACTAATGGTCCAGTGAATGGTGCAGTTAAACGTATTCAAAGTACAGTGTAAGGAGACCTCAGCACAGCCAGAGAAGTTACAGGGAGCCTTCATAAGATATTCAAAATCATGAGAGAAGTGGGAGGATGTATTTAACGTAAAGGGAGCATGACTGCAAAAAGACAAAACTGGGGACATCTAGGGAGGGATTGAGAATAGTGGGAAACCCAATTTGCTTGAAGGAGAGGCTTTCGGGGGTGTGGGGGAACAGGACAGGGGGCTGAAGTCCAAGCTCAGGAGTCAAGATTGCATTACATAGGCTGACATCTGTCAGTGCTTTCCAAGAACCAGCTGCCTGGAGGGCTTGTTAAATTGCAGATTTCGGGGCCCCCTTCCCAACCTAGGTATTGGCATTTTAAACAAACACTGCAGGTGGATGGGAACCGGCGGATGTTGGTAGAGGTTTCTGAACAGAGGGCAGTGCTGAATGGTGCTATGTTCATGCCCATCTGGTGGGCAGCGTGGACAGCAGCAGACAGAGGTAAGAAGGAGGAAACGGGCAATTAGAAACCAACCCTGACTGGTTAATCGATGGAATCAGACTAATTCTGATGTGGCCACGCCTTTTCACTCCATCATGGAAACCTGAAAGCCTGGGCAGGGTCCTCACCACTGTCTCTTCCTAGATTAGTCAGAGACCTGGGCTGGAGTCCTACCTGACAGCCATTAGTGGGCTGGTCACAGGCGAGCCCCCGCCTCTGAGCGCTAGTTCCCTGGACCCTACAATGGGGATGATGATATCATCATAAGTTTAAATACTACATCATGGACAGTTGTAGTTCTCAGTCACCTTCTCCCTTAGAAGCACCAGGAAGGGTTGTGTTTTTTTTTCGTTTGTGGGGTTTTCTTTTTTTGGGGGGGAGGTCTTTTAATAAAATGTGTTTTAATGAAATGCCTTGGCATTGCCTTTTAAAGAGTCTTGCCAGGTAACTGTATTTGCAGCCAAGGTTGAGCCCACTGAGGGAGTGGAATGAGCCCACGTTGAGCCAATGCCCCGGGGAGTGGAGTGGGCTGGGAACTAGAAAACGGTGCGGCAGGGTGTCTGTGCTTTGGCTAAAGGAGGCAGCTGCTTCTGGTTTTGCTCGGAGAATTGCAGGCCCCCAATTGTTCAGAAAGTTACAAATTTAGATTTTTAATGGCAATCCCCACTAACTCTAATTTATTAAAAAACAAAACAGAACTCTGTGTGGGCCAAACAAAACTGGTTGGTGAGACAGACACTCAGTCAAGGCCACCAGTCTGGGTGACCTGTGTTTTGGAGGCAGGTGGACCTGGGGTGAGATTCCAGTGTGGCCACTGGCTTCGGGAAAGTCACGTTAATCAACAATGTTGTACGTTCCCAATTACCACCCCCCCAGCCCCCCCAGCCCCCCCAGCCCCCCCACCCCCCCAGCCCCCCCACCCCGCCCAGCCCCGGAGCGCAGCGGCAGGGGTGTGAGCCCGCTGTCCCTCCCGGGCGGGGCTGCAGGCCACAGGGCAAAGGCCGCCCCCCCCCACCCACCCCCCCCATCCCCCCTCCGGCCACGCTCACCTGCAGGTTGCCCACCGACTGCTGCAAGGGGCTCAGGTAGAAGTAGGGCACGCCGCTGCCCGCGCCCGGGGGCCCGTCGCTGAGCGACAGCACGTCGGCGAAAGGCTGGCCGAGCACCGCCTCCTGCGTGGAGATGGTGGCCAGCGCGCCCCAGTCGCAGACATGCGTCACGAAGCGGGCCACGCGCGCCGCGTCCTCGCGGGGCGGCAGCGGCGGCAGCAGCGCGCCGGTGTCCCAGTCCCCGTGGCCCTTGCCGCCCCGGCCCCACGCCGGCGCCACCAGCAGCGCCACCAGCACCGGCGCCAGCAGGGCGGCGAGCAACGCGCGGGCAGGCCCGGCCATGGCGGCCACTCCGGGGACAGTCGGCGCCCCGCGACCTGCACCCGCCCGGTGTCAGCCGAGCGCCTGGGCCCCGCCCACCGCGGGACAGGCCCCGCCCCTTACGAGGGGGACCAATCGGAGTAAGGGACGGAGGGGCGGGTCCCTCGTCGCCCCGCCCCCTGCAGGGCTGGTCTGGCGACCTGGCCGCAGCTCCCCCCAGCAGCTCTGTAAGGATTGCGAAGCGGTCCTGCGAGGGGTGTTGTTTTGTTTGACAGATGGAAAAACGGAGGCCTAGAGAAATTAAACAATTTGCCTAAGACATCCCACTGGGAAAGGACCAGCCTCTGCGCGCGCGCGCACACACCTTTCTTAATACCTTTGGATATGGGTAGCTGGCATCCGAGAGGAAATGTTGCATTTTCTACACATGCTCCTCTTTGCTGTTTACTTCACTGTCCTCACCAAAGAGCAGCAAGGGTCTCAGGGGTGGAGGACAGGAGCCCCAAAGTTTAAGACCTCTAACGGACTCCTGGCCCAGGACTCTCTCAGACAGGGACACGAAGGGGTTGTTAGTCCACAGTGTCCCAGGCACAAATTTGAACTCATCGAAACCGTTTTTGGACCTGTTAAGTCATCAGGCCTGGAGTCAATGATTTCATAGATTTATTGCTCTTACTGAGCCTTCTCACCCCATGTAAGTAGTATTTCCTTTAGCTTCTCTTAAGAAGGTCTCTTCCATTCTGTCCAGGGTGCCTCTTTATTCCAATATTCTGGGAATTGTTAAATAAGCTCAGACTCCCTGACATACATTCTTCGTCATCATACACTTTGGTCACACTTCCTCTGAGTGAGTCCTAATCTTTTTGGCCTGGCCTCAAACCCCCACCCTAACTGTGATGAATGCTGCATGGTGACGCAGCAGTTTGTCGGCCTGTAAATCTGGCTCTGGCCGACACCTGGCCCTCTAAGGCTGTTGTTCAATAGAGGTGAAGTTATTTCACTCAGCAGCTGGTGGCCAGTCATGTGAGCAGGTGTGGACAACAGGTGTGTGAGCCAAAGTCTACTTCTTGTCTCCAACCCAGCTCCCTGTCGATATTCAGCCAAGATTCTCAGGCTACTCCGTCAGAAGTTGTGTGTGGAAACAAGCCTGTTTACTCTGAATACGAGTCCCGTTCTTCTCCGGGGCCCAAAGGCTGTTACACACACTGCTTTTACGTTCAGGTAAGGGGAGTGTGGACAACCCTTGCTCTAAGTGGTTCTCCTTTTTAACAACTAAATTCAGAAGAGCTTCCAGCCAGATGGAAAACTAAATGGGGGAAACGTAAGAGGAGGAAAACCGGGTTTATCATTTTCTAAACAAATAATCCAAATAGTTGGAGTGCCTGCCAATGACAAATAGTTTGTCCTAAACCTGTCAAGGAAAGATCGTACCCATAATTTCAAAGTTGGAGTTCCAACCTCGGCCCTGCCACTGTCAAATTGTATGGCCATGGAACTTTCCTCTCACCTTTTTGGGGTCTCAGTTTTCTCATCTAAAACAAGGAGTTGGATTAGATGATATCTGACCCCTCTTCTGGCTCTATATTTTATTTTTCTGTTAATATGCAAAATATGGGCCTTTTGTAACTTTCAGAATGTGAATAATTTTTTTGCAAGTGGATGAAAATATATATATTTCTTGTTTATTGTTACACCATTCATTGCTGATATTCAAAGTCACAACAGACCCTGGTATAGCTCCATCGCAGAACAAGCACCTGGGACTGACAGTGTGGCTAACAACCCCTCCCGCCTGAAGCACCTCTCCTCAGTCTCTGTCTTTGCACTGGCTGTTCCCTATGCCCCAAATGCTCTTCCCTCAGCTATGAGCATGGCCACCTCACACCCATCTGGATCTCCACTCCTCAGAGATGCCTCCTTAGCCACTCTTTCTAAGAGGCCTTCCTCAATTACTCTCCATGGACAACTCTGCTTATTGGAGTCAGAGCAGTCGTCCACAGTGTAATTACCATATGTATTTACTTACTTACTTGTTAGTTGTCTCCCTGGCTAGAACATAAGCTCCAGGAGAGCTGGAATGCTGTCTGTCTTGTCCACCTCTGTTCCATATGCCCAGTGCACAGAGTAGGCACTCAATAAATATTTATCAAATGACTGCCTGACTTAATAAACATCTGATGAAATTCTTTGCACACAGAGCCTTATAAAATCAGCAATAGGAAGCAACGACTGAATGGAGATTCTCAAGAATAACAGTGGGGTGCTTCAGCTCTTAAGTAGCAAACCCTCCTCATTGGAGAGTTTGGGAAAACCTTTCACCGACTACCAGAGTGTCTGGATCATCCATTTAGATCCTGCTGCTTTTCATCTGGACTTTCTATGGTGGAATAGCCTGAATTGATCCCCAGCCCCACAGGCCCACTGGGAAATAATGATCTTCTCTTTATATCTGGGTTCGATCCTGGTCAAGAAGAATCCATCCTATAGGCTACCTTTGTTCAGTGTCTGGGTCACTACTTCTAGTCTTCTTGAGTTCAGGAGCAGGGACTTCATTTTCTTCATACTCCAGGTAACTAGCCGGCACCCAGTGCATGCTGTTGACAAAATGAATTGTATCAGAACACTCACACAAATTGTCCATTTGGTCCTCGGGCTGTCGGCAGCGGCTGTGGAACTTTCTGCTTTGCGGTATGAATTCTTCAGATAATAGGTAGCTAGCTTGGGAGTCAGCCACCGAAGCATGACCTTAAGAGGATGAGTTCCTCATCAATAAAAAGGGGGAAAGAATATCTCCTACTTCATTGGATTTTTATGGGGATGGAATGGGAAAAGGCAATTAAAATGCCCAGCAGAATGCCTGGAACGTCGTACACACTCCGTAATTGCTAGCTGTTGTGTTAGTGATTATTAGTTTTGGTCCCACTCTTTCTGTTCCCACTTTCTACTCTATAAATCAGTACATCGGTTCATTTAGTCCCTTTTTGAGATTGAATGCTTTCCACTGTGACCTCTGTAAAAACACAAAAACAAAACAAGAACAAAAGACCATCTGAAAAAAATAACTTCACAAAATGTGTGGGGATTCGCCAAGCACAAAATGTGTGGGGATTCCTCTACTGAGGAAGAAATTTCCTAGTTCACCCCGCTTTGGGGAGCACATGCCTGTGCATTCTATTTTTCATTCAGCAAATGCCCTTTCCCCCACATTTCTTACCATCCATCCTCACTTTGATCAAATCTCCCCAGACTTTAGGTGGTAATGGAAACCTGCCCTTTGTGGATTACCTTGAGTTTTGTATTTTTCTCTTTTACGCACACTTACATTTGACTAACAATTATTTTCCAGAAGATTTGGGAACAATTTTTGACTCTTCTTAATCTTGAGGTTTGCTACATGCCTACATAGTGCCTCGTACCTAAAAAGACGCATTAACAAATCTCTTGGATTAACTATTTTTAATCAAAAACACATCCACTAAGCTTTAGAAGAGCAGTCTTTCTCAGAGTTCCACGATTCAGCAACATTAAACAGGAAAAGGAAGCTATTTGTGAGTCACAAGAAAATGATTACATTAGAATTTGCTCTAAAAGCCAGCCTTTCCCATTGTGAAGGAAAAAGAAGGGCTGTGTAGCAAACCTGACAAGTTCAAGGGGGCTACTTGGCAGGCCTGCCAAGCTCAGTGACCCACCCTAAACTCTATGGGGACAGAAGCTCCTAGCCTCGCAGACCTCGCCTTATGTACCTCTTCATGGGTCATCTCTACCCTCGACGATGTCCTGTATCATAAACTGGTAAACAGAAGTGTTTTCCTGACTCCTGTAACCCAATATAGCAAATTGCTTTGAGGAGGGAGTCATGGGAACCCTTGATTTAGAGCCAAGTTGAACAGAAGTGACAGAAACCTGGGGACCCATGACATGCGATTGGCATCTGAAGTGAGGGGCCATCTTGTGGGACTGAGCCCCTGACCTGTGGGGTCTGTACTAACTCCAGGTAGTTGGGGTCAGAATTGAACTGTGGACACCCAGTTGGTGCTGGAGTTGGAAAACTGGTTGATGGGGTGGGGGGATCCATACATTAGATGTCAGAAGTGTTGTCAGTAGAAGAATGTTTTCCTTTAGCCATTGATGAGGAGGGTAGGGTGTGTGGTGTGTGTGTGTGTGACAGAGAGAGAGAGGAGGTGGAGCACAGCACCTGGGTGGGGGCATATTGACTAGGAATGGATTGTGATTGCACCTATTGACCTTGTCTTCTGCTTGTCCCACTCGATCCCCTCTGCTGGGAACCGCCCCCAAACACCACTGCCCTTGCAAGGGGTATAACTACTTCTGCCAACCCGTTCAGCTGCATCTGTGCGGCCACTGCAACTGAGGGCTTCTGCCATCTTCTGTGACACTAGAGCCCGTAAATGCTGCAGTAGGAAGGAAGATGGCCTCCTTCCCTTGATTTGTTTCAGATCCTTTTACAGGATGACCTATGATGGCATTGGCCGAGTGTCAGCAAAGCACACTCAGACTGACTACACAGCCCATTAAAGGGGACGCACTCATGTATGATACTGAAGGTCCCAGGGGAGGCTCTGGCTTCGCTCAGGGTGTCAGGAATGTCATCCAGCTTTGGTTTCCTCCCACCGCTTCGCTCTGCTCAGCCCTGTGTGGGCGGGGAGGGACTGCACCGCCTGTCCAGGGCCCGAATGCTATGCTTCCTGGTCATGAAACTAAGGCAGGGCGAGGACAGTCCAGGAATGTTGCTGCACAAGGGCCAGGATGCTGGAGGCAAACGGTAAATGTTTACGTAGATGCTAAGGACAGCAGTGCCTCGGCCTCTCCAGGGTTGTAACGAGCAGACTGCCTGCCTAGGACGCAGACCACGGCCGGGACTGTGTGCATAAAACTTGGTCATGGCCCTACACGGCTGTGTTCCTGGTTTATGTGTTTACCACGCTGTTAGCGTTACTTTAGCGCGTACTCTTCCCACGCCGGAAAGGTGGCTGTAAGACAGTGCGCCGTGTCACATGGGTAGTGGCCTCAGACATCTGGTACACCACAGTTCGTGGGCGGGCTTTGCACATTACCTGTGTCTTTGAGGACCTGATGGCCTCCTGATGGCATCATTTTCTCTTGTGCTGGATCTAATCTCGTGTTATTTTGTGCAGTGACCTGCTGTGCAGGCTTGTCGCCCAGGAGCAGCGGCCTCCACCTGGCCCAGGTGTGCAGTAGGCCGTACCACCCAGGCTTGTGCAAGTGACTCTGGGATGGTCGCACAATGACAAAATCACCTAACGACACACTTCTCAGGGGCACCCTCGTCGTAAGTGGCACGTGACCGTATCATATAACGATGAAAACAAATTATCTCCAACTGCCTGCATCCTCTCGTGGATGCAAAGTTGAGTGGGAAAAGTCAAGTTGCAGAACGTTGATCACATAATGCCTGTTTTTAACCCCAAAAAGGAGCAAAATTAAGCAATATATAGTTTGTAAATACAGAGGGTGCCAAAAAAACATATACACATTTTAAGAAAGGAAAAACTGTATTAAAATTGTAGTACTCAATATATACTGATAACAAAAGATGAATACAAGCCATGTGCATATATTTTTTTGGTACCCCCGGAATATATCTGTGATAAAACTGTTTTTTTAAAAAAAAGAAAAAAAAAACATAGGAATTAAAAGAGAAACTTCTGGATAATGTGACCTTGGTAGGGTGGCAGAGGGCTGAGGGAAAAAGCATACTGGTAGTTTGAGTGGTTTTGTTGTCAATTGGGCGGCGAATTCAAGGTTTCATTATATGTTATTTTGCTTCATAAACATATATGTTGCATGTTTACTTTTGTGTGAATCAAGTATTACAAAACCAAGAAACTTCCTTAAGTCAAGTGGAAAAAAAAAAAGAGAGAGAGAACATGCAGAGTCCCATTTACATTTCAACAGCACCAGGGAATAACGTGTGAGGGTGGATTGGGATTTCTGGTGCTCTTTTACTTTCTAACATTAGTCATCTCTGACCCTCAGTGCACGTCTCCTGGCAATGAGCTTAAGAGTCCACACTGACAATTGACCGGGAAACTATCGTTTAAAATTAATGTAAGTGAAGGTGTTTTGCTGAGAGAGATATTTATTTTTTTTAGTCCAAGTGAGCGATCACTGACATGTGCTTTGAATTTTTTTCCCAACCAGAATTATCATAGCCCTGCTTTAAGGTAGTGTCTCTGCCCCAGTTTGTCCTTAAATTGAAACTGCTCTTCACTGGTTCACTCTGCAACAATAGATTCAAAACCTTTGAGGGTGGGACCCAGAGCTCTTCACTGTAAGCAAATACTCTGGTGGGTCCTCTGTGCACTAAAATTTGCAAATGTTCGAAGGCATCTCTCTTTCATAAGCTGGAGTAGACCCCAGACTGTTTTCTGAAAGGGACTTGGCCTCAGCTTCTAGGCGCCCCTTCCACTCACCCCTTCTGCTGAGAGGAAGTGGGCGCCCCTCTATCACATGTCTGGATGGAATCCTAAATTCTCTTTAAACGACTTTCTTCTTTTCCCTTTGAGTTATTAAAAGCATGGCAACCTTCCTTTTATCAACAACACGGGTTCTTCCGAGAGATGACAACCTCACACTCTGCATGTTTAGTTGTATTGGAAGCCCATTTGGGAGAAATAATAATGGGGGTGGATTTCCCTGAACACGCAGCCCTCTTCTTTTCTCAGCTCTTCTAAATTTTACCCTTCAAATGTGCCGGAGAATTGCCTATTTAGAGTGGATGGTGTTCCTCCCTTGTCTGGCTTCGTTTTTACTGTACGGTGCCCCATTAGCCTTCCTTTGAACACTGTTACAAGAAACAACGGTAGGAAATTGGTTACCGTAGTCATTGTAGGGCTGTTGTATTAGAGCATGTCCCCAACAACTGGTCCTGTTCTCATGAGCCCCAGGGCAGATTTGTGAGGTCTCAGCCTCAGAGAGCACACATGGTTTGTTGTCACCTAACAAACAGGATCAACACAATCACTAATTATTTTTTCCGCTTTGCCTTGGTTTCCGAGAGTTTTCACCATGAAATGTCGTGTGACTTACTTAAAACAAAAAACAGGGCTTTGCGCTGGCCTTACCCCGACCTTCTTATTATCACATATACGTTCCTTCATCATATCCCCCCAACAGGTATTGTGTCGCTTTTATTGTATGTTTTAATAAATGACTACTAATCCCTTGTGGAAAGCGTGGAAGGGATGGAGGGAGGGAGGTCAACCCAGATCTTCCCATTTTCTCGGTTATGTGAGTGTTTTGCTCTCTCTGCATACCTCCCTCCACCCCAAATACACACTCAAAAGAGAAGAGGTCTGTTTTAAAAAAATCCCATAAAAAGAGAGAAATAAAAATGCCACGTTTTATAGGTAAATATAACTGTTTCTAAGAGCAGACAGGGTGAGTAGAAAGGGAAAAGCAAATGAAGGGAAAATAAGGAAAAGCGAAAAGACATGCAAAAGAAAGCGTAAAGGAAACGTGAAGAAGTAAGGCTCATTTTCAGAATGAAACAACAGAAAGTCTGGAATTTTCCAGGCGCGTGTACGGCTTCAGATCACCCCAGCAAAGCCGGATTCCAGGGCTGCATTCTCGTGCTCTCGCCTGCTGGCCCCAGCACTGAGTGATTTTCCTCTGGCTGGAGTTCTGCAGGTCTCGGAATGTTTTATGGTTTCTCCCCAGCATGTTTCAAAGACATAGGAAACAAAAACAAAACAACAAATACTAACGTGTCGCATAGTTTAAGGGCGTTAAAAATGTGTCTTCCTCCTGAGTTCAGATGTGTGTTGGACTCCTGACACACGAGGGCACTGTTTCTGCAGTTGACAATATTCACAGCACAGAAAGTCTTGAGAAAAACTAGGTCTGTGGAACTCATGGCCGGGGGGCCAGAAGAGAAAAGGGTGTGCTCTGGGTTCTAGGCTGGCCAGGTTGTCTGGAATGCGTGGAGCATGTCCTAATGTACCAAAGGCACAAAATCAAGGGTATCAGAGCCTGCCAGCTGGCCTCCTGGTTGGAACCCCCGGGAGATAAGGGTGACTGCATCTCATTTATCTACGCAGGACAGAATTCTTGTATCGAAACAACAGCTTTGGAGTCTGACCTCAAATCAAAGATGCACGACCCTGAGCAAGTTACTTAAACTTAGTCTAAAACAAAACTCTGAAAATGCAGGTGCTGTCTCACAGAACTATGGGGAGGACTACGTGGGATGATTTAGCTATAGCATCTAGCACAGCACGTGACACATAGGAGAGACTCAGTAAGCAGCTGGTAGTACTATTTGTCACTTAGCAGTCCTGACATACAGTGGTGCCCAATACATGCTTAAGTGAATGAATGAATGAATGAATGAATGAATGGTATGGACTGAGGAAAACTAACATTTTCAAGCTTTTTGAGTGTGGAGTTGGCTGGCTGGATCACCAGGGAACAAAGTAACCAGTCTGTGGGTAGTGAGCGCTCTGTACCTGTCAGGCTTTTCTACACCTCGTTTGACAGGTGGGCAGGCAGACGTCAGAGGAAAATCCACATACCAGGGCTTCAGAGCTGGTGAGCCCGGGTGAGCCCCTAGGTCTCCTGAGCACTGGCACCAAACCTGACCCCTAGGGACCCACCTGAGGAGCTGGGAGCCGAAGGGTGGGGGGTACGGGGCACACCCTAGCGTACTAGAAAACAAACAGGCTCTTGGCTGGGTTCAGCAGTGCTTGTGAGGGGCACCCTAACCCAGCAGTGACACGCACCTCACCTCCAGTGTGGAAAGAGCCGAACCACAAAAGAGCCTCTAGCTTGCCCTGGGGCCACAGTGGTTGGCCTCTGTTCTGAAAGGATCTGCAGGGAGAGCTCTCACTTCCCCAAATATGCCTCTTCCTGTGTTATAAGGAGCTTTGGGTCAACCTTCTTCCTCTGTGCAATGAGATCAAAAGCCCTGTTTCTGCCTCTGCTCTCTTCTTTCCTGTCCCCACTTGTTTCGCCTTTTCCGGGCCCCAGTTGCCAGGACACAGCCCTGCTCCAGCCTTCCTGGCTTCCTGATCTGAGCATAACAGAACGCCTGGTGGGCCTGGGGCCCTTCGTTTCCCTGTGTAGCGCAGGCTGTCCTGTGCTGGTGTTCTACCAGCAGGAAGCAATAAAAGGCACTTTCCACGTGCCTGCTGGAGCCATATTTCCCAAACTGAAAAGCAGGACTCGTCACCTAACCTAGACACGTGCCTTTCTGAGAACTTTTGGACAAAAGGCATGAGACCGGACAAAACCAGGAAGAATGGCTGCCAGGTACATGCCTCAGGGGACGTTCTCTCCTCTGGGCGTGCCCGCCGGAAGTGCCTTCAGCGTTTGCCACAGATTCATGGCTATGAACGTGGCTCAGACACCAACGACAGGTCATTGGTTAGCGCCTGCTCAGGTTCTGCCAGGAAGCCTGGATGAACGACTGTGTCCAGGAAATGTCCTGCTTTGATTTCACCTGCTTATTTTATCTGAATATCGGCCTTACTCCCATGAAGGCTTTGGAAGGTGCTTTCAACTCTGACTCTCAAGAGTGCAGCTCTGAGTCTTTTAAAAATATCAATCCAACAACTTAAGTTCATCCCATAAATACTATAATGACCTGTTCCACGCAACAGGTACTGTGCGGCGTGCTGCAGAGACGACGTGATGGAAACGGTCACTGACTGTTCACGACCCTATTGTGGATGTGGAATCATGCTAGTGATTCAGGGGAGGGTCCAGTGACTGAACACGTGGCTTCTACCCTTTCCCGCTCAACTGTAATAAAAACAATCACGGTGTCATAGACAGCCAGAGGTCTTGGGTTCAAATCTGACCTCCTCCCCTTGATGGCTATGTTTCTCTTTCCACTTCCCACTCCTCATTTTATCCATAAGGAAGTCATACTACCTGCTGGTGAGGTTGGGTGAGGGACAAATGCTGGCAACTTGTTTATGTGCCTGAGAAATAATAGATACTGAGAGAAGATTTCTTCCTCCCTTCCTTCCTTCCTTGAGGAGTTTGGAGGCCAACAGATAAGAACAGGTCCTGCTAACTAACACACATTGTGGACCGTCGTCCAAGCTCATCCTGGGCTGCAAAGCATGCCAAGCCTGCCTTTTGTGGTTTGTTGCATACAGGGTGGGGTGGAACGGCTCTGCCTGGTCTCGCTGGGGGCCGTTGGCTGGCTTCCTTCCTGCTGGTCCTTCCTGGGCTCCACCCAAATCACTTTGCGAGGAGTAAGTTTCAGGGCCTTCATCAGTCACACAGGGTCAGAACTCAGAAAGAGCCAGTGGGCGGGTTGCCGACGACTCCCCCCTGCCAAGGATGAGCACCCAGGAGTCTGGGGGGAGGTGCTGGCTCACAGCAGGCGGGCTAAGCAGGGGAAGTGATAGGATTCACCCAAGTATTCCCCTGTGGGTGGAAACACAACACAGAGAAATGTCAGGTATGTGGTTTTTGCCACGCTGCGGAGCCAGAACCAAGAGCTCACGATTTAAAAACAAAACAAAACCCAAAAACCGAAAACCCCCTCTGGCCATCCCAACGCAGTAGCACTATACTTTTCATGCGATCTTGCCGCCTCTCCTAGGCTCTCAAAGGCGTTAGTCTGTTTGGGCCTCCCAGAATCCCAGCGAGGCAGGCAGATGGCTTAGCACACTTAGATGACTAAGTGTGCAATGGAAGGAAACTGAGCTCGCACAAGTCACACAGCTTGCCGAGGTCACACCTGAGGGGCAGAGTGTGGCTCTAAAGCAGGTAATCTGACTCTAAATCCAGACTCCTTAAAGAAAGCATAAATGGCCTGTCAATTCAGGAAAGATTTTTCCACAAAATTATGGTGACAGTGGCTATCTGTTCTCTCCAATATCCATCCCCTTTTCTCTAGCGATACAAGCTCAGTAGCAAGTCAGCTAAAGACTACATTTCCCAACCTCCTTTGCAGCTGCCGTTGTTCATGTAGTTATGTTTGGGCCAACGTGAGATGTAAGCAGAAGTGATATGTACACTCTTCCCAAAGACGTGTGCTCACTTCCTCCCTGATGGCAGGGATACAGAATGGGATGGTAGGAGCTCAGGAAGCCGTTTTGGGGTGTACCACCTCTAAGCTACTCACCGGGAATTTTATGTGAGATAGAAATAAACTTAAGTTGAACTTACTGTATTTTGGCTCTCTTTGTTAAAACAACCTAACATTTACTCTAACTAATGTGGGTATATGTATTCGATAATGATTATGTGGAAAGAAGGCTGTGGGTAATGATAAAAAAAAAAAAAGAAAGAAAGAAAGAAAAACAGGAGTTAATGCAAAACATTGTCAGACATGTTACCGGCAGGTTTGGCCCAATGAAAGTCATCTGAGTTATATGCACTGGGTGGGACCTCACCTTTAGGCACACAGAATGTTCCCCCCAAATCTTGTTGCATTGAAATTGAGACAGTGCTTGCCTTTACCCTCAAAAGGACTTCAAGTGACCTAATTCGAAGAGCACCAGACATGGCAGAAGGCCTGAGGTCTAATTCTAGCGCTGCTTTTCCTGCCTTAGGTGATCTACTTAATCTCTCTGAGTTTAGATTTCCTCTTCTGTAAAATGAAGAGGGTGGGACCAGCCCCTAGGATCAGGGTGGGGTTGGCTCAGCACGAGTCTTGGCACATAACAGATGTTCACTGCCGTCTCCTGCCCAGACCCTCCCAGAGCAGCCTGGTGACACTTGAGTGTTGGACAGAGTGATCACCCCATCCCTACTCTCTCTGGTCTCACCAACCCTCTGAAGAAAAGCACCCAGGGATCCATCGCCCGTATGAACAGGCCTGACATTCGACGAGCACAGAGACAGGGCCCAGAATGATGCTGACATAGTCCAGGGGTCTTTTTATGAGCAGGGGACACCAGTGAAAGCTGGAGGGAGCAGAGCCTTGTGGCATTTGGGAAACAACAGTGGGGGCCATGGTGTGGCTGAAGTGCTGAAATCATGAGCAGAGCCTCTGGGTTCTCAGCATGGGACCGTTGGGGGTCAGAGATGCCCAGGCGGAAACGGCTGGTTGGTTTGAGTTCAGGGCGCTCCCATTCTGGTGGCTGGCCTCTGTCGGGCAGCCCAGAGGCTGACACCCACCACTACTAAGAATCAGGAGAAGCTTTCTTAACAAACCAGAGACAATTAGAGCTTGTGTGTGCAGGAAGCTAACAGCCCAGGTGTGAATCCCATCACAGGCATTGCTGGATATTTGTAGACAGCCCCTGGAGAGAGGTGTTGTTTTCCTGGGGACAGAAACACCTCAACCCAACCTCCAGCCAATTTCTTGACCCCCACCTGTCCCCATGCAGCTCCTCTCCCACAGGGAGGCCCTGCTAAACTCCTGGAGGCTGAGCTCCAGCAGCCCCCACTGGGCTCTTCCCAATCAATGCCACGGCCCAGGGACCACTATTATTCTGAGGTCTGTCACCCTCAATTAGTTGCGCCTGTTCTTGAATGTCAGGCATGTGTGTGGCTTCTGCTCAGCATTGTGGTTTTGAAATGCATCGAGGCCCTTGTGTATATGGATGGTTTGTTTCTTTTTGCTGCTGAGTAACATCTTAACTGTGAATAATCCACAGGGTCCATCCCTTCTTTGGTATTTGGGTTCTTTTGAGTTTTGTACCTTTATGAATGGAGCTGATGTGAACATTTGTGTATGTCTTCTGATAGATGATATCCACTCATTTCTCTTGGGAATGTCCCTAGCGGTGGCGTTGCTGGGTCTTGGAGCTGACTCTCAGAGTTTTAAGGAAATAAGTCAGTCTTCCAACAACGAGGTGAAGGAGACTGCCTTTCAGCTAACCTCTAAAGAAGATCAAGATGTTTTTATTGATCTCAGACTTTTTCATGTTCCTTCCCTCTCCTACACCCCAAGAGTTGTCACCCTGAGTCTATTCCCTGTTTTTACATTATTATGGAAATGTATGGGAATACACAAACCCAAGGAGACTAGTGCTATGAATTTCCACAGGCCCACGCCAGTTTCAACAAGGATCCATGCATGTGCATTCTTGCCTCATCTATCCCCCTAACCAAATTTTTCTTTCTGGAATATTTTAAAGCAAGTCCTAGACTTTACATAATTTTAGCCACGAATACTTCAGTCTGTGTCTTTGACAGATAAGAACTTTCCTGGTGATCATAGGTACAATATCACCATCCCATCTAAGAAAAGGAACATGGATTTCTGAGTATCCTCCGTGCTCAAAATTTCCCCATTGTCTCAAGAACATTGGTATGTTTGCACAAGGATCCGATGAAGTTCTGCACGCTGCATTTTCTTGACCCTTCTCTTAAGTCTTTTGAAATTTATAACAGTTCCTTCTTTCTCTTTCTTTATTTTTTTAATGTCATTTATTTGTTGAAGAAACCAGCCCATTTGATCTCTAGAAATTTTCCACATTCCGGGCTTTGCTGATTAAATCCTCATGGGTCATACATGGGCCATATGCCGTATTTCCTGTAAACTGGGAGTTAGAACTAGAGGTTTTATTAGACTCTGGTTTCATTGATCCATATTTTTACTTTGGCAAACATCACATCCCAGGTGGCCCTGTGTACTCCTTATTGTATCATGTCCGGAGGTACCTAATGTCTTGTTCCCCACTTTGACAAAGGCTAAGATTGACAGTGCATAAGTGTCCCTGCCCCTCTGGCTCTCCCAGGCTTCTGCTTGCTCCCTGCTCTCCCCCGGCCCCTCTCTCAGCGTCTGAGGACCGCATACCCCTACCCGCCGCCACCTACCAGATGCATGTTGTCAAAGCTCTCGTCCGTACCCCTTAACCACTCAAATGGGGCTTCAGCAGTTAACCTCCCGGCCTAATCACAGAGGGTGAGATAAGGTGCAAAGCCAAAGGGCCTTCTGTCTCTCCTTCCGCCACTTCTCAGCCCAGTTTTGTGGTTTACAATCTTAGAATCTCCACGTTGGCGGTTACGCCGAAGGTCAAGCAGTCCCACTCGGTCAGAACACAATGCTTCTCTAGCATCTCCATTCTCTGCTGCCTGAGATCGGCTTATGCTCTCCACTGCAGAGCACATGCCTTCTGAAGCTAGTTAATAGGAAGGTGTCCTCTTTGTGGATGCCAAAGCTGGTTTTTTGTAGAAATTTTTGCTGTTAGTCATAGGCCTAGCCTTTAAAGTAAACCCAGAAGAGTGGCTCCAGTGGAGGTCATTTACGGTTGCCATGTTCAAGCGTTTACACTTTTACGTTTTATTCCTTTTTTAGTTTTAATTGTGGTAACACACACACACACACACACACACACACACACTAAAAATTACCCTCTTAACCATATTTTACTGTGCAGCTCAGTACTGTTAACTATATTCACATGGTCGTGTAGCTGATCTCTAGAACTTTTTCATCTTGTAAAACCAGAAATTCTGTACCCATTGAATAACAACCCTTCTTTTCTTCCTCCTTTCAGCCCCTGGCACCACAGGTCTACCTCCTGTTTCTATGAATCTGACTACTCTAGATATCTCCTATCGGTGGAATCCTATAATATTTGTCCTTTTGTGATTGGCTGATGTCACTCAGCAGAATGTCCTCAAGTTTCATACATGTAGCACGTGACAGGATCGACTTCTTTTTTAAGACTGAATAATATTCCACTGTGTACATATACCACATTTTCTTTATCCATTCATTTGTCAATGGACATTGGGGCTGATTTATTCTAGTAGTTTTATTGTTTTGACTTATGGTAAGCCTTTAATCCATTGTGAGTTAATTTTTGCAAATGGTAGAAGGTAAGTCTATGTTCAGCCTTTTGCAGGTGAATATCCAGTTTCCCAACACGGCTGAAGAGACCGTCCCTTCCCATTGTGTGGTCTTGGAAGCCTGTTGAACGTCATCTGACTATATACACAGAGATTTATTTCTGGGATATCTGTTCTTTTCCATTTGTCTATCTTCATGCAAGTACCTCACTGTTTTGATTCCTATGGCTTTGTAATATGTTTTGAATACAGGAAGTATGAGGCAATTTGTGGTCCCATGAGATTCCACACGAATTTTATAGATTTTTTTTTCTATTTCTGAAAAAAAATGCCACTGGGATTTTAAAAGGGATTTCATTGAATCTGTAGATTGCTTTGGATAATATGGACATTTTTAGAGTCTTAAGTCTTTGCATGAATGCGTGATGTCTTTCCATTTATGTGTGTCTTTTTTAGTTTCTTTCAGCAATGTTTTGTAGTTTTCACTGTATTGGTCTTTCACTTCCTTGGTTAAGTTTACTCCTAAGTATTTCATTCTTTTTGATGCTATTGTAAATAGGATTATCATCTTAATTTCCATCTTGGATTGTTTGTTGTTAGCCCGTAGAAATGCAACTGATTTTTGTGTGTTGATTTTTTTGTTTTTATCCTGAAACTTTGCTGAATTTGTTTTGTTAGTTCTAACAGTTTTGTGGGGGTGGGTTCTTTATGATTTTCTACATATAAGGTCATGTCATCTCCAAACAAAGATAATTTCACTTCTTCCTTTCCAATTCATTTTCTTTGCTTCATGGCTCTGACTAGAACTTCCAGGACTATGTTGAAAACAGTGGCAAGCGTGGGCAAACTTTCCTAGTTTCAGATCTTGGAGGGAAAGCGTTAAGTTTTTCGTTGTTGAACATGACGTTCACTGTGGGCTTCATACAGTTTACTTTTTAAAATATAGGATTCTCAGACTAATTTTGAAATATGAAATTTGGCCAGACACTAACAGGCATTTATAGTCCTGATAGCCCAGGACTACCAACTGGCAACAGAAGACGTGTGTATGGATTTTCTAGATGTGGCTTCATGGAGACATAAGAGACCATACCTGCCTTGTGAGCTGTGCTCAGTCGCATTTAGATTTCAGGGGCAGTCATTGACACAGCTTATCCCACCTGTGACTGTAAGTCATTTGCCTCAGGTGGCCTTTGAAAACCGACTTGGCAGTTTACACATGTGAGTTCCATGGACCAGCTCCCGTAACGGATGGGGACATTTGGGGGGGTTCTGTGGAGGCAGAAGAACTTGGAGAGAGAATCTTCACCACTTTCCTTCTAGCCACTGTGGCTTGAGAAACTCAGGATCTCTAAGTTTGAAAATCTTTTCCCTCTAGACTTGCAGGAGAGGCAGTAGCGGGAAAAGAAACTAGGACAGGAGAAAACCATGCCCTGGTGAGTCCGGGAACAATGTACTATGAGTGAAAACCAGACCTTCAGCAAGTAAGCGGCTATGAGTCTGGGCTCCAGATTAGGAGCTGTTGCCTTGAGTAGGACCACGTTGTACTTGGGAGCTGTGTCTTGGTTTTTTAAGTGGCAAGTTGACTTGGGATCAAAGAAGGGAGACACACCTCATTCCTTCACTTACTAACTGCTTCCCGTGTCAGAATAAGCGTGACAAAGGCATCTGCTGAGCAGACACCCCAGAGCATTGGGGCGAGAAGGTAAGCCCACACGTCGCTGTGACATGAAGTCAAGATCAGCACGAGGAGGGCGTGAGGAGGAGGGATGGCATGGCCAACGCACGTTGCTCATGATTTAGGAACTGCCCTCAGCATTGACCGGATCTCCTCAGTGATGACCCCTAGACAAACGGTCACCATTCTCGGCTCATTAACAGCCAGTATTCCAATCCCGAAAGTGCTTTCTTAGCATCCCACTTCCTTCTTACCAACCCCGGTTCTCCTTCTGGTCTATTGGCCTTATGGGAAGCACGACTTGGTGCAAGGATGTTAGAGAAAGGGCCAGGCAGACGGACAGACCCACGACACGGAGCCACACGGACAGTTCATGAAGTCTTAAACACAGCTGCAGAATTAAAACAAAAATGTCTAGGGAACAGAGTGTTCCAGCTGACTTAACTTCCTGTTGATAAGTCTCTGGGGGAGGCGGGGGAGGTCTGGAGTTCTAGAATTGGGGCAGAGGGAGGGCAGGGGGTCTGGTCGGGTGGGCGTGGGACGCCATTGCAGGCATGGTCACTCAGGAGTTGGGTTCCCATGTGCAAGGCTGTTGACACTCACTTCCTGAGTCTGGCCACGGTCAGGGCTGCTTTCAGTTACAAATGTGCCCAACCTACAGAAAAACAGGATGTCAGCTTTCAGATCTGATTAAGCCATGAGATGCAAATTCCTTCCCTACCCTACCCCCACCCACGCCCCACCACCGCCACCCACACCATTCCCCAGCAGAGATGCATTCATCTCCCTGCGTGACCTCCATCAGGGGCTGTCTGCCTCCTTTGCTTCATTGCCAGCTGGGCTATGTGAGGTCAGATTCAGTGCTTAACCCATTTCATTATGGTTTTAGATTTATGGTCATTTTCATTAGGAGTACCTCACCACCTCCCTGGGTGACCAATGAGAGTTATCATCAAATAAGGAAGTAAGCATGGTGAAGTCCCTTTGCCCTTTAGAAAGCACATATGTGGTGGGTCCGGGAGCCCCCCGTCCTCAGCTGGGCCCCTCTGCCTGCAAGGTCTCTACAGGTAAGTGGTTGTCTTGTCTCTTTCCCTGCTCACTCTCACCCCATCTCTTTCTCTTTGTTGCTGCTTAAAATCCCCCACCCTGTGCAGTGAAGGAAACAGAACGAGAAAATACAAACCAGAAGCCAGTCTGCTCAAGTTCAATAATCTTCAAAATGCAAATATCATCTATTTTTACGGCGACAAATACCAAGCATGAAACATCCCCAGAACAACACTCCAAGAAGAAGGAGGCCAGGATGGGTTCCAAACACGTGCCCCTCCAACGGCTGATGAGTGTCCGGCTAGAGCAGCCACTGCAGGCCTGACAAGGATAGTCAAAGCTGGCCTCTGGCAAACCCTCTCGTCCCTCTCCACCCCCTCCTCAGGCTCCTGGGCCCCTTGCTCACTCTGTTCTTCCACCCAGAGCCCGACCTGTCACATCCCAGCAAGTATCCCAGGACAGCTCCCTCTCCCTCTGTCCCCAGGCCTTCCTTGAACCCTCCCTCTGGCCTTCCTCAGGACCCCACAGCATCCAGTCTTATACTGCACAGGACATTTAGCATGTAGTTCGCATTATGAGTCAAACATTCAAGGGTCTGTAATTGATTGCTGTCTCAGGTCAATGGCACCCTTATAAGAGAGAGACCCTGTGCTATGTATTGGACACACCAAGGGATGGTATCGGGTACACCAAGAAGAAAAAGATCTGAAAACGTCTCAGATGCCATCACAGGTCAGGAAGCAGAAAAGGTGAATGAAGACCTATGAGTGTGGCGATGGCACTAAGGACACGTTCCAAACCCGTGAAACCATGGAACAGACTTCAGCGCCCGTTGACTGTTTCTACAGTGGGATGAGGGTAAGTAAACTGCTGCCAAGTGGTGACATTTAGGAAAGAAAGTCAAATCCTTGACAATGCCAGGAAAAAGACGTCATTTCTACGCAATAAATGTATGCATTATTTAAATCAGAGCAGCTTAAAACTGGTTTCCAAGATTAAAAAAAATAATAAAACAACTGTTCAAGAGTGTACAACTTATGCAGAATGGACATATGAAAAGCCCTCCCCTTCTCCTCTCCGCCTTTTCTTGGCATGTGCAAGCAAAAAAATGCACCACTGCTGGATGAAGCACGGATGAGAAGAAATAAGGCAAAGGTGAGCGTTTCCTCCAAGGTGAGGTTATGGCCAAGCAGAGACATGCATAAAAAGCAGGTGGAAATCATAAGCAGATGGCTGAGGATGGAGAGATGACCGCGGAACCGTGCTGTGCAGCGAGCGCTGCATGGGTTGCCTGGATGGGCCCCACTTCTAACCATTTCTTCATGACAAAGTGAGCTGCTGCTCCCATTACTACTGAGGCCATCATGACCCAGGATTTATCACACATACTAGTCAGTAGCGTTTCACACGTATTCTAAGCATTTCCCATGTATTGTTAACTCGTTTTAACCCTTACAATGCTATGCGGTAAATTCTATTATTATCCCCATTTTACAGATTGAGGAGCAAAATGGTTTCGGGACGTGACCAAGCTTTATTGAGGTATAGCTGACAAATAAATTTGTAAGATACAGGGTACATTGTGATGATTTGTATGTGTGCGTATACAGTTCCTTTCACATAATTTACAGTCGAAGAAGCCACAGAACCCAGAGCCACACGCTGAACCCGTCATGAAAGTCGTCACATTGCTCTAGTCTCTAACCTCTGACCCTTCGGGAGCCTGACCTAGACCTTGCCGCCACTGATGCTTTGGGAGCTGACAGACCAGTCACTTTGAGGGATGCCTTCCTATTTGGTTTGCCCAATGTTTCCCAGTGGTTAGGTTGCGCTTGTGCACTTTGGGCCAGGATATCACCGAAAAACGCTCCATCGCCGTGCGTTCAACACAGAAAACCCTGAGCCTTGGTGCTTCCATTTCAGTGTATGTGACTGTTCCTCCGTGGATGTGATGTCAGCCTCTTGTAGCAGAAGGCGTTGTTTTGTTTTTGCCACATTCCCAGGATTTGGGGCTGACGTGCTACAGATATTTTAAAGTTCATGTTTGTAGTCGTGAAAAACATATTTGCTTCTTGCTCTTCGTTGTACAAATGGATGAGCAGCAGCACAGTGTGGCCACTTACTAAGAGCTGATTGGAGCTCGTGGCAATTCTGGCTGCAAACTAATTCAGTGACCGCTGAACGAACCCAGGCTTTCCTCCCAGGGGGTCTTTTCTCCCATCAGAGATCCATGGATTTAATTCAAGGATTTTGCCTTGAATTTTGATTTTAAAGGCAAAGATCCTAGTCATTCACTTCATTCATTCACTTATCCATTCATTCATTCAGCAGATATTTACAGAAGGCCCACTGTGTTCCTGGAGCTATGGGCTGTGGTCATGTCTCTCCTGCCAGAGGTGTTTCCTGCCTCGTGTTCTGTACTGGCCTTTGTTTTACCACTGGGCTTCTCCAGACTCCCAGGGGAGTGAAGGAAGCAGGTCCTCCTGAGCCAACCAGCCCAGCAGGGAGGGAGGGGAACCTCCCTACAGGCACTTTCCCTTCCCCTTGGGTTGTCACCTCCCAGCCCACAGAGCAGTGCGTCACAAACCCAGGTGACCCAGCAAAAACAGGGTGTTTACTAGCTGTGTTATCTCCATTCTGGCTTCTGGGAATCTTCTGGAAGGCCAGAAGGCGAAGATAAGGGGATCCTAGCCCTAGCTCCCACACTTACTCGTGGCTGCTGAAACTGAGCTCTGGGCCTCAGGCCCTTTCTCCCTGTTTTCCTCTCCTTCCTCCAGGGAAGGGCTCCACATAGGGCCCATGGAGTTCCAGAGCAGTGTCCCACCCACTCTGTGGGGCCTGAGACCTGAGAGCATGGCCCCAGCAGAACATCTGCACTGTGGGTCGTGGGTTCTGGCCACAGAGGGAGGGCCTGAGCAGGGCGTGGGGTACAAGTCACCTTGGGTGACTGTTATGCTATCTGGGCCTAGTGGCTTCCTTTGGGTAGCACTTCCGCCCTCCTGTTTGTGAGGCCAGAAACCTGTGCTGGGGCAACCCTGTTCTGAGCAGAAAGGAGGACTCAGTGAAGGCAGGAAAAAAGGACCCTGTGAGTCAGGTTAGACGACATGGCCAGAGAGGACATATGCTCCCATCACCAACTTAGCCCCACACCTTTAAAAAGAAGAAAGGAAAAAAAAAATCACACACACAAGCACGCATTGCAAGATTCCAAGAAAGTTTCTTTCTTGCTGCCAATTCTGCCCTAGTGTGGCTGGAATGGGAGGGGAGTCGCCATTAACTCCTGGGGGTAGCGGCCCCTTCCACTGAGCCCCAGAATGCCTGCCTCTAAGTAAAAGGAATACTGGATTCCTATCCATTTTGGCTTGTACACGAGGCTAAGCATTATAATAAGCATGGTTACTCTTTTCAGAATGCCTAGTAAACTGTACAGGGGAGGAAAATGAGGATCAGAGAGGTTAAGTGACTTGTCTAAGGAAACACAGCTAGAGGGTAGCAGAGCTGGAATTCAACTTCTCAATCTGTTTCTGAAATCAAGGGTCTCACTCCTGTGCTCAGCTGAGTTATGAAAACTTAGGAAACGCTTTGGCATTCGGTCTGTTGGTGTTTTAGGAAGTCAGGCCTTAGAAGTTTCTATGACAGGCAAAAGACCATGTTTCTAAGACTGGCACCCATAGCAGCAATCTCAGTGCCAGAAAGTTTCTCCCCTGCACAGCGCTCACCATCATCGGCTCTCTGTCCACCTCCTAGAACCTCTCCCTTTCCTGGAGAGGCGGGGAGTCGGTCAGGGCTTGGGGTGGGGGTTGGGTGCAAGAATGCTGCGGGACCCCAGAGAGGCACCCAGCTAGCCAAACCCTCTCCACACATAATCTCTGAAGGTACTTCCCCTTCTCTTCTCTGCACCCCTGCGGCTGGTGGCCACAATATGAACTGGTAGCAGAGAAAGAAGCTGCTCGAGATTCCAGCGCCCAATCCCTCCCTGGCAGGCAGCCTGTTCTCTGAGCCGGGAGCTGGGTCCGCCCTGGGGGAGGAAGGGTGGCAGTGCTGGGCCTTAGGGAATCGGAGGATTGTTGGGATCCATGTAGTAATAGGAATGGAGACATCCTAAGGGGCAAGCAGCTTATGGGAGCTGAAATCCCCTCAAGCCCCAGTGCATGGATCAAGTCACGGGGAGAGGAGATTTAGCGCTGCAGCGTGCTTGGGTGCCTTTTCCTCCTGCTCGTCCTCAGGACAAGCCGAGGAGGGATGGAGAGGGTGATAGTGGAAATGTGAGACTGGGAGATGCCGAGGAGAAGAGATGACAGGGAAAGGTGGTCCTGCCCCTTCCACTCTGAGCAGGGCCGGCTCTGTCCGCGCTGACTGTCTCTCAGGAGCTAACACGAGTGTCAGCCAGGCAGGGTCCTCACTCTGCAGCCGGGACGCCCAGGAAAACCAGGTGTGAGGCCAATGAAGGGCAGCAGTAAGGATGTACGCAAAAGGAGGAAATAGAAAAGAGGGGCGATGACAAGAATGAAAGAATAACTTTAACTTTTAGGGCAAGAAAACGAGAGAAGGCGTGTGAAAGGAGGAGGGGGCTGAGAAGGACTGGAACCCTGGAAAGACCCGGGTTCTGGAGAAACTTCTGGAGGAAGAGGGGCCCGGCGGCTGTCCCATCCCATGTTTGGGCACATTAATGGAGTCGTGGCTCCCTCACTCCAGTCCTGCCCTGGGAAGGGACAGTATCTGTTTAGATTTGTGTCTAAATTTAAACCCTGATGGCCGGCCTCCCTCCCCTGCTCCCCTCCCCCTCCCCCATCCTCCTCCCCCCTCCTCCTCCCTCTTCCCCCCTCCTCCTCCCTCCCCCCTCCTCCCCCCTCCTCCCCCCCCCACCGTCCCCGGGGCAGTCCCCGCAGCAGCGAGCCTGGCCGCCCACTTGCCCTGCGCCGGCTGCAGCCGGGGCCAGCGGGGCGGGAGGACCGAGGACTGCAGGACCGCGAGCTGGGGCGGAGGAGCCGAGTGGTACCCGGAGGGCATGGAGGTAACGCCTGGCGGGCGTGGTGGGCAGGGAGCGGGCCGTCCCAGGGCAGCTGCGGCTCGGAGCTGGGGCGCAGGGCTGGCCCCGCTGCCCAGGAGAAGGGCGCAGGCTGCCCCCGCTGCAGGCTGCAGCTGCCAGCCCCAGAGCTCGCCTGGGTGGCACCTGGGGGCAGGTGGGGGCGGTGGGAGGACCGCAGAGGGAGACAGGGGTCCCTTCGAGGATCTAGGCACTTTGGAGAGGGACTTAAATACTCAGGACGAACCAGTTGGGTGCAGCCAACTTTGTAAATGGGTGAATGTGTGAGCCAAACTCTCAAGAAGGCGGAAGCCCTTGAGTCTGGAGATGGGTATTGAAAGAGAAACAGAGCTGACATCGAGGCGCTTCTTTCTACCCCTCCGGCTTCCCTTTTTGATTGAAGATTGGCCTGTTAGAGAGTTGGGTTTTTTCCCTGCTTCTCAAGCCCTGTTCTGTCTGCCACATCTTTCAGAGCTTCCTGAAACGTTCCTCCTGTGGGCAAAAGGCACGATTTCTGATAAACTGTGGGAGTCCCCTGTATGTCCCTGGGTGTGTGTGTGGGGGGGGCGGTGGCAGTGCTGGCCATTTCTGTGGGGTTTCAACCTCTTGTTACAACCTCAGGGGGTTTGGGAACCACCCTCCAGTGGAGGAGTGGCTGAGTGTACCCCCCCCACACACACACACACATCTTGAGGCTACCATACGAGATTTCCCCCTTGAAATGGAGACTTGACACTTAGCCCTAAGTTCGTCTTAGTGGCACCTGGGGCTTTTGAACAGAAGAAAGGAGAAGGTACAAATATCATGTAGCTTCCTAGGTGATTCCCGCATTTTTCAAAAGGAAAACAGCTCCCGAGGCTGTGGTCAGCACTGGCATGATTCCACCACTTCTGCCGCCTCCTCCCCATCCAGGCTCTCCCGGGCTAGCCTCACAGGTTGGCCTGTGGCTCTGTGGCTTCTTTGCAGGGGCAGCAGGTTTGTCCTGAGAAGGCATTCTGCACTCAGACATGCAGCCCAACCAGTTGTCTTCTAGGGGCAGGGATCACCTTCCAGGAGGTTTTATAAAGTGCGGGGGGACCATGGGAGTCTCAGGGAAACTCAGGCAGATTGGGACTTGGGGAGGGCAGGGAAGGCCCAACCAAGCTCAGCTGTTCACGAGTCTACTCAGAGGTCTAAAGCACAGGGCACGGCACAGAGATGGCCCGGGGACAGCCGGCTTGTCGGGCTGGGCGAAGGTGCTGCAGAAGTTGCTTTAGAAGTGGGTCCCCTCGTTTGGGAGAGTACAGCGTACTGCAGACTCTAGCCTAGAGGTTCAGTCTGATTTGGGGCCTGTCTAATCTCCTGCAGAAATGGACTAGAGGTCTTAGGCTTAAAAGCAGGTTGCTGCTTGAGGGCCAAGGGCAAGTTTGAACTCTGTTCTAGGAGGACACACAGGGACTCCTTCCACTGAGGCATTTTCTTCTTCCTGGGTTGAGGAAGGAACAGTGTGTGGCACAAGCCCTGAACTTACCCAAGGTACTTCCTGTGTGGCTTAGGGGGGGCCACGGAAAGAGAAGGCCCTCCAGTCTGCAAACCAAGATGCGATGGGTAGTAACTGATGGGGGTTTCTACCAAGATGGGGCTGAGAGGCAACTGCTCAGCCATCCAGGAAGCCAGTCAGTGCCCCCTGAGTCTGCCGCAGGGCACAGATTTGCTGGTCGGCAGTGACCGCTTTTGAAGTTTTGTCAAGATGTCTGAATAAAGAATGACCACTGCTAGCACTGGTAAAAGAAGTAAAGAGGAAACCAAGAGGCCCGGGAAGTGACAATTCTCAGCCAGGAAGGAAACTTTTTATGGTGGAACATGATATCCAGCAGTAGCATTTAGGAATTCCTGAAAAATCTCAGAGTAAAACCCTCTTTTGAGCAATGAAATCTACTTTTGAGACATGAAGTGACCATGATATTTGGGGAGACACTGAGTTATATTATTTGCCAGGATTAGGAATCCATAGCAGACCAACAAGGCCTGCTCAACACTCCTCCTGTAGGACCCAGTTACCCACTGCAAGTCTTTGGGAAGTCTCTTCTTTTTTTAAGTCACTTTTACCATTATCAACAAGATCCATCATTACTTCAGCCCCCGTTAAGCCCTCTGGAATAAACAAGATAAAGATGACTTTTAAAAGCTCATAATCCTCTAGGGAAATGAGACTTAGTATATCCTGTCTTGTATATAATTTACAAATGCATAAGTGTCAGCTAGAAGTCTGCTGCAGACTGTAAGTCCTACAGTATTTCAGAATTACGAGGTGAGACTCCAAGGAAGCCTTGAAAGAAAGGTGGGTGGTGAGGAGCAGAAGGCATAGGGTAGGTACGGGGAGAACGTGCCAGCTTCGTTCAGGAGAGTAGGTCAGTGGACTGGAGAGGAAGGTACGAAGCAGTGAGAGAAAACCAACGAAAGTAGTAAGACAGATACAGGGCTTCTGAGTGCCGTGGATGCTGGCCAACTGGGTGAGGTGGGAGCTAGAATCCAGGCCATCCGGAGGAAAGGCTTGCTTTTTCTTCACGCTTGCCTGTGCCCCAAAGGGGTGCCTTTTTCTAATGCAGGCAGAGGCCAGCGGTAGCCCTCCAAGGCCAGATAGTGGATGACCCTGAGTTCTGCTCCTTGGACAGTAGGAAACACTGACAGGACAGGAATACCAGTTTGTGAGCAAGGGGACAGGGCTAAAGAGCTTCTCTGAGAGTCCAGGCTTTGAGAGTAAGAATGGAAAGGGTGGGACAGGAAAGACCACGCGTCGCAGGAGAGGCTAGAAATGACTTCTGTGTTTGAGGCCCCCAGAGAGTTGTCCAGGATGCTAAGGAGAATGGCGGTGCCCCTTTCACGGCTCTGGAGGCCTCTTGTAGGCAGGGGCTACTTTACTGGTCTTTAGGTCTCCAGAGATTAGTATAGTGCCTAGAATATAACCATATCATTTCTCAAGAGAAGTTGGCTTGATAAATGAATGAGCAGAAACAGGGAACACCTCTCCATCTGCAGCTCGAATGTCTCCACCTCGGGAAGCCTTCCCAGATGCCCTCGGAGCACTTTGTTCAAACCGAATTAGAGTGCCAGGCAGCCTTGCAACGAGAAGCTGCCTACCTGGTCTCTCCCTGGAAGTCTCCTTGAGGACAGGACCATGTCTTAGATATCTAGGGGCCTGATGGGCTCTCAATAAATGCTCGTTGAATGGGTAAATAAATGACTGAAGATGGGAGAAAGATCCGATTTTCTTTTTAAAGGAAGATTTCAATACGCTGGCTGTGATGGTTCTAAGCAGGAATGTCCAGGACCCCACGAGACATACAGACCTCTTGTGATGCAAATAAGATTCTTGTCTAGAAGAGATAATAGGGGAAGTTATAGTAGATAGGAGCCCAGAAGAGAGAAGTCTATAGTAAAGAAAAAGCTGGAGACTTGGCACATCGAAATTCAATTCATATTCTTAGCTGCTTAAGTAAAAATTGCAGGCACTACGAGAGAGCCTAGGAGTGCTCTCAAAAAGTTTAATTTTTGTTCAACTAAACAGCAGACGCATAAAAATTAAACATATCTCCCACAACCATGAGTCTACTGTTTAAATGAACAAATGAAGGATTTAGTTGGTGAAGATCAAACTTGATCGCCACCTAGTAAATAACAAATTTCTAATTTAGAGGGAGACAATTAGTGAGCCCTTTTCTCCGAGGCAACGCCAAGTCCTTTACAGATATTGTCATTCATCCACGTATTCGGTATTTATTGAGCATCGATGACATACTAGCTCTTATGTTTTAAACGTCACTCAAAAATTATTGGGCTATCATATCATCTTCACAGACTATCTGTACTCCTGATGAAGTGAGAGTGTGGGAAATAGGGAGAGAAAGGGGAGAGGGAGAGAGGGAAAGAGAGAGAGAAAATACCTCTCTGATACTGTGTTCATTTTGTAACCTACTTTTTCACTCATGTCTTTTCACTCCACTAAATATTTTCTACCCCAATCTCACCAACAGCCTTTGCCATTTTTGGGACCCACCCTCTTGCAGAGCCCCGTGTGGGCTGCTGGCTGGAGCTCACGGGTCATTATCAGGGATGGCATGGCCTCTGGGAGCTGGAGTCTGTGGGCACCCCCAAGTCCCCCACATTCCTGTCTGGCTCCCAGGCACTCTGTGGGACCCCTCGGGTAACACTGGCTTGCACTTAGCAGACACCTTCTATTGGCTGGATTGCAATGACAAGGGGAATGTAGGGGTAGTCAGGGGTAGTGGGCCGGAAGGGCCTGGCCCTATCGCAGGAGGGGCGGGTGTGCATTCCTGGAAGGGAGTCAGGTTTCACAGCCTCATGCACCGAGGCTCCTCACAGCGAGGCGGCTGGAGCCTGGTGAGCGCGGCTGGTTCCGTGGGAAATCTGAACGCTGGCGGCTCAGCAGCCCCGTAATCTTATCAGAGCGGCAAGAGAAAGCATTTGGGTTCCAGAGAACTGCGAAGGCAGCTCTGCCTTCCCCCAGGAACAGCTTTCGATTTGCAGGGCCAGCCTGACCACCCCTCCTCAGCTCGCTAGAATCCAGACATCTCAAGGTTCTGGGTGGGAAGAAACCAACTACGTGCCCCCTGCCACACCGTAAGGAATGACACCAAGCCCCCGAGAAAGACGCTGAGACTGCCTCGAGATTTAGGCAGCATTGGGCCTTGGAAAGCTCACAGCGTGCAACTTTCCTCTCCTCTGGGGCGTAGCTGAGCCTAAGCCCTAAGAAGTCAGATATCAGTTCCATTACAAAAGCAATATCCACCTCCTGTCCGGCCTTCAGGGCACTGTGTAGACATTTTTATCTCCCTGTGCAGAAGAGGATACAATTCTATGGCTGCGGACAGAAACTTAGTCGCCACATGAAGATTATTGCTCTGGGGCCCTCCGGGAGCTTTTCTCCTGAAGGGACCTCCCCGAGCCAGACCTGAGAGGACCCCACTCTGGTACCCTGGTCTTTTCGGCAGTGAGCACGCCCACCATTTTCCTTTTGGGCTTCCAGAATACCTGTCTCCTGGGAATTGTGGGAAATGACTGCTGGGCCCATGAGGCTTACCTGTAAAGTCATGTGTGGATGGGTCAAATCCTGTTCTGGGGGAACAACTGCGAGCCCCAGGGGCTCCCTGGCAGAGCAGAGGTGGACGTGCAGGCCCTCACCTCTGAGACACCCTCCTAAGATGCCATCAGAGCCCATCCTTAATGGGTAGTGTGGGGCCTCCAGCTGGAAGCACCGAGAAGGTCCAGACATTGGAGTTGGACATTCTCTCCAGCCAAGAATCTAGGTGTCTGCATCGTCAGATGTCCCCAGCCTTTGGTTCCGAACCTCCTGGCACCATATCACAGCCAGGCTTCTGGGCTCGGCATAATAATCACAAGTCTTTCCCAGGCGGGCTCTCCCACAATGAATCAGAAACAATTCACAGATACCACACACTAGCATTTCGGTCCTACAGACATGCATTGAGGGCCTAGTACCTGCCAGGCATGGGGGACACAAACATGAGCATGTCAACCTGCTAGTTCTCAAATCGTGGAGGGGGGAAGCCCCTAACAGGCAGGAGCAGAGCAGGGGTTTGAGCTCAGGCGGATAGAGAAGAGGTGTTGTACCCAGCCCGGGGCTCAGGCAGGAAGAGATGATTCCTAAGCTGAGTTCTGATGGATGACTAGGAATTGACCAAAGTTGGGGAGAGACTTCCAGTCCGAGGGAGTGACAAGTGACAAGAGCAGAGCCACTGGTGCCAGAAACAACATGGTGTGTGTGTGGGGGGGGAACGACACGCAGTTCAGTCCTGGAGGACAGAGTGAAATAAAGGTGTTTGAAGTGGGGGGACTGGATGGCAGTACAGAGAAATATAAGTTACACTCGGTGCCATAAAAGGAGCTCTCTTCTATTTGGGGAAACAAGATACACACACAGCATGACATGAAAAACACAAGAGTACCTCGATAAGTTCTCAGGTATGTGGGAGTTAAAAGCCAGTTAAAAGTAAGGGGAGGAAACTTGCTTCTCTGCTGGGGACTCCCCCATGTGGAGCCTGTTCAGGGCCGCGTGGCCGCCCTGGGGACGCATAGCCAACTTCAGCCCAATTCCAGCCCAATGACAGGCACACTCTGCCTAAAGCCTGCGCATGAACCCTCCTTCCGAGGGAGGGAACCCGTTTCAAACTCCCCAGGCGCCAGGCGAATGCTGTGGTCGACACACCAAAGGCCGTCTCACCTTCTCTGAGGGAAAGCAGCCCCTGGGAATAAGCCACACACACAGAACGCTCCCCTTCCCACTCACACCTCCACCTGCAGCCCCACTCATTCTCATGCACTGATCGCATGGCTATCAAGTGAGAATTAACACGCCACAGTACCTCCTCCCAAGTTCCATGCGGGATGGAGAGGGGGGATGGAGAGGGGGGCCGAAACGAAAGACGTGGCTGCAGAACAACACGATTGGCTCCTTTGAGGCTTGAAGTCATCGGTCTAATTGCTCAAACGAGGATAGGTGACTATGATTGGACAGGCTAACGTGGCACTTATAAAATGCACTTCCACAGTCTTAGTGGCGGAAACAGCAAAGGTTTATTCCTCACTCCTCCTACATTCCCATCAAGGCTTGGCTGGAGGCTCTGCTCATGTCATTGTCGCCTGCCTCTGGGACCCGGGTGATGGAGCAACTACCATAGGGAGCATTGTCTGTTGCCAAGAGGGAAAGAAAGTTCTGGAGGACTTGCCTCAGCCATGGCTCTGGCCCGGAAGGGTCAGAACTAGCCACACGCTCCACTCAACCACAGGGATGAGGAAGTCCGCCCTGCCCTGTGCCCCAAGTGACGAGAACTAGACAGGCTTCAAGAGCACCGCTGTGGCCCTGGGGGGTGGGGGGGGGGGTCTCAGGGCTTCGCTAAGCAGATGGGCGTGGAGCTGGGTCTGGAGGTAAGACTGTTTTTCAGGCTGAGGAAGGTGTGGAGGCTGAGGAAGGAAGCCTGTGTCTGTGCCACTCAGGGCCGTTCGCTTGAGCCTTGCACAACTCTAGTGGTGGAGCAAGTTCTTCCTGACTGAAACAAAAACTGCCATGCAATCCCAAAGAGCGTTTTCAGTGATTGCAATGCTTCTTCGTGCTCTGGAGTATCATGAGGAGGGGCAGGTAGGCTTGTGCGGGAAGTCACGGGGTGGAGACACACCCTATTTCTGTAGGAAGAGGAGTCAGTGGAATAGAAAGGGAAGCCATTAAGGTGCAGCTGTTGAAAATGTCTCTCACACATCTGAGCCCTGGTACAGCCAATTCCATGCATCGTGCCACCCAGAGAGACAGCTTGTAACCAGCCTTTTAGGTGTGGAAGCGCTCTCCATGGTGACTGGGGAATCTGTGCCTTTTTCTACACGTATGTACAAAACACTTAGGATTGCCGTTTGTTCCCCATAAGCCTCGTGTATACGCGCTGCCCTTGGTGCCTAAGGAAGGGCTAATGAAAGTGGGCCCTCAAGGAGCTTTGGAATTAGGCGGTGGGATTGGAAGAAAACAGTAACAACGGACTGCTCTCTCCCCTCTGTTCCCTTTAAGTTTCCCTTGTCTGGTTACTGCTTTTGGGACAGGCCAAGGGGGGTGCTGAGACCAGAGTTTCAGGTCCAGAGTCAGAAACTAGCCTCAGGCTGCTGCGTGGTCCCTCCATCTGTAAAACTTGTACCTGCTTTAACCTACCTTATAAGGCTGTGTTTAAAGTAAGATGGTGCATGATACATTAGATCAGGGGTGTCAAAACTGCGGCCCACTACGGTCCGCAATCCATTGTTAATTGGCCCGCAGCAAATTCCAAAAATATATTTAGTTTACTTAAATTAACCAGGTGAGGCAATGCGTACTTCACCTCGAGTGAGTGGCCCGGCTGTTTGTTATTTTACCGCATGTGGCCCTTGGTGGAAAACGTTGAAAAAAGTTTGGACACCCCTGCATTAGATGATTTGCGAACGTACCTTGGAAAGTTAAAATATCCCATAAAAGCATGGGGAGATGCTTATTAATATTTATATGGATATTGTGAAAAATTGTAACAACCTGAGTGTGTCTTTTGTAAGAAAGTTCTGGTGTTCTCTTTGCCTAACGGAAGGTGACAGAGGTTGTACAAAGAAGGTGGCATTGGTGCACAGGAGCAAAGCTGAGGCTTCCATGATAGGCTAACCCATACACCTCAAAGGCTCTGATCTGTGCAATGGTGGTAAGGAAAACACTTTACGGTTCTACCACACTTGCTTTTCAAAGCACTTGCCCTCATCTCTTAAACTAAGCAGTAACCTCTGAAAAGCCCTGTTATTGGCCCTCATGGCCTACAGTGAGCATAATATATTTTTAATGCACCCCTTTGAACGAAGATGTGAATGCAGGCTCCATATGGCTTCATGGAGAACAGCAGGATGTAGGGGTGAAGAGCACAGACCCGGGAGCCAGACACCTGGGTTTGAATCCTGACTTTGCCGATTCCTTTCCTGTGAACTCTCTGAGACTTGGTTTTCCCATCTGTCAAATGGAAACAATCACAGTACCTACACAGCTGGGTTGTTACAAGGATTAAATGAGTTCATATTGGTGTAAAGTGCTTAGAACAATGCCTAACAACATACCAGGTTTGATATGATTGAATCAGTAAGTAGAATTTTATAGTCACTTAGAAGAGAAGGACCTCCCTTGCTTTTGGTGCCACTTTGAGACCCAGGGTAAACCAGAGGCCATCTAAAGTTCTCCAGCCAGAGAGTGTGCGGGGAGAGGGGTGGTCAGTGCATGCAGCATAGAGACCTCAGCTGCTAAAGCTCCCCGCTTCTCTAGAAGGCTGGTCCTTGGGGGCAGTGCTGGGACAGAACCCACATAAGCCCAGACTAGAACCTGAGAAATGGGGGAGCCTGGGCGTAGACTAGCAGATCGGAGCTATAAGCTCACAGGGCAGCCACACCTGCAAGAGGGGCGTCTCATTGGCCCAATCAATGCATTTCAAAAGAAGGGACGGAAAGAGATGGCCAGTGTGCTGTGTGTGTTCTCCCTGGTGGAACATTGAAATGGCGAGGTGGGAGTGGGAAAGAGAGTGGTTTGACTGACCTGACGTGGTGCTTCCTCCCTCTTCCTCTTCGTCTCTCTCCGGACCTGGATTACCTCTTCCCTGACCTGTCTTCACCTTTCACACCTGCATGGGAGGCCCCTGCTGGGGAGCCGAACAGGTGGGACCCTGCGACTGCTGAGACAGCTGCAGGATTGGAAAGGGGGAAGCTAACCATCCAAATCAGTGCCCTTCTCAGCTGACACCCATTCTGAGCTTCTGGCTAGGCCTCCTGGCAGCATGTTCTCCTATGCCAACAAGCATGGTCTGATTTCTCAGGCAGCCACATTACTTGTATTTCATCTTTTTGGAGAGATGAACTCGGAGCAGGTTACCCTAACTTGTCCACAGCGGAGCTCCCTACACTTTGGAGCCAGGTCTTTCCTGAGAGGAGTCTCCAGGGGCAGGCCACAGGGCTCTGTCCTTCGCCCTGGCTTGTTAAACGTTTCTGTTAATGACTTGGATGAAAAATAGAAAGAATCCAGATGACCCACAGCTGGGATAGTTAAAACGATACATGACATATTCAAGTTCAAATGATTTATATAGGAAGGGCTTCTGGGCCAAAACCAACATCATGAAATTAAACAGGGATGAATGTCAAATCCTCTGTTTAGCTTTAGGAAAATGTCATACACCAGTGTAGGACAGACCGGGTTTGGAAATACACTTCCATTTGTGCAGTCATCCCACAAATGTTTATTGGGCCTACTGGATGGATTCTCGGAGGAAGTCAAATAGAAAGATGGTATCCCCATAAGCTGAAAGTTTAGTAGTGGTGATGGGAAGTGATCTGATGGGTTTCCAAACAAGTGCAGGGCACAGGCCATCCTGACGTGGTATGTAAGTGACAGCAGAGAGGCCAAGGTACCATGAGAGCCAGCCTTGAGATCCAAGAGGCAAAGAAACCGCGGAGTAAACTGAGCAAAGAGTTCTCAGTATTAGGTATTTGGCTGGAGGCAGCCACACGGGCAGGGGTGGGAGGGAAGGAGATCAGAGTGGCTGCATTTTCGGGGAGAAGAATTTTGCTGGTTTGGGATGGGGAGAGGCTGAGTTTCAGTCCATGCATTGGCAGGACATTCAGAATTGGAAGTTCCGAGCTGGAGCTTGGAGGGAAGAAGGGAAGCTGAGGCACAGTTCCGTGGTCAGCTGCACAGAAACGGTCTCTGAGGAAGGAGTGGTAAGAGGCGACTATAGAGAGAGGAGGCGGCAGAGGACGCGGCTGTGGACATGTTTGACCTGACCGGGAGGACGAATGACAGTGAAGGAGCACTTCAATTTATATGCAAAGGGTTAGGTGCTGTTAGCTGACCACAAACTTCACAAAAACTAACACTTTTCTTAACAAAAAAACAAAAAAACCCTCAATCTCAGTTTTTATCTCTATATCCGGCGAATGCAGGACTTAGAATCTTTTTTCATCCGGCCCACACGCCCTCCCCAGGACTCTCATCTTCCTTTTCCTTAACTCTCTCGAGCTCCAGGAAAGGAGGCCTCTGGGGAAATGGGCCTCAACCCCCAGGCTGTGACCTGGAAGCTGGGAATTTGGTAGCCGAGATGGAGAGAATGAAGAGAGAGGCGACAGAATTGTTTATCCGATAGGCAAATGTCTTACAAGTACTTTTAGTGGCAATCAGGTCCCACATCTGACAATTTATAGACCCATTATTGAGAAGGTCTGAATGAGACATATTCTTGTGATTATTTTTAAAACAATGATAAAACCACAACCAACAGAAAATCCTTTTAGAAAACCCTAGGACTTTGTGTTCAGGGTATCCTCTGTAGTTTTAAAATATTAATTTGTTATTAAGCTAATATTAAACATTTTAAGGTAAAACTGTAAAAATCTATCATCCTGTTTTCTTTTTTGCTCCCTTCTGAGCCTCAATTTTATCCCCTTCATCATTTTAAAAAAAAAAAAAAACTAAAAAAAAAAGCCTGGGCAAAAAAGACAATTTCACTTAATAGAACTACTTCCAATTTTGTGTGTCATTATTTGTAGCTACAGGCATAATTCTTACAAAATTGTGACCACAGTGTACATGCAACTCTTCACTTCATGTTATTTCCAAGACAATCTCCTTGCACACAATCCAATTGTCACTTTAAATGTCTGCATGGTGTTCTGCTAGACAAATATACTCCAATTTATTTAATCATTTTTCTATTTTGGGACATGGCATTTGCTTCCACTTTCTCCTTATTATAAATAACAGAGCTATAAACAGTACGTGTATCTTTTCTTCTTTTGAATTGGAAGCAATTCCCAGGAGTGGAATTATTAGGTCAAAGGATCTAAATGTTTTGATGGTTCTCAGTGAAGGTTGCCAAATTGGCTATGACCTTCCTTCCTTCCGCAAAGGCTCACTGTACCTGTTGTGCCCAAACTACAGGCTCAGTGACCTGTTCCAGGCAGGGACCGTGAGGCGACAGCAGCCGCCTGTGGGTCCCCTTCCACCAGCAAGGACAGGACCGGAGGGCAGGAAAGGGGTGTGGACACCCTGGGAAATGAAGCAATCATCTGGTACTTCCTGCTGGAGCAGCTGCAGATAGGGGAAAATTACATACCAGTGCCAGGGGGGCAGGGCAGAATGAGCCCAAGGATACCAAGAACCTCTCCCACTAGTCACAGATGGAAGCACAACACCCAATGTCTGCACTGGCCTCTAGGGAGCGATGGACTGGCTCCTCCAAAATCCTTCGGGGTCATGGGCGAGAGGCCTGGGTCAGGGAGGAGACGCCATCACTCACTCACTCGTTCGCTTAATAAATATTTGATGAGGGCCAATGTGTCCGGATCTGTGCTCAGACTTCTGGACACACAAGAGAGTAAAACTTGGATCCTGCCCCCAGGAGCTTGCAGTCTAGCAAGGGAGTCCATAACCGGTGATGACTGCAGTTTGAGCAAGTATTGGAACAGATCTCTGCTCAGAAGACAGATCTGAGTACGACCTGGGGGGAGGAAAGGCTTCCCAAAGGAGGTGATGCCTGAGCTTCATCAGGAAGGAGGAGGAGGAGATGGAGAGTTGGAGACTGAAGAGAGTGTTCCAGCTGGGGGAGCGGCAGGAGGAAGGAGAGTGTGAAGAAGGACTGGATTTGGTTGGCAGACCAGGAGAGCCTCTTTAGGACTTGATCTGGGAGGTGCCAGGGCTTCTGCACAGAGGCGCTGAGGGGCGCAGTCTCATTGTGGGGCGTGGGGTGGGGCGCTAAGGGGCGGGCCTTACAGCTGTGTTCGCAGAGTGAGCGCACTGTTCAGCTTAAATCGGATATGTATTTGACATGGCTGATGAGATTATGGGAACAACGGAACAACGGTGAAGCTTTCCAAAGCCACCTCTTTGTGCCACCACTCATTTTATTCTCAGAGCAGGCAATGGGGGGCAGGGAGGTACATGATCAGATTTCCATTTTAGAAAGTTCCTTCTGGCTGTGGTTCAGGGAACGTGTTGGAGAGACATGGCATGGAGACATCGGGGGACTGTTCGGTCCTCTGGGCCATGGAGGGGCCTGAGGAAGCAGACGCGGGGAGAGGAGTTAGAGAGGGGGACCCCACCTCAGAGGGCCGAGAACTTTCTACCTGAGGCCTAGGGGAAGGGGCAATGTTGTTCCAAGGGCCGTGTGCTCAGGAAAATGGCCAGATATGACCATGGCATCGAAAGGGCAGGCAGACCTGGGACTGAGTTTCTCGTGTCCATAGTGAAAAGCAGATCACCTGTGGCTCCTGGCACCTGTGCAGGTACATTGTGAGTGTAGGTATGTGTGTGCTGGAGAGGAACCAAGGGAGCGTTCCGATCAAGCTGGAAGATGCCAGGCATAGGGTGCAGGGGTTCAGGGCCTGGACCACCTCCCATCGCTCTGTTGCTGTGGGATCTGGAGTCCACAGCCCAGGATTTGGGGCCTCTCCAGGATTATTCCATCCCTGCCTGGCTTATTGGGAGGATTACATGAAATGTGCTCATAGTCCAGGGCTTGGAAAAGGAATAAAGGGCTCTGCAGATGCGAGGTGTTATCACCTCTGTGTTTTGGAAAACATAAGGAAATATCTGGAAATAACTTGGTCCTGCAAAGAGAAGCAGGCGCTGTGGAGCCTGGGTGAGTGGGGGTGGGGGTGGGGGGTGGAGGGGCGAGGGGCTGAGGGCCATGCATCTCTACTTGGGCCTCTGCTTCCTGCTTTTCGTGTGGCTTCCCTTTGAAACTTGGAGCAGCTGTTACAGAAGAGAGGCCAGGTTGGGCCTGCGGGACCACTCTGCTCAGAGGCAGAGGCTGTGTTTGAAGCCACACAGAGGAAACCGGCCGGGGAGGGTGGGGTGGGGGGGGCAGGCAGGACTTCCTGACTCTCTAGTGTTTGGGCCCAACTCTGGTCTGACCCCCAGGGGCTCCCCAGGAGGCCCTGGGGACCTGAGGAGAGACCTGCTGTCCACCCTGGGGCACCCTGCTGCTTTGTGCCTCATGCCAGGAGCCTGGACTGTTCAGCCATGGTCAAGGGCAAAGTTAGGAGCTACAGGGACTCCCCATCTGTCTGGTGACCCGTTTGGCGGTTTAGAAATAAAAGCGCTGCTTAAGAATGGAGCAGTGGGGGAAGAGAGCACATCACAGCTCAGGCAGTGGCTCTGGCTGCGAACTTGGGCCGTGTTGACAGAGTGGGGCAGAAGGACGCGAGGCGCTTTTGCCCGTCACCATGCCGTGAGAATGCACTGGGTGTGGTGGGTGGGGGGACGTGGGGGCACAGCCCCAGAGGCAGCTTCCATAGGCCAGGTCAACGCCTGTGTTCGTTTCCTAGGGCTGCCATGCAGAGCTCCCAGACTCGCGGCTTAGACCCCAGACACCTAGTTCCTCACAGTTCTGGAGGCTGGAAGGCCAAGGTCAAGGTGCTGCTGGGGCCGGTTTCTCCTCTTGGCTTTACGAAGGGCATCTCCGCAGGGTCTTTCCTCCATAAACGTCTGTGTCCTAATCTCCTCTTATAAGCTCACCATCACATCGGCTCGGGCCCACTCTAGGACTTCATTTTAACTTAATCACCTCTTTAAAAACCTTCTATCCAAATGCAGTCTCATTCAGAGGCACTGGCTTAGGGCCACAACATATGAGTCTGGGGGACACCGGTCAGCATATAACAACCCCCGGACCCAGAGCCTCCCTTCCAGCTCTGGGTGAGAATAGGGTGTCTGCTGTGGGGTCACCACTCCCACCATGGAGACCGGGACAGAAACGCAGCTCCCAGAGCTCGGAACACCTGATCTGTGGCCCAGGGGACACCTTTCAGTCTGTGCCTGGCTACTTCTGTCAGGTCTGTCCCCGGGCCACAGCCTAGAAAGGGCACCAGGGCACGAGCTTTCTTGACAGGCAGTGTTGCTGCAGGGCTCTCCTTCCTGTCCCCACACCCCCCACCCAGGGGCAGCTTCCATCTCTGTGCTCCGGGTAGATAAACTCTCGTTGTCGGCTCCCCTGCCCACACAGAGGGCAGCACTATGGACTAACCACCGCGTTTCCCGGCCACTCTGGGCGACTCTAGCCCCTCCTGTCTGTAGCTTTTCTCTCCTGCTGTTCCCTATGCCAGGAACTTCCCTCTTTTCCCCATCATCCTACAGGTAGTTTTGTTGCTATGGGGGTCTTCTTACTCCACAGTCACTATTCTATTTGGGGGACTGAGTCTACCTAGCAAAGACGAAGGGGTAAGGCCCAGCAGGGACCATGGTTGGCATGAACGCCGCACGTGCCCTGTCATGGGGGCACCGTGGGCCAGCAGGAAGAGGCTGAGCTGAGCTGGTGACAGGCTTTCTCCCAGTTGTTCCTGAGAGGGGCTGCACTCCTCCCCAGCTCCCCCCTCATCTGGTGGCCCCCAGGTGTTTCCTGTCACCCCGACAGTCACCTTCTCCCCTGGAAGGGCGGTGCCCTGCTGCCAGGCCCTGGGTGGAGATTTCCCACCCCCGGCTCCTATCTCCCCTCGCTCTCCCTTCCTAGTGGAGCCTGGGATTCCCGTCTTATCATCTGGACTGGACAGCCTCTGAGTTTAAAAGGAAAGGGGCCCCTTTAAAGTTGAAACCTCACCGTGGCCAGATACTGTGGTGTATTTTCAGCCAAGAGGCCTAGGTAAAAATACAAGCAGTTGTCAGACTGGAGCCAGGCCTGGCCCTCGTAGACGGGGCCCGGCCAGTTGCTGCCTAGCTGGGGACACACATGCTAATTATGAAAACTGTGAACAACTTCAAAGCTGATGAAGCTTGTGTGGTTCTGCCCATCCTTCCAAATTCACCTCCATGTGTATTTTTATGTTTCTGTGTGACTCTCATCGCTGTGGACAAAACACTGAATTTCTCAGCCCCGTTTTCCCTTTTGTTCCGTACACATCTCCGTGCGTTGGCAACGTTGACTATTTGTCATTTTTAATGGAAACCTAGTGTTTTATTGCCTTTGTGCTCTATAGTTTACTTCAACAGTTGTCTAAAATTTAACATTCAGATGGTTTCTAATTTTTCACCTTTATGTGAATAGCAATGCTATAGATAATTTTGTATAAACTGCACTTTCCTTCTTTATTTCCTTCACGTATATTCTAAGAATAGAGCAAACCATTTTCGAGCTCTTGTTACATAGTCCTGGATTATTTCCTCCAGAGAGGGCAGAATTCATCCGTGTGTCATGCCAACAGCAGTTTTTCAGGGAGCAGTTTTCCCCATCATCCTGGCATCTCTAGCTTTTCATCATTAAACAAGTTCTGCCAACCTAATGATTGTACAGGGTTGCCTTAGAGGTAACTTGCATTTTATTTTTGACGATCGAGATCCTGGGTCTTCCCAAAAGATACCTTTGGGTCAGGATTTTCTCTGCTGGCTTTGGAAGTTTGTCTGCTTTCATTGCATGCTGGCTTTTCTCGTCCACGGAGTATTGTGTGGTTTCCTTAGCATGCTCATCCCCTGGCAGACTTCAGCCTTCTAAAAATCAGAGCAGTGGTTCCCACTCCTCGGTCCATGTAAGAGTCATGTGCGGAGTGTTTTGAAAAGGCAAAATCCTGGCCCCTTGGAAACGGGAGAGGAGCTGGTCTCATCTAACACATGCAACCATGTGGAGAAGACAGACTGACTGGGCTGGGTGGCCTGTTGGATCAGGGCAGACAGCAGAGTCTGAGGTTTGCTCATTCTGTCACCTTCATATCTGCTCATGTGCTCGGCCAGATCCTGCAGGCCCAGCCATCATATCCTTCCCGAATGGGCCTGTCATCTCTGCTCCTGGTGGCTCCCAGGGACTGATTTCCTGGGATTAGGCCACTGTGCAGGAAGAGCACAGAGCAGATGGAAGCTACACATCTCCCCAAGGAAATGAGCTCAGCCTCCTCAAACCCTCCCTCCTGCAGAAGAAATCTCCAGCGTGGAGGCTTGGAACCTGCTCGAGACCCTTCCTGACAACCATCTCGGCCGGCATCCGGATGTCTTGGGCTGTTGAAGCGAGTGGTCCAGGCCCATCTCTTCCCAGGGAGGGTGGGCTGCAAGAGGGATGTGCTTTGCAGAGAGGAAATGGCTCCAACCAGATACTGCCTTGTTTGTTTTCTCTGTAAAGAAAAAAGACCATTTTTACTTATTTTGTAGGGACAGGCAGATATTTTTAATGCCTCTAGCTTCCTGCTGTCTACAGGTGTTTCCTACGGTGTTCCTGTCGGAAAGGACAGAGTTATGACATAAGCAGCGTGGTGCCTGCGATTTCCAAAAAGGTTCCCCGCTCTGACCTGTGGGTGGCACCTCAAGTCCCCTCTGGGCGAGGTGAGGTGAACACACCACCCCTTGATAAACTGCCCATGTTCTCCACCGTCCGCCTGTGGTGCCAGGCAGGCTGGCTCCTAAGACCCACTGGTAAGAGGTAGGAATGAGGAGAGTGGGGAGGAGGCCATTTTTTGTCTGCAGCGATTGCACTCTCATTCTTGAGGCCCAGCTAAGTGGCATCAGCGGCAGGGCTGCTACGTAGCTCCAGTCCACTTATTCCTTACTTCGCAAACGTGGGACAGTCTTCCCACCTCCACCCAGTTATGACGTTCTTGTAGAACGGCTGAGGATGTCTCTGCGTTAAAAAGGCAGGTACTTGTTTGTTTTTACCCCCCCAAAAAATTATGCATAAACTAAAACTTTGGGGGAAAGCCTGTTTTCATGCACCAGAGAAACCCCTGAAGGGAGACCCTTTTATAAAGTGAAGAAACCATTAGGAAAGCCCCATAATCTCTCTATTTGATCTATTGGACTGTATACTTGAATTTACGGAGCCTGTGTCTGTCTTTTAGAAGGGGTGGAACAAATATGTAAGCTTTTATGACACAGCTTATTTTTAAACCCTCACAGCTGCTCTGTGAGTTGGGTATTACTGATCCATTTTACTGGTTAGGAGACTGAGGCTCAGGACGGTTAAGGGGTCTAGTAGCTGCTGAGGCAGGAGCTGAACTTGAACCCAGGTCTTCTCATCCTGTCTGGAGTTCTACCCTGTCAACCCCCCTTAGAATTCAGTGAGGAGGTAATAATACCTTTGATATTATCTAATTCCCAGAACAATGATCTAGTAATGTATGTATCATAATTAAAAATAAATTCATCTATAAAACCGAAAGGTACCTCCTGGGATTATCCAGGAAAGCAGGTAGGCTAGGATAAACACATTCTTCCCATAAATGAGAAGTAGCCAACCAGTGACCTTCTGGACCAAATACTGTAGGCGGACTTTCTCTCTAACACCCTGAGGTTTGCTTTTTTTTAATTATTATTACCTGACCTGGCAACCCAGTTGTTGAGAGTTCTTGCTCTAACCAACTGAGCCATCCGGCCACCCCTCCGGAAGCTCAGCAGCAGCTTGTTGTCTTCAATCTAGTTGTGGAGGGCACAGCTCATGGCCCATGTGGGAATTGAACCAGCAACCCTGCTGTTCAGAGCTCACGCTCTGACCAACAGCCATCCGGCTGCCCCAGCACTCAGTCAGTTTTGATTCCTGTCCTCTTTTTCTGTTCCAAAACTGATGAATACGTGACCCCCTGGGGACATAGTCTGTTCATCCCCCTGAAATGTGATAACTCTACTGAGTTCTCCCAAACCTACAGAACATCGAGGAATGGGGCCTAAAGGAAATTATGTGTTTCTCTCTCTTTTCTCTTGTCCTATAATTTGCTGAGAGGGAAGGGAAGTGTCTTTGGATTGATCACTTCCTTGAGCGGAGAGCAGCGAGCGTGTAATAGTGAAGGGACAGCATTTAAAAATGTGTTCATCGCCCCCGATGGGATACATTGGCCTAGATTTTTGTAAGCCTGAAAACAACTTTAAGGCACGTATATTTCATCTTAGTGACACAATATCTTCATGGAATTATTAACTTCATCCCCTCCTTCTCCTCCCCTCTGTACATCTGTGTCCTGTCCCCAAACACCCAGGCCCTGGTTTTGATATTTTGAGAAGACAGCTCACTCCAGAGGTGTTTTCAGATATTTGCTCCCCTGTTCAAACTGGACTTTTCCAAAGGATTTGGGGTATTAGAGTTTGAAACTCTCATTTCAGTATTTAAAAAATTTTTCTCTGATGTTTTTCATATTTTACATCTTGGCAATTTGCTTTCTTTCCCTTGAAAACATCATGGACAGCCCTGCAAAAATCAGTTCTAATTTATTCATTGAAATACACACACACAATTTTACACAACTGAGATCACAGGAAGCATGCTTGGGTATTACAGGCAGGGTTTTTCTTAAGATTTAATTCTATAACTGTATACGTTATACATACACATACACGTGTGTATACACATACACACATCGAGGGTAGGTTGTTAGTTGTTGCTTTATAAAATTGGGATCATACACACTTCTCTGCATCTTACTATTCTCACTTTCCAATTTTTCATGGAAGTTTGGAGTGCTCCAGTTCATTCTTTTGAATGGTTTCCTAATAGCCCGTGATGTGGATGGACCATCGCACAGCTTTCTTTTTATGGGAACTGCTTCTGTTTCTAGTGTTTGGCTGCTGTGACGGGTGCTGCAGTCAGCTTCTATGTCCTTAGATGCTGAGGTTTTATGTCGGCAGAGTAGAGTCTCAGAAGCATGGAGCCGAGTCCAAAGGTTTGTGTAATCTAATTTCATACATGGTGCCAGATAACTTTCTCAAAAGGCTGTAACTGCTCACATTGCCTCCAGCAAAGTATAATAGTTCTTTCTCTCATTTCCCAAACACGAAGAGCTGTTTCTCTCTCACCCCGCTCCCCTCTCTCTCCTTGCCTGCCCCATCAGCATAAAGGGAAATCTTCATGTTAATTTAATTTGCATCTCCCTGGCAACTAGTAAGTTGGAGGATCGTTCTGTGTTTACTGGCTTTTTAAATTTGCTTTCCTATGAATTGCTTATCTATATCCTTTGCTAAATATTGTTCTTGTCATTTTGTGACAGTGTTATATATAACGGATATTATCTCCTTTTCATCTGTGTTAGAAATAATTTTTCATAGCTCCATATTACTTCATTTATAATATTTTTTTCCATTAAAAAGTTTTACGTTTTTTTTTATAGTTAGAGGGTTTGTTTGTTTTTTAATGTAGTGTCTGGGATTTCTCTCTCAGTTAAAAAGGGAAACATTTCATTTTAACGGTCTTTTATCCTCTACCCTGCCGTTACATCCTATGTTTCAGCTAACTAATCTCAGAGTGCCTTCAAAATGTCACAAACGCCAGAGCCAGGCGTGGGAATTCAGCAAAGCATGCTGGGAACTGTTATCACAGGCGTCCCTTGGAGCACGCGGCCATTCTCTGCCAGACCCTATAGCTGATACCAGCCTGGAATTTTGCCATCTCCAGCTCTTAGCCCCTGTCTTCCCTTCACTGCCCCCCAGCCCCCCTCCCCCTCAATTTGCTCCTTACATGGACGTTTTCCCAGCTCTCTTCTCTATTTTGTCCTTCTTTCTGGTGGGATACATGTGGAATGTCCCTGAACTCTCCATGCCTCTGCTTCCAGGGCTGCCCAGGGTCACAGGGTCCTTTCCCGCCATCTGAGCCGGATCGCCCACCCTTCCCTGAAAATCCTTCTCCCTAAAAAGATGTCTGCGTCCCTGTGGAGCTGCCTCAGTGTGTCTTTGCAGGGATCGGATTCAGGGCCCTTGTTTTCCTTGGCGTTCCTTGCTGGGTTTACCCCTCAGGATAAATCCCCAACAGCTTGGCTTCCTGTTTACTACTCACCCGCATTTCTTGAGCACTTACTATGTGCCACACTCTATGCCAAGCGCCGTCCATGTGCTCTCATGCTGGAGTCTCCCACAAGCCTGTGACGTAAACGCCACCATCCCCACTTTACTGACGAGGCTGCTGAAATGCACAGATGAAGTCAACTGCCCATGGTCACCTAAGGAGCAGAGGGGAGAGGACGCAAACATCACGCCTCCTGAGCACTCTCCGTAACCACCTTCTGAGCCGGCCTTACTGCCCTCCTTACGCCATGGTTTCCCCTCCTGGGTCCTCAGACACACATGCAGCCTGAGCTGTTCGTCACGCCCTGCACCGATACACGTCTTGTCCTTTCAATTCTTAACTTGCGCTTGTATTCACCCACCTTGGCCGCGGATTTCCCCACCTGGCCTGTCAGGCTCATCAGAGCAGGGTGCACGACTTGACTTCTCTGTAACCGCCCACCCCAGCCCCCAAGTTGTGGGTCGATTGCTTTTTACTTTTCAGGACCATCCTCTGGCCGCCACTAAAATAATGCTTAGCCGAGGCTTGCGTAGGGTTACGGCATCTTCTTAAATCTCACTTGGCTTGAAGTCACCTGCAGCGATGGAACTGCCCTGGTTCCTGCGTAACGTAAGGTGTTGATGACCAAACAGGTCTAATCTCTGCACGGGCCAGTTCTTGGCCATAGTAAGTAAAATCTGTGGAAAGTAGGAAGAACAAAACAATACAATAAAAATAAACGCTGGCACCCAAGACACTTCCCCTGCACGTGTTGCTCAGTTACGATAATGAGCCCGTGGGGTAGCTTCCATCCCCACATTACAGAGGAAGTCCACAGAGACGGGGCTGGGACTAGACTGCATTCGGGACCCTGAGTCCTCCCCTCACTGCATCACACCCGCTGTTTGGAGGGCAGGCTGATGGCAGACAGGCCAGCATGGGCCAGTCTGGCCTCATTACCAGCCCCTGGAGGGGAAATGAGCACCATTCCTGCCCTCTGCTCTCTGTGGGGTGAATGGGGTGAAGGAGGTCCTTTTGCAATCCCACATCCTCTCTGTGCAAAGTGGCCTGGAAGCCACAAAGCGTGGAGCCACCTGTCCTGGGAAAGGCCCAGCTCCCAGGAGGCACCAGGAGGTGTGTGTGTGGGGGGGAGGAGGTTGGGGGGGCAGTGATGGCAGAAAGTCAAGCCTGGGCTGAATGCGGCTCCACTGTCGATAAGAAAACCAAATCACCTTATGAGTCATGTGACGGCTGTCTCTACAAGGAGCATGCTGGCCAGTGTCCAGAGAGATTTCTCGTGCGTGCGGTAACAGGCGGCCCAGGCGCCCGTAAGAGGGTAGCACAGGGAGGCCAGTTTGTTTGTATCTTGTACCTTGTACTCGATGCGGCGGGCCGGGGCCAGGACGATTCTATGCCTGCTACTGGGAAGCTCTTTCTCGGATGTCCTGGGAGGGACTTCTGCTCTGAGCTTGGAGCCCCTGCCTCTCACAGGGCCCCAGAAAGCTGCTTCCCCTGGAGGTTAGTGAAGAGACACGAGGCGTCCCTGGAGGCCCATTCTAGTCTCCGAGGCCCTCCTGCCGCCTCCCCCCTCGCACCTGTGTCACAGACAGCAAAAAAGTAACATGGCCAAGGGTGTGAATGAAAGAAAACAAAACCTGCAGTGATTCCTTCTTTGTCTGCCTTTCCCGAGAAAACCAAAGTGAGGAGGAGTCTCCCGTAGCTGGGCAGGGTGTCCCCACCCCTCTCTCTCGTTTATTTTTTTCCTGACAGTTATGCTTCTTTGGGCTTTGAACCCCTTGATCCAACTTGGTCGTAGTTCTTTTTTTTTTTTAATCTAAGCAGTTGGCGTACAATATTATATTAGTTTCAGGTGTGCAACAGAATGTTTGGACATTTATGTACCCGACAATGTGATCACCGCACTCCATCTAGTAATCACCTGTCACCCTGCAAACGTAGCACTATATTATTGATTGGAGAGTTCCCTTTGTTACTGGCTTCTCATCTACTTGCCTCTTAATAGGCTATTTCAGCAGTGCCATCTCCTCTCCTGAAACTCTGACCCGGAGTCTCTCATTTGGAATGAATCTGCACTTGATTCTGGTTTGAGGATGGGAGAGGGTTCCACTCTGAGAATCTTCTCTGGAAGGGGGATGAGGAGGGCTCCTGTGTGAGCAGGTTGGGGGTACAGGGCTGCGTTTCCTCGGGGTTACGAACTTCCTGGCAATTTCCCCAGTTCTGCCAGAACTCCGGTTATCCCCCTGTGTTGTCATCTACAGGAGAAAAATTACCTAAGTGGCCTCGAGTTTCTTCACAGTGATGGCAAATTCAAAAAGGAAAGAGTGAGCCAGCCCTGCTCCTTACTTGGGTCTCAGGGAGCATCTTTGGGAGCCCCTCTTCTCACAGATGAGAAAGCGGAAGGGCTGAGGGGGTGTGGAGAGTTCACACAGCTCCCCGACTGCTGGGTCAATGGCCTCCCGGCCTCCAGGCTGCTCAGCTCTTGAAATAATGCATCTGGATCTTCCCTTCTGACGCTACAGGACAGAGTCTGTCTGCCCACAGACTTAACCCCTTATTCCCGCTCCCTCACCCCTTGGACCCACATGTGTGCCCTGGAGAGTTGCTGCTCCGGCCATTCACCCACCAGAGCCCCTGAGGGGCCTGCTCCCACTTGAGAAACAAACCTAGTCAGGCTGGGACCCCAGGATAGGCACAGCCCTCAGGCTCCAGCCACGGGGCTCTCCTTTCCTGGCCCCTTCATGGTCAGGGCCCTATGTGGTAGGTGAGACCCTCCCCACCACAGAAGCCAGAAGCTGGCTTCCTTCTGATGGCTGGTCCTGTGCCGTTACCCCACCCCACCTCCCAAGAGCGTGGGTACGGCTCTGCTATGAGTTGGGCGACTCATAACTGGGGTCCAGACTCACACCCCATTTGGTCTGCAATGTTGTGGGATCCAGGAGGTTCCCGTTTGTGAAGTGCTCTGCCACTGACGTGCAGCACCTGGCCTGCAGGCAGGGATGCAGATGGCAGCAGCAGATCCCTACGACCTCCGTGCAATGAATTCTTCAGGACCAACTGGCAACCGCCTGGCACCCCTACAAAGGCGCAAGGGAGCCCACATTCCAACTGACACCTACTGCGTGTCAATCAGTGTCTTAGGTGACAACAGCAACAGCTAAAATGGAAGGGAAAGCTGATCACAATCTGGGGCCTTATGTGTGTTATCTCATCTGGTCTTTATGACAATCAGATGAGGTACGTGCCTTATTTTACAAGTGGGGAAACTGAGGCTCAGTGAAGTTAAGTGTCTTGCCTAAGATCACACATCTACTAAGAGGCAGAGTTGGGATTTGGACCCAAACTGATCAAACACTATCTCTGAGCATCCCCACGACCCCCCTTTTTAAGCAGCCTTTTACAGATGAGACTCTAAGCAGGCAAGCCAACTGCCTGCAATCCCACAAGCCATAAATCGTAGAGTGGGACTCAAACCTGGGTTGTCCAGCCCCCCATTCCATGCCGTCTTCGCCGCTCTTGCTTCCTGAGTGCTGGCGGCTGCCCTGAGATGGAGAGGAGTGGCTGGGTGCCGCCCTCTCCCAGCAGCTGCCAACCTCCTGTGGCCATGGCACCTTCTTGCCCATGCCGTGGGGCCCGTGGGAGCCGGCTTCCTAGGACTAAGCACAGTCCCGAGCCCCAAGGCCAACGAAAGCAGACCTCTCGTAGATGGGGTGCGCCTCAACCTTTAAACAAAACGACAAGAACTATGATGTGTACTTTCCTAAAATGAAAAATTCTTAATCACATTTATGAGATAAAATGAATAGAGAATAAAAATCACCTTAATAAGTACAATGTCGTGAGTGTTGTACAGTCACGACACGACTGTGTACAGTCGTGTCACCACCACAAGACGCAGATCACAGCCGCGTCCATCAGCTCAAAAGCTCCCTCCTGCCCTCTGCAGTCAAAGAACAGCCAGTGATCTGCTTTCTGCCATAGCTTTGCCTCTCGGAGGATGTTGTGTAATTGGAACCATACTGGTGGCCCTGACTTCTTTCACTTGGCGTCATGCTTTCGAGAGCGTCGTGGGGCTGTGCGTGTCCCCAGCTCATGCCTTTGTAGTGCCGAGTCGTCCGTACTCTGAGCTGCATGTAACACAGTGTGTCCAATTTTCCGCTCACCCACTGATGGGCCTTTGGGTTGTGTCTAGATTTGGGCTGTGAATCAGAAGTCTGCTCAAGAGATTTGTGGACACAGGTCTTCCTCTCTTGGGCACATATCTAAGAGTGGGACTGTTGGGTCGTGTGCTTGGTGTGGGTTTAACTTGAGCAGAAGCTGCCAAACCGGCCTTCCAAGACGCCGTGCCATTTTGCACCCCACCAACAGTGGGGGAGTGTTCCAGCGGCTCTGCAAGCTCCCCAGCGTTTGGCGGTGTCCGTTTATTTCACTTTTGCCGTGCTTGTGGGTGTGGAGGGGTATCTCTTTGCAGTCTGAATTGCGTTTACTTAATGACTAATGTGCGTACTCGTCATTTTTATATCTTCTTTGGTGACATGTCTGTTCAAATCCTTCGCCCGTTTTCTATTGGATCGTTTGTCTTCCTGTTGCTGAATATGATGGGTGCTTTGTAACCCCAAAATGTGATCTCCCAAATGCTTTTGAGGCTGGAGGCAGCGTGGTGCTGGGCTGAGGGACACAGGCGTTAGGAGTCCATCTGAGCGAGGATTCCAGACCTACCGTTAATAGCTGTGCAATCCGGGACCAGGTACTTGACCTCTCTGAGTATCTGTTTTCTCATCGGGAAAATGGAATTTATTACAAAACCCACATCAAAGAGATGTTGTGAGGACTGAGTGAGATGATCTTAACACAGTGCCTGGCACAATTCACATGCAGTAAATTGGCTGCTTTATTATTGAGAAAATACATGACAAAAGGCTACTACTGCTGATTCAAAACCAGTTTCCCCAGAGAGACATACGGGCTATGGTAACCGTGGGTGTAGACAGAATCACTCAGCATGCCTGCTGCTGATGCTGGGCACAGAGGATACCTGAGCAGCCCCAGTCACTCACGGCACTCAGGTCGGGACACCTGGCACTGCCACCCCCGTGTGCCCTCAGTCGGCACCTGGAGGCCAGCCCCAGGCCCAAAGGGAGCTGCCAGAGGGAAGGGCAGGCGGAGAGAGGTCCAGCCATCAACAAGCCCCTGCAGGCTGATGGCCAAACCCCCACCTTCCCAATGTCCCCTCTTTGTGCCAGGAGGGCAGCTGTTTTGCTCTATAAAACCCATAAGACCTTTCAAGTGAAGCAACTCAGCTCATTTGGGCACTTCCTTTCTTGTCTCTTCTTTGGAGGGTGTAGCAAGGGGAGATGGGAAAGATAATTAAAATAACAGCATCAAGACCCCTTTGGCTCCGTCCGAGCTGAACAGGCTTCTGGGGCAGGTAGAGTCTGTCCCATGCTTTGCAGACATTGTGGGCTCCTGCCTGGAGTCTCCCCAGGCAGCTAAGACTTGGAGGACAGATCAGAGATGTGGGCTTTGTTGTCATATGGGACCCACACAGCCCTATACCTCAGTTTGCTCCTTCCTGGAATGTATCTGAAAATATCAACGGCCTATCGGGAGACGCAAGCACGCTAGATAAAGAAATAGACCAATTGTAAGTACGATTGTAGCTATGTCATGTGTAGGATAGACTGGGCTGTTAAAACTGGAGAAGACAGGTACCCAGAGAGGGGGATAGGAAAGTGGAATGGATTTTTAGCTCCAGGGAGAGACTGGAGGCTCAGGTGGTTAAGCATGGCATTCGGCAGGGAAGGTCTCATTCTTTGCCCTCGGGTTACTCTTCCAGGGACCTTGGATGAGCCAAGGAATCTTAGTGAAAATAGCCAAGCCCAGTGTCCCCAGAGTCAACCCTGGCGGACCCTCTGTGTCCATTTTCACTTCAAGGTCCTGATCTATAAGTATGAAGCCCTCACGTCGGCCCAGGGACGTTGGTTGACAGAGGCTTCATTCATTCATTCATTCATTCATTCACTAGCATTTATTGAGCACTTAATATGGGCCACCGAGTGGGCCAGGGGACGGGGACATGACCAATCATGGGCTTACAGCAAAGCCGTGGGCAGTGGATAAGCTCCCCGAGTTCCGGCCACTCGCGCCTCCTTCCATTCGCTCCTGCTCTCCTGCCTCCCGGCGTCCGCCACACACTTTCTCTTGGCTCACTTCTCTGATCTTGCAGATCTGGGTTTCAACGTCACCTCCTTGGGTCCGGTCCCCTTGTCACTTGCTCTCCTACTCCTTTCCCCCCGTGGCACTTATGGCCCTAATAAGTAATAAACGGGGGTAAAAATGATGAGGTTTGGAATGTCTGTCTCCCTCACTGGACTGTCACTTCCATTATGAAAGGACCTGTTTCAGCTTGTTCACGGCGATATCCTGGCACACAGGAAGATGTGGTGAAACAAAACGGGGAGCAGAGGGCACCGAACCACAGTGCCCGTGGTGACCCCAACCACAGAGCATCCAGAGGGCTCCCTGCTATGAGTCCAGCTCCAGCCTGCAGGGGAGGGGAGGGAAGGGGAGGGGTGAGGAGTAGAGGGGAGGGGTGAGGAAGGGAGGGGTGAGGAGGGGGAAGGGGAAGGGAGGAGTGAGGAGGGCGAAGGGGAGGGGAGGGGTGAGGAGGGCAGGGGAGCTGCTGTAACAGGAGAGGCTGCAGCTGATCGGCAGGCAGGCTCAGGTCCTTGAACAACTTGTTCTAATCTTAGAAGTTACGCCTCAGCTTTCTGCTACGGCCTGAAAGGCAAATGTCCCAGACCCCAGGACACACACACAAACGGTCACTCCCACTTGAGAAGGAGAAATGGCCCCTAGTGACTTGTGGGGCCTCCTAGTGGCTACGACAGACCCCAGGACGCCAGGCAGCCCTGGAGCCCAGCCCACCCCTCAGGCTCAAAAGGGGCTCTTAGTGACATTGGGTTTCTTATGGGACTGGCCAGTGTGAGAGGAGCATGTGACAGGGGGTGCTGAACGTCCCTGAAGGGCAATGAGCTGTAGGTACTCTTGCTGGTTTTGGGGGAGCCTGCGTGTGTCACCCCTGCCAGCCACACAGAGCTACTTCTTGCAACTCTCCCTTTTCCCTAAAAAGAAAAGCGAGCCGAGCTGGTCAGAGGCTGCCACACTGACCACCCTCCCCGCTGCACACCCACTATTGGGGAGGAAGGAGAAGAGGAAAGGGGGCGAGGCCACTCCCCCAGCACGCTCTCAGCTCCTGTGCCCCCTCGCTCGCCCTGCCTGTCTTCAGGCTGGGCCATCACCTGGTCACAGGAGCCAAGTTTCAAACCCAGATTTGTCTGACTCCAAAAATCTCCAGCAGGCTCTCCAGGGTCTGTCCTGGCCCCCCTGCTCTGTCCATTCGCCCTTGCTGAGCACTTTTCTCTGCATGCCACCTCTCACCTCCTGCTCCCAGCCCTGCTCTGCTCTCCCCTGGGCTCCCCATCCTTCTCTGCAAACAGCACCCCTGTCCCGCCAGCAGCCAGAAGCCAGGGCCGGGAATTTGGGCTGCATCTGGGCTCCTGCCTCAGCCTCCCTGGTCAGTCACTGCTTCTGGGCAATCCTGGCTCCTCAATTGAGTCCTGTCACGGCTCTCCATCCCCACGGACCCTACCCCGCCCATCCATCTCGCACTTGGCAGCCAGAGGGATCGCTGAAATAAATCCAGTGGTTTTGTTCTTGTGCTTAAAAACCTCCACTGACTTCGCACGGACCTTGGTACCAGGCCCTCCCCACTCTGACCTTTGTGGGAGAGGCCGCTGGAAAGAGAGTGTGAATTAGTCCTTTCCACTTCTGTCATATTGCCCCTGTGTGTCCCCAACCCCTGCAGACTCGAAACAAACTTCTTTTCCCTATGCCTGCACGACGGCTAGCAGGTGTCCGAGAAAGTTCATATATGCTACCTCCCAAATCGCATTGATGAGGTCCGGTCACCACAGTGACATGCAGAATGAACACCTGCCTCCCATTTCTGCTGTCCCTACTGTCACTGGCAATGCACCTGGACACTAAGCACTGACCCTGCCCACTCCACCTGAATGACCCGCCAGGTGCCTGAGGCTGTGGGCTTTACTGATTCTGGAGCCCCAGCAGCAGTCAGCACTGAGTCCCGCTGAGGGCTGCTAAGCCCTGTCCCGGCCACTGGGCTGCAGTCCTGGGAGGTCCCAGAGAGGGACACACCCAGTCTGTGGCCTGTGTGGGCAGAGTACCTTACCTGGGGTTTCCCGTGGGAGAGAATCTCAGAGGCAAGGAGCTGCCATTTTCAGGTCCCTAAAGCCTACATGTGGGTAGGGAGGGGATATTTGGGACTTCTTTGGTCTTAAGTGAAATATGCGATCCGTGTTCACAGACGCCCTCTGCCTTGTCTGGCTCTGGGTCTTCTGAGCCTTTTCTCCAGTCCTGTATCCATCACGTTCCTGCCACACTCGTCTTTTGTCTTGTTCCTGTCTTCTTTCTGCCCAGAATGGTTTCCCCCCATCTTTTCCCCAGCTGGGACCCAACCCAGGTGACCCCTCCTCTGAGATGTCTTCCCACACCCCCATAGAAAAAGTGCCCTATTTTATCTTTTTCGCGGCACTTAATGAGTGACTTATTTGTTTACCTGTGTATATGTTTATTGTTTGCTTCTCTCGCTGGAATGGCAGGTCTTGAAAGACAAGATTCTGTCTCGTTCCCTGCTGTCGCCGAGGGCCTAGCAGAGTGGAGGTGAGGAGGGCAGCCTCCCAGCAGAGGTCTGCAGTTGGCACAGTGGGGTGGGGTGGGAAGACCTGAGCTCTGGAATCCAGGTAACTCGGGGCCGGCACTTACTGACTTGAATAGCAAGTTACCGAGCAACTCTGGGTGTTTCCTCTTGGAGAAGAGGTGTTGTGAGGGTGACAGGAACCGTTCTGAGTGCTATCAGGATAATGGCTCCCACGTAGCAGCCGTTCTGAGTACGTATGTAGGTCGAACGGGCCGACCTGGCTCCCAGTCCTGGGCCGTTCCCTTCATCTCGGATGGTAACAGATGAATGTTGGGGTGAACTGAAAAGTCAGGATAAGGTGAGAGTGTAAAGAAGGCTGTAGATTCATTGCAGCATCCCAAAGAGACTGTCTGTCGACCCTTTTGCAGTGATGGTATAGGGATGGTCGTACTGGAAGGGCTGAGTGCCACGCATCATCCATCTCAGTTCTAGAAAAGCAAGAAGCCAGCGGATCTCATACTTCCGGGGCTAGGGGTCACCTGGTCTGTTGCTGGTGAGCAAGAGAACACTCCTTTTAGCTGAGGGCAGAGGCTCCTCAGCGCCCAGGGAGAGCCTTCTCCTTGCTTCTCCTCCCAAGCTCTAGGTAAGGAAGCCTCACGTCCCTAAACCATGGCCCAGGGACCATGACATATGCAGACCTCAGATGGAGGAGGAGGATGGAGAAATGGGCCAAGCAGGGGGCGGGCAGAGCCCGACTGGGGCTATCCACAAGGTTCCACTATGGGGACGGCTGGCAGACTCCAACTTGTGTTTACTCAGTTGGGGAACACCGGGGACTTCCATGCCGTCCTGACACGTGGCTCCACAGCTCTCAGAAGAAAAGCCCCGTACAGATGGAAAGTGAATCACAGAGGTGATTTCTTCTGGTCTTGGCAAAGTCAGTTGTGGTTTTCAAGCTGAGCCTGGCTGGCATGGTGGCCCAGAGGGCCTGGTAAGCAAGATCTGGGCCCAGGGAGACGGACTGGAGGTCTGCCGTCTGTAAAGATAAGTGTCAACTAAAGCAGGACACAAAGGGACGTGAGACCAGAAAATAGGCTTGAGACATGGAGATTGGCCCGAGAAGGAAGGACAGCTCAGGTCAAAGCCATGATTGAGACCCAGAGGGTGGAGACAGGCAGGAGGGGCCTGCAGCTGGGCGTGGTCAGAGGGAGGAGCGGGGGTGTCGGGCTGGGAGCAGGGGCCCGGCCCCGACTCCCTGGACTCTGTGTTAGATAGCTGACCGACCTCTTAGGAACAGAGAAAACACTTAGTCCCAGGGAGGCTGAGGGGTCCCAGGAAAGTCGGAGGGCACAGTGAGGCCACCAAAGTCCTTCTCGGCACTAAGAACACAGTCCAGTTGAGAGCACGGCCTTACCAAACCAGCCTCAGGTCCGAGGGAGCTCCTGCAGGGGTCATTCACCGGCCTGGGACTGCGATGGTGAGCTGATGAATGCAGCGGGCAGCGGTTAGCAGGGGTACTTGCCAGAACTGCAAGGCAGAAATCCAGGCCAAAGCGAAAACAGGCTGAGCTACTGGCCCCTGCCTGTCCCCAAGGCCATGCCTCTCCCACTGCACCTGTGCAACCCAGTGGCTAATACCTTTCACTATTTATGTAACACTTTACAGGTTGCAAAGCACCTTCACAAATTATGCTCCTTAACTGATGTCCATTGCTGGATTATCAATATAGGTTTCACATATTAACCCACTTGGCTTCCCCTGTGTGACTCTGCCTAAGTCGCTTGCCCTCTCTGGGCTGCAGTGTACCCAGCTGGCAGAAGGCAATAATCAGTCCTCCACACATGGACGGAGAAGTGTCTGGAGAGGGGCTGGTGGTGAGTGGATTTCCCAGGCTTCAACAAGCTCTGGCGTCCTCAGGCATTCTAAAGGAAACCCATTCATTGGGGTCCAGGAAAATAAACTCAGATGGATTATAATCTTACCTTCAACCCTGCCCTCAAGCCCTAAATGCTCCCAGAAGCCTCTTTGTTTCCTCACCTCTGTGCCCTTTGCCCAGGCCTGTTTCCAGACAAGGAAGTTCAGGAGAAGTTCTTGATTCCTGTGTGGCTCTATTTTTATCTGGAATGTATCTTCCTGCACCGCCAGTGATGGGCGCCCTTGGAGCCGAGGTCAAATGCGTGGTCGGCAGGACCTGTGGACAGAGAGACGGATCTGCTGCGGGGGCAGGAAGTTAGGCAGATGGACAGACCGACTGGCCCGGCGTCCTGCCAGGAGCAGCTCCGTTAGCCGCAGGGTCCCGAGGCTGTTCTTCCAGAGGGACAAGTCGTCCGTTTGCCTCTGAGCGCTCCCGACGCAGCGCGTGTGCTCAGACGGTGTGGGTCCTGTGCCCTGTGCCAGCTGGGCACGAGCCAGGGTGATGGAGAGGTTTCCCAGCGTGATGGGGAAGTCGGCATCTGGAATAGAGGTGAATCCTTTTATGTCTTCACGCAAAGTCAGCGTTTCGGTGTTCAGGCTGGGATGGGGATGAACGTGGAGGACAGCAGGAAACAGTAAAGGAGGCCTTCTTCCAGAACAGGGTTCACAAACCTGACGGCCCATGGCCCCCGCCTTCTTCCCCAGCTCTAAACCAGCCTTCTGCACGATACTTTGCCCCCGTGTACTTACTTCACCGCCAGGCTTAGTGGGGGCGAGGCGGCTCTGCCCCTGCCCTGCTCCGAGGGAGCAGTGCCATAGCAGGATTGATGACAGCTACTTCGGAGGGGGACACCCAAACAATAAAGCGTGGGGAGACTTTTAGCACAAAAAGGAGGGTCTAGGAAGTACAGGGGTCGGGGGACAGAGCGAGGTGGGCTCCAGGACACAGGGAGGGGTGCATGCCCTGTGTTTGCAGCCCACGGGCCCCAGGGAAAGACAGAGCTGGACTTGCTCAGGTCAGCCGCTGCCCGGACCGTCCCAGTTTGGGCAGGTAGCCTGGAGAGGGAGTTTATAGTCTGTGTAAGAAATGCCGTCATCATGGTCACAAAAAAACAAAAGCCTAAGGTCTCTGGGTCTGGATATTTAAGAACCATGATTAAAGCCAGGTGGCTATACAGGCCAAGTGTAACATTGCAGAAGTGGGGTGACAAATGGTCCACGCGAGTGAACGGTGTCCAGGGGAGGGGTGGTCACTGGGACCCGATGGCCTGCCCCAGTGGCAGAGCAGCTTGGAGAATCCAAATTACTTCAGCAAAAAGGAACAGCAGGGTGAAGGGGCGAGTGTCTGGGTGTCAGGGTGAAGGGGCGAGCGTCTGGGTGTCAGGGTGAAGGGGCGAGTGTCTGGGTGGCAGGGTGAAGGGGCGAGTGTCTGGGTGGCAGCGTGAAGGGGCGAGCGTCTGGGTGTCAGGGTGAAGGGGCGAGCGTCTGGGTGTCAGGGTGAAGGGGCGAGTGTCTGGGTGGCAGGGTGAAGGGGCGAGTGTCTGGGTGTCAGGGTGAAGGGGCGAGCGTCTGGGTGGCAGGGTGAAGGGGCGAGTGTCTGGGTGGCAGGGTGAAGGGGCGAGCGTCTGGGTGGCAGGGTGAAGGGGCGAGCGTCTGGGTTAGGACAAAGACGCTGAGGAGAGCACACTCCTAACCGAAACCATCAGGAGGGCTCTGGGAAGGACTCACTCCGTGGCCTGAAGTCATAACAACCCTTCCAAAGCGTTTACAACATGCCAGGCCTTGTCCCGGTACTTCAGAGACATGTAAAGCATCTAACCCACAGACCAGCCTGAGGAGGGACATACTCACTAACTGCGGGTCGGTTGACTGAATAATGTTTTAAAAACCTTTGCGTGCAGAAGGGAGCCGATTGCAAAATGCTGTTAGAAGACCTCCTTGTCACAACCCCCCTGCCTGTGGCCACCAAATAAGATGCCCAGAGCCGAGTGCCCATCTGCCGTTAACTGTCGCTTCCCTTGGTTTGCAGGAAAGACCCGCGGAGACCAACGCCAGCGTGGACAGCTCGGCGCCTCCCTCGGTGGCCCAGCTGGCCGGGCGGTTCAGGGAGCAGGAGGCAGCAGCGAAGGAGGTGAGTCAGGCTGTTTCGCAGCCCCTCTTTGGGAGGGGAGGGGGCTGGAGCAAGGGGATGTCTGGGTCAGGCCCAGAGGAGAGGGAGGGGGAGGCTTGGTAATTACCAAATTAGGAAGAGAAGCCCCAGAGGGGTCCCCTGAATGTAAGGAATGTTGCCACTGCTGTCAGGACAGGGCCTCTGCCAGCGGAGGGAGGCTTACACTCTGTCCAGGAGGGGGAAACGGGCGGAGAGCTGGCCGGCCTGCCGCCAGCGGTGGAGTCTGGATTCCTCTCCATCTTGACCAGCCCCTGGGAGAGGTTTAGGTCTCGCACGGCTGTGCCAGGCCCGGGCTGGCTCAGAACAAAGAGGTCCCCACAGCAGCCCTGCCATGAGCAAAGAAGGCAGGGAAGCACGTTGCGCTAGGAAGGAAAGGGATCCGGGGACCAGTGGATTCTAGAAGGATCAGAAGGCAGTGTCAAAAGGGGGTCGTCACACGGGAGAGATGGACTCACCGAGTTTGAGGAGCTCACAAGAAGTGAAATGCAGGAAGGGCACCCCGAGGTGGGGGTGGTTTATCGTGGCCCCTTGGGACAAATGAGAGTGTGGTTGTGTGCTTTTATAGGTGTGTTATTTTGCACTTTTGTTTTCCTGTCTGAAAAAGTGGTCCATCGGTTCTAGACATTATGGGGATGTCATAAAGGGTGAAAAAGAGTATTGCTCAAAGGTGCTGGCAGGGCTTGGAAACTGGATGTGGGTGTCGTTCTGAGATGTTATTTCAGGTCAATGGATCTGCAGTAAAAAAAAATCATCTGGCAGAAACGGACTAGGAGAGGAGAGGCCGAAAGTCCACACGTGTAGACAGATGGCTGAACAGAATCCATTTACCGCATTAATGGCCAGCCTCAAAGACATGCCAGCCCTGCCTCCATTCTTTTCTCCTCCAGACCTCCCTGAGCATTCCTAAAAACCAGTTTCCACTTCCTTCCTCTCCCTCCCTGTAGCCTGATTCGCTCTTTTTCTCTGTGTGTCTGTCTGTCATCCTCCCTCTAGATGCCAGCCAGTAAACCAACCAGAAGGAAACCACCCTGCTCCCTCCCCCTGTTCCCCCCCAGGGTAGAGCTGGGCCAGAATGGTGAGGAGGTAAGTGCAGATCACACTGCTGTGTATGAACTCTCCTTCTTAGAGGAAGGGCCCCAAATCCACACGTTTTGACCGCAAAAGCTGTGTGGGCAATTTCTCCCTTCCAGAGTCAGGAACGAATCTTCTAAATGCTTCCTGAGTCCTTGACTCTGAAACCGAGGCTCCTTCTGCTCCCTGTCCCTGAGCGCCCTTTGTGATTCGTCAGGGATGGGAACACTATTTTTCAAGCCTGGGAATTTCAGCAAAGAGAACGAATCCTATAGTGTTACACACACACCCAATCCAGGAGCCGCGGAAGTTAAGCTTCACTCCCAGGTCTGACATACATGAGCTTCCAGGTGGAGAAGCACCTGGGCACAGGGGCTCGTTTACAGCAGGCAGAATTGTAACGTGAGAATCCCATGGCTTCTTGGGAAGGCTGGCTATTGTTCTGGATCATGGGAAGAAAACAGAGCGCACAGGAGGCCTTCTTGCCCTCAGATATAAACAGCCAATGTTACGACCAGGAGAAAAGCTCTGGTATCCTAGACCATAGCCAGCAATAAACCCAGGCTGCATGCTCACCTGTGCTTGGTTGTCTCGTTGCAGCCGTAAAAGGAACCCCTCCACGCCCTGTCCCAGCAGCCCACGAACCTTCACGGGGGTTGCGGTCCCTGCCAGAAGTGAATTTGCTTGTTCTCTCGTGCAGCCTGGGAGGACAAGCCCAAAACAGGGCGAGCCACCCACAGACAGGGCCCACCTCCCACTGTAACCACCTCTCCCCCGCCCTTCCTTTCTGGGGACCAGCGCCCCAACAGCAGTCACTGCATACCTGTGCGAACCTGAGCCAGCCTCCGGGTGCCTCCGTTTTCTTCCCTATAAAGTGAAACATTTGGAGTAGTTCAGTGGTTTTCAACCTTTTTGTCCTCTCATGGCTTTTACGCAGAAGCCCATCAAATAAAGCAGAAACTCTCAGCTGTTTCTGGTCAAGTATGGGGCAGCTGTCCAGAGTCCCATCTGCTCTGAGAATACCCCCAGACCAAATAAGTATCTTCTTCTAGGATGAGAACCCCGAGAAGCACAGTTTTAAAATACACTGTTTTCAAAAGGAAAAAAAAAACCACTACATTTTTTATTGGGTCTCCTCCAGCGCTGACATCATGCTTCTGTGGCTTCGAGGGGTTACCAGGCAAGGCTATGACCAAACGCACACCAAGAGCTGCCCGAGGGTCACTTCTCCTTGTGACCGCCACCCCCGGGGCTCGGGGTCTATGCTGGGACAGGCTGAGGCCATGACTGCTGTGAGACTGCCCCCTGACGGCCTAGACTTGGACAGAGAGTCCCTGCACCGCACGGGGCCCGCTTCCTTTCTTGCAAAATGGGACAAAGGCACTAGCCAGACATGATGGGGCCAGTTGGGAATGTTTTATTCCCCAGATAAAAGCGGAGTGAGTTGGGTTAGTCCAGTGGCTCTGGGAGAAATAAATGTGCAAGTGTCACCCCACAGGGCACCAGCCAGCAGTTAAGTGGCATACAGCAGCCCAAGGCTGGATAAGTAGGAGGGTGGATTTTAGAAGGAGAGCTTGCCTGGAGTGACAGGCTGCCTGCACGTGGGAAGGACCCTGCTTCCAGGATCAGAGACTTTTCGTTGCCTTGAAATTCACATAGAAATAAAAAGAGCAGCCAGCTTTATCTGGCTGGGTTGGAGGGGGGCTGCTGCCCACCCCTCTCCTTCCTATGCTCAGATCTTAGCCTGCAGGAGCCCTGATGCCGAGAGTGGGGGCGCTGAAGGGGGGGCCGGTCAGGCTATCCCTCATTCCTAATGCACAGCCGGGAAGGGTCTTCCCACCCCTTCCTATCCCTGCCCTCTCCCTGCGCCTGCACCGGCCTGCAGACAGGGTGACCAGGAGTTACCCATGTCTGGAGAACCCAGTCCAAAGGGGGTTCAATGTGGCCACAGACCCTGCCTCGTCTGCCCACGGAAGGGCTGAAAACACTCCCCTCTGAAAGACCAGGTCCATAATTCTAGACATTATAGGAACGTCTTACATGGACGTATACACATCCACATGGAAAGATGGAAGGCTGGCCTTTATCTGCCACGGGTGCCACTTGTCGGGGGCCGCTTGTTAAATGGTGCAGGAAATGCTGCCACCTGCCCTCATCCTCAGGAACTGCATGAGCGGCTCTTGAATTCGGCTTTGCAGTTCGTTCACTTCTAATCAGCAAGGATTCTGTGGAGCCTGGACTGGATTCCCAGCCCTCTCCTGTGGAGAAGGGGCCATGCTTAGTAATTCCACTCTCTTCTGAAGACAGAAGTCAGCTGGGGAAGAGGCGCGTTTATAGTGTTACACAAGGTGAGCTTTGTCAGCAAATTTGTAGTTGCAATTTCTAAAAATGGTATCTCAGATATGCTGGCTCATGTGAGATTTCAGCGTAACACACAGAGGTTAACCACAACCCAGTTTGTCCTCACCATGGACACAGGGCGCCCTGGAATAGTGCTCTAGGAACGCGTCTAACAGTGTAAAACTGTTAGACCAGGGAGCTACAGGGCTTCTTAGAATCACTGGTTCCCACCTGCACGCCTGGGTCTCGGTCGAGGAGGCTGTGGCCCAGGCCTCCATCCAGCTCCCCTTGAAGCAGAATTAGAAGGTCCGGGGGCCTCCTGAGTCCCAGCCAGTGACTGTCCCATTGCAGCATCTCTCCTGCTTGAAAAGGTCCCAGGAGTTCAGCTGAATCAGTCTCCTCCTTCCTTCACTAAAATACAATTATCTCATTCAATGCATATCTCAGAATATTTCTGGGGGTTGGTGTTATTCTTCTGATGATTCCGGTAAATTAGTGTATGGGGGCGAGGGGCAGGGAATACAGGGTGGGTCTCCAAATCTTAGGAAAAGCCCTCTCCTCCCTGACCTCTGAGGGTACATGAAGTCTTCCTTTTCTTCCTCTCCTGCTCCTTTGTCATCACCACCATCATCACTGTCATCCTTCCTACGTGTGAGGGTCAACACACCTGTGGAGCCAGATGCAATTGTAGGGATTTGGCACAAAACAAGGAGTCAATCTTTTTAGACAACATAAAATTAAAGACAGAATTCTACATACATTCAGCTAACAGAGCACACACGTGGTTTTATATATTGTCTATGCCATCGATCGCTTCTAGAAGGCAGAGACTAAATCACATTCATCTTTGTGTAACCAGCTCCGTGTCTGCCACGTAGTAGATGCTCAATAAATGTCTGCTTAATCAGAAATACTCAATGCTTTGGAAAACGACAATTTATAAACAACACCATTGGTGGGATTTTCCAAAACATTATTAGTTTAAGTAAGAGAGGAATTTCAAAGATCCCTCTGCCGGGGTTCACTCCTGGTCTGCGGTTTGCTTGGTTTGTGACCCACAGGACAGTTGGTCTTTTTGCCCTTTCTCTTTGAAATTCCTTCCAACTATTGTTGAACATTGTGAGGGGTGGACAAGTTCCCCCGCAGACATAGCGGGTTCCCTCGCAATGACCATAAAGTCATTCCTCTTGGAACATTTCGGATGTCTGTCCAGCCTGCTCTCATTCATAGATTCAGTGGAGAGATGCAGGAGGCAGGGAGGGTGGAGGGGAGCACTGTCCCCCCAGCTCTGGTGAGGTACGTGGGCCACTGAAGCTCAGTGGGGAAACCAGCTTCTCCTCTTCTCCCTCCCGTGGCTTCTGAGCCAGAATCCTACCTCCGTTTGCCTCACTCATTTGATATTTTGCTCCATTTGCTCTACAGAAATCACCCAACACGAGCCACCCCCCGAAAGTCAAGGTGAAGAGCTCGCCTCTGATTGAGAAGCTTCAGGTAAATACAAAACGGTTGCCCATCCTACCTCTTACCCCCCCCTGCCTCTTATCTGCATATCCGCATCCCCTGGAGAGTTGACTTCTGATAACCAGCTAGGACCAAGTGGCCCTGAAGGATGAGGAGCTCTACCCGGGGGGCAAAGGGCCAAAATAAGGACCATATCCATCATGCGCTTGTGTAGTTAACACCTAAAGGTGGCTGATGAATAATGGGCTGCCTCAAGCATCTTGTAGAGTAAGAAACGCACCAGGGAGAGCCCCAGCGCCTAGATGCAGCCACAGGCCATTCCAGCCCAACACAGACAAGGCTGGAGTTCAGCTGCCAGCCCCTGCCCTGGAAAGGCCAGGTTCACGGTTTGGAAAGCATTCTGCCCTTCCTCCCCCAGTCACCTTGTGTGCCCACAGCTGGGCTGGCTTCCCTGGAATGTAAAGGAAGCATACGACCCTGCGTTTGAGCTCACAGTCTTACAGGGGAGACAAGATTTTCGCACATGATACAATAAAAGACACAAAAGGAGAGTGAATACCAGAGATCTAAAGTGTGTGTAACCTCCGACACCCACTGCTCTGGACCAGGGTTTCTCAGCCTTGGCATTCTGGGGGCTGGACCATTTTCTTGCAGAGGGGCTGGCTTGTGCATGGTGGCACCCCTGGTCCCTGCCCCCTGGATGCCAAATGTCTCCTGGGGACAAAATCGCCTCCCTTCCCTCCGCCCCAGGTGACAACCACTGCTCTAGAACTTTGGAGAAGAGAGTAGAGTGGGCAGGAGTAATTAGTGAATGCTTTGTGAAAGACCCGTATCCTGGGTCGGTCCTTCCGAACAGGTGGCTGGAAAGGAGGAAGCGAGGTGCTCCTGGGATGGGAACAGCATGCGCTAAAGCACAGAGGACAGGTAGATCCGTCTGGGTGGGCCTGTATGAGACGCTCCAGCTGTCACCGCAATGTCCACGCAGTCACCCCAGAGGACAGCAGGGCCTGTATTCTCTCATCGGGGCCCACTAAGGAAACTGGGTGATGGACAGTCTTCTGCCGCTGTTAGCAGGAGTGTCAAGATAAATAGCCATAGCCTCTGCACGTCCCAGCTACCGGAGAGCCCAGGGATTTGGCCCCAGCCCGACGTGGGGTTAAGGGAAACACCTCTGCTCTCTGGCCTTGAGCCTACGCTGTGGAGGGTGGGGAGGGGTCCCCCCTGAAGTGTCATTCATACAGAGAAGCCCTGATTCCACCCCAGCTGCAGGGAGAGAGTGGGCTGTCACTCTAGGAAGACGCAGGGCTCCCACATACGTGACAGGGACCTCTCAGATGGGATCCCAGAACTCGGACGGCCCTCCAGCAGCCAGCAGAGGGGTGCAGCCCAGGCCCCCCACCTCTGCGGCTGTGCAGCCCCTCACAGCCCTCGTCCATGTGCCAGAAATTAGTTCCCAAATGCTCTGTACCCCACAGCCGTGGCCCCATTCCCCTTTCTAGTTATCAATGACCCTCTTTGGGAAACGCAGCAACTTGAGAATGAGGTTTTGACCTCAAATTGCTTAACCCCATTAAGAGTGCCAGTGGTAATAGGACAATTGGGCTAAATCCCATGGGAACCTTACTTTGTTGGGACTAGGTGGGGACAGAACTAAGAAATGCATCATCGGCCGGAGTTTTCTTCTACATATTCTGTTGGATGAATTGTGAACGATGAGTTTTCTTCACTCCAGTCCCTAATTCAAAGTCCAAGTTACCTGCTTCCTATCTGTAAACAGTCTTACAGAGGGAACTTCCCTGCTTGAAACTGAGAGGGGAGAGAGAACTTTAATGTCCAGCTCACCGAGCTGTCACAGCCTCCATGGGCCACACCTGTCCTTTGAGACTCACCATACGCTGCTTTTGAACATGGTGTGGGCTGCAGTGTTGACATTTAACTTTTCTATTTGTGATTTTTGCCATGACTCAGTCTTGCCTATACTATTTGTTCTTTCTTAAAATCACAATAGAAATACAAATTCCGCCCTCGGCATGGAGGATTCTCTGCAGTCTGCAGGTTCCCAAGTGCACTCAGGAGTTCAGCAAGGCAGAGCCTTGGCTGGAGGAAGGGTGGCTCCTAGGGAAGTCTGGAGGCAGAGGGTGTGACTGTGAGTCAGGCAGTGGCAGGAGAGAGTGCAGGGGACAGGTCCTGAGGGATTCGGCAGGTCGGGCTAAGTAATTTGGCCCAAGACAGGATCTGACACCCAGAAAGCCTGTGACTGAAGGTCACAGCTATTAGCTGGTGCTAACGGGGCTTGGGGCCCTCACTACCTCCCTCCACAGACGCCTTCTTGCATCACCACCTTCTCCAGGGTGGATCTGGGACCCCCCCAACCTCCCCCATCCAGCTCATGTGTCCTCAGTCTCTGTTACTTTGGGGCAACCTTCCCGTGTGCTTGCCCTCAGGGTTCATTTTAATCTGCTGTCAGCTGCACTGTGATGCCCCAAGCCGGGGGGGGGGGGTCACACTGACACCTGTTTGCTGCTCCCCCAAAGGCTCAGCAGTCTGCTATGTCCACCCCTCTGGCTGGCTCCCGAGGCACCAACAGACCTGGCTCGAGTCCCAGGGCCGGTTCCTCAGCCACTTTCCTAATTTGTGCAACGAGAACAAAACAAAACAGATAGGGTCCTTACAGAGGGAAAAACTATGTGTGCCGGCAAATAGTAAGTATCCAGAAACAGTTCCTACTGTGACGCTGACGAGAAAGATGGTAAAGGCACAGCCCTCCTGTGAGATCCTGGGGCCTGCGGGTTGCAGCCCCAACTCTGGCCTCTTTGTCTACACGCTGGGGCTGTTCCCGGCTTTTTTGTTGGATCCGAATCAGTATTTTGGGCGTTGCAGCCTGTAGAGAGCCAGGTAGCAGGAGACGGATCGAGTCGGCGGTGCTTCCCGGACAGGACACGATGTGACCAGGGATAATCGGTTAGGAAGTGACATGAACAGCCTCGTGTTCCCTGGTCTCAACCAGTTCCGAGGCCAGGTAACCAACAAGCCAAAGCAGAAATGCTCACCGTGTCCCACCCGCTCTGAACCGTCTCGTCTTTTCTCCACAGGCCAACTTAGCCTTTGATCCGGCCGCCCTGCTGCCTGGAGCCTCCCCCAAAAGTCCCGGGCTCAAAGCCGTGCTGTCGCCATTTCACAGCCCACCTTCCACTCCCAGCAGCCCCGGCGTGCGGTCTCGGGCCAGCGAGGCAGAAGCGGTGCCCGTCAGCTTCGACCAGCCTCCGGAAGGCAGCCATCTGCCCTGTTACAACAAGGTAATGTCTGGACCACACCTGGTGGTGTGTCTGTGGAAAGCGGGGCCCCGGGCCATTCTGAACCATCTCTGCCCTGTTGTTATCCTGGAGTGGGGAGGATACATTTAAGCTGTAGTCAGAGCTGGTTATTAACAGAAGGGAAATGTCTCCTCTCCTTTGCAAGTGATTCCTGAGCTAAGATCAGCCCTCTCCCTCCCTGTCACTGCCACCAGAAAACCAGGCTTGGGGATGGCGTGTTCTGTCCTCCGTGGAGAAAGGGGAGAGAACTCAGTGCTGGTCCCGGCTGCAGAGAGTTATGTCAAACGCTGAAAACCAAAGCTTAAGGCCTGGTCGGTGTTCACACCGAAGGGTGGGCAGGGTCGTTAGGGCTCCAAAACACGCTGTTCTGGCCCAATGTGACTGATCCTACCTGTCCCAGTATGGGCTCAGAGCATTCTCACCGCAGTAAGAATTCTTGCCCTAGTTAAAGAACATCCAGACTGTTCCATGTGCAGAAAGATGTGTGGCAGGGCTGGCTTCTGTAGAAGCTGCCCCGATACTGAGTGTGTACCTTCTTTCACCAGTCCCAACCAGGAGGTGATAAGACTCAGAGATATGGCCCAATACAGTCCAAACAGGTGCCCCACAAATCTGGGACAGAGCCAGGCAGGGGCCCAGATTGAAGGGGGTCTGATGCCAGGGAGTGGCAAGTGGATGTGACTTTGGAGTTATAGAGATGGAGAGAGTGGGCTCTAACAGAAAATCCATTTAGGAAAGAAAGCTCAAGTGTGTAGAAACAGGTGGGGCCCAGAGGAGCCAACTGGTGTTAGGAGGTGATGGATGGGCAGGAGTTTGCTGTCCAGGGATCGAGGGGAGAGCCTGCAGGCCAGAGTGACGGAGAGAGGGGCGCCCAGGACAGAGCCTTGTCTCTCCCAGGGTGTCATGGGGCGTAGGGACAGGGAGGGAGGCACTGCCACCTGGTCATACAGCGGCCTTGGTATTCTGAGGGCAGCCGGGCCGGGGAGCAGACGCGATTACCTCTGGGCCCTGCAGGCCACGAGGGCCGAGGCCTTGTCTACCCTCCAGGGCTGGCCTCACCGTGGTCTCAGGAAAGGGCCTGGGAAGGCTCCTCAGCCAAGGATTCATCCCAGAAACCTGTGACATGGAAAGAGGATGGCCAAGATGTAAGTCCGTGGGAAAATCAAAGGTACAGAAATGAGATTTAGTTGACACAGAGGTTTACAGGACACACCCCTTGAGTAAACGAGCACATCTCAGAGCAGCATTTCCATTGCACTTCTGATGGAGTCGGGTGGGCCGAGGTGAGCCCCGACTGTCAGGCTCACACTTCCCTGGGAGGAAGTGATCTCCAAACAGCTCTGCTGGGCGCTCCTAAGCCATGGCTGCTAAGGACAGTGGGCCTGACTCCCAGAAAGCAAAGGAAACTGGCTGCTCAGCTGTCCAGTATCGGTCAGCTGTGTGGGGACAGGAAGGGACGAGCTGGGTGAAGGGAAGAAGCTGGTCCCCAGTGTCTAGCTACCAGAGCTGGGCCACCAGCAGGCCCCTAACTCTCCCTCTTCTCTGCTGGGTTCACCTCTGTCAGAGCATAATTTTCAAAATGTTCAAACATGACTCTTGTACAAAATAGATTTTATTCAACGTGTCAGTGTGTCAGGAAACCTGTCAGATGGTAAAGCTCATTCCAAGAACATTCAAAGGAAGAACCGGTTATTTACAGACAATTAAAAAAGCAAATGTTAGCATAAAATTGCTAAATTAGACACCAAACTGACTAATGTTGACAGGGCAGCCAAGCCAGAGGCTACCTTTCTTCCTGGATGGAAAGCTTGTGTGTGTCCTGAGACAAGTCTGCAGGGTCCCTACCCTGTCGTCTCTCAGCCCCGCGGGGCTCTCAGCGGGAATCAGTGGCCATCCATGTCCGTTCTCCAGAATGATCCTTGGCTGGGCCTGTGGAGCAGAGATTCGGGCTGGCTTTGAAAAGAACCCGCCGTGTTCCTTGTGGCGTGTTTTACAGGTTTGGGGTAACGTTCCTTCATTCCTTCTTCCAGGTGCGGACGAGAGGCTCCATCAAAAGGCGCCCCCCTTCCCGGCGATTCCGAAGGTCTCAGTCGGATTGCGGGGAGCTGGGAGACTTCAGGGCCCCAGAGTCGTCCCAGGAGAATGGAGCCCAGGAAGAAAACGGGGACGAGGTCTTCCCTTCCCAGAGCAAGGCCCCAGGCTCCCCTCCAGCCAGCGAGGGGGCGGTGGGGAAGGAAGGGAGCACCCCGGGGTCCCACGAGAAGCCCCCTCTGAGGAGGACGACGAGCAGGACAGAAAAGCAGGAGCAGAAGGGCCAGGCCGCAGAGGAGGCCCCGCAGCCTGACAAGCCTGCACAGGAGGCCCAAGAGAAGGCTCTGGAACCAGCCCCAGCCTCCAGCGCAGAGGCCAAGAGTGGGTGTGGGAGCCCCAAGGAGGCAAGCACAGCCGGAGAGCAGACGGAAGAGCCCACACAGGGGAAGGAGGAGACGGAGACGGCAGGGGCTGGAGAGGAGGAACCCGGACAAAAGAGCCAAGACAAGAAGCCACTGCAGGAGGAGGGGGCTGGGGAGCAGGAGACCCCCCAGACCCCCCCGGGGGGAGCAGAGGCTGGCCTCACCTCCAAGGAGGGTCAAGGCAAGGAAGAGCAAGACAAGGGGCCCATTCTGGAGCCCGGCTGCAACCCCAGGACCGGCCAGGCCCAGGCGGAGACCAGCAGTGAGGTCCCCGAGACAGAGGTAGGCGGCCGTGCGTGTTCAACCGGGAGGGCTGGTGTCACATGCCCTGTTCCTTACAGTCCCGTTACGGACCAGCTCGGTGTGGCATAACAAAGGCATGGGGTTGAGACAGGCTGTCACTGATGGTGAGGGACACAAGGACAAGCTGGGGACACGTGTCTCATGGTTTCTCGGGGTTCTCGCTGACTCGGAACTCAGTGCACGTCTGGGTGTGGACGGAATGAGTCAGACTGGGCACAGCTCAGTGACCAAGGTCCACACACATCTCCCGAAAGGCTGGGGAGGCAGGCGTTCCTGCTGTGGGCGTTCAGAGAGGAAAACACACAGTCCAGCCGTGAGACCAGCGGCTCCTCAGGGTGCACTAAAGAAGACGGAACAGGGCAGTGGACGGGGGAGAGACCACCTGTGTGAAGAGAGCGGGGAGGAGGCAGGAAAAGGTGGCATTTGAGCTGGCCCTTCCAAGGAGGCTTTGTCACCTGCACTCGCCCACAGGTGGAGGCACTCAGTGCACACAGGACAGGATAACGCTGTCCCTGCCGCCGGTCTGGGCCCACTCTTCCTGGCCCCAGCAGCTCTCTCCTCTCCACCACTCCCAAGAAGCCTTCCTTGAACTCACTGGCCTGTTGCAGGAGCAGAGCCAGCCCTCCCGAGACTTACAAGTCCCCCAGTGCTTTCCTCGCCCCTCTTAGTTCTTTCTTCCTTTCCTTCTTTCTCGTTTGTTCATTCGTTCGTTCATTCATTCATTCATTCATTCATTCGTTCCTTCAAGCCACCATCAGCTTCCTACTACATTGGCCTCTTGTCTGGCTTCCTGCTTCCACTTTTCCTGCCTCTATAGTTCAGTCTCTGTACAACACCCGGAGGGGGGTGTGTGTGTGTGGACATTATCAACTCGATGCTAACATTACTCACCTCCTGTGTTAGTTTCCTGTGGCTGCCGTAACACATTAACACACACTCGGTGGCTTCAAACAACAGAAATGGATGTTCTCACAGTTCTCGAGGCCACAACTCCAAAATCAAGGTGCTGGCAGAGGTGGTGGCCTCTGAGGGGGAGCCTGTCCCAGGCTGGTCCCCTAACTTCTGGTGTGGCTGTAGCCACCCTCAGAACCCTTCCAGCTCCTGGTGCTGTCGTGGCCAAAGCGCAGCTGCACTCCCGGCCCTTGGTGCTTTTCTCTCTCCTTACTCACCACGGACTCACAAAACCCTGGTGCTCTTAGCCCCTGGTTTTGGAGAAGAAGAAACTGAGGTTCCCAGAGAGACAGGAGTTGTCCAAGGCCACAGTCCTCGATGGTGGCATGAGGGACACCAGCTCTCATCACAATAAACTGCCTCACAAAGCACCTCTGCACACCCGCACATCTTATTTAATCCAGGAGGGGCCTTGCCACCCGAAATGGGGGGGTGACAGGGGCTTCATTCCTCAAGAGGAAGGAGGGGAAGGTTTCACAAGTAGACCAAAGGCATCAGATGTGTGATGCCTTGTAAACCGACTGCCTCGCTGCCTGGTTCTGCCGCTTCTCCGTGCCATTCTCCTTGATTTCTCAACACCGGACCTGAAATTCCTCTCTCACTCCCTGAGGAGACGTCACCTCCTTTTGAGCCTCCCCCATGTGTTTGCTTTGCTCTCTTCTTTCTGCCCCCTCCCCGTTAGCAGCGCAGATTGCCAAGACTCCTTGGCTTTTGTGCCTTGTCACACTCCTGTTTGTTCCCAGCTCAACCCCTCCCTTAGCCTGTGCACTGCCCTTCCCTGGGGCCCTGGCTCCCTCCGTGACCAGCCAGGTCAGTGCCTCCCTCTGGCTAAAAGGAAGACCCACCACCTTCCTCATCCTCCTCAAAAGTCTCCTCTTCCTGCGAGTCCAAGGAGAGGCCCCCGTGCTGCGCTCTTAGCTTCCCCCCACTGCCACGTCCAGGAAACAGGACGTGTTTGTGGAGTGTGAGCGTGCGTTTTAAGTGACGGGTTAGACTAACAAGGCCCCAGCTGGTTGTTCTGTATTTCCAGTTCCTCACTTGCTCTCCGCTTTCTGCCCACACACATGCTGGGTCTCTAACCCTGAAGAAAAATCCCTCCGTCCCCCTCCCACACACACCCCCATCCTCTCTGTTCCCCTGATGACCTCCTTCTTATCAATGATTTTGAAGCTCACAAACACCCTCCCAGCCACCAAAAACTGACCACGTCTCACTTCTTGTCCCTCTCACCTCCGCGGGGCAATTGACGCTGCAACGGGTCCCTGAAGCCCCCTCTCATGCCGTCCTGTCTGGCGCCTGGCCCCTCCCTCGCTCTCTGCCTCCTAAAGTCAGGGCACTGTGGCCTTGGCCGTCTGCTCTGGCTCCCACTGCCAGGCTTCAGCCATCACTGGACCGGGCCCTTGCGTTCACTTTCCGTCCACGCCTGATGACTCAGCACCAGCCTGGCTCACCCGTGGTCCCCTCCACACCACCCACTCCGCTCACGGAGGCCTTCCAGCCCCTCACACACAGCATTTCCAAAACCAAACTCATCCTCTTGCTCTGTTTCTCCAGTTACCGTCAACTGAAAGCCCAAACTCTTCACCCACTTCTGCTCAGGAAGTACTGCCTCCTCTTCTTTCTCTGTGTCACCACCCTCTCCGTGCCTAATCGGTCTGCAGGTCTTAAGTCTCCCATTTAGGGCATTTCGCTTTCTCTGACTATCTCCACTACCACCCCACTCCCTTACCCTTCCTTCCTTGTCTCTACAATCACAATGCCCTCCTAACGGAATTCCTGGTCTCCAGACCCACTCTGTACGTTGGACCTAATCCGTCTTCCTGGAAATGCCGTCTCGCTCGTCTGCTCTCCTACCCCCAACCCCTGGACACAGTCAGGATTTCCCCACTTGCTCCAAGTCATTCTTTCCTCCTCTGTTGACAGGGTGATACCTCCGTCGAGGACACTAAAATGTGAAGACAGCTCACTGGGCTGTATGACAAAGCTGCTGGAGACGACTCTTTGGAAGTAGCGGCCACCATAGTAGCAGCAAACGAAGCCATTGCAGAAGCAGACAGTGTGGGGGGGCTGCGGCCAGCCTGAAGATACAGGGTGCTTTTTTCCTGGCCTCTACCCCGTCCCAGACGGAGGCTGGATCTGAGGGCACAGACGTTTATCAGCTTGAGTTTGTGTTGCTTGATGAACTTGGTTTAAAAAAAAAAAACACAAAAAAACTTATTTAAAACAATTTACTGTGGTGACAACTCCCTACGGATACTGGGGTCCAGCCACTCTCCACACACACCGATCCCTGCAGCTGACCTCAGAACTGGACTCTGATTTAGCGGATCAGATTTTGTTTGTGTAAAGTGGTAGCCTTTTGACTGGTCTGAAGTGTTTACCATTCTCTCATGTAAGTAAAAACTAATTTCAGGTGGCAAGAAACATAAGAAACTAGGGATCCTGTAAGTAACAAAAAGCTCTTACGTGTATCAAGGCCCTGAGACAACCTCTAGCAAGATTGCCCGGCAGCAGCAGGAGCTCTGCCCATGCCAGCTTCCTAGGTGATGACACACCAGGGAGCGAGGGGTTCAGCTCACCCCGTTCTGTGTGGTGGGTGGAGTGGAGGAGGGCTCCACTGGAGAGGCAGAGGGTCAGGAGGTTTCAGGCTCAGCCCTGCATTTCCTCATCCTGGGAGGATGAAGTCTGCACCTCCAGAATGTGACCCTGGAGCATGGATTAGAAATGTCCTGGGAGGTGCTCTGAGCACGGTGGTGTGCAAACTACAGAATGAAAACGTGCTTCCTAGCGTGGCCGGAAGCTGTGCTGCAATGGAAGCCCAGGCTCTCCTTCCCCGCGCAGGAGGAGGGGCTGGGGGTTTTGGGTTCCAGGAGCTCTTGCTTTAATGTTCGGTTTGAAGAATGCAGGCGATTTGCAGGAACGGGAGCCTGACTCCCCATTCCTTGACTCACAGCCTCTCCCCAGTTCACACGCTCCTGCTGGAAGACGTCAGTCCAAATAAATGTTTCATCTTTAGGGTCGGTCCTTAGGTGCAGCTGAGCATTTCAGCATCTCAAAGGGTTGATTTGGCAGCTGCAGCGGCTGTTTTTCTAGAGGTCTGTTGGACCACACTCTGCTGACTTCAGAAAATCGTCTCCCAGGCTCAAAGGCCTTATCTCAGCACTGCTGCCGGCGCAGGGGTCCGTGGCCCTTTCAGGATAGATATCAAGAGGGTGGGTGAAACCGTTTGCAGAGAGAAAGGTTTATGAAAGCGTAAGCTTCATGCACCAAGGGAACACACTGCTCCAAAAGACAACAGGGGTGGCTCCCCGGGTCCGTGGGGAGAGTGTGTTTATGGGCCCTCAGGTTAGGGGCCCAGTTAGTTTTGCTGGAATGGGGTGGGGAGCTCCCAGAATTAGGTGGCCACCTAATTGGGTCTTCTGTGGGCCCCTCTGGATCTGTCAGGCGCTGGTGGGTGTGTTCAGTATGGTAATGAGGGCAGGACACTCCCAGGACGACTCTTGTAACTGCTGGTGACCCAGGCATGATTTTGAAGACCTTCCCTGAGATCTGATTATATCTTTTTTGCAGTTCTTATTTCTTATTGGTGGGAAAGGATGACTCACGGTTGCTTCCCCAGAGGCAGGTTTTGGCTACGTGACTACCAACCACAGTACCTCAATTTCCTCCTCCCATTTAGTTTTCCTAACTCCAGGAACAGGATAGTGTTAAGATTTTGGATATATATTTTTTCAAACGTCTTTAAATGTAATGCATCTTCTGAAACTTGTAGCCTTGTGAAGACTGATACTATAATAAGCTTTGTATTTTAGCTGAGTTTGGGAGACGTATGTGTCAGTTATTTTGAGCTCTCTATAATATCTGTCTATCTATCCGGCTATTGACAGAGACGTATGCCCCTAAACAACACACGGTGTTATTTATATATGTCTTTGGGTTGTTTGCACAGTCACACACATAGCTGGGCAGGAGTTTTGGGGAAGCGTGCATGATTGCGAGTGTGTGTGATGAAGAGGGAATCTGCCACTCTCCCTTACGGGACAAAGGAATGGAACAGGAAGCGTGGGGTGTAAATGTGCAAATAAAACTGTTGTTCTTCTGGTCTGTACCTTATCGTAGCAGAGGACAAAGAAGCAATAAAAAATGACAAGATGTGATGCTGAAGGAGCGAGCGTCATGGTGTCAGAATACCTTTCTATTAATCACAGTATTTGATCTGTCTTGCAAAAAACAAAAAAACCAAAAACCAGAGACCCCGCCCCCCCACTCCCAGGGTTGTTACAGTGATGGGGGCTTTTGGTAGGGAACTCACAGGACCCCCCTGCAGCCTGGCTGCTTATACCCTCCCTGCATTGCTGGTACTAGAACCTCCAAACTGAGGATTAAAGAAATCCTCTTGTGCCTTAGGTGGCACAAAGTCATTACCAGGCCAGGAAGACTTGCATTCTGGCTGCCTGCACAGGCTTGAAAGGAAACACTGGTTCTTCACAGCTCCAAGGTAAAGAGAAGCGTCAGAACCATTCTTCCACTACCTTTATAGTCTAGTTTGAAGTTTAAACGGCGTGTTTCCTTTCTGCAGAGTGGGAGTAAGAAAAAAACCTGGATGCTTTAAAGGGGTGTGCCACTAGGTAACAGGGGCTGCTGATGCTGCTTCAGCCGCACGTGGGGCCAGGTAAGCAGGTGACCACAAGGGGCCCAGTGGCCTCAGGACGCCACTGTCCTCACTGAGGTCACCTGAACATAGCCCAGTTTGCCATACTGGTTTTGGCTGGTGACCGGTTAACTAGACACTCAGTAAATACATGGCAAGTAAGGGAATAAATGAGTGGAAAGGCAGCCAACTCATTATCTTTTGATTCTTGGGAGTGTAAAAGTGTAATACAGTGAATGAATGAGGACCTTCAGCTGCTAACGAAAGGCATCCAATTCAAACCGGCTGGTGGAAACAGAACTACGAGTGTAGGTATCCATCTATGAATATCTCTTTCTCTCTTTCTCTCTTGCCTGTATACTGAATAATATAAATTAAACATCCATGGATAGACCTAAATACAATAGTCAAGCAATGTCAGAAATTAAAACTGAGGGTCCTTCTGACTTTGATTAAATTTAGTTTTAAATCCTAGCTCTAGAAATCCTACTCTATACCTCTCAGAGACCTCACCTCTCCCCAGATAATCAGCAACCCCTGAGGCAGGACAGACCTGACTAGTGATCACATGGTGAGACCTCTGGCCAGCTAAAGATAACATCTTGACCTAAGTTATGTTTCTGCTCCTGAGCCCTAAGATGGAATGGCCCCCTGGCTACTTTCCCAGGAGATTAAAGGAATGCCAGAAAAGACCTCAGAACTGTCCTCAAGATCTAAAGAAATGATGCATTACCCTTATCTTACCTCCCACCAGTTGGCTCCCAGCATAACCCCGAGAGCCCCTAACCCACGTGTCTTGTGATTTTTGCCCCATAGTAGAATCTGTAACCCACATGCCATCAGGGAGCCAGGTCTCTGAGCGCTAGCTCACCTGTGTCTCCGGGCTTGGTGCCATTTCCTTAATAAAGCTCTACTTTCTTTGCTGCAACTCCTGTGTGTGTCTCTCCATTGGCTTTGATGCATGCAGGCAAACGAACCCCGGAGTTCTGTAACAAAATCTCTCTTGGTTAGCAGTCTTTGTGTTGGCCAAGCAGGTTCTTCCCAGCCTGCAGACCCAATGGAAAGAGTTTATTCTTTTCCAATAATTGTGGGGGCAGGGGATCCTGCAGAGCTTTTCTATAGGGCCCACAGGGATCATACGCGTTTATGTCCATACCTGAACCAATCATTAAGACCAAGCTGATGCAGAGATCAGACTGACCAGGCTGATGTCACCTGCCCTGTCCTGGCACTAGGGGCTAGGTGACTCAGTCTATCTACTCTTCAAGGATTGTCCATGGGAAGGAGCAACAGGGGTACCTCAGGGTGAAAACGGGGGCAGGGGGCTGTTACCAAAAGAAATGGTGCTGGGTAGGACAAAAAAAAAAAATTCTCCAACAAGGCAATACCTGAAACACCAAACTACTACACCACTGTTGGCGAAAACATTACATTTTCTTGGACTCTAATTAGTTCTCATCAACTGTGTGCTCTGTGGAGCAGGTAAAAAGAGGAACAGAATGTCTCTATGTCACATGCGACCTGACTTACGATGTCAAGAGCACTGAGCACAGTTCGAGTGCTGCTCAAACAGAAGCCACCGAAGAACGTCAGTCTCATTCTTTTGTGTAATAAGGTCTTGCTGCGTCCTGAGCTCGCAGTCAGCCCCTGTTCACTCTGCACAGTGCCTCGCGCAGCGTAAGGGCTCAATAAATATTTGTGAAGTGGTGCATGACTGAAGTGATTTCGGAGCTGCCGTCGGATGATGTCCGACATTCACCGCTGCCCACCACCTCCCTCATCTGCTTCCAGATGTCATAATATGCAGTCTTCCTTCCCAGCCAATGTGTACATGCTGAGGGGGTCACGTTGAAGCCTCCTTTTCAACGTGCCTTAAGTTGAGTGGGTTTTTGAAATCCTTCCCAGAGGGGGTTGGAAAGATGACCCAAGTGCACCGAAGCCTAGGGGCAGGAGACACACCTTCCTGACTCCCTAGTCTGCGTGGGGGTCGCCAGGGCTGCTGCCCTGCCCAGGGCGGCTGAGCACGCTGAGAAGACCGGCATTCCAGGTCTGCCCTCAGATGCCAGGAGAGCTCCGGGAATGCCAGGGAGGCCCCGCTGGGGTCAAATGGGAAAGGAAACGGGCGCTTCGAGACTTCAGAGTACGAGTTGATGATAAACATGGGATATGCCTCACAATGAAAAGGCAGCCACAGCGTGAAACCCCCCGCCTCACAGACAGGAGCAGAGACTTCCTTCTCCTCCGAGCCCTGGCAGCGGTGGGCTTCTCCGCGGGCGCTGCACCACCCAGGTCCTGGCACAGCCCGGGAGAGGCTGTGGGGGAAAGGACACGGAAAGGACAGGTCCAATGGCTAGGATTTCCCCTGGGGACTCGTGAATAGCGACTCTGGCCTTTCATGGTGGTGTTTTACATAAAACTTTGAGAAAATTCCTGTAACTTAGACAAACCTGTAATGTCAGTTATCAGACGTATCAACCACTTCTGTTTTAAGGAATGAGTGGACTGAACTGCATGTTGAAGCAGCATTCAGAGATAAGATTCCAGAATGATTGTAGGGTTGATACTCAAAGGAGAGGTATTTCCAAGACGCAGATACGCATTCCTCTCCAAGAAAATCAGAGGACTGCCGACCTCCTGTTGCGCCAGCTAAGGAACCATGGGTGCTGGCGGGGGCCAGCTGCTGCCGAGCATTCATCGCTGCACCTGGCCCCTCAGGAGTGACAGCTAGAGTCTTACTAACTTTCTCTGGAAACAGTGGGGACAGGAACACACAAAAGGGCTGCTGTGCATTACCTCTAATTCTGTGTCACTTTTCACTATACTGAGCACAAGGAAATGCATCGTTTTAGGAACCCTGTTCTCTTTGTGATTTAAAAATGTTTGGTGCCAGATGGGTACCAGATTTATCAGGATGGTCACTTCATAAGGTATATAAACATCTAACCACTGTGGTGTCCACCTGAAACTAATATCATGTTGTATGTCAATTATAACTTTAAAATAAATTAAAAAATGATAATTAATTAAAAGGTAAATTATCTTTATTTTTCTCAATATAAAAGCAGCATCTTTAGAAATGTGTGGAGGAAAAGAAAATATTTTAAGTAAATCGAAAAATATCCAGAAGTCCACTACACAGAGATACCTAGTGTTAATAGTTAATGGATTTTTTTTCCTCTAGTGTTTTAGTGCATGTATCCATGTTCTGTTTTGCTTTTTAATTTAGTTGTTACCAAATTGGAATCTTACTCTATGTAACTGTGTGTCTTTCTTTTTTGTAACATACTATCACGAGCATGTCTTTATAAACAATCACAATTTTATCATGAAAACAATACAATTAGTCTTCTTCTATTCACCCTGTAACATTCAGAGCAAGAGTAAATCTGTATAAAACAGAGGCAATCAGATCCCTGCGGGGATGGAGTGCTCTAGTGGGAAGCAGTTCTTTTCACCATCTAGACCTTAGATTCCTGTCACCTTTAGGACCTCACGCACTCTCAAAACTTAAAATGAGTGAAAAACTTTTGAATGGAAAATGAAAGGGCTGGGGCAACTCCAAAAAGTCATTCCTGATGATTTAGGGATTACAAAATTCAGAGGGAGGCATGTGATAAACCTCAGAAAAAGGATCATTGAGGGAAACCACATAGAAATGCTTTTAGTAAAAAGCAGCTGAAGCTATCATAGGACATTGGACTGGCGTCTGGAAAAAGACACACATTTTCAATCAGAGCCAAGTTCTGTTTGGATTAGGACACGGCTTGCAGGAGGCAAAGCATGTCTACCAGCCCTGACAACTGCAGTGGCCTGGGAGTCAGCACCTTCCTCCACAGGCAGCAGATAAGGCTCAGCACTGTCCCGAGGCCAGGCCTGCCCGCCCGCCAAGTTAGCAGGAAGGTCCCTATGAATGGCCGACCCACTGATGAAATTGTGTTCTCATTTCCAAGGACTGACCATTCCACGTCAGAGCTACATTTGCTCCACTTACGTCTAAATTGAGTCAGAATTTAGTGGCAAGCAAACATGAGCTATAATATAAAATAGTCACTAATCCCTCACCATTAGTGATTTAAAAAGCCAGTCATGGTTTTATCATCCATGACTTCATCCCAGAGTTATTCTAATCGTCTCCTAATGGCCCTACTCTTTTCCTAATCTCATCTTTGCCCTCTCCTGCATCTGACCCCAAGTCAAAATTACGTTCAATAGTACTTTTAATGTTACCTCCATTCTCCACAGTTTGGATGCCACCAAATCCCTGAAATGAAATGAAAAGATTGAATCATGGGTTCCAAAGGTCTCTGAGAACCTCTTCTCCCACATCGATTTCCATCTTACTTGCTAAGCAGCCAAACCGAGCTCGTGGGCCTGGAATTGCGTGGCCCAGTAGGAGTGATCCCCGCTGGGACCGTGCCAGCTCTGGGCGTGTGTCCCAAGGAACTCATGTAAAACATGGGGCAAGTATATACACAAATGGGTCGATCAAACAATATTTATACCCCGAGTTTATCATATACCGTAGTAGAAGAATTAATGAAGACAGGTATGTTGTGTTGTCTTGATGGAATAGTATGAAATCATTACAAACAATGGGAATGCAGGCAAAGCAAAGAAAAACAAACAAAACAAAAACTAACAAGGAAAACCTTGTAAGTGGACACTAGCACAGGGAGGAGGGACCCCCAAACCTGGCCCTGGGTGAGCGAGGGCGGGATGCAGGTCGGGCAGGGAGGCCCGCGAGCCCAGCGCCGCCAGCCTCTAAGGAGGGCAACCGTCCCTGCTCGGGGCCCTGGCGAGCCACCGCTCCCACGACCGAAGCGTGAGTGTGGAGGGAGCTACACGCAGTACGCAGCTCCCACCCCTCGCTCGGGAGCAGGGAGAGAAGCGGCCTCGGACGAGAAGGGGCGTCGGTGCAAGTTCTGTGCACGACCCAGGCCAAGAGAGGCTTCGCGCCGCGGGCCCCGGGCTCGTCGCCTGCTCCGGGGAGCGCGGGCTCCGCGGCGTCCTCGCGGCCGGACCGGGAGGGGAGCCGTCCGGAGCGGCTTGCCAGCTGGTGCGCGGTGCCGAGGCGTTTGCACGTGCGGTTTGCGGGCGCGGTCCCCAAGGACGTGACCCGAGGTCCCCGACGCCCCCCGGGCCCACCTGCGCCGGGAGGAGGGCGGGCAGAGAAGCCGGAGCCGCCGGAGCTCTCCAAAGGCGAGCGGGCGGGAGCCGCGGGCATCCCGGCCCGAAGCGCAGGCGGCCAGCACGGAGGGGGCGCGGGGGGGCAGGAGCCCCGCCACCCGCCAGTGACCGCCCACCAGTGACCGCAAGGGGCGGCGTGGGGAGGCGGGGCGCGGCCGGACGCGCACGCACCAGGGGGCCCAGGCCCGGGCCCGCGCGGGAGCCCCCGCAGCCCGCTGGGGGCGCCGGGCCTCGCGGGGCGTGTGCGGGGCGAGGCTGCCCCCTGGCGCGGCTGCTCCGCGCGCTCGCCTCCCCCGCCCGCGCCGGCCGGCCGCGTGGCCGCCACTCCGCTGCCCCGCGTGGCGGGGCCTGTGCTCATTGCGACACGGCGCCGCGGCCCCGGGCGGGGCGTTAGGAATGTCCCGCGAGTTCCCCGCGCGCACGGCGTTCCGGGGAGGGCACGGTCTGCAGCGAACGTTGGGGACAAGTTAGCCGCCCACACTGTGCTGGGACACTTGTCCCCCTGTCCCCTTCCCAGGGCAGGTAAGGAGGCGCCTTCCGCGCCCACCGCCAGCCCGCCCACCCGCGGGGCCGCCGGGGGCGCGGGGCGCGGGGGCAGCGCGCGGGGGCCGGGGCCGGGGCTGGGGCCGCTCCGCACGGGGCGACCGCGGGCTCGCAGAGGCCGGCCGGCGGGGGACAGGCGGGCGGCGCGGGCGGCCGTGCGGGGCCGGGCGAGGAAGGGCCGCGGGTCGCGGTCGCGGTCGGGGCGGAAGCGCCGCGCCGCGAGGCTGAAGGGCGCGCCGGGAGCCGGGCTGCCGGGAGCGGCTCGTTGGTCTAGGGGTATGATTCTCGCTTCGGGTGCGAGAGGTCCCGGGTTCAAATCCCGGACGAGCCCAGGCTTTTTCCTCGCTGCGCCCTCCCCACGAGGTCCTTTTCCTTCCGCGCGCGTCCCGCGGAGCGTCCTCAGACCCCATGCCGCCGGTCCCGCGCGTTCTGCTGCCGATCGCCCCCGTTTTGCGAAGCGCGGGAGCCGACGAGACGGACTCGTGCGCCATGTGGTCCGGACGTCGGCGAGGAAGACCCCACCGTGCTCGGCCCCCGTCACGCCCCGCGCGCGGAGGAGGACGCCTCGCGTGGAAGCCGGGGCCCACGGGAGCGGAGGCGCCCAGGTGAGCGGGCCCGGGGTGAAGGCGTGGACCGGCCCCGCGTGGGCGCGCGGCGAGCCCACACCTGCCGGCGGCGCAGGGCGGAACTCTGCGTCCGGGGTCCGTGCGCTGCGCCCCGGACACGGCCGGGTGGGCACCGCGTCTGCGAAGGGGCTGCGACGGCGCCCGTCCCGTGTTTCCCGGTTTTCGCACGTCCGGCGTGCTCTCAGGTCAAAAAGTCTCGATTGCGTGCTGTGCACCGACACGCGTGTGTGACGGGCACTGCTCGGGTCTAAAAGGAGTTCCTGTCGGCGTTTCGAAGGCCCGGGGAAAAGGCGGGCTCGTCCGGGATTTGAACCCGGGACCTCTCGCACCCTAAGCGAGAATCATACCCCTAGACCAACGAGCCGGCGTACGGGCTGCTCGCCGCCGCCGTACAGGAAGGCGGGACGTCGCGGCGCCGCGCCCCCAAGCGGGCGCTCCTGGAACTGCGCGCGTGTCCTTCGGCCTCTGCCACGCTCTGCAGTCCAGGCTCCTGTGGTCCTCGTGTCCTCCTCTGAGCTGTGCAAATCGGGGACACGAAAGGAAACGACGGTTGTCCTTACCGATGTAACAGTCACCGCTTATTTCGAAAACCATCGCTCTGCTGCTGTCCGTGGCTAATGAGTTGCCGTGCGTGCGTGGCACCGGCCCGGCGGCAGCCGCAGCCCAGACGCTGTCTCCCGTGCTGAGTTCTGGACGTTGCACTTTCCTGATCGATCCCAGTAAAAGTGTCGGTTTCTCGCCTTTTGCACCCCTTTTGCAGCCCCGCGAATGTCCCATTTCTGTGTTTTCACGCAAACTGGCCTCTTCAGCTGGGAAAATCTCTTTCCTGTGGGGTGAACCCCAAACTCTAACCCTCCCAGAAAAAAAAGGTCGTTGCACCTATTAAAAGTAATTGCACGTGTCTCCTCTGATCCTAATTTATCGAAGGACGAGATACAAATACCAACACAGAATCCTGCTGTGTAATGGGCAACCAGCTGTGTGACTGGTTATAATTGGGATAAACCATTGGTTATAGTTGGGATACGTATTGGGGATAAACTGTCCCCATACGTATCTTTAAGGCATGGCGTCTTGGCTGTATTTCAAATTTTTAAATACTTGGTATTGAGGCTTATGCTAACAAAGCTGGCGCTCAATGAATAATTGCAATTTGTTCCAAATTCTTTAACAATACAAATTTTCGGTACTTGGACAATCAGTAATTGTGAATTGTCACTCTAGCAAATCACTAACCGGATAGGAAATAACAAACAGACAGGCGGCTATCCTAAATAGACCTGTTCGTCTGTTTTATTTCATATCTCATTCACCCATCAGCGTATCCATTCACTCCATGGCTCATTCATTCAACAAACAAAATTTAGAAGCACTGTGTCTAGACACTGAACTGTCAGCTTTCTTCCTGTGGTTTGACACCGGTAAATTAGAGTTGTGGGGCTCTGACATTCAGTCCCCACGCTCGTCTGATTTGGAACTGCCCTAACTTGAGTCTTTAGCTCTTCTTAGAGCTGAAGGCAAGGATAACAATACACTTTAAAATGTGGATTAGTTCTACCTGCCTGGATAGTTTACTCATCAAATGGGGGGGAGAGAGGAAATGTGCCCTGAAAACTTCAGAAGTTTATATTCCCTGAGAATAAGGAGGCTAGAAAAGATCACTTGTTAGGTAAAATAACGTAACCACTTTGGATTTCTGAAAACCTCAGTCTCTGTAGTTCTGAAGAGGACTCTGCTCTCCTTTCCCACTTGAATTTACTAGCGTTGTTATCGTTTGGGGGTTTCTTTTTTCTTACTCCGACTGCTCTCCAGTGATCGAAAAACAGTTTGTCTTTTACTCTGCAGGCTTCACCACAGTATCTCATTCGCCCCTCACAACAATGACGCAGGGAGACTGACACTAACAAAACTCAGGTTATGAATTGCCTAAGGCACAGTGAGAAGCGTCTCTATCCCAGCACGAGGGAGGAACACCTGTGACACCTCTCCAGGGCACAGAGCCCTGCCCTTGTAGGTCTCTGTGAAGCAAAGTAGTACATAGACAGTTGGAGAGCACTGGAAGAGAGGTTCACGACAGACATTTTTATCCCAGTCACAGTGAAAGAAGAAGCCTGGTGACAGGTCCTTCTCCTGTAACGATGAACTCCTCCAAGGACCCCAGTACTTTTGTTACCACACGTTGGTGCCTCTGTGCCCAGGGACACCAGAGACACTAAAACTCTCTAATTTTCAGCTTTTCAGAAACTTCTAGCAAAAACTCCATCCTTCTCCTGGATTAATATGTTCTTCCTACAGAAATGTTAATGAAACTGATTTAGCTTCGGGCAAATCTTTCTTGGGCTGTGGCCTGGGATTCATCTTTGACTCCCTCTGATATTCATCAAATTCTCAGTGTTCCAGGAACCTCTTGATACCACCACCCACAGACACAGCATTCCAATTGCCTGTGGCAACAGATCTTAAAAGACGCAGTGCCCGTGAAAGTACAGGGTGTGGGAGAGGATTCTACCACAATCACAAAAATCTGTTGGAAATGTTGGTGCCTGTCACCCTCTTCCTATTTTCTCCCACTAATTCCAAGTCTAGAAAATTCTGCTCAGATATATTTGTCAGCACCAGATGCTCCTGAATGCCCCTTATCTTATCTCTATTAAGAGAAGTTTTAAAGTCCTGAGATGTTCCCAAGACAAACTCCTCCTTATTAGTGCAATTATTGTGCGCTGTGTGGAACAGGAAGTCTGGGAGGCCATGTGCACAGATAACTGTTACCCAAAGGCCTCTGCATGCGATTATCCTCATTACTGATTCTGTAGGGAAAATTCTCCCCAAGGAGCCCACGCTTTTCAGAGAAAGCAGCCCTTTAACAAGGACCTTTCTGACCTGATTGGAAGTCTTCTGTCGATTCGACTGTATGGTCTGGACTGCTTGAGCTGGACTTCTTCCTGAAGGAAGAAGAAGGTATCTGAAAAGGAGGAGGTTTGTCCAGTGAGATCCTCAGGCTAACACTCATGATTAGAATTCAAGCATCCCCCCCTCCCCCCCATTTACTATCTCTACAGAAGGATCAGAAACCACAGTGCAAGGTTAAAACAACCTTGCATGATACTTTTTTCCTTGTAGCTTCTTTAGGTTAATTCAATAAACATTCATTCATCTAGTCATTCAAGAAATATTTATTATCTACTGACGGTCTGATGTTGTTTATTGTGGAAACACTTGGCCGCTGCAGCGGCTCAGGTTCCATGATCACACTGCCCCTGTTCTCTGGGCTCCAGACCTAGACATCTGACGGTTTCTGGCTGACCATGTGGGTGTCCTCGGCAGTTACAGCCATGTCCAAGCCCAGCTCATTAGCTTTCCCCACAGACCAGGTTCCCCTCCAGGGATATTAGTCTCTGGGAACTGGTAGCATCATTCTCCTCTCAGGCTAGCAATTGGAGGTCACATCTGTCTTTCTGGATGCTTTTCTCTTGATTAGACTTTCCATCCAATTTATGCCCAGTTCTGTCATTCTTTTTCTGAACTGTTTCTCCAGTGTTGTCTTTCCACCCCCCACTGCCAATACCTAATTTTGTGCCCTCTTCACTAGTCTGTTGCAGGGGTCACCCTTTTAAAACACAGATCTGGACATGTCACTCCCCTTTCACCACTCCCCCCACCACACACACACACACACACACACACACGCACGCATGCACATGTGCACACATACAGTGTGAGAGAGAACAAAGACAACCCAAGGCTCTTCAGAACATGACCACAGCCTACTTTCCTAGCATCTCTCTTTCCCCCTTGGAGTTTCAAGTCCCACAGGATTTACCCACTGTGTCTTGTACCTGGGACCGCTTTCCCCTTCCTGACTTTGCTTTTCCTGTTTCTCTCTGGGGACCCTGTGTTCACCCTCTAGGGTCCACCTCGAGCGCTGCCTCCTCTGCGCAGCTTTCTGGAACCCTCGTGGGCCAGTGGTTCTCAGCAGAGGGACGTGTGTAAGTGGAGGTACATCACAGTCCGCGGGGAGTCTTTTCGCCTGACCTGTGTCTCCGAGAACCACTGGCCCCGTTGGCCTTGGGCTTCCCCTTCATTCGCCCTTCTCTTCCCGCATTTCAAAACACCGACTTCAGCCGTTGTGTGTCCACACCTGTCGACCCCGTGCTTCTTGGGAGTCAGGTGAGGTGTTTCCACGTGCACAGCACAAAACAGTTACTGAATTTCCCACCCAGGACGTTCCAGACGCCCGACAGAAAGACCCTGCTGGGAGGCACAGGGCAGGACGGCGCTGTCCCGCTTTCCTGAGTTTTCTCTCACCACCACAAGACGCAACAGACCCTGCCCACATTCCACCCCTGGAGGGTAAAGAACGAGTGGGCGACTCACCCCGTGGAGGACCGTCAGGTGCCCCAGCACGACGTGTGGGTCAGTGCAGGCCACAGAGACGCCGGCGAGCCCCTAAGTGCATGTGGAGCCGAACGATTCCCATCACCTGGTGCCAGCGTAGCCGGGTGGCGGCGAGCGTGGGGTCGTAAAGCAACGCACGTCACGCTCGCGCGTGTCTGTGGGGATGCCGGTGTAAGGAACCTGCTGCCCTGCGGGTCAGGTAAGAGTGCAGCGCATCCACTCCTGTCCGGTGCGCAACGCTTGACCGTGCCCGATTCTGCTCCTGGCCTGTGTGTTTACCACGCTGTTAGCGTTACTTTAGCGCGTACTCTTCCCACGCCGGAAAGGTGGCTGTAAGACAGTGCGCCGTGTCACGTGGGCAGTGGCCTCAGACACCTGGTACACCACAGTCCGCGGGGGGGGGGGGGGGGCTTTGCACATTACCTGTGTCTCTGAGGACCTCAAGGCCTCCTGGTGGCATCATTTTCTCTTGTGCTGGATCGAACCTCGTGTTATTTTGTGCAGGGACCTGCTGTGCGGGCTGGTGGCCCAGGAGCAGCGGGCTCCACCTGGCCCAGGTGTGCAGTAGGCCGGACCACCCAGGCTTGTGCAGGTGACTCTGGGATGGTCGCACAATGACTAACACCTAACGACACACTTCTCAGGAGGGATTCCGTCGTGAAGCAGTGGATGACTGACAGTACTATGACTCTCCTGTCCAAAAAGGCTTGTGGGCTGAAACAGCCAAAGTATCAGGAAAACTGTTAAAAGAAGATTGACTTTAGGCAAAACCCTGAAATACGCGGCTGCTTGTGGTTTCTCTCACCATGTTCTCCCTCTGCTCAGCCTAGTGAGCTCAGGGTTGTCTCTTTGCCTCACTCTATGGGCCCCCCACCTGGATTTTTCCTTTTCTTCCTTCACCCTCATCTTTCTCACACCTTTGTCCCTCCTGCCTCTTTCCTTTTCGTAAGCTGTTCTCATGAGGGTCCTTCCAAACGCTGTTCAGTTTTGATTGGGCAACTAGTAAGTGGCAGGCCCTGCTCTGGGCCCAAGTGCCCGAGCTGAACAGGGCCAGCCAGGGCTCTTCAGAGTCAGGGAGAGGCACTACCCCAATTTTTATTGACAAATGGAGGGACGTTTTGTTTGCAAAAGCAAACCAAACAAAAAGCACAGTCATTGGCGTTCCAGGTGGTAGGAGAGAGTTCGCAGTTCCTACCCCTTCCTGAGCCAAAAGCGGGGCTCCTAAGGAGATGCAGGCAAGATGGAGACCTTTTTTCAGCGAGATTTCTCAAATTGCAACACGTACATGATGTAATCCAGGCAAACGGCAGGCCTCGGGTCCAGGGCAAAGAAGAGACGTGTGCTCTCTGGACGACTGAAACACAAGTCTCCCCCCAAAGTACCCCACCCCTTTTTTGGGGGGGGGAGGGGTCAATAAACTGGTTTTTCTTTAGGTGAGGCTCACAGAAACCGAGAAGAGCGGAAACAGACGCGAGGACACCCTGGCCAAGACCCGCGGCGAGGAGAGACAATGACGAGATCTGCGGGTTGGGACCCCCAGAGGGGAGCCCGGCAGACAGGCCGACAGCCACGCAAGCAGAGGGCCCGGGCGTCGGCGGCGGAGCCGGGGTCCCGGCCTCCAGCGCGGGCCTAGGGGCCTGGGAGGGACCTGGAAGGCGTGGCCTCGCCAGACACGAGCGGGTGACGGACAGGCGGCGTGTTCCATTCGCGCAGCTCAAGGGGCGCGGAGCCGGCCAATGAGCGGGCCGCGGGGCGGGGCCGGCCGAGGGCGAGCGCCACTGCGGGGCCAGCAGCGGGGGCGCGGCGCGGAGGTGCCACCGGGCGCGGCGGCGGCGGCGGCGAGGTGGAGCCCCGAGCCCGAGCCCAGCGAACCTCAGCGGCGCCCGGGGCGCGGCGGCGGGGCTGTAGCGGAGGAGGATGGCCGCGCCCGCCGGGGCCGGGGCGGTGATTGCGGCCCCAGACCGCAGGCGCTGGTTGTGGCCGCTGCTGACGGCGGCGCTCGGGCTGTGTGAGTGCGGCCGGGCCGGGCCGGGGCGCGGGCGGGAGTGGCGGGGAGCCGGGCCGCACTCGCGCCGCGCGGGGCTGGGGAGCGGGTCGGGAGCGCGGCGGGCGGGCGGGAGGAGGAGGAGGCGCGCCCCGCTCCCCGCCCCGGGAGCCCCGCGCGCGGCGTGGGGGAGGCGCGACGCCCCACCTGCGGGGCCCGGGGCCCGGGGGCGGCCCTGCCCCGCGCCCCCGCCGAGCCCCCTCGCTGTCCGCGCGCGGACCCCGGGGCGCCGGGCCCGCCCGGGAGCCGGGTCGGGAACCCCGGCGCTGCCTGCTCCCCCTCCGGGAGCTGCTGGAAAGTCCCAGGGTTTCCTCGGTGGGGCCTTTGTTGGTGCGGTTCCTCGTTTTCAGCGCCTGCTTTGCTTCGCCGAGTGAGCTCCCTTGCCGGCCCCCTCCGACCCGTGTTTTACGCCTCGGGGGTCGGAGCGCCCCGCAGCCCTGCGTGTCTCGTCTCCGGAGTCTGCGGAGCACCGAGGGGACAGTACCCAGGGCTAGGATGCAGGGGGCGGGTGCTCCCGCCGAAGTGCGGGCTCAGAAGGATTCCGTCAAGTCCGTGATTCCGGACAGACTCACCTCCTTTGACAAGACAGAGGACTTTTAAAAAGCACATTTTTCCTTTTAGAAAAAAAAAAAATCACATTTTTTTTTTGGGTTGTTGTGTGAAGCAGAACGCTGGTTGCAGTCTCAGGATGTGGTTAAGTAAAGGTTATTCCAAAGAGGGCCAACTTCGAAGAAACACGTAGACTTTCATTTCTTTTGTTTTGCAGAAATGCCAGTTGCATCACAGTAAGGCTCATTAATTCCTTTCTTGGGGAAGTCCTGACTGTAACCTTGAAACCAGGAAAAACATCATCTAACCTATGACTCCAAGGGTCATAAAGTATAAACGTGAAAATCCCCTTACCTTCTTCGGGAGGGTCACAGATGAAGATGTATTTTGTGTAGCTAAGATTCAGTCCATGCTGTATAAATGTCTCATCTGAGAAGAAAGAGGGTTAAAAAGTGGGGGGGATTTTTTTTGGTAGGTGATAGTGGTCATATTTGTGTTTTAAGTGAACACGTCAGAAATAGACTACATCTAAAGTTTCTCGGAAATCCTGTGTGCTTCGGACAGCACTGTTATGCAGGAGAGGTCAGACGTTGCTATTGAGAACAAGACTGTCAACTTGATCTTAATTAAACTCAGAGTATTAGAAGTAGCAGAACTGAAAAACTACACATTAAGGGATAGTAATACGAAAAAATCACTACAATTATAGCGACATATGTCTTGGCCATACCTCGCTCTTCAGTAATGAATGTTGGTATGTGAAAGTCAACATCTGATGTTGTCGGTTAGTGTTAGAAAAATATTGAATGTTTCTTCTTGCCAAGTCACCTTTTCCTGGTCACGGATACTGTACGTAGCAGTTCATGTTTTACGGGAAACCTTCTTGAGTTGGATCTAGGTACTGTTATTCAGCAAACAGTTACGAAGCACCTTTTCAGCATTAGGCACCACAAGTATTCTAGGAAGGAGATTCCTGCCCTCGCGTAATCGACAGTTGAGCGGGAGAAGCACAGTGTCATAAGCAATGTAAGAAGTCTTTCAATAATGGTGTGCTGTGAGAGCACATAGAGGTCATTATCTCGGACCACGTTCAGGCCACTGGAGAAAAGGATGCTAACACTGTAGGCACGGGGGGAGGAAACAGTATAGACAGAGTCATGAATGAATGTGTTGGTCGGTGGCTGTGGTGGGAGGTCGGAGTGTCTAAGAGAGAGGGTGGGAGCTGAGGCAGGACAGCCAGCCGGAGGCACTAACTCACAAAGGACCTTGTTTGTCTTTGGTAAGGCTGGATTTTATCCTAGAGGCTGTGGGAAGTCCTGCGAAGGATTGCAGTTGTGAAGGATGGATTAGAGTGGTGTGAGGCTGAAGACACCAGAGGGTGATTGTAACAATCCAGACAAGGATGAAGCAGTGGGAGCTGAAGGGAGAACATATTGGTGAAAGTGAATTTGATAGGGCTTGGAAATGGATTTGACACGGGCTTGAGAAAGGAGTTGTGTAAGATGATCCTAACTAAGGTTTCGGGCATATTTTTGGAAAGGGGGGCGTTTCACAGAGGAAGAATATGGGCCGAGGGAACAGGAGTGTTGGAGGAAGATGGTGATAAAGTTTCTTTTGGATATGTTGAGTGTAAGAGGCTGCTGAACACCGCAATAGAAATGGGCAGGTGACAGTAGGGTGGATGGTTCTGGTTGGAAATACAGATTTGGGAAGCTGTGTGTGGATAGTAATGAAGACTATGCATTGCTTAAATGAAGTCACCAAGGGAGAGTATATTGAAGGAAATAACAGAGGGCTAAAAAGATAGAGCTGTAGGGTATAAAAAGCCCCCGAGAAGGAAGCTTGAAGAGTAAGAGAAGAACCAAGACAGACCCAGGACAGGAGAGTGTGTGTCTTGGAAACCAAGTGAGGGTAAAGGGGGTTTTTTGTTTTGTTTTTTAATTTTTTTTTAATTGGGTAACTGTGTTTTTTCCAGGACCCATCAGCTCCAAGTCAAGTCGTTGTCCTTCAGTCTAGTTGTGGAGGGCACAGCTCAGCTTCAAGTCTAGTCACCGCTTTCCATCTAGTTGCAGGGGGCGCAGCCCACCATCCCATGCGGATATTGAACCAGTAACCTTGTTGTTGAGAGCTCGCGCTCTAACCAACTGAGCCATCTGGCCGCCCAGAGAGTGAAGTTTTAAGGAAGAGAAAGTGGTTAATGGTGTCAGATAAGAGAGGTTGAATACGATAAGAATTCACTGGATTTGGCAATTGGGGTGTCCTTGGGGACCCTGTGTCTCACTTCATCCTCCAGCCACATCCAGGTTATAAGTGGTATATACCTTCCTCCAAAGGGTGTTGCTGGGAAATACAGGTAAAGGACTCAGGTTCCTAAGAGAAAAGGGTGTTAAAAATGCAAACATTTGAAATCTTCCAACTGGCTAAGAAGAGCAGAGAGAAAGTGAGTAAGTGAGTAGTAGTTAGGGAGAAATTTTCAAATAGCTTATGCGTATATTATTTATATAGGTAGATAGACACAGATGATATGTCTGTCTGTCTGTCGATTGATCAATCGATCTTTCTATCTATTTTCAGCCAGGTATAATTCCTGTTTCTTTGCTCATAGGAATTTGGACATAAAACTAGGTTCGTGTAATATCTTCCCTCGTTTATTGAGCGCTTACTATATACCCAGCCTCTGGGAAGCAATCTGTATGCATATCTCACCTCCTTACAACTCTGTGATTATTGTTGTTGTTCGTTTTACGGGGGCAGATGCTAAGATTCAGACGGGCTGTGTAACTTGTCCAAGGCCACCTAGTAAACACATGGTGGAGCTGGGCTCCAACTCCAAAGCGTATATTTGCAACCACTCTGCTGTGCTGTAGAATTTCTCTTTCGTAACCCCCAGCCACTTTGGGGGAGGCTTCCAGGCTGCCTTAAGTGTTTACAGAGAGTCCTTTCACTGTCCCAAGGCATCCCCCGATGTCCTCCTCCTCTGTGTGGTGACGGTGTGCCAGGAAGCCCGATCCTTACTGATGGTATGGAGGGACAACGCTGCTGTTTGGAGCCATCCTCACTACAGTGCAGAATTGGTGCCACCCACTCGGACTGCTCCTGGCGGGGGGTGGGGGGTGTTAAGGGTGTGGTCTTCACTCTCCTACTGCTCCCTCCTGCTAGGACCCAGCACGAATCCTTTCGAATGAGTGGCTGACACCCTCCGAGGCTCAGGATGGTGCCTTGCCCTCATCAGGAGGCACTGTTGTGGAGCAAGCCGCCCAGACTTACCCCTTTGCCTCGAACTTTGTAGGTTCCAAACTCAGCCCCATGTATCTCTCCTTTCCTAATTGGGCCTCCCCTTCACGCACTGGCCAGTGTCCTCGTGGTTTCCCACTGTCCCTCGTGCCTTTCTCTCAGTCAGTCACTCGAGACAAAACTTGAGCACCATGGAGTCCTTCCTTTCTCTCATCCCCTTCCCAGGATTTAGTGCGAGCCCTGCCGATGTGCTCCTTCTGTTTGTGAGTCCACCTCTTCCGGTGCCAGGTCAAGCGCCCGTCATTTTGGTCCCCGTTACTGCTGGAGCCTCGTCATGGGTGCCCCCAGGGCTAGCCATGTTCCCCTCAGGTCAGCCCTCTCAGCTGTTGCCCGAGCGGTCTCTCCTGGGCAAATGTAGCTGTGCTGCTCTTCTGCTGAGATTCTCCATCCCTCCCCACCATCTGTAGGAAAAGCTCAAGCCCTTAGCTCAATGCATATGTCTTTTACTTACATTTCATTGATTGTTTGCAACCTTTCTGCGTGCTAATCTGGTTTGTCTCTGATTTTGCGGGTGCTGTTTTCACCCTCCCTCCCGATTACCCTTCTCCCCGTTTATTTACCTGTCTAGCCCTGTGTAGCCTTCCCATCTCAAGTGCAGTCCCATTGGGCAGACTTCCCCAGGCAGGGCGAGCACCCTGCCTCTCAGCTTCCCCCCCTCACTTTATCGCAGATTGTCTCTTTATATGATCGTCTCTCTAAATGCAGGAACTGTACCTTATGCATCTTTGGGTCTCCAGTACTTAGCACAATATCTGGAACGTAATGTGTTTAGTCAGTTCTTTGGGAAAATATCTTCTAAATGCCACTTTCCTCTTTCTGTTTCTTCACATCTCCACCCAAAGGGCCACTTTTACCGTGTTGCCCTGCTTAAAAGCGGTGCCCACTTTGCACAGGGTTGGGTCCCAAGTGCTCAGCCTACGTCTTCAACATTTTGTTTTTCAATTTTTATTAGTTTTTATGAACCAAACCAGGGACATATGCCGGGGCGCAAGATCTCAAATGCTCCACATTTTCAACTTGACAGTTTTCTCCTGCTCCAGCCAAATTAATCTGTATAATTCATTTGCAAGCATCATCATCTCATGTTTTTCTCTCTCTGCAAAATGCCCTTCCCGAGTGTCTATCTTGATTCTTCTCAATTCCAGGTCAAATTCAAGTGCCTTTCCTCAAAGTTAGTCCATTTGCTACTTTTAGGGGGATGCTTTAGTAGGAACGTTCTTCGGGATGATAAGGTGGTGTAAACAGGAAATAAAGCGCAGTCCCCATGGCATGTAGTCCGTGTTTGGACGGCTACCCTGCACTGCGCCCGACCGCGCACACAGTAGGTGCTTAGAGTTTGCTGTGTACATCCTTGCGGACGTGTATATGTTGATGTGTGGTACCTAATGAGACCGCCCCCCACATAGCACCCAGCACATATTAGCTATTGAATAAATGAGTTGTCTCATTGATGTTATTACCTTTTTTTGTTTTGTTCTAACAAAGCCTGCATCTCAACAGGGAGGGGCCGATGTTTCCATTCCTCTCGCGTCTTTTACTTCCTGTCCAGGGGTGAGCATTTACACTCTGAACTCTTCCTGGCAGGGATAAATGGGTGCTGGTTAACTGGACTCTTTTGCCAGATTTTTCTAAGAGTCAGAGAGAGCTTGACTGGGGTTTGGTGTCCATTTAAGGGCAAGCTGGTTTGTTTCATTTGTTTCAGAAAAAAAAAAAGGTGCGTATACGTTTCGTTAACCATAACTTCACATTATAGGAATCCTAAAAATTCAGCAGTTATCAGTCTGTTTACTCCTTCCGTGTTCTTTGAGAGCTATCTGACTGCCAGGAAGTCTCCTATATGTTGGACGCACAGACACCAAGTAAGATGGAGCTTCACCCGTGAAGGAGTCTAGTAAGGAGCTTGAGAGGATTGCAGACACTGCCAAAAAGATTTTGCTTCTCGCGGGAAGGTGTCGCCTCTGTAGACTGCAGCCCCGGAGAGTCTACAAGAAATACCGGGTCGTGGGGCAGAAGAGGTGGTCCGATCAGATCAGAGAGGGCTTTACCGAAGTCGGGTTTGAGAGTCTGCAGCGTTTCAGAGGTGGGCCTCGTTCCAAGCCGAGTGAGTATACGCATTGTGTGCCCAGAGGCATGCCCATTGCGTGGCATATTGAAGAATTAGGTGCCAGCTGATACCAGCTCACCAGCCACAGCCCTCACCCAGTGAAAAGCAAGCAAAGAGGGACGTTACCTTGTAAAGCCTAATGTTCCATGCTGAGGAACGGGGCTTCGGGGAGCAGTAGGGAAGCTTTTAAATTAGGTTCGAAATAAGAAATTGGTGTGGACAAGTCGGCATTTTATTAAGAACCTGCCCAAAGGAGAGATGGGCAGTGGCTCTGAGAGTACCTGTCCACACCTCTAAAAAGGACGAGGTGTTTCCTTCCCCATAAAATTCACTCCCCCGCCCCTCGTGTTTATGTGGTTAGTCTGTGTCTAGCTTCAGGCTGACATGGCAGCACACTCTGGTTGTATACCCCTTACCAAATTCGAACTTCTCAAAAACCAAGCCGAGCAGTGGTTTTCAAGCTCTCCTCACTAGATTCCCAGGGGATTCTGGCAACCGTGCTTTTGAGCTTCCAAATGTCTGGTGTACAGTTTGTTTGTTTTTGAGGTATCTTTTTAACCATTAAGATAATTATAAAGAACAGCACGCACAGATCCAAAGTAATATACGTAATTCAGCTTCTTTGGAGACCACTGGCACGTTGACTGCGGCAGTGGGTGCATTGTTTAGAATACAGCAGATTTTTGTAATTTCTGTGTGTGCACTTAAACTCATAAGTGTGTGATTAAGAAGGTAATAGAGCACTGCCCTCATCTTTTGAAAAAGTGAGGTCCAGTCACGTGCACCAATATATATTTCACGAGCCAGTGTACCTGTCTAGATAGTGGTTATAAGTTTAGCATCACCTGAGGAGCTTTTAAAAGCCCTGATGCCCAGGCCACTCTCCACACTGATTAAATCAGAAGCCCTGGAGGTAGGGACAGGAGCCAGGCATCAGTAATTTTTTAATAGACTATTTTTCACGGCGAAATTGAGAGAAGGCTTATATAGCCATATACCGTGTACCCATGTTCCCCCAGCCCCACTCATGCACAGTCTCCCGCATTATCCCCATCCCCACGGGAGCAGCCCAGTTGTTATGGTAAAGGAGCCTACACTGACACGTCACCACCCAGAGCCCATCATTACGTTAGGTAGAGTCACTCGGTGTGGAGCATTCTGTGGGTTTGGACCAATGTGTAGTGACGTGTATCTACCATTACATCACCATACAAGAGTATTTGCGGTAGTCTCAGTGGCATCAGTGTTTCTGAACGCTCTCTGGGTGGTCCCCATGTACAGCCAAGGTTGAGGGCCAGTGTGCTTGCTGTATTGTAGTTCCGGGACTGACTTATTGTAAGTTCTGAATGCCTCTTGTCTGACTTGCAGGTAAAAACTATCTTAATCTCCTTTATCCATTGGGTTGGTTTCCCATAAGATTCTGTTTGAAGAAAGGATCCTGTTAGAGCGGGATAATGAGCGTAATGGAAAAAACAACAACACTGGGCTTTGGAGCTAGAAGGTTCTAGATTGAACTGTTTGCTTCACGTTGCCTGGCTAAGTGACTAGCCTGTCTGAGCTTCTAGCCAATGGATAATACCCAACGGTGTTGTTGAAAACTAATAAATGTACCATCATTTAGTGGCGCTTAACCCACAGTAAGCTCTCAACATGTGGTCATTTTCCATTGCTTCGTTTCTTTTTGCCCTATTTTGGAGGCAAGGAACACCCTTCTTGGCCATCAGCCATGGGCATATCCTTTCCAATCTCTTGTTCTGTTGTTGCTCTAGTATTTTCTATTGGCCTTTTCTGGTTTGAATTTTGGTTCAGGTATCTTCTGACATACGGTAGACCTTCTCATAGGATTTGAGAGCAGCGGAAGGTAGATTTAAGGTCCAGTGGTCTTTTGCTTGAATAGAATTTTCACATGCCACTTCAGCACCTGGAAAGTAGGAAGCATGAGCATGAGCACGTAAGTCTGTTATGTATCAGATAAGAACGCCCCCGGAGCTCTCAACGTGCGTTCTTCATGCCGAGCATTTCAGTCCACGGTGACCTGTCAGAACTAAAAGGATCTGATTTCTTGCCGAGAGTTTCGCATTTTCATCTGCTTGCTAAGAACCGAGAAATGTTTGGACTCGATACAGAAGACACAGCTTAGGTTGACTACACCTGTGGCATGTGGTGACTGCTTGCCTTTGGTCTTGAGTGGATGTCCTGGCTTGTGTAAAATCTCTGCAGCTGCGCAGCCAGGGCCACTGCACTCGTCCCCACGAGACTGTCAGTCCGGTAAGGGCAGAGGCTGAGTCCCAGCGAGGTTTGCAGGAATGAATGGTTGATTGAAAAAAGGAAAGCAGTAGCAGGAAAGAACGCTGAACAGTACATACACAGAGGAGGGCAAAGAAGCAATGCCAGAGCCTAATGGAGTCAAATGATTAGTTCAATGACTGGCCTGATTCAGGGCCTTTTGAATCTCTCTCATTTCAGAAACAGAAAGATCTTTGTTGGTGCAAAAAAGGTTGAGGATAGAGATGTGGCCAGCTGGTCATCCATCCTGAGTGGAAGAAATTGGCTCTGAGAGGAGTTTGGTGATCCTGTGGGTTCGGAAAAGTACTTGGACTTTTGTACGGAACATTTCAAAAGATGAGTCTCCTTTGGGATTCCCTCATCCAAACAGGAAGACGACTCTCGGAGTAAACCTACCTGAGCCGCCTCTGACATAGTGTCAGCATTCACACTTGACCTGGAGTAATCTCTGCAAACGCCGTTTGTTTGGGGACCTTCTAGTTAAGCCATTTGTGGTGCAGTATGTCATTTTTCTGGCTTAGCTTATCTGAGTTTTGTTTGGTACCTTTTATTCACTCGTTCATTTATTCATTTCAAACGGTATTTGTTGAACACATGACAAAAGGCAGGCATTTGTGAGGTAACAAGAATGTACTAATGGACAGGGTGAACACAGTCTCTGCGCCATCCTGGCTGCCGACAGTCGGTCATTCCACAGAGTGAAGACGCCGCGACAAGGGAAGGTCAGGATGGGGCAGGGGGAGGCGCAGGGTGGGGCGGATGCCAGGAGGAAGTCACTTCTAGACTGAGGCCTGAAGCATAACTTCAGACAGAGTGTAGAGGCCTGTGTTCCTGACACATGAAAAGCTTACTTTATTAGGATTTAGGGCTCGCTGAATAGAGCACGTTCAGCGCCTCCCCTCACTTCGTGCCGTCCAGCTGCGGGAGGTCCGAGAGAGCCCTGACCGCTGGAAGAATGGCGCCCACTTCTGCTGCCAGGTGGGCCTGTTCTAGGAGGGCTGTGAGGTCTCCCACCTGACACCTGCGTTGTCCCACTGACTCTCATCAGCAGGGGGCTCTGCTTTATCCCGCCTGGTTTTAGGCGTCCCCATGGGTGCTGTGAGGGCGTCATGGGCTGATGCTCTCCCGGGAGCATTCTGGAATCAGAGAAGTCAGTCTCATCTATCACTTTACTGATGTCTGCCTTTCTCTCTTTAAAACAGCACTTTGTATTATGAAAACTAAAATATGGAGTGTCCCCCAAAAATGTATACACATTTTAAGAAAGAAAAAACTGTATTGAAATTGTAATACTTAGGATATACCGATCACAAAAGATGAATACAAGTCATGTGCATACATTTTTTGCCCCCCCCCGTGTCTATGAGAGAGAAAGAGAGAGACAGTCAAGTGTGTGTGTGTGTGTGTGTGTGTGTCTGTGTGTGTGTGTGCAGTTTTCAGAGGAAACATTAAAATGAGCTCCAGTGCCCTCACCACTAGCCTAGGAAATGAAGTGTTACCCTCAGCGTGTGCCTTTTTCATCCAGCCCCCTCCACCCTGTTCCAGTCATAACCACTGGTCTGAATTTGGTGCTCAGTGTTCTCTTCTGTTTGTCTCTTTTAGTATGATGTAAAAACTCATATTCATGCTCGTGTCAGGACATACTACAGAACCAGACTATCGCTGTGTACCAGCAGCCAACGAGGTAGGCCAGAAAGCTGTTTAAATGAACGGCATGACTGTACTCTTTGAAGCAGGAGCATATACTACCAACATCAAAGCGTGTTTCAAAAAACACTTTAGAAACAAAAGCCTTCTTTCAATTTCAAGGAGAACCTTAACAGGGTTTGTTCAAAGGATGAGGCTTTTACCAGTGGGATTCTACAAACGGTTACTTCGTTAGATAACAGTTTGGCCTGTTGTTTTTTTTAAGTTTTTTTTTTTTTTTTTTTAATTGGGGAACAGTGTGTTTCTCCAGGGTCCATCAGCTCCAAGTCGTTGTCCTTCAGTCTAGTTGTGGAGGGCGCAGCTCAGCTCCAAGTCCAGTCTCCGTTTTCAATCTTAGTGGCAGGGGGCGCAGCCCTCCATCCCATGTGGGAATTGAACCGGCAACCTTGTTGTTCAGAGCTGGCGCTCTAACCAACTCAGCCATGCGGCCGCCCCTGATAACAGTTTTGAATGCACCGTCCAGACTGTGAAAGTGTTTGTTCGCTTGTAATAATGCTAGTCCAGTGTATTTCAAATGATTTTGTGGTGTGAGAGTTTGAATTCTCTTGGAGTCAGATCATCTTGACACATTAGTGGGAAGGCATTCTGTTATATTACTTCAATAATTCAAACTATTGAAGTAGATCCTGTCAGAACTAGCCTCGTAGGCAGACCGCTCCTGAATTTGCCTTTTCCTTTGTGGTTGTGATGAATGTTGTTTTGTGTTCTCCATCTGCTTTGCTTTGGCCTAAATGCTTTTGGTTCTCCATCCAAAACAAAAGAGGGTCCAGCTTTGGGTGGCATATTTGACTATCGAAAGGACCCCTGGGGAGTTAATGGCACAGACTTTTTGATAACTTGTGAAATGATTTTTCAGACTCTTTTCACTTGAATTGGTCTCCTACAAGGAAGGGCTGTTTTTATTTGTTTTCTCGCCCTTTGAACTCTAGAGTAACTTAGCTAGATTCCTTACCCAGGAAGAAAGTTAGTTCAGATCCTGTTACCATTTTGAAGTTTATATGTAAGTTAATATGTAACTCAGAATCCAAAGTTGGCAGGATGTAAAAATATTTGTACATTGCTTAATCTCTTTATTTCATTTCGTTTCTGTTTTTACTCCTGAGGCAATTGATTTTTTCCAGGATTCAACGGGAGATGTTTCCCCCCATCTGTGAGTTACTTTTCACAGCAATTTTTACCACTATCCCTTAATTGTAAATCTTAGGCCTAGAAGAAATCTATTTAATACCTTACCCGGACTGGATTCCAGCGGGCAGGAAGGAGGCCTGGTATAGATGAGAACAATAGCTTCTCTCCATTCAGTGTTCCTTGCAGTTGCAAGTTTAGCCATTTTAACGAGCTTCTAAACAACTCTCTTTCATGACTCTGAAGACGCGCCATGTGAATTCCACAGTGATTCTACTATATATTTCCATAATACTCCTAGTCACTTAAAAAATAAAGTCTGGACAAAGCAACCCATTCCCAATTGTTTCAGAGACCAGTGAAGTCATCTCTTGCTTGAGCTGCATGGAATGGAGTCTGAGAGGCAAACCTGTGTTTAGTCAGTCTCGTTACCCACACAGGAGAAACCTACCGACGCCATGCATGCTCCATCAGTTGGTCGGAAGGCGCTGTACTTCAGGGTCTGTTACGTGCATGAGGGACACAGGCAGTTTTCAGCAAGGGCGTCCCCTGAGCACCTGGCTCTCAGTGTTTCACACGGTGGATCGATCCCGCCCCCCCGTCTCTCATGCATCACGATTGCCCGAGACACCTCCAGCCTCTGTGCTTAATAGTCTCTGTACTTGGGGGCGCTCATCACAGGCAGAGGAGACAGGTGACGCGGGGCTGCTGCAGCATGTGTGAGGGGAAGCTAGGAGCGGAGGTCTTCGGGGTGGCCAGGAGTTAGTCATGCCGGCTTCCTGGGCCTGTGAGGACTTGGACCTCATCCTGGCTGGTGTAGGAAACCCTGGAGGGTTTTGAGCAGAGGAGTGGTAAGATCTGACTTGCATTTTGACAAGATCTCTGGCCTCCCTGTGGATCGGTTGCAGGTAAGTGGGTGAGGGTGGAAGCAGCTTGAGAAGCCACTGAAATAACCCGTCAACGATGGTGGTGGCGTGGACCAAGACGGCGGCGTAATTAAATTAAGTCTGTCTTCAATAGGTTGTCTAAAAGCCATTTAGGGATTTGGTTAGTCTCCTTGGTCAGAATTTCGTGGCTCTAAACTTGGACCCTTGGCCTGCTTCTGTCTTTATATCACGTCTCAGGGTAACAGTCTTGCAAGCAGGCCATGTGGCAGTACTGGTTGGAGAAACTTTATTTACTGACTTTAAAGACCATGCTTGCCTTTCCTTGCAGTGCTCGTCACTGTGGAGAAAACTGGTTGAAATCACAGAGTAAATAAGGGTTTCAAACCAGAGCTGCTTCCTGGAATAAACTGGTTACGTAGTCCAGTCTGTGCTCTGTCCTTCATTTTTGAACTCAAGTGCCCCCGGGGCTGCCTTTCTGCCTACCCACAATAGCAAGGGACGCCTTTTGTTTGCTTCTTGTGTAAAAGAAGGGCTTGTTTTGAGGTTTGGACCACAAATAATAATCCATTGTTCCCTATAATAATAATCCACCCTCTTTAGCAGAAAAAATCTGCTTGATGTAGTGTGGCTATCAGTTTATTTAAAAGAATAGCCAAAAGTGCTCATTGTGTCCTGAGAATAAACATTTGGAAGATGGTTGGCAGAGCTGGGGGAGTACTCTCGTTCTCCTTGGCCTAGACTCAGAGTTAAGACCTCGGGAAGAAAAAATTCTGAATATGACCCTCAGTCCCGGGTGACAATAGCCCTCCTTATTCTGCTCGTCTGTTACATTCTAAGAATAATTGGAACGCTGTAGATATGGATTCTCTCGAAACTATTGCTTTAATAAATATCTTATTTTGAAGATGGGTGTTTTTAATCTTTTCTGTATTAGCTCTCATTGTTTCCAGTCTTAGGCCAAGTAAGTTTTTTTTTCTTCTAACCTTCATTTAGTCCATGAAAATGCCTCTTTTTGAGTAAAGATTATTTAATTCCAGCAGCAATCCTTAATATTTCCTGCGGTTGCCTCTGATTATAGATCTAACAAAAGAGTTGTTTTTATATTCCAAGTGATAGACATTTTAACTACTACTCCCTGGGCTTAGGCTAACTGAAAAAACTCAGTGGGTAAATGAAAATGTGACCCAGTGTGGTCAGCTATTTCCCGACTCCACATGTATCTAGCACACTGAAATCTAATGGGAGGTAAGATTCCACTAATGAAAGTAAGATATGCAATTTCTTTTGCCTTAAATCCTTTCCAGGAAAAGGTTCAGTTAAATAATAAACATGGCTTTAAAATGAAGTGATAGCTTATCTAGAATAGTTTTCATTGCTTTAAATATGGAGAAGTTCAATGTCCATTCAATTGACATGTAACAGGTGAATGTGAGAACTATTTAAAGAAGTAAGGATATGGCCTCCACATTATTAACAACAGACCATCAGAGAAGCAAACCGAGCTGTCCTTCAGTAAGTGAATGGATAAACTGTAGTACCAGTAAAAATAGCGTCTTACTAAAACAACAATAACAACAACAAAACCCCAGCCCGTCAGCAGCATATCCAGTTTGTCAGAAATACCTGGCTGTAGAATATTCTGCTGGGAATGTGTCGTACACAATGGCAGCGGCTTCCTGTATGTTTCTAGTAATTTTCTTGTATCTTTTCTTTGTCATCTCTGCTCGAATGTGCACTGTGGGATTCATGCTAAATGCCGCGCTTAAGCTTTCCTGTTCCTCTCTCTCCAGTGACCACTGGCGTGTCAGCTTTGGAGGTATATACGCCAAAGGAAATCTTCGTGGCAAATGGGACCCAAGGGAAGCTGACATGCAAGTTCAAGTCTACTAACACCACCGGCACACTAACCACCGTCTCCTGGAGCTTCCAGCCAGAGGGGGCTGACACCACCGTGTCGGTAGGAGTGTTTCACTGCTCTTGGCGAGTCCCACCCCACAGGCTTCTCTCCTGGGGTCTGTAATTAGTGATGTGTTCTTCTGATTGTTTACTTCCAAACCCAGTGAGTTTGGCATCGGTGACAGACTTCGGGGCCCTTCTCTTGCGTCAGACTCTCCAGGGAAAAATAAGTTCGGCATCTCTGACGTGCCGTTCCTTTCCTTGGGTCTGTGGGTCACTCTCGCCTTGCCATCATCCCCCCAGTTCTTCCACCGTCACATCCCACTTTGGAATTGATCTTTTCCACAGAGCAGCCCTGACCGACCTTGTTGACTCTGATCACGATTTATCCTGCATGTTTTCAGCCTCCACCTGCCCCATTTTATTCGTACTTCAAGTATTTGTTCTCTCTCTCTCCCCACCCCTTTCTGATTTAATTATGAGTTTCTTGATTTATCCTAGAGTCTGTATGATTCAGCAAAATTCATTGGGCGTTCGCCGTACAGTGGGTCTGTAGGTTCTTCAGAAATGTGTAAAGCAATCTCTGCTCTCACTCAGGGAGCAATTAGGAGTAGGAATGGCATGTCAGTGACGTCACTGTAAGGTGAGCAGCAGAACAGAAATGCAGGGCCAGAGGGTTGAAAGGCAGGTTAGTCAGTAACGAAATGAGTGCTGGTGGTGCAGTGGGTGCTTATTAAACATGGACTCTCGTCTGTCAAATGGAGATAATAAAACGTTCCACAGAGGGCGTTTTGTGTGTGAGCGTCTGGCATGCGAGTCTCGCCTTGCAGGGCAGTTACAAGCATCAGAGCATTGTTTTCCACGGGTGTTTCATGTTTCTGCACATCTTGCCAGCAGAGACACTGGCTGCCCTTCTTGCACAGTGATTAGCCTGGGAAGACAGCAATGGTGTGTCCTCTGGAACAGCGGACAGGTTTGCTTACTCTCCAGTATAGGAGAGATAATGTCTTCCTTTGGGGCAAAGGTCAGGTGGGCTTACTGCCCGTTATAAAAGATTTGAGTTCCCTCAGCTTGGGGCTCAGCTGTGACACAAAGGCTCTGTGTGCACTGCATCTACCTGAGCCCCTCCAGGCCATCCGTGTGGGAATTGAGGGGCAAGGGCCACAGACAAAAACCTGCTGCCGCCTGTCTCTGAAGTAATCAGGCCCTTTGTCTCCACGTCTTCTTCACGGGAATGAAGACTTCACGGGACTCTCATGTCTTCTGCCAGTATCTGTGAACCTGTGGCAGACTTGCAAGGAGGGCGACAGCTCAGAGCCTTCAGAGTTCTTAGCAAGCGTGCCAGTGATGTTAAGCTCAGGGTACATGTTTCATAGATGGTTATCATTATTACTGATGCGCTGTTGTTCTTGTTCAGTGGTCTTTTGGGCATTATGGAGGATGGATTAGAGGAGCTTGAGGCCTGTGACGGACGAGCCCATCGTCCAACACGATGAGGGCATACGATCAGGATTGTCAGTGGGAATTACATAGAGAAGAGAGAAATGTAGGAGGTAGGATTGATAGGCTTGGGAGATTAATTGGGTGGGAAGGAGGATAGAGGAATCCAGGATTCCTCCAAATTTGTGGTTTAGGAGATTGGATGTAGCCATCAGTCAAGGTGAGACGCAGGTAGAAGACGAAGTTCATAGGAGAGGGGGACAAGATGGGGGGCGGAGTAACTGGGTGGTGAAGTGAGCAGGCAACTGGGTGAGGAGTCTTCCTGCTCAGGGGAACACTATGGGTAGGGAGGAAAGTTTGGGAGTTAACAAAATATAGACGGTCAGTAAATCTATAGGAATGGATGCGATTGCACAGGGGTTTGTGTGCTCAGAGAGTTCTGAATTGTCCTATTTGAATTGTCAGTGGAACTCTAATGCTGATTTCTCTTCCTAGCCCCACTGTCACCCCAGCCATGAAAGTCATCAAGCTTCCAGCTGAGCTGCTTGGATTGAAGCCAAGATTAGGATAGCACCACCCCCCCAACACACCTCCTACCCACCCCAAGGCAGCGTTACCTCCTTCCCAGGTCCTGGGTTTGGCAGTTACCGAGAGGAATGGGTTCCTTTGCATTCTTAGGGGAGAATGAGAGTAGAAAGGGAAAGGGATTGAAGGTTGAACCTTCAAAGGCAGATGAGAACATTTTGGGTTGTCTGAGCCGTGTTCCTTTGTTCCATGGGAAACTAATTAAGTAAGAGGGAGAAGCCCATCGGATTAACTGATCTGTGATACTTAGGCTTCTTTCTGTATCTTAATGGTAAGCTTTGTGAATTAAGACCGAAACCTTTGCACTCACTGGCTCCATCGTGGTGTCCTGGCAAGAGCGCTGGCTTGGCAAATGGTCCTGACTTAAACAGTGCATCACCACCTATTACCATGGTAACCTTGGGCAAGGGGCTCCTTTGAGGCTCCATTTCCTCATGTATAAAAATAGGGGTGGTATTCGCTACCTCACTGGGATATCGAGAGGATGAGGGATGATACTCGAGTTTATTTCTTCAACTGAAACAGGATTGAGCCCCATGATGTCTAAACTCCTGTCTGGCTTAGATTCCACGTGCGATCTATAATACAATGTGTTTCTTTCTGCGTGAAGTCTTTTTAAAAGAACCTTTCACAGCATGCCTGCTGTAGAGCTTAGAACTTCTGCCTTTGAGAATAGCTCATGTATTCTTTTTCTTTCTAATTGCAGTTTTTCCACTACTCCCAAGGGCAAGTGTACCCCGGGAATTACCCACCATTTAAGGACAGGATCAGCTGGGCGGGAGACCTCGACAAAAAAGACGCATCGATCAACATAGAAAATATGCAGTTTATACATAATGGCACCTACATCTGTGATGTCAAAAACCCTCCGGACATTGTCGCCCAGCCAGGACACATTCGGCTCTATGTTGTAGAGAAAGGTACTTCCTGAGTATTTTTGCAGTAATGATGTAGTCCCCTTTATGTCGTGTTTAATTAGAGAACAAGAGGTGCATTTCAGGGTGTGTTTGAAGGGAGCATTTTGCCATACAGCTGTGCCCTCCTTTTATGTGGACCTGGGCTTTACCACACATGCCTGGGGACCGGGCACTGCTGCCCGTTCCAACCGGAGCGGCCTGTCTCATCTCTCCATTTATAAACCAGCTGGTCGGAAACCCACTGATCTGACTTTGGCCACGTTAATTTTCAGTGTTAATTAGAAGCAAGACCACATTCACTGTGGTTGGATGGGCCGAGCAGTGGGAGAGAAGCTTAATACTGTTTTGATATTTTCTAGGAGAAAGTTTTAATGTTTGCAAAAACAGTACAGCTGTTTCTTCCCCTTTTTGTGACTAAGCAGGAAATGCAGGTTCTAGTGTCTGGTTTTGCTTTGTTGGAGAGTAGCTCAAGGTCACTTCCTGTCCCCAGTGTTCCTTTCATTTTAGCGCCTCCAGAGGGATGGTGTGTGTCGACATGCCTATTTGTGGAGTTCATTCTTCCTCAGCTGACATTTGTGTGCCTTCACTTAGATACTAGGATCTCATACTTTGGATGATAACGGAAGGTGTGATAACTGCTAAAGGGAGACCCTTGCTTATTAATCTAGTCAGGTTCCCTTTCTTCTCTGTTGCAATGCAATGTAACACTATTTTGTTCTTTCTCTCTAGAGATTTTGCCCGTGTTTCCAGTTTGGGTGGTGGTGGGTACAGTGACTGCGGTGGTCGTAGGTGTCATTCTCCTCGTCACTATGGTGCTGGCTGTCCTCTACAGAAGGAGAAACTCTAAACGGGATTACACTGGGTACGAAACACGGCCTTTGCGGGGAGGGCTGGAGGGAAGGAATCAAGTGTTATATGAACTTTGGTATTTTTTATGGAAAAAGAATTGTGAAGAATCAGCTTTTGTGCCAGAATCAGGCAGTCTCCTTAGGGGGTGTTCCAACTCGGACAAGCAGAGCTCAGTGGCCTGCGAGGAAGTGTGGGACATGACACTAATCCCCATTTCACAGTTTCTTTCCCAGGTTTCGTGCCGTGAACTGTTCAGCAGTCTGAGCTCTGTGTTTCAATACCATCCACTCTGCCGTGGGCAGAGTTAAGCCACAGACGTCACTTACCCAATTTAGGGTTTAATTTTCAGCTCTTGGCAGTCATCTCACAAGGTTCTTGTTTTCAGTTAGGCAAATATAAAACTAGTCCAGAAGAGCTGTGCTGATAAACGACATCCCCTCGGCCCCCGTGCAGTGACACAGGGCTTCTTCTTTTTATAGTTTTGTTGGCAGTTGTGTGGCTTTGCTCACCCATGAATGCATGGCTGGACTCATTTAAACTGGGGTACTGAGGGCTGGACACCTACATGTACCAGCAGTAAAGAAAAGTAGACTGTCTTTGTTTATGGCTTCTCAAAGAGAACACACTTGAGCACAGGGTGTGTGTCTAATTGAAGGACCTTCTCTCTTCCCCACTCCAGCTGGAAGGCTAACCACATAAGCTAAATAGGACGCGCGGTAAGACAGAGTGGAGGCGGGAATCCAGCGGACGTAGCACGAGCACGGGCCTCCCTTACCCACCCCGAGGGGGCTGTGCTCTGAGGCTTGCGTGCCCCAGACTCCCGGGCTGGTGGACGGTGGGAACCTCTCTCTCTGGGCTCTGCAGCTCTAGTTTTTAGGAGTGCTGTGTTTTAACGAGTGTGAGTGTCAAACTCAGATCCCACTGGCTTGGAATGCCTCTGTTCTGCTGACTGTCTAGCCCCTTGCATGGTGACTGTGTTTTGATGAACTGTAACTGGAGTGTTGGTTTTCAACCTGAGACTCATCCAGGGTGCTGACATGCCAGTATCTGTAGTTCTTGCTTTGGGGTTAATTGAGGGGCAGAAAAGTGTGCTGTAGAATGCTGCATGGCCTGGTTAACGCTGCTCTTCTTCTTCCTTTGGTTTTTTCTCCCTCCCCCGCCTTTTCTACCTTGGTGTCCTGGGATCAGGTCCTGCTAATCTTCTACTTCTTAAGAAAAGCTGATATAGACGACACACTGGGCCTCTAACAGGGCTGGGTCTCCTCTTCCACTCCCACTAGACACATGGTAACTAATCCCATTGCCCATTGCTGTTAATAGTCGTGTGTGTGTTCAGCTCATGTCCCTTGTTGGCAACTAACTGACTAGCTCTGAGCTAACACAACAGCTATTATGGTCTGTCCACGAATATGTCACGTGTCTGTATTAGAAACATGTTGTCATAGTGTCCCAACAAAATGGGGTGGTCAGGTTACACAGAGGTTTGTGATTATCTGAATATATATGTTCATTGTGTAAAATGCCTTTGTGTCTGTGTGTGTGTGTGTGTGTGTGTGTGTGTGTGTGTCGTATATCGATTGTATTATTAATGATGGAGACCCCTTTGTGTTAGAATATCTGTTAAACCATTTTGGTTTGAGGTATATAAGCCCCATTTCAGAGAAGGCACAGTTAGCAGAATGCGTTGTATGCTTTGGTCTTAGCAATGCCACTTTAAATATGATCCTCCCCAAACTCTATAAAGATTTAAAATGTATATGTTTGTATATCATAAAAGACATAAGCTCTATTGATGATACATTCCTAATGAGTTACCTCCTGGCATTCACTTTCCCCGATTTACTTATGAGCTCGGGCTTGTTAAAGACTCCTGTGCCCCCCAAAAAAGTTCAGCCTGCGTGACATGGCACTCTGCAGGGGAAACAAAATGTGGGGAACTAGGGACTGGAAGGAATGAGATGGTCAAGGCTATGACCCTGGGTGTGTATCTGTAATTTTTGAAATACATTCCGAGGATGTAGTTGATGACCACAAAAGTGAATTACCATCAAGAAGGTATAGCTTGCTCCCTTAAACCTTCGTCCCTAAGGAGGGTTGGTTGATGGCAGGGGAAAAAGACAAAGCACCCAAGGATAAATGCTAGCCGGAATCCCAGCCAGCAGACATCATTATTGTGAACTGGGCAAGGAGCTTACACCTCCCCGGTGTCTCCCCCAGCAGTGACTAAAGGTCAGGGATAGAACCCTGTTTCAAGATATGTGATTGTTTTGATGCCCATTGTTTTGTTGTGTTTTGTTTTTATACATCTGCCGCTTTAGCTTGTCATCACTTGCATTTCTGTTTGTTTCCACTTATTTAAAAGAAATTGTTTTTTACATTTGTTCTCCAAATTGCCAACTTATCAGCTGCAGCACATCAGAGAGTGTGTCACCGATTAAGCAGGCTCCACGGAAGTCCCCCTCCGACACAGAGGGTCTAGTAAAGAGCCTGCCTTCTGGATCTCACCAGGTAACGGCTGACTGCGGTTCTGCCCACCGTGCCATGCTCTGAAGCTGGGGGCTGTGTCACTTTCCTGGGCACCGGAAAGAATACTGAGCCGTGACACAGAAAGAGGGAGAGACAGATAGACAGATGGAAACAGAGAGAGACAGAGGGATGTAAAGAGCTTTTTCAGGAGGACCACACGAAAGTATGTGGAGAAGAGTCTGACCTGAGTAAAGCTTTCCACTAAACCACCACCAACACTGTTTACTCATAATGTGGCTGCTTTGGCGCATGTGGAATAGGAGGTGGCTTTGTCAGATGTAAAAGATTCTTCTTTAACCGCTCAGGGAAATAAATCCAGTGAACTAGATTCCATCTTGAGGTGCTTTATGAGACAAGGAATTAGTGGGGAAAAGTTGATATGGGTATTGATCATAAAACAAAAATGATTTTGTACGGCTTCTCTAGAAGCATTTAGCTGGATGATTGGCTTGATGAACGAGGAGAGGTTTTGGTGTCTACTTCTGGTAGAAAGCACCGAAGACAAGTAACTTTTATTTGGAACGCAGCACACTCTAGCATCGTGGCTAAAGGTGGTTGTGGCTATGCTACGCAACTCTAATTGTGGCATGGCAGAAATGCCATAGCTCAGTACCGTTCTCTTCTTCGGGGGTGGAAAGCATTCTAAGGAATTTGGCTTGTCATTTCTTTGTCCCAAGGAGGTGCTTTGTGGGGGAAGATGGATTTAAGAGGAAGAAAAGAAAATAACAGTGTTTTGTGAAAGAAGTACCCATAGGCTCACTCCACGGTTTTTATGTGTGGTGAGGAAACTGGCACTGTGATGATGCATTTGTCAAAGCTCGTAGTCAGGGAGCAACAGCTCTGGGGCTCAGACAGCACGCTGTCTGGCACCTCACCAGGCTCACCACTTATTCCTGTTCTGTCTGTCTGTCTGTCTCTATCTCTGTCTTGGTCTCTCTGATTAAATAGTGTCTTTCAGATACCTCAGGGCACTCATTTGGACTGTGAGTGGGAAGGGGGTTGTGGAAAAAGCCATGAGAGTTGCAGACAGATGTCACATCTATGGAAGCCTTGGGAACACTTTCTTCTGCCCTTGAAGTGCTATGTATGGGCGTTGCTCATGTGTTGGAAACAAACTAGAGAGAGAAAAAAGATGGTTGTTGGACACTGAAAATCAGGTTGTGTATGCAGCACTGTGGTGCCTGAGCAAAAGGAAACCAACCGGGGGAACCCCAGTGACTGCTTTGCGACATGTTCCAGTCTGCAGTGCCAGGATGGGAAACAGAGACAACGCTCAGTTGTCTCACTGAGTTAAGGAGGCAGAAGTCAGCGTTTGGGGAGGCCAAGGTGACTGGGATTTACGAGGTACCAGAGTCCCAGAGAAGAAGCTGCACACACGGAGGAAGAACCACCTGAAAAGCAGTAGTTTGTACCAGGCCTGGAGCTCACACAGTTGGTATTCCTAAAATCCACAGTGGAGAAACCTCTTGATATACTGGGTATTGTTTGGGGTCCTCAAAATGATGCCTTAGTAATGGGGCTAAGTTAGTACCAGGATGTGGACACTATGGACCCACCATAACAAAGCTTTCAATAAAAGGAAGCCTTTAAATAATAAAATTAATCTAGAAGTATTTTAGCTGCGTGCCAGAACAAAAAATCCAACACTCCTTACAAGAATACAACAAAATCTGGCACCCAACAATGTAAAATTCACATCTCTAGCATCAATCGAAAATTACTGTGCATACAAAGAAGCAGGAGCATAAAATATATAACCAGGAGAAAATCAATCAATAGAAACAAACCAAGGAATGACAGAGATGATGGAATTCACAGACAAGGACTTTAAAAAAAGTATTATAAATCTTACAAAGAAACTGAAGGATATAAAGGAAAGCTTGACATAAAGAGGAGAGAATTAGAAATATGAAAAAGGCCAAAATGGAATTCCTAGAACTGGAAAAAAATTGAATGGCATAAACAATGGATTAGATTCTACAGAAGAAAAGATCAGTAAACTTGAAGACAGCAATAGAAACTATCCACAAATACATGGTGATGGAAGGAGAACTGACTCTGGGTGGTGAACACACAATGGGATTTATGGATGATGTAATACAGAATTGTACACCTGAAATCTATGTAATTTTACTAACAAATGTCACCCCAATAAATTTAAAAAAAACAAAAACTATCCAAAATGAAGCATGAAGAGAAAGTCTGGGGAAAATGAACGGAGCTGCAGTAGTAAGCCAGTGGACAATATCAAGCAACCTGACTGGAGTCTGAGAAGGAAAGGAAAGAGAGGGGAGTGAGAAAATAAATTTAAAGAACTAACAGCCAAACACTTTTCCATTCTTTTAGCCATTTCTTCTGGTGTTTATCTTTATATTTCTAAATAATTGTATTATATTGCTACTTCTAGATGTTGTTTTAGTTTTAGTTTTAGATATTATTTATTGACTCCGTATTAGGAAAATGAGAATTTAGTTCTTTATCCCCCCAGCCCTTCTGGCCTTCAGATCTCTGACCTCCAACACTGTAAGATAATACATTTGTTTTCAGCCTGTCTAAAATTGTTTTCATTCTCCCTCGAGCTTGATTCATAATCTGGGTGGGTAGGATTCCAGGTTGGAAATCATTTTTCTTCAGCATTTTTAGGCATTGCTAACTTTTCTAGCTTCCAATGCTAAGTTGATACTGATTCCTGCGCCTTTGTGTGGGACCGGCTCTGTTCCCCTTTCCTTAGAATGGTTTTTATTCTTTGTGTTCTGAACTTTCATAAAATTGTGGGTCTGTTTTTATTCACTGTGTTGACTACTCAGTGGGTTCTTTCAATCCGAAAGCTATGTCCTTCAGTTTTAGGGTATTTTCTTCCCTTACTCTTTGGACATTTTCCTCCTTGCATTTTCTGTTCTCTCTCTTGGAAATTCCCATTAAGAGTTGGAACATCTCACACACCAATCCTTTAGTTTTCTTTTTTTCTCTTTTGCAGGTTTTGTTCTGCTTTCTAGAAAATTTCTGCAACTTTATATTCCAACTTTTATTGAGTATTTAATTCCTGCTGTCTTTTTTTTCAAGACCTATTTCTTATTTTCAGATTAAGATATCCTATCCTTGTTTTCATGGATGCATTGCTGTATCTTTGAGCATATCACTTTTTCTTCTGTTTTGTATGTGTGGGTTTTTTTTTTTTTAAATGTTTTCTTCTGTTACTTGCTTTTGCTGTTTCTTTTGAATTCCCTTTTTTGCTCTTATAAATTTCTGTCTTTCTGTCTTAGATGCTTTCCTCAAATGCCCAACTCTCCTTGGTTCTCCATTCACATTTAAGAAGCTCTTTGTGTAGAAAGGTTACTGGGTAGTGGGTTCCACTGTTTGTATAAAGTGCTGGCTTCTATTGGAGCGTCTCTAAATGTGAGTTGCTGGGGGTCTTTTCTCTCAGGTTGGTTGATTTCTCTGGAAAGGAATCCTTTGATTTCCTGCTTGGGAGTTGAGCAGAAGAGAGAGGAGGGCTCGCTGTTCAGGAAGTGGGACTTGCCCACCTTGTTTTCAGGGCTGACGCCTCACCTTGCTGTCCCTAGTCGGAGACTGGCTCGTTCTCCTCAGAGTAAACCCCCAGGGTCCTGCCCAGGCCTGACTGTGTAGCATTTTCTGGAGGTCAGTGAGAAGTAATTCAACCATTATGTCAACTTGTCCTTTTTCAGCATCTGCAATATAACACCAGCTTGGCGTTGAGATGTAGAAGTTACATAATTTAATTTCAGGGTCTGTCCTATTCTTGGAAGTGACTGTAACCGGGGATCAGTTAACTTACTAGAGAACACTTTGTTTTCATTCTGTCCCTAGTACAGTTGACCCTTGAACACCTAGGGGGTCAGGGGTGCCAACACTGTGCAGTCGAAAATCCAGGTATAACTTTTGACTCCCCCACAACTGAATTACTAATAGCCTACTGTATATGATTGTGTATATTTTATGGTAGTAAATAATATAACAGACTACTGTCTACACATGTTTTCATGCATTCATGACATAACTTTTTCTTTTTTTTCAATATTTCTACGATACACAGTTCATCAGTGAGTTTTTTTTCAAATAGTCACACATCTCCAAACATTTTTCTAATATATTTATTGACAAAAAATCCTCATATAAGTGAACCCGTGCCATTCAAACTCGTGTTGTTCAAGGGTCAACTGTAGTAGAAAATGGTTTTTTTTAACTTCTTATTTTCCTTTTAGGTTTCCATTTAACTTGCGGCTTTCTGAAATGAATGTAGAGGGTCTCTGTTTGATTCAGTACTAACAGTGCGATCTGTTCTATCAGCCACGACAGACGTATGAGCATCAGAGACAGACAAACACACTGAGAGTGGCTCCTTGGTCTTTTGATGAGTTACCTGTAATTTAAGGCGTATAAGCATAAAAAGACGCTCCTGATAACCATGGCTAATGTATATTCAGTGCTACCTGTCACACCCTGCTTTATTAACTGCTGTTTTAAAGACAAAGAAACTACTGCTTAGCGGGTGACAAACATGCCTGAGGCCACACGGCTGATGCCCCCAGTGCTACCATGCTTCCGAAGACACGGGTGTTCAGATGGGTACAGCCTGGGTGTTAGTTTTCTAATCCCACTCCTTAGACGCCCCATTGGATAAAGCCCTCAGAGCTGGGTCTGTCCCCCCTGGAGAAGCTGAGGAGCCGGATCCTACCTCACGCTACAAGATGCGGGCTGCGGGGCTCCTGGCTGGGATAAGCATGTTTATTAGAAACCACATGCTTTTGGCTACTGAGTTTATGATTCCAAAGTTGAAAAGCAAGCACAATATTAGACTTCTCAAAGAGAGTGGCCCAGGATGGGGAGACAAGTTGGCTTTGGGCCATATTGAACTTCTAACACCAGGGCTGTTTTGTTTTTCTTGTTGCTGTTTGCAGTTTTAGAATCTCTGGGTTGGAAGGAACTATAAGGTCATAGTATACAAGCACCTGTCTGAACCCCGATGTTTGAACCCCAAGCCTCTGCTCAGAGGACTCGCTCTGCTCCCAGACAGCCAATCGTCCTTGGCTCTCCTGGTCCCTTGGCACCTGAAGGGACCATCCATTGTTCCAAACTTCTAATTCGACTTTTTTTTCTGCAGGGCCCAGTCATATATGCACAATTAGACCACTCTGGAGGACATCACAGTGACAAGATTAACAAGTCAGAGTCTGTGGTGTATGCAGACATCCGGAAAAACTGAGAGAAGACCCAGAGCCTATCCCAAGCAAGAAACCAATTCAAACTGGACTCTCATGCAGAAACGTAGCCCATAACCATGTGTGGCCTTGGAGACCTGGGCACAATGTTTATTCCTGGAGGGAGAAAGAGATGTGTATAAAGGATATGTATAAATATTCTATTTAATCTTTGGATGTGAGAAGCCAGTGTTGCATGATGAAAAGGTGGTATGATTCTACACATATGTAAATTGTCTTGCTGTTTTTGTACTTGCGTTCAGGGTCACTTACAGTTGGGAAAATTAAGCACCAGTCCTATCCCCATCGTTTAGACATGGTTTGCCTTAATGGAGACGGTAGCAGATCTTTTAGTGTTTCAGCAGACATGGCCTTTTTATCTAAGGGCTTAACTAGTCTTAGCATTTATTGTAGCTGGAGAATGGAGGAGGTTCTGTGATGGGAGCATATCCACCCTGTCAGCACCGCCTGTTTGGTGGCAGTTTTCAGAAACATCCATTAGCTCTGCCCCGTGGAGACCAAGTGAGAAGTTTTTGTTGATGTTTTTCTCTCTAAAACACAGAGCAGTTTTTTGCTTTGTATGTTGTGCAGATGGACTTTAGCGCTCCACCCTGTATCCTATCAGTGGGTGGATTCATCATAGCAAGGTTAGCGCACGTTCCATGCCAGAGGTCACTTCTTTCACGGTACTTCTCGGTCAATACCATTTACATGTAATTGAAGTAGAAAACTCGGGCCGTGCTTGAGACTGTACCACGTGGAAAGGAAAAGGTGTCAGTCATATTCTTTGCCGAAATCCTTCCCCGTCCAGCCAAAGGAGAGGGGCTCCATTTCCTTCTAAGGAAGCAGATGGGGGATAATTAGGCAGCCAGTGTACAGCATCCCAGAGCCCATGCAAAGCCTGTTCTCTGTGAAGCTTCAGCCGTGCTTCCAGCGGGAAGCAGCCGCAGACCGGGCGTCGTGGAGCCTCAAGGAGTCTGAGCTTACAGACATCCGGACTGTTGAGTTCTGCAAGTAGGGCTCGTACTTCTCCTGTGGGCGTCTCTTCTCTATTCCTGTTTGGGTTGTTTTCTCTTTTGCCCCCACTTCTCCCCCACCCATTGATGAAATTGACTAACGGGATGAGGGAAAATCAAGACAATTTGGATATCCTCCCCAATCACTCATTTTCTCCCAGCGACTCCCCATCACCCCGTCTCAGACCCGTGATGGAGCGCCTTAAACACTTGTGCTTGTTATTCCTCCATTTCCTGGATGATTTTGTTGGAAAAGAATTTTGTTGTCCATTTAAACTGATCTGCAAGCCCGCAGTCACTGAACAGCTTTGGGGAAGGGGCAGTGTTGGTTTCTCTCCCCTTTAGTTTGAGGCCCACCTGAGCAGCTTCCGTTTCATCTTTGTGGGGGACTCTGAAGGCTGACTTCTAAGAGAATTCCTAAGGGAATAAAGCAGGATTTGACTTAACGGTGCCGTGAGGCGATAGAGAGAGGGCATGCGCGCTTCAAAACTTAGCTCTCCCAGACGGCGTGCGGTCTTTTATTTTCTGAGGCTCTATTGGTTGTTCTTCCCAGAATGCTCCAGTGGACAGTCCACTGACAACGCACACCAGGCACGGGTTCTGGAATCACACCCCCCGACCATCTCCTGAAGCTGGGGCGTGTGTGGCCTACGCTGTGTGTGGCAGGGAGGAACTCCGCCAGCTCTGGGCCTCTCACTGTCGGGGGCCCTTGGGCCCCGCGGGCGATGGATGCAGAGCGCCTGCCCCACACAGATATGTCCGCACAGGGGCCCACGCTGCCTCCTAAAACTCTCCTGCAGCCTTCAGAAGACCTCTTGTGGGTGCTGGGGAGGGCAGGGCAGGGTGTTGGGTTGTCACAGTTCTCTAAACTGTAGTCAAGACAGCAAGCAGTACTCTTGGGGAGCCTTTGCCACTGAAATCGCACGGCTCTTTCTAAGGTAGACAGCACACGTGCTGTCGAGAGAAGGTATGTGCTGTTCTGTGTGTCATGTGTCCTTACAGTCGTTTTTTTTTACAGAGAAAAAGGGGCCTTCTCCTTTCTCAGCGGGCCCTGTGAATAAACTACATTCCTAATGCCTCCTGATAGCAAGAGCCCTAATTCCGTCTTTTGTTGCAAGGACGGAGAGCTGTCACCCAGAGCACCGCCAGCTCTCCCTCTGATGGCACCTGTGGCCCTTGTTCCCTCAGCGCCCACAGGCCGCCTCCTTCCCCTGCTTCACGACTGACCTCCCTATGACCTCCCCACGCAACCAGACCCCCTGACTCCCTCAGCCAGCGTCGGTATTCTGCAGGGATCTGCTCCCCGCCCCTCGCCAGCCTCCTGCTCTGGGTCTGGGACAGGCTTACGTGAGGGGACTCGCTCACACTTGTCCTTGGCCAGGGCTTCCCCTCACCTCTCAGCACCTCCAGTGCGTCTTTGGGCCCTTTCTCCCTTGGCCCTCCCTTCCTGTCCCTGGCAACAGATGGCAACAGTGGGGATGCTTCTTAATGGCAGAGCTGCCCTTCCCATGTCTTATCAGTGGTAGAAGGAGACCTTAAAATTACACGTGATTTTTGTACGGCGGCACCTACCAGAGAAAATTCCAAACTACCTGCAGTTTTTCAGTGGAAACGTATCCAGCTAGGGAAGAAACATCAAGTTCATTGTTTTTGTTTCCTTTTTCAATTGTTGTACTTTTGTGAATATTTGAATACATCTTTTTCAGTTACTGAATTGTGTTGTGTGCTCATTTGGAACAAGTAGGAAAAGAGTTAAAAGCCTTTTCCTTCCCGCTGCAGCCTCCTTGCTCGCCTGGAGCACAAAACACGCGCCACCTCAGGCTCCGCGGCCCCTCTGCTGGGAGCACACATTCTGTACATATTTACCCCTCACATCCTATAAGGCTCTGCCGAAATGTCCGCTTCTCAGACAGGCCTTTGCGATAAATACGAGAGCAGCGTCAGCCCGCCCAGCTCTCCCTGCGCCCTGAGCCCTGCTCCGTTTTCCTCCGTCTGGTTCCTGTTCATGTGCGGCTGTTTTCCCCACGAGGACATAAGCACCCAGAGGCCTGGGCCTCGCTCCTTGTTCACGGCCCCGTCCCTTGTGTGTAGAATAGTACCTGGCACTCAGCAGGTGCCCGGTATATGTGGACCGGGTGGGTGGACCCGCCCATTCAACAAACCTGTACTGAGAACTGCCGTGTGCCAGGCACGGCTAAGCGGAAGAAAACAGAATGAACAAGACACCGGAGCTTGCCACAGTGGGAATGACAGACGGTGACCTAACAGTAGTGACTGGCAGCGACTGAATGCTGGTGTCCCGGGCACTTTGCACGTCCTACTCCGTACGGCACTGTGAGTGAGCACTAGTTGTTCTGATCTCAACCCCTGTCAGAAAGGCAGTGTCAGGCTTCGGGTACGTGACATGCCCAAGGTCACTCGGCCAGTGTCCAGAGGCCAGGCTGGCCCCGGCGCTGTCGGACCCAGGGCCTTGCTCTTCACCTCAGCAAAGAGAACTAAGTGCCTCCTTACTCAAGCAAAGGTCCTGTGCCTGAAATGCACTTTCTCCGTTGGCCTCAGGAGCTGGGTAGGGTGAGGTGAGGAGGTGGCTATGCAGAGACAGAGACACAAGCTCAGGTCAATAGGTGACAATCTGTTGAGAGCTGTCACCACACCTTCCTAATAAAGCATTGATGTTTTCCAGTGATTTGCTAATTTTGTAAATTACTGTGGATTCACACCAAACTTCTGGCTTGCATGACTTGCTTTCTTGAGTAGGAGAGACCTCCAGCTGGCTGGGCCTCCTACGGAGTGGATCTCATCCATACTGGGGATTTGGCAATAAGCGCAGAGAAGAGCTCCCCCTTCCCCCGGCACACAAGGGCAGTAGTCATGGGATCTGTGGGTTCTCGTGTCTTTATGGTTCCTCCCAAGCTAGAGCTAAGTATTGGGGAGTTTCCTCCTGCTGCTGGGGCTCTGGTTCCCAAACTGCATGGGGAACATGCCAACCCAATACATATGCGCTGAGGGCGGCTGCAGGCCGAGTGAGCTGGCTCAGCACCATGCAAGAGGAAGCCTCAGCTACTCCTACCTCTTAAAGCCCCAGACTTCCTCAGCTCTCTGGGGGACGCCAGTGCTATCGCATTGAAGAACCAATGACTTCAGCCTCCCAACAGGGAAAGCAGCACTGGCAGGGAGGAGAGGTTAGGGACTGACCACCGGCTTTTATGGTGGGTCCCCCCACACACAAACACATACACTCTGTTGTCCTGTATATTCCAGATTTGTTGTTAGGAAGTATTTTAAACAAGCACAAGAGAAGAGAGAATAGTGAAATCAACCTCCACATACCCAGCCTCAGTTACTTCATCCATCCTTTTTTCCTTTTTCCTCTTTGTCTGAGTTCTTTTAAAACTTCCCCAAGTCATTCTTTGTGTGCATCTTGAAAAAAGCTATATGGGTATTTTCTTTTTTTTTCTTTTTTTTCTTTTTAAAGATTTTTTTTTTTTTTAATTGGGGAAGGGGAACAGAACTTTATTGGGGAACAGTGTGTACTTCCAGGACTTTTTTCCAAGTCAAGTTGTTGTCCTTTCAATCTTAGTTGTGGAGGGTGCCGTTCAGCTTCAAGTTGTTGTCCTTTCAGTCTTAGTTGTGGAGGGCGCAGCTCAGCTCCAGGTCCAGTTGCCGTTGCTAGTTGCAGGGGGCACAGCCCACCATCCCTTGCGGGACTCGCAACCTTGTGGTTGAGAGCCCACTGGCCCATGTGGGAATCGAACCGGCAGCCTTCGGCGTTAGGAGCACGGAGCTCTAACCGCCTGAGCCACTGGGCTGGCCCCTATATGGGCATTTTCCTATGTAAGGGTATATAACGTCTTGTGCCATGTAACAGAAACATTTTTGAAAATAGTTTTTTGATTCCATCGACTACCCAGTTCACACTCAAATTTCCCCTTGTCTCAAAAAAATGGCATTTTACAAAAATGGCTGCTTCAGATCAGGAGTGAAACGTGGTTCTAGTAAAGCTGTCTTGGGTGTTTTACAAACAAAACGGTGCTTTGTGGTTTGTTTCTCCCCTTAGCATCCCGCCAGCGACAGGAGAAACAGGGCCTATGAACTCCGACAGGCCTTCCCTTGTGTACATGGGCCATGAAACTCGAAAGCATTTCTGAGTTTCCGAGGACCCAGGTTGTTTCCAGTTGTGTTGTGCTTGCCTGTCACAAGTGATGCGGCAATTATCATTTGTCCTTATGAACTGTGAAAGAAACAAAAAGAGCCAAAAGCAAATCATTTGCAGCTGCCGGAAAAGGATGAGACTAGCCTCCTGGCCCCTTGGAAATGGGGTCTAATGTCTGGGGGTGGTGACAGCGGCTGTCAAACCCACCTCTGCTCCTCACAGCCTTCCTAAAGCCACCGCCGTCATTGGGAACTGGCCGAAGAGCCGCTGCTCTCCTGTCAGACTGGGTCTTGGGTTGTGAGAAAAGCAACTGGGGGCCAGAGGCGGAAGGCACCTGCTGGAGGCCCGGCTATGTTTACAAGGAAGGAAACCCAAATCTTTCAAGCTGATGTTGGGGGGGGGGTCCCCGGGGAACTGCTGTTTCCAGCTTCTATTTCCTCCTGCAAACAGGATGTGAAACCATTGTCCCTTCTTGGCCCAGGGTTGCGATTTGATTGGCCGTCTGTTCCTTCATTGTGGGCCTGTGGAGCTGGCCTTTGGGGTTCGAGAATCTGAGGAAGGAAGGGCGATCGCCCCACATCTGGGAAGAGGAAGTCTGGCAGCTCTAGTCTTCTCACACTGGCTTCGCAGCCCTGCCCCCAGTGCTGCGCGGCTGACACATGCACTGTTTCCAAGCGCTTCGGGGCATTAAGTACTTTTGGGCGTGGGTACCTGGATCACTGCTCCACTGTGGGCGTGGGCCACCCCCACGAAGAGAAGGCCTGTTGGCGTAGGACTTGAGGCGTCCCTTTCCAATACGGAAGGACTCCTAGGACGCCAAGTTTGGAATCTAGATCCATTCTCAGTGCTTGCTCTGCCTTTGAATGGTTATTATTATTTTTCTAAATCACAGAGTTTCTTTCAACTAGATTAAAAAGAAATGTAAAGTCTACATCTATTTTGCAGGGCATCTCTTAGAATGTATAACGAGCCCAGAGGAATGCAGAACATTTTGCGAAACCCCGTCCTTGCTCTCGCTGACCCAGCAGAAGCCCAGAGGGCTTGTTCGTGATTGCCTGGAGGTGCCTACCCCAGTACAAGCCCAGTCTTTTTCTTTCCATGTAAGCCATGGCTGAAGGACATTGCTCTGACAGAGGGGGAAACATTGCTGAGTAGCTTGCTGCAAGATCTCCGTCTAAAAGAAAGTAAAACCTCCGCGGAACACATGGGTGCTGGCTGCCAGCAGTGCCGTCCCGCTTTGGGTCCTTTAGCCCAGGAAGCTGAACCCAGGATACGAAACAGCGCTGCAGTGTTGGGTGTCCCTCTGACACGGGGCACCTCAGGACACATCAGAGTCGGGGAGAGAAGGCTGAGCTGATGATTTAATGTTGACTCATTGACGTTGAGCAAGAGAGGGAAAAGCCCAAGGGAGAGAGGTGAAGTAACTTCGCAGCAGAACTAGCACTTGGCTGGAAATGACTGGCTTCCTTCCATATCCTCTCTAAAAAATCCCACAGGAGAAAGTGGAAGGTGTGGGTTCCTGCCGTCAATTTTATGTCGATTTCAATTCATTTCAAGCTTTTAGATGATGGCTCTTCCGGGGCCACACTTCACGCCTCCTTCATGTAAGCAAGGAAACGTTAAAGTCACTGCAAACTGCAGTCTATTTCTGTGGAGGTGAAGGGCTGCCAGGAAAAAGGACAGAAAATGGGAAGCCGCCCGGCCGATGGGTGATGGAGCGTTAGATTAGCAGTAAATTTATTATGAAACACTAGTTAGGCACCCTGGAGTCACATTGCATTCAGAAGCGGGGTAGCCTATCTAGCCTGATACGTTTTCTCTTATACCGGGGGTGCCAAAAAAATGTATGCACATGACTTGTATCCATCTTTTGTTACTGAGTATTACAATTTTAAGATAGAAATGTCCCCCTTCAACCTCCAGTGGTTCTGCTGCGGCATTTTAAGGTTACTGCCGTCATCGCACCGTTGTCGTCCTATGTGGTAGCCACTGGCCGCACGCCGCCATTGAAGTTCAATGAAAATGAAACCAAATTTAAAATTCAGATCCTCCTTTCAGGTGCGCAGTAACGGCACTGGACAGTGCAGAGAGGGGACGTTCCCTTTGTCACGAAGCTCTTTAGGATGGCGCTGGCGTAGGCATGCAGGAGCCAGGTCACACACACGTGCTCACACCGTCTCCCACACCCCTTTTTACTCTCGCTAAGGAGGTGGGTGGATGGGATTGGGGGTGCACCTCACAAGGGCGGCCCCCGCAGACTGGGTAGAGAATATATACTCTGTCACTCACTCTGTGTCCCACACACCACGCAGGTCTAGGGTGCACCTGTGGACCAGACAGCATGTCGAGGACCCTCTAATGCTTCACCCCATGCCACTGCTGGGGACACCAAGCTGAGGGGGCAGAGCCCCCGCCCTTGAGGAGCTCAGACAGAGACAGCCCCGAACAAACAGTGCCAGGCAGCCCTGTGAGCGCAGCTGGGAGGAGGAAAGACACACAGCTGGGGCATAACCGCCCATGGCATTCAGCGGGGAGGTGCTTTGGGGCAGAAGCATTTGAAAGCTGCTTGGGAGAAACTCCAAAGCCTCCGGTAAAGGCCCTTCCAGCCCAGGGGTTCAGGGTGGGAGGGAGGGAGGCCAGGGTGGTTGCAGCCCTGGGTTTAGCAGGGAGCCAGGCCCTTAAAGATGCACGTCCCAGGCTAGGAAACTGGGATGTCCTGAAGGCAAATAGGATTTTACCTTGAGGGGTGACAAATGGGGTTTGCATTTTAGCAAGCTGACCCTGCCAGTTGGTGGAGGGTGAAAACCGGAATTTGAGGGACAGATTAATTATGAGGTGACTGCAGAGCTCAGTCAGAGATGCAGGAACCGGGTTTTCAGCAGCAGAGATCTGAGAGGCATTAGGAAGGAGGTGAAGGGGCGCTGGCAGGAAATAATGACAGGCTGGGGGGTTGAAGAGACAAGAATCATGACGAGCAATGGACGAGTGGTACCATTACCAGAGATGGCAAACTGGGCTGTGAGGAGGTGATCCTCGGGGAAGGTGGGGTCGAAAGGCTGGGTTTGAGTGGCCGAGGGAAGGGGGAGTGAATGTGACCATCCATTTATCGAGAATGGCAACTACGCGCGCGCTGAAACATCTCCGTCCTTAGTTTCCTGGGCCTCGCTGTGCACGTCTGTTCCTCTGGAACATCCTGGACAAGCCAGTTTCTGATTTCAGCATGTCCTACCTCCTCCCATATCTTTCAAACCAAAGCCCTTATCTCTATCCCCACTGCCCTTTCTTTACTGCAGCCTTCGTAATTCCAAGCTTGCAACAGCAACCATCTCCCAGCCTGCATCTTGGCCCAGCCCTCTTCCAATCCGTTTTCCGCAAAGGGGTGGTTGTTCTAAAAGAGAAATGTGGTCCCTCCTCAGTAAAGTCACTCAGTGACTCCTGTAGTGCTGGCAGGTTAAGGTCCCAACCCTGAAGTCACCTGGCCCACAGGCCTCTAGTGATCCACCTATGCCATCACACACACCTCCCCTCCCCATCCAGACCAAGTGTGAGGACCAGGCTCTCGACGGCCTCCAAAACTTCTCCAGCACTGCATGCCACAAACCAACCTGGAAAGTCTTCACCTGACCGCGTCCTGTTTCCTCCAGGAAGCTTTCTAGAACCTTCTAAAGCCACGTTAAGGAGCATGCCTCTACGCTTTGTTCTCCAGCAGTCCCCTTTATAGTTCTGTATTTTAATTGCCTATTTGTTCCCTCAGCAGAATTCTGAGTGCATTATCTGAATTAACTCATGTGAACCTTATGAGGTAGATACTATTATCATTCCCATTTTATAAATGAGGAAACGGAGACACAGGGCGGTTAAATAACTGGCTCAAGGACACAAATCTATCAATTGTTAATCCAGTGAGGTCCCAGGCCCACGTCTGTAACCACCATACAGATTTTCTTATTCACCGTTTGTTATCCAGGGTGTCATGTGGGGTCTCAGCTCCCGCTCCCCGCATAAGGACGCAGGACATGGTGAGGCCAAAAAGGAACACCCACGGAGCCATAGGTAGGGGAGTCATACCTCTATATTCTCACTGGCGGCTGGGTTGGAGACACGATCCGCAACCTGCTGTCTGCTTTTCTGCCAACCCACCTCACTTGCTGGCTGCAATCCGCCTCTCTGCAATCTACAATCCTCCATCCGCGCCTGCTAGCGTAGCCACGGCGGCTATATCAGTGGCTCACTGGTTACAGCTGGCGGCCAACTAGTCACAGCTGATGGCCATCTACTACCCGAGCCAGCACCTTTCCATGTGAGGCCGAGAGCCCAGAAACTGCTCTCTGGGACTCTGTCCCCACATCGTTGTAATCCTAGTACAGAGCCTGGCTTCTACAGTCGGTGTGGGGACAGAGTCCCAGAGACCAGTTTCCGGGCTCTCGGCCTCACGTGGAAAGGTGCTGGCTCAGGCAGTAGCTGGCCATTCGCTGTGGCTAGCTGGCCGTCAGCTGTAACCAGTGAGCCATTGGCCACTAACATAACTGCCGTGGCTGGCAGGAAAGTCGAGTCAAGGAGAGTCGGTCGGTTGGCAGCAAAGCAGACAGCAGGTCGCACGTCATGTGAATCCAGCCTCCAGTGAGACTATAATGGTCTGACTCCCCTACCTCTGGCTCATGGGTGTTCCTTTTGGGCCTCACCATGTCCTGCGTTCTTGTGTGGGGAGCGGGAGCTGAGACCCCGCAGGCCGCCCCGCACAACAGTCGGTGTGAGGAATTTTTCTTGATCTCCATGAGGGTCCATACAGCTTACTCTTTCAATAAATATTATGTTCCTACCCCTCAGGGTTCCTGTAAGAATTAACTTGAGATGATCAAATGAAGACGATCTTGACTGCACTCATCAATCCACAAACGCTTTCTGAGCACTTGCTCGGCATACGGTTGGATGTAGAGAACGAGGACAGAGCCTCTGGCCTCTAGGAGATCACAGACTCGTGAAGGAGGGTTCAAAGGCTCGTGTTAAAGAAGGAAAGGAAAAAAAAGAGAGAGAGACCACCACTTCTCCATTCCTCTGTGTCCCTCAAGCCTTCACGGAATGATCTGCCTTCTCCTAAAGAGCATTCTAGCCAGAACCTACTCTCTCAAGGGATGCTCCTGAAACCCTGACGCTGGAAGCTTCCTCTAGGAAGGAGGGGAGAGGCTGTGGAAGCGGAAGTGGTTTGAAGGGCTTGGCACGGAGGCTGTGGGTCTGAAGACAGGCGCTGAGAGAATGTGAGCACAGCTCTTCTTGGGGCGGCGGCCATGGCCAAGAGCCAGTGCTGCCACCTGATGGCCAGAGCGACGACGCACGCGCCGCCACCACCGACAGGAGCCGGGATCGTAGCCCCTGGGGAGGGAAGGGACCGGACGGCACCTTTTCACAACCTGTTTAGTTTGGACAGGAAGAAACTGACGAAGAGGTCACATAACTGGCTTGTGGCACAGTCAGGCCTAGAAACCAAGGTCAGTTTCCTGTGAAGCCTGATACATGCTCCTCTGGATTCAGACACGTCACGTGGGCGGTACAGTCTTTAAACGGCCTGTCCCCGCCTCGACCTCTGTCCTCACAGTCTCTCATTAGCCCTTGGGAGTCACACCACTGCACCCCCAATGGTAGCCGGCCCTCTCCGTTTACCACCTCCAGACTTGCCCAGTCTTGCTTGGCCTTCGTCAGATGTCAGTCAAATAAAGTGAAAGAAGTTTTTGACATTTCGGAGGAGGAAGGATTTGGGGTGCCCCCCACCCCCAGCTCTCACTGGATGACCTCATCTCCTGGGGTGCTCGCACTGAAACAGAGAGGTTAGGAATCAGGCCTGCCTGTGCAGAGCTCGTATTAGAACCTCTCGTTCTGATTCCTAGCATGCTCGGCTCTTCCCAACAGGTCAGGACCCCAGGCCTCTGTGGCTAAGCTCGTGGTACCCACGGGGATGTCAGTCTCCGTCGTGGAACTCAGTTATGTTACCAGGAGGAAAAACACGCAGCTCTGCCTTCCACAGAAGGACCACAAAAGACTGGCCTGTGACATGGACACTTGTATGGGCACCGCCTATGGAAATCTCTGCGCGATGTTGGGGTGTGCGTTTAAGTAGGGTACGTGGATGCCCATCAGAGGAGCCCCCTTCCAGGATCAGAACGGGACTGGAATCAACAAGTGGAAATCCAGGGGCGCCTGCTGGAGGCAGCCAGCTGGGTCCATGACATGAGGAGGCTGCAACAATGCAGAGATGGGCTGAATTGACACAAATTCCACTAGACTCTCAGAGGCACAAAATGTCAATAAGAAGTATTCTTTCCATCAACAGAGACAGACGGTGACGGGGCAGCTTCTCCAAGATCAGGGAAACGGATGCTATCAGTTTCTTAAATATAAAAATACATAAACTCTAGGCATATAAAAGATACCCACATCAAAATTACTACTATTTCTATTTTTAACCATTTCACTCCCACAGGTGTTTGATCCATGCAGTTCGCAGTCGGCACGACAAAAAGTATGGCTTTGCAACTCTTGCCCTTCCAGACCACGACGAGAATTTGCTATTTGTAACCCTGTGCTACATACAAAAGATTGAACAACTAGGCATTTAAAAATAAACATTTTCAGTTTAATAGGTTAACTAGAAATGTATGTCGTGACATGTGCCATTTTGATATTGGTATTTTTCCATGTGATAACAATTTTGCATGGGGTTGAAATAAGCTGGTCGAGCTAAAACAACATGAAAGGCCAAGGCAGCCTGTGTGAAGCTGGGAGAAAGGAAAGCACGCCACTGCCGGCCCTTGTGGACCCTCCAGAAAGAGAAGAAACCAACAGGTGTGGTTCTGTGTCTGAACAAAGAGGGTGTGTAGGAAGCTGGAGGGTGCTGGCCACAGGGAAAGGTTAAGAATGGATAACCACAAGAGAATGAGACTTACTACGAAAATCTTCGTTTTCTTTCAGGAAACATTTAGAAAGGATTGTCCAGGATATTCACTCTCATCAGGAATTTGTTTCTTTGGATGTCCAGGCTTAACTTGTTGGACACAACTTTGTCCCATGACGGGAGCCTCAGGACTATCTGATGCCACTGGTCAATGGACAGCTCGGAGCCTGAATACCACCATTCCTGAGAGGGGCAACGAGGACATAGGACCCATCGGTGTCCCGTATCAGCATGGCTTTTCGAGCTGTGTGAACCCACAGACAAATAACGAATTTGGCTGCCCAAACAAGGCTACTGACACATGACTGTAAATAAATACACCGACATGTACATGCATTCACTTATTCAACAAATCCTGGGTGTCAGGCACGATGCTAGGTATTAACCGTGGGTTTTGCCTTCTAGGAGGGGAGGAAAAACATGCACAAGAATGTAACACAAACTGTAAAGTGGTGAGGGGCAGAGCTATTGCTAACGGGGATTGGGAAGAGAGGGAGGTCCCACAAGAACTCCGAAGGGAAGAGGACGTGTATGTAACTGGAGTGTGGGCAGGTCGCCCTGTCAGTGAGTCCGGAAGGCTTGTGGTGGCATCAGCAGGCCTAGGCCCGGGGCTTCCTCAGAAGGGTGAGCACCCCTGGCCCAGCTTGCGAGCGGACAGTCCTTACCTTATTCATGCTGAGCCAGCATTTCTCCAGCACGTTGCCCTGTGTCTCCGAGAGCTGTAAGGCTGTGTTCAGGAAGAGGTCGCAGTTCTGCCCGTTGCCCATGAGTAGGCAGACATAGGCCATCAGGTGGTATAACCGCGGGTGGAAGATGATAGCAGTGGTATTTTGAGCTACCAGAGTCTCCAAGTTCTGAAGAAAAAACAGCACCGCAGTATCAGAAAGGGGTCCTTTGTTGTTGATTTGGGGACATTTCAAGGATACAGTCAAGTGAAAAGTATATTACAGAGACACACATGAGAAGGAGTAGAGATAAGACCAAGAATGTGATATAGGTGGGGTTTGTTAACCCTTCTCTGCAACCATTTTAAAAAATACATTTTCTTTTGATTAGCAAAGCAATAGAAGTGGATTGTCCAAAATTTAGGGAAAAAAGCGAAAATAACAACAAAAATGTAAGAATCACCCATAATCCTGCTACCCAGAAATATTTTTAACATTTGGGTACCTGCTTTCCCACATTTTTATTTCTCTGCCTATTGTGCGCTTTCTCTCTCTCTCTCTCTCTCTCTCTCTCTCTCTCTCTCTCTCTCTCTCTCTCTCTCAGACACACACACACACACACACACACACACACACACTCATACCCACCACAGTTAGGGTTGTACTAATCACACGGTGATTTTCCCATTTAGCATTAGGTGACGGATGACAGGATTCTTTTATATCAGGGCTCACAAATTCAAACGCTGACAGCAGCTAGACAAGTGACACAGAGAAGCAGGCTGGGTGCAGCATAAGAAGGACCGGAGATCATGTCACAGTGGGGAAAAAGTGCGCTAAGTGTCACCCCTTGTTGACTCTGGCCAATAGCCACCCTTGGGAATGAGAGCCTCATGTTGCCAGATACTCTAATTTTTGTAAGAAGCGTCAAAAATTCAGATTTTTTAATATGAAATATCCCAGTGTTTAAATGTGCCATTTCTGACTTAGCCAATCTTCTTCTTCTTTTTTTTTTTTTTTTTCTCCATGTGTGTCCCTGGAGCCTTTCTTTCTTTCTTTTTTTTTTTTTTAATTTATTTATTGGGGTGACAATTGTTAATGAAATTACACAATTTCAGGTGTACAATTCCGTATTACATCATCAATAAATCCCATTGTGTGTTCACCACCCAGAGTCAGTTCTCCTTCCATCACCATATATTTGATCCCCCTTACCCTCATCTCCCTCCCCCCCAATCTTCTGTTTTGAAGTGTGTGCAGTTTTTATTTTCTCTTAGTGTTTTAACGGTGTAAACATGAGATCAATATCTTTATAGATACGTTTTTGTTTGCCCTCTGATAATTTCCTTAGCATAATTCCTAGGAGGAGAATTACTGGGGCGAATGGTGTGCACATTGTAAAGGTATGGAAGCATTTTGCCAGCGTGCTCTCTAGAAAGTGCACAAGAGTGCTTTACAGGATGAAGATTCCATGAAGAACAGAGACCCATTTACGGAGCGATTTGTCCCAGAAACCAGAAAGGAGCCTTACCTTGAGGAGCACAAGTCCAGTATCCTGAGCCCACTCACACTGCTCTTCAATTTGCTTCTGAAGGTAGAGCACTTGCCCCTCCAGGTACCTACAAATTCCTTGGAAGTAAAGTGCGGTCGGCGTTTTTCTTGGCACGAGATTTTTCGCTTTATTGGAAAATACATGAAAACTGTCCCAGTCCTGAAGTCTGGCATACCTGCACCGCCACAGAAGAATCAGAAAAGTCAGTGTCACCCTTGGAAGGGGCTAGTTTTCTGAGCTTGATCCCTCTGGAGGTGTCCCCAGTCCCTGGGCCTCCAGAAGGCGGCCCCCTGCCTACCCCAAGCAAATTACGTGCTATGGAGCGAGGGAAGAATACAAGTTTTGATGATTTGAAATGAATAGAATGCTTGGGGACACTCAGGTCCCACTGGCCACCATTTATTGAACTCTTTGGACTTTTTACAAAGTAAAGTGGATCAGATACTTGGAGTTATAAATTCTAGGGCTTGAAGAAATTGCTCCAATTCCAAAAAGAGATGGCCTAGGCCAGGACTACTCTGAGAAGCACTGGCTGCGTCTCCAGCTGTTGAAAGAACGCTCTAGGTAAACTAGAGCGGAATCAGAAGTTAGGATGCCTTTCGGACTTTAGACTTCTTGAACGTTAACGCACAGAGCCAAGTTCATTTGACCTTGAACTACAATTTCTTTGGACTTTAACGGGCAAGGGTAATTAATTTTTGGATTTTAATTTCTCCCAAGGAATTTTATAAGAAGAAGAGATCTTTATGCAAAGCTGGAACTGCTCTACTTCGTGGTACTTTCTATAGGAATGTCTTCATCTTGTCATCTAGTCTCTTCAGCAAAAATCTCTCAATATTGGACAACATGGCTGCGTATACAGTTTGAGATGGGGAGTAGACTAGGGAATGACGTCCTGTCCTTGAAGTTAAGGCCATAGCTGCAGGCTTACTGAGTTAAAAAGGAAAAGGGTTCAAGCCCTGAGCCTCAGGCTTACCGGGCTGATGGGGAACGGGACTGCTTCTTCCTTCTAGTGCGGGAGGGCCTTCCACCAACGTACAGCTCCCACCTCTTTCCCTGCCTCTCTCACTCCTGCAGTTTAGATGAGGAGTGACCTATCTGGAGACGTCAGGTGTAGCTCAGTGCCTGCCCCTCTCTTTCATCGTGAGAATCCGTGAGGCCCACAGCAAGCCTGGGACTGCTCGGCCCCCTGCCGCCGTGAGAGGAGACTGAGGTTCTCCAGAAACGACTGCTCCTGAGTGTTAAGCCTAACCCTGGGGTTCAATGTCAGGAAGCCCACTTGCCAGCCGAATTCAGACACACCCTCCAAACCAGCTCTACCAACAACAATTTTCAACATGATTAGATCTGGTGTGTGGGGGAAATGGAGCTCTTTATTAATCTCGCTCAGACCTGCACCCTCCTCAGAAGAAGAACTGTTCCTATTGGTCCCCACAGGCACCATATGATAGGTGTGTAGTGATGGCTTGAATTGCATTGAATACATTGAATACAATGGAGGCGGCATTGCTTTCCCGCTTGGCTGAGGGGCATGGGCCTATTAGTGACCCCCAAGGTGTCTTTCAGTGTTAGTCCACTTGCATGCCTTCAGTCTATCTCAGGGGTACATTTTAAATGCTTCTATTTCCAATCTCGTAGCACCCTTTTTCAGGAGTCAACATTTTCAAATTTGGGGATTTAGTGACACACAACTCATAGTTACCAGATAGCCGTACTCGAATAGAGCCCTAGGAGTATTCCACTGTGGAAGTTGAGGATTCTGTTGTCTTCGCTTTGGTGGATGAATTCCAAACATTCTTCAAACGTCCTATAAAAAAAGCCTAAAAGAGAGCGACGGGAGAGCGATTGTGGGGGTGGTCACCTTTCCCAGGAGAACTTCCCACTGTGGGGAGAGGCCTCCTTTCTGAATACTTGCAAGCACAGGGCGTCCTGGGCGTTGCCACAACCACAGGCCTATACTGCCCTGGTTGGCTGGGTCTCAGCTTTTGCGGACGTGTGCATACAGGACCTAATTCCGTAGTGCCAACCAGGCAGAACTGGGCTTTAAGCCATCTTCCCACCTGTGCTTTCCTATTGGCAGCAATATTTGCATCCCCTTTCAAAATCATGTGTGGGGAAAATAATGCACAGCTTGGCGCCTCTGGTTTAACCTGTCCACTGAGGGCTGCCTAGTTGGTATAACCTGAAGTTTGTTTCCCAAATCCCCAACAGCGACCAGTGCCCGGAACTCTCACCATGAGCAATCCAATCCTTCATTCTAAAGAATGACGTCACTAAGTATATATATCCTGCTAAAAAGTAAATACCCTAGTACGTAAAAGACACATAATGAGACAGTGCCAGACAATGCCACTTGCATGGACATTGATCTGACACTTTAACTGGCAGCTTATGGCCAACAGGTTCCTCCAGACTGACTTTCCCTCCTTGCTGGTCTCTTCCAATCCTTGCACCCTCCAGCCGGCTCCTCAGCTCAGAGCAGCAGGCTCTCCCCTCCCCTGTCTTTCCGGGCAGACACCTCGTGATCTCAGACCCCATCCCTTTCAGCTGCCACACCACACCAACACGAGTGGCACACCCCCAATCTCTTGGAAACTCCACTGCCACGCTTACCAGCATACAGCATGATGTCCAGGCAGGCAAAATAGTAAAAGGCCTTGCTCAAGATGTGCTCTTCTACCACAGACAGGTCCCACAGCCACCCCAGCGTCTGGACCAACTGCTTGTGTCTGTGGGAAAGCAAAGGTTGTAGGATTCACACCGATAGGAGGAGAGGAGCACGGTCAGCTCTGGTTTCACCTCAGTCCTGCCCAGTAATTCATGGCCAAATACAGCCCTTAAACAGACTTCAACCCCACTCCGAAATCTCCTCTAATTGGCTCTTTGTTCAAACTGCTTTCGTGGACCTCCAGGTCTAGACAACCAGGGCCAAGCCCGTTGGGCCTCTAGTGCTGGCTGCTGATCTGTGGGCACTGCCTCCTCCAAGAGGCTTTCCCGTCACATCTCCCCAGCTGGGTGCAGGGGAGGCCTAATTCCCAAGTGGGGATGGATGCCTGACTCTCCAGTCACTGGCCAGAGCAACCAGATTAGAGAGGATGCGTGTGGAAGAATGCTGGGGAGGGAGCAGTGGTCATCAGTCACACCCTCTTACTGTAAACCCTCCTGCCTTTCCCAACCTATAGTATGGCCGGGGTAAAGTGAGCCCAGAACATTCCATTATGATGGCTTCCTCCCCCTAATTTTGGAAAATGCGTTAAGATTAAATACCTGTTTCTCAGGAATAGAGACCTGCTAAGCCAGCAGAGGACCTTGTATTGTTTGTTGGGATTCTGGAGTAGTCCCCACATCATCTGGGCTCGAGAGCCTGAGGAGAAAACAATTCCAGTGTATTTCTGGGTATTCCTGTTATCCGCATGTCCCCTCTTGCTCAGCCAGCCCTTACCTAAGTCAGCGGCCAACTCCAAGTGACCCGTCATGAGCTTGTTGTAGCCCAATGTATCGGCCACGTATGTCACGATTTCAATGCCCTCGCCTTTCAGTGGGAGGTTGATGATCTTCTCTATGGCCATGACCTCGTACTTGGACCACATGCCATGGTAGCCGGCCAGCTGGTGGTACACTGAATAGTCCAGGTAGGCCTTGATAATCTGAAAAGGCAGCAGTAGGGGAGTGGAGGTGCAAAACTGAGAGAGCACCCCACGCAGAAAGCCCAGGGACACTGCCCAGTGTCTGCCAGTGCACACATGTTAAGTAAGCTTGGGCATGGAGCTGGCCGATTGGCCAAGCCATGGGCTTAGGTACAGAAATTAAATTGGGTTTCTGCCACCTATTTACCGGATCACCCAGGATGAGCTCGATGGCCCACCTTGCCCACAGAGTTCTTACACAAAATATAAGAATTTTAGTTTCTGTGAAAAATGAAAGCAATAGCTTATATATGCGGATATGTGATTGCGTAGCAAAAAGCCTGGAAGGAATCACTGCCAATTGTAAATAGTAAGGGATGTTGGATGGTTTTTTTACCGCATGTTTCAAATAATGCTGCCAGAAAGGAGGGAGAGCCAGAAATGCTGGTGGACGAGAGAGGATTGTTGGGCAAATGGAAAATCCAGAGCTGCAAGGAAGCCCAGGACTGCCTGGCCTGGGAGCAAGAGAGCTGAGCCCAGCTGCGTCATGTTACGGGGAAAACAGGAGGCTCAGAGGGGGTGTGGCCTGCCAGTGGTTACACCGGTGGCAGGTCAGTGGCGTCCTGGAAACCAGTCTCGGGTTCACCCCGGTTCTTTCTATCCTCCTGCGCGAATGCCTCACCTGTGTGTGAACTTTCCCAGCTGTTCTGCTCTCTGTCACACCTGCCTTGTTAACAAGTATCTTTTGGTTCACTTTCCAATTTTGACTTTTCCATCTTACCTTCCCTCACCCCCCTACTCCACCATGTTTTTAGGAGACAGCCCCAAGTATGGAGGAGAAGTAAAGCGTCTGATTCGATCACCAGTTGCTGAGCACCTGTTCTGTGACAGACACTGATCTGGAAGCTCCAGGTTGTGACCCAAATGACAGACAGGGCCCTGCTCTCACGGAGTTCACAGGCTGGGAGGGGACACAGATCACACACTAACACAGGGACAAAGAGGAAACAGTCAGGTGGCGATCAGAGCTACGAAAACAGAGGGACAGGCTGGAGAGTGAATGGGGTAGGTGGTCAGGTGACCTTCAAGCCGCTAAGCAGAGAGTGCAGTCAAGGTCAAGGGAGGAGCACTGCAGGAGGAGGAAACAAGGAGTGCACCAGCCCTAACGTGGGATTGACTTGAAATGTTTGAGGAACCAAAGGAGGAAAGGAGGATGGCGGACAGGCCAAGGCCAGTGCAATGGGCCTTCTAAATACTTATGCACCCCGGTCTACTGGAAGGACCAATGGCGGGGACAGACTCCCGGCTAGGAACTCCAACATTTACGGTGCTACTCCACCGTTTCCCTTATTCTTGATAATTAATGACCCCCAAAAGGAAATGATTGTACCAGGAGAAACCCAGACTTGATGTGCTTTTATAAAAGCACCAGCTCACTTTCATTAGATGAGTTGGATTTAGCTCAGTAAGTTCTTGATCTCGTCTCCCGGAGTTTTCCTCATCTAAGGCTCGTCTTATTACTAGATCCTCATGATTTTGAATCCCAACTCACTTTCACTAGGCTTCTCTCTCCACATGAGACGCAGGAATTTAAAAAGCAGCTACAAAAATACCCCACCTGGAAATTATCTTGCGTTTCCAGTGCCGACTTCACTTGCATCATGGCTGCCAGGTGGGCGTAATACTTGTAATGAAAAAGACCATTTAAGGTATAGATCCTCCAGAGCAAGGAGAAGCAGGTGGTTTGCTGGTAAAGTTGTGCCAGCCTCTTCTTCCTACTAGGTCAAGCACACACACGGGACACGGAAGGTCCCATCAGCAGCACGCATGGGCGGAGTACAGGTGCACAGTCCAGACCACAGGTTTGGGGTGAAAGCAGACGCGGGCTCAAGGCCTGCCCCCTTCACTAACAAGCCCGTCACTTTTCAGGAAGCACATTTTCTCCACTGCAGAATGGGGACCATAATACCTCCTTTGTTAGGATTCACTGAGGCAAGTGATGTAAATCACCTCTCAGGTCATTGCTATTTACAGGAAGCTACTTAAACAGCACATTTATATCAGTCCTGTTTGATTCTGATGGCACCTCTGTGAGAAAGGAAGGAAGAAGTAACCCCATTTTATGTCGGCAGAAGGTGAGACCCAGACAGGGTAAGTAATGAACTCCAAGTCACACAGCTGGAATGTGACCGGCCTGGCCCATCCAGGGTGTCATTATTTCCTTCACTGCATGTTGCTATCAGGAGCTAGGAGCATGGCGCATTTTTCCAACCACATTCTGCCATGGTCTGTTTGCATGCCCCAAACTCCCATGTTGAATCCCAAACCCCAGAAGTGATGATATGAGCAGGCGAGGCCTTTGGGAGTGCTTAGGTCATAAGGGTGGGGCCCCTCAGGAGTGGGATTAGTGCCCTTATACAAGAGTTCCCACAGGGCTCCCTGGTACCCTCCACCGCGTGAGGATACCACGAGAAGTCTGTGACCCTAAGAGGGCCCTCACCCCAGCATGCTGGCCCCTTGACTTCCAGCCTCCCGAACTGCCTTGGGGTCTGAACGTATGTGTAGGTCTGTCTCCTCTGGGGAGCGAGACGAGATGCCCGGCTCGCCCAGCCCCTTCCCTTACCCTGGAGGTAAGCTCTCTTGGGCCTGCTGATCCACATAATGGAAGAGTCTGTTACTTTCAACGTGGGTCTGGAGAAACAGGGAGATGAAGTTGGAAGGAAAATTACGGTTGAGGAGCTTCAGTGCCTTCCTCAGCATTTTCCTGGCAAGCATCATCTGGCCCATGTTGAAACAGACCTGCAGGGAAAGGAGGAGAAGTGATGATTCTGGACTTGGTTGGTATGTTCCAACAATAGATATTTTGGGGATTCTTATTTTTTTTTTTAAAAAAGGTAACTTATGGCCCAGGAACCCCCCCCCCCCCGCCCCCGTGCTTGGCATAATGGTAAAGGTTTCTGGCATGTATGTGTGGAAGGACGGTTGAATGACTAGGATTTAGCATCTCTGCTATGAATCATCTACCTCTGAGAAAATGTTTATCCATTCATGTACCTTGTGGGAGGTTGTTCGAAAAATATTTCATACAGATATCGTGACAAGGAAAATCTTGCTGCTAGCAAGGATGGTGAGGAGGTTTGAGCCCCAGCGCTTGGGGTTCTGGAGCCTTGGAAAAGGTCTGTGGTGGGGGCTGGGAGGAGATTGCAGAAAGTATGGGGACGACGGCTACTTCTTCTACACCGTTTCCCCGAGAATAAGACCTAGCCGGACAATCAGCTCTAACGCATCTTTTGGAGCAAAAATTAATGTAAGACCTGGTATTATATTGTTATGTTATATTATATTATATTATATTATATTATATTATATTATATTATATTATATTATATTATATTATAAAGACCCAGTCTTATTTTACCATAAGACCAGGTCTTATATCAATTTTTGCTCCAAAAGACGCATTCGAGCTGATTGCCTGGCTAGGTCTTATTTTCGGGGAAATGGTATGTAAAGCCCCAAGGGCAAATCATATGAATCGTGTTTTTAATGGTGTCTTACCTGACCTTTGAGGCTATAAAATGCGGCGGTCTCAAACATGTGACTCCAAGATTTTTCCTTCCTGAGAGATCTCAGCAATCTCTCTCCTTCATTCAAGTAGACGTATGCCTGCAAAGAATGGAAGGTGTTGAGTCATCAGGATGCAGACCCGAGAGGGGCCATTGCCCCAGACCCCACTAAGAAAGAGACCCAGGAGCCACGCTAGGTCCCACCCCACCTTGACCTCTGCTCCTAATGAGAAAGGACCTTTGAACGCTAGACAGGGACTCGAAGGGTAAAGCTCCCGCTGAAGATACAGGCCACCCTCATGTGCATATTTGTCCCCTCGTTCTAGAGGATGAATCTAAAAATCTCCCCCTTTCCTCATGTTGCCACATCAATCACTTTCCCTGAAATTTCCCCCAGAGCAGTTTCCTCCTTTGAGTACGAGTAATTCCACCTCCAACCTCCTAATTTCCAACAACGTATTCAGGGTCCCTGATCCAGCCCCACATCTAAAGGAAGCTGCTGTCTACTGTTGGAAGGAGTTATGAGCCACCCCCATTTCCTTTGCCAGGGCCAGCTTTGGGAGGTGGAAAAGGCAGGGAAGGCTCTAAGCAACCCTCGCCTCATCTTCAACCTCTCATGACGTTGTTAGATAGGAGAATCTTGGCACATGCGAACACCAAGGCAAGGTCAGACCTGAGTGAAAGAAGAGGGGGCAACACCCCCGAGTCTCACGGCAGCCTAGGGGGTGAGTGGGAGGCAGGAGGAGGCACGTCCCATCAGATTTTCTTTGATGGGCAGGGGGTGGCCAATGGCACATCTGGGACCTTGGTCTGAGGCTCAGTTTCCACTTACTGTCTTTCCTGACTCTGCAAGGAGTCAAATGGGCATGTGCACAGGTTTAGCAACATGGCCCCAGGATCCCTGAACCTTTTCTTCTGGGACTCACGGGCCGTATCCCGTCTTCCCCACGTGTGTGTATAAAATTTGCCTAGGAGACTTTCATTCTTACCAGAAATACTTGAGAGAACTGGGGCTTACCGACATTTTTAATGTGTTTTTAATTTTCTCTAAATCTAAGGTGTGAGGGTTGCTCAGGCTGCTGTGACCAACAGCTCCTGTAAAATACGGAGCAGCCTCCCAGGGTGGGCTTGAGGGACTGCAGGCATGGCCTCTGAGGTGTGTGAAGCACTCCCTGGAGCTGGCGGGAGTCAGGGGAAGCCAGGCCCAGGAAGGCAGGCATTTCCTCGAGTGAGTTCAGGGAAGGTTAGTCCAGCCAGCTGCTTCAGGAAAAGGGACACAAGGTCACGTAAGTTTGAGAAACACAGTGTGCCCCAGCCCTGGCCTGACCCTCTGGGAGATTCAAATGTATCTCAGCATCTTAAGACCCTGATATATCTGCAGTACAGAAACCTACTTAGGTTTACTCAGCTAAGGCGTGTTAGGAAGCTAGTGTTTCCTAGCTTACTTAACAACGAACCCATTTTATTTCATTATATGGGTCAAGTCCCCACATTTCTAAGGGCATAGTGTCCTGGAACCTTCTTTACAATTATCCTGGAGAAACATTCACCAGTGCTTTGGGAATGTAAAGGTACGTACAATAATTTAGCACAAATTACACAAAGACCAAAGTGGGTGAGCCTCTTTGGAGGTCACCAGATTAAAACCAGCTTTGTACTTATCCGAAGGCCTACAGGTATTTGGAGAAGACTGAGTCATGAGTGCTGCAGCCACACGACCGTGAAGACCCTGCCGAGACTGAAGCATGGCTACCAAGTGCTCTCTCTGCATCATTTTGGGAGTGAGCTATGATCCCCACCCCTTAAATACAGGCAGACAATTCACGGTCAGTTTCCAAAGGTGGCATTATTTTGAATGCCGTATAATGCTAGCTGCAGTTTGTTCTAACATCCTTGTCTTAATATCACGTCGTTCCTTTTCTAAACAGTTTGATTTTCAGAGGAAAGGGGTGCTGGCAGGAAGCAAGAACATGAAGTAATGAAAAGCACACGAGGGCTTCCCTCTGGCTCTGGTCTCTAAGTTGTCTCAAGGGTGGAAGAGATCTGGGTAGAAACAGCTTACCATATAGTTATCATTCAAGATGAGATAGGCGGATGCGATTTCTAGGAAGTAATATAAGGCTTTATTCTTTTCTCCCAAAGCTAGAAAATGGTGCGCCAGAGGCATGGTGATCACCTCTAAGATGTCCTCACACTGGCAAAATTCCAAAGGGATGATGTCTGTCTCAGATGTCCTCATTTTTATTATAATGAAGTCAAAGAAACTCAAGACCTTTTCTCTGATTTCTTCAGAACTGTTCAAACGCAGAAATAAATAGGAGTAGTAACTTGTAGATACTAGTATAGCTTTTGATATGCAAATATCTTTAAAAACTAAGGAAAGAGCAAGATTATAAAACCTAATGTAGATACCACTGACCAAACTCACCAAGTGCACTCCCTGACATTTCTCCACTTGTACCTACGAGGCCAGAAGTGCGGGCCAAACAAATGATCCAAGCCGTGTTCTGAATTTAATGACAACCGTGTATGCTCTACCTCCTAAACAATTACAAATGCCTGTACCTGAGATTTTCAGGAAATATCTCAGACTTCTTAGGAATCTCTGTTTCGGAAAAGATGATCTCTTCTTTAGCTAGAAAATAAACAAACGAGTTGTATGGTCATTGAAATATTCCATGTGGCAGAGATGTCTGGTGCCCACCGAAGACCCCTTTCAAACTACCCCTTGTTGCTGCCCAGCCAGGAACCACATTTCCCAATCCCACTGCATTGTAAGTGAAGCCATGTGATGACACGTGCAGGGAAAGAAACTATCATTCTATTGTGTGAAGCCACTGAAATGTTAGGGTTTGTTATAGATGACAACATTCTCCCAGCTCATTTACCCTGCAATTACTAAATGTACGAATTCATGATCTAGAAGAAAGTGACATCAGTTTTTAGTGGAGAAATATAGACATGTGAAGGTAATACCCCCAAAGCCTAACTAAAGGGCAGAGAATCTTCAGTCAGTCCTAACTTTATTATGTTAGAAAATTCCGTAATGATCTTAAAACAGAAAACAAGTGTGGATTGTCTGGTCTAGCCACTTCTCCACTGCGGGAGAAGGAAGGATCCAAGAGAGGAGAGGGGACTTGTCTCAGATCATGGGTGTGGGAGTGCTGGAGACAGACTAGAACCTGGGTCTCCTGCATTCAAGGTGAACACATTACTCCACTGGTCTTTTCATTTATAAAAATATAGCTTAAGATATCCCCTTTTTCTGAGAGCCTCTGTGCCCTTGCTCCGACAGATCTATGCCCAAGTCAAGGGTGCCCCCTGAGCCCCACACAGCCCACTCTCATCGTCCTTATCGCACCATATGAGCATGAACTTGCCCCTCTCCTCCCTCAAACTGCCATCTGGTAGACCGCTAGTGACGAGAAGCTGAGTAAATTCAATGATTCCTCTCAAATGGCTCTTGGCAAGGTCACCAGTGGCCTCCCTGTTGCTGAATCCAAAGATTACATCTCTGTGACCCTTTAAATACAATTGATGTCTTTTTGAGCTGGCTTTTGTAACACCTATTCCCTCGGTTCCCTCCGTCAATGGCTCTGACTCCTCCACCAACATTCCAAACTTTGGTAAGCCTCAGTTTTGTCCTGGGCTCCCTTCTCCATCCACATTTCTTAGTAATTTCATCTGCCCTTGATCTTGAATTCCATCCATATGCCACTGACTTTCAATTATAGATCTCTAAGCCCTGACATCTACCCTTTAGTACAGACCTATGAAAAATCCTCACACATCCTCTCCCAAACTCTGGGCAGGCAGGTTGATCCCAGTGCCGCCACAGGCCACTCTAACCTTCTTAAAGGTGAAGCATGCCCTGTCCTCTGTGTCCTCTAACAGACCCCCAGGGAGACACCTTGTTAGGGTTGAGGTGATGAAGGAAGCAACCAACTTGAGACCAGAGGGATCCTCATGGGTTCTCCCCCAAGAAATCTCTTCACAAATCCTGGCCCTTTCCACACACTTCGTCATGTGTATGTCTTGGATGTGGATGACGGAGCCAAGATTCTAACTGATTCTCAGCTATTTCCTTTGCCAGTTCTCTTCATCCATCTATTGATCTCACTTTTGTTCTCAGCAGCCACGGTATTTTTAGTGCTTGGTACAAATTTCAATTCCAACATCATGTCACACCTACACTACTTTTACAATAGTACTTAAAAGACTTATTTACAATTTTGGAAAAATGTAACGCATGGGGGGGAATGTAATAAATACTAGTAATAAACACTAGACTCGCTGTGTGTACATTCTCTTGACACTTCCCTGCCCCAGTGGGAAGAGACTAGTGCGAAGTCTCATCATCTTTGTGCCCAAGCCCTTGGGGGACTTGCAACCCGCACATACAGACTCTCTCCATATAAGGAAAATGCAAAGATCCCTCCACCTTGAAGGGTTGATATGAGGAGTAAATGAGAATGCATGTAAAATGGGGAACCATTGAGAATATTTATTTTGTACCTACTATGTGCTAGGCACTTTACATACATTTCTTCCCAATGTTTGATATTCTTATAATACAGAAATCGTCTTGTTGTCGCCTCTGCTTTCCCAGCCAGGCTTAGCCATAATCACCGAGGCCGTTGGCTGCTCCCTGGCCACCCACGATGAGGGCTGGACTGGGCGCTGCTGCCCTCAGTCTGGCATCCATCATGTTTGCGGGGACTGAGCCCTGGGGCCCTTGAATCCTATACCCCCGAATCCTCTGTTTTCCCAGGTCAGATGGCCGGTTTGTAACTTTCTCACTTTTGCTTCACAGGTCTTAAATCCCTGTCCTGAGCCCCAGGCCTCTTTGGAGGCCTGGCCTGCTCAGCCCTGCATCACTCTCTCCCACTCCTCCCTCAGTGTGGCCCGATCCTGGGGGATGAGGCATCCCTGAGGCCCTGAGCCACTCCCCCCAGGTCTCAGTCGCCATGTGGCCCAGGACTGGTTAGGCCGCATTAGGAATAGAGTAATGTGAACTATACCTTTAAATCCCTGGGACTTGACCATCTTCTTGATGGTGTCCATGTCCAGGGTGTTGAGCCGAATGTCCACCGTGAAGTGGTGGTAGGGAATGAAGTCCCCACTGCGGCAGCGGTTGCACTTGTGGGCATTTTCTTCTAAGAAGCAGGCGCACTTCAAGTGCATGGCCTTCTTCTGGTCCTTCAGCCACAGCTCGTAGGCTGTCTTCTGCATTACCGGCCTGCAGAACCGGAAGATGTGGCACTCGATTACCTCGCTTTCCAGTTCCCGGAGCTCTTCCTGATGACCACAGGCTGCAGAGGACAGACAGGGCTGTCAGCCCGGCCTCCCGCCTTGGGACCCCCGCAGTGCTTTCCTTAAAAGGAAAGATGGAGGCCCCCAGGCTCTACTCACGCATTCCTTCCGTGGGCTTCAGAGACTGGGAGCGGTAGTGCACCTCAAACGAAGCCGCGTTCTGTTTCAGAGCGATGCGGAGCTCCTTGCCATTCCGGAAACAATAAAAGATGTTGGATTTCACGAGCATTGCCAGGGCCTTGATCATCATCTTAAAGTTCCAACAAGGAAGAATCTCAAACAACAAGTCGGTGGTGAAGGTCAGGCCGATGATGGCGGCACACCTCACCAGCATCTGGTGGGAAAGGCTCATGCTGTCCAGCTGCACTAGAGAGATTTCTGCAGGTGGAAGCCACACAGAGGGTGTTTTGTCAGATACCTTCCTCCTCTACAGTTCTTGTTCACAGACAGCCAGCCCAGAGAAGCCAAAACAAGTGTTTGCTTAGCTCCTGCTTCACAGATGGCCCTTGTGCTGGGAGCACAGAAATGCAGATGCTATGGTCTAAAAACATGCATGGCACAATGGCCAGACACAGATAAGAGCGATTTCAAGGTGTCCTGATGTTGTGTTCAAGTGTGAACAAGAGTTTGTGAGGAGAAGAGGGGTCACGGTGGGCCTGCCACCCATGTTCTGGGTTCTATGCTGACCTCTTGAGCTGGTCCTTCTCTACCTTCTTCACTGGCTAGCCTTCCTCCTGGGGCCTAGCAGGAAGGCGGCTCTCATCTTCCCCAGGGCTCCCTTTATACTCGTGACAATCCAGTCCCTGTCTATGCTTATGAAAAGTCTCAGTTCCTAGCTCCAATCCCCACTTCCCATCTAGGCTCAGCAACATAACATGTGGCTTCCGGGACATCTTGAGCACGATGTCCCTCCGTGACACCACCCTCATCAGGGACAAAATGAGAACTTTCCAACTCTTCTACAGAACACGACAGAGGCTAAGCTAGCCCACCTTCCAACTTTAGTAGGCATAGGGAATGAAACCACAAAAGAAAGCTAGACATTCTTTTGGGGACTGATAACCTTGAGGTATCCCTAGGACATCCTTCAAAACATCTGAAGTTCTTTACAGAAGACATGAATGGGAGCTGAATGCATACGAGAATACTGCCTTAAAGTCAGTTTTCCTTAAAAGAATAATAATACGTCTCTGATATAAATGCCCTTTGTCATTTCTTATGAAAGTAGATGGTAGAAAATGTTTCAGTATTACATTTTCTCTTTCGTTATTTGTTGTCTGTTTAATTGAAAATGGACTATCCCTCATTCTGTTACGCAGTTAAAGAAAACTCTGTTCAAATCAGACTCCAGATTATGTAGAGGGGGAAGCTGGCTCCTAATTAGAAGCAGAAAAGCCAAGCCTAGAGTGGAGCCTTCCCACTGGGGCAATGGAAAACAACATCAGACTTACTATCATCCTTTCTTCTTTTTCAGATAGTCGTCCTAGAGGAAGCAAAAATGGGGGTGGGGGGTGTCTAGTTCCTGGCAAATAAAGTTGTCTTTACCTTTTGTCTTTACCTTTTTACCAATGTCAAGTTGTCTTTACCTTTTAAGGATGCTGGTGGTGACAAGTTTTTCAGTCTGACATCCCCAGTGAGGTTACAGACTTCTTTAATTTCCTTATCCTCACCGAGAGTAACAATTTTTAATCCCTCTGTTAGCTTAGAATAATTCTCTATAGGGAGATAAAAGGGAAGAAAAGTAAAGTTGTCATTATCCTGATTTTCCAACAGACTTCGAGATGGATCTCACGTGAGAAAGAGCAGGACGAGATGAGTGTTGGCTCACCAAATATTCTGGAATACGGTGTTTTAAGTAAAACCGATAGAAGAAAATCTCAATTTACTCACAAGATGTTCTGTCCCCTGCCCCAAAAGGATTGGTCGATAACTATTGAACACGTGCCATAGTAAGCACTTTTACAACAATTTGATTCAAAGGTTTTCAGGACGTGTCTTATAATTTATGACAACATACCCTTGCATGACATTCAAACACCTCCACTCAGGTGCAAACGTACTCATGGGGAGATGGTGTCTACTTATGACATGGTTTGTGTCCGCAAGAGATATCAAAATGGTGAGGTTTGAACAGGAAACTCGCCTAGGAATTTTGTCTCCTGGTACTCCCAAATGCACTGTTTATTTCCCCCACCTCTAGTCGTTCATGTAAACACTTGAGTTGCAAGGTGCTGTGATAGGGTGATGTGAGCATAAGAAGGTGAACATGACTGAGTTGCTCATCTCCTGGAGAGAGGAGGTCTGTCCACAAAGAGCTAGACGCCAGGCGGTAAGTGAGTGCCATGTGAGTGGGCATGGACTGCGGGCGTCGGAACGCTGGCCTCGGCACAATACAGACTTATCCACCACCGCCTGCGAAGGTGGTAAATGTGAACAATGCCCTCCTGGGTCTTCAAATCTATGAGACAGACAGCTAACTAAGTAATTCTACCAATCATTGATTAGTAGTATTATAGTATCATAATGATTAGACAGACATCTAATCATAATACTAGGAAGAGTAATTTAAGAGCGAAAGAGCAAAGAGTAATCTGGTGTGGGAATGGAGAAGAAAGAGCAATTACATTACTCCAGACTTGGTGGATTCAGAAAGGCTTCCTGGAGGAGGAAGTATTTGGGTTGAACCTTGAAGCATGAAGGGGTATTCGAAGTGGAAAGCAGAGGGGCGATCAATGCAAAGGCCCAGAAGCCACTGAGCACTTGGCAAGTTAGAGGACCGAGGAGACGAGTGCATGGAGAGTGGGAAAGGGAGGTGCACTGGAGAGAGTCTGGGAGCACAGAGTGGACGACATTAACTTCACACTCTGAAGTCTGAACTGTATTTCATAGACAATGCGGAACTATCATAGGTTTCTGAAGAGGGCATGGCATTCATCCAACTACTTACTTTTCAGAAGGTAATATTGGAAGCAGCATATAGAAGAGGCAAGTATAGAACAGGGCATGGAAGATTGTTCGTTTTATGAATTGTTAAGTGTTCTCTCCCCTATCTTCTGGACGAGACTGTGCAGCATTGGAGATAAGCCACTGTCCTATCCATCGTCACTTCTCGATATACCATTATTATAGTTTCTTACACAGTCTTCCCTCTCCTATTCTCTTGTCTGGTGAGTCAGTCTTTCATGATGACAAAGTCAGATAAAAAAAAAGTAGAAAGAAAGAAAGGAAGGACAGAGGGAGGGAACTACAGAACAATATTCCTCATGAATGTAGATGCAAAAATCCTTAATACAATATTAAGCAGATCGAATTCAGCAATATATAAAAATAATAATAGAATGTGACTAGGTGGAGTTATCCAGGGATATGAGACTGGTTCAATATTTGAAAGCCAATCAATGTAATCCACCATATTAACAGAAAAGAAAATTCACATAATCATCACAATCTGTGCAGAAAATCATCTGACAAAACTCAACTCTCGTTCATGATTTAAAAAACTCTCAGAAAAATAGAAATAGAAAGGAACTTTCTCAACTTGATAAAGAGCATCTACAAAAAAACCTACAGCTAATAGGATACTTAATGGTGAAAACTGATGAATGCTCTCGGTAGATGTTTGTTGAATGAAAAATGAAAAAGGATTTGAGTTCCTTTACTCCCATTTTATAGCAGGTACCTACCAATGAAGGTTGTGACCAGTTCCAAAATATCAGTAATTAAATGGTATATGTGGCATGGGAACTCTGGACCCCTGACTTTCAAGCCAAAAATTTCTTTTAATTACATCTCTATACTCTCTCCTTTCATGGAAGAGACAATATCTTTTCAATCTTCATGGGTCTCCTGTATGTCAAGACATACTTCATTTCTTTCACCCTTTCTTTCTTTCTAGCCGCCCTCTCAGCAGAAGAAGAGAGTGAGAAAGAACCATTGCTGTGAGACTTACTGAACAGGTTATTCCAGGTCACATTTGCCTTTTCCTCAGACTCCATCGGCTGGAAAACGAGGACCCTGTGATGGTCGAGATTTTTTAGCAATTCTTCACAGTAAAATGGGATCCCACAGCTTCCCTCCACCAGGTACCTGTAGTGAAAACAAGGTAATCTATTCACATCGAAAAACCATCTTTCAGGAAAGAAAACTTTTTGAGTCTTCTCAATCACTGGAAAATTCTCTTTTCGTTCTCCACTGGTTTAGGTTTCTCGTTTTCAGGGATTCCTTTTTCCTTCCATTTTTAAAAATCATGTAAAACATTTGACATCTTTCCAAAGCCAAAACTATGTAATAAGATATATCCTCAGTCTTGCTTCCCCTCCTCGCCTTATCAGTAACCATTTTAATTAGTTGCTGGTTTATCCTTTCAATGTTTCTTTTAGAAACTACAAACAAATGCACACACATATGAATGTCACCCCTTCCTTCCATAAAAGACAGCGTGCTGTGCATTCTGCACATGGGGCTGCACCTTGTTTTTCTACTTAACTATGTGACCGTCCCAGGTCATCCCTCCATATGGCGAGATCATTCTCGTTTGTTTTTCTTTGTGATTCTACCTATCCCCTTAGAGATGGGCATACTTATACAAATAAGGCCTCAATAAGAACTTTGTTTGTATGCCACTTCATATTTTCAACATATCTTTGAGATGCATTCCTAGATCAAAAGGTAAATGCATATACATATATACATGCATGTACCCACATATATGTAGTGTGTACACATATACCTGCATGTATGTACACGTATATACACATACATATGCATACATGCATGCATACATACATATACAGAGAAAGAGAGACAGAGTGACAGAAAGACAGAGGGAGAGAGCATGCCACAGTCACGCCTGGAGATATCGTACACAAGATGAGGACCAAGACAGCTCTCTTGCAGAAGCAAGGCAGCCTCCTTCGAGGCAGAGGGGTGTTGTCCGAGTCGTTCAGGGCCTTGCTGTCAAGCCCCCGGAGGAAGCGCCGAGAGGCTCAGGGAGCACTGCCTGAGAGCCGGCCTTCAGCCTGCGTGGACACAGCCCCAGCGGCAGGTCGCATCACCAACAGCCGAGGAGGACCTTGCCTGGCTGCAGGTGTGGTCTTTCTGGTTTACCTGTTTGCCTTTCGTGCCCCTTGTCCATGACGATATCCTGACTGAGGACTGATTCGAATACACCCACACCCAGCATGAGGAAAGGGAAAGAAAAGTGATGTCACTAAGCCAGTCTGAGAGGTGTGACACGGGCCGTCGCAAGGAAGAAACGGGGAGCAGCACCCCTCCTACCGCACGTGGGGAACGGCCCCTTGGGCAGGCGGGACCAGCCACTGGCCCGCATCTTAAGGACCCTGGTGAAGTCTGGACCTGGGCAATGAACGCCGGTGTCAAGGCCTCGGCACAGAAGCAGGTTACTCACGAGTTCAGTTCTTTGGGGATGCCACTGACGTTGAGGTCCAGGCAGACCTTGTTGCGGATGTCCTTCGGCTGCATGGCGCCCAGGGTGACGTAGGTGGTGTTCCGGTTCTTCATGATGGTCCACGCGGCGGCACAGGGCAAGTTCAGGAAGGGGGACAGCGACATGATAATGAAGACAGGAACGGTCTGGATGAGCTCCTCCAGGAAGGCCCAGGAGGCCGAATCCACAAACTGGCCCTCATCGATGATGAAAATAATCCTTTTCTCTTTCACTGTCTGGACCAGGCAGAGACACAGGAAGGAAAATGCTGTAGGACTGTGGGTTTTATACATGTGTAAGGGGGGGCATGTGTGTGTATCCATTGGTTCTGCAGTGCTGACTTCAATCTTGTCTTTCCAATAACTTTGTAGTAATTTAGATTCCACTAACTTGGAATCGATGGCAATTTGGACACAGCTGGCCGGAATGGACTCTTCCTTGGTCAAATCTTTGTGTACAGATACTGCCTATTGGTAGGACAGATGGGGCTGTAGCCAAGCAAAAGCATGTTACATAAAAATAACTAATGTTTCCTACAAATCATTTTAATCTACTAGCAGATGGATGGTCTCGGGGGGCAATCTACTTGACATTTCCTCAACCAACGTGGATGTAGCACGTCCTGCCTAAGCACACACTGGCCTGCGTGCTGGGTACTCAGCCTGCAGGACACTGATCGAGCCCTTGTTTGCTGGCCATGTGTTCTGTTCCAGCCTGAACTATGGTATATGTTACACTTTAAACAGAGAATGCACCCCTTTTCTTGTGTAGACTACCTCCCCCTAACTGGTCTGAATTATTTACTCACTCATTAAGCATTTACTGGTCCTCTATTAGGGTCAGGTACTCTTCTCGGTGCTGGGGATACAGTGTCCTTACATGTTAGTGTGACGTGTCTAAACAGCAAAAACCTGCCCCACTCTGCTCTGAATTGCTCTCGGCTTCTATCGGCTCCCTCTGAGAAGAGACTGGGTTGCCTGTTCTTTTCCTCTATGTTTTTATAAACAAAAGTAGCAAAGGCTACTTTAAAATTTCAACCCTCATAAGACAATTATTATCAGGTGTTATAACCTGCCTTATCACATGTACCTCTTTCCTCTGACAGCCCCATTGTGTTATGGGAAATGTAGCTCTCTGTGGACCCCGAGAACGTTTCGATTAATGGCGTTGTTCAGCGCATTATTTGTGAATTAAAGAGAGTAAATCAGAAACACAAAAAGCCTGAATTCAACATTCCATTATTGGCCCCAGTTTCTTCATATTTAAAACGAGGAGATTGAATTGGATTCTCTCTAATGTGAATAACAGCCAGCATTTACATTGCATCCACGGTGTTCCCAGAGCTGTGATGCTCTTTACACAAATTAATTCATTTAATCCTCATAACACTCGTAGGAGGTGTTACTAATTGAATCTCTCTACTGAGAGAATTTAGGCACAGAGAAGTTAAGTAGCTTGCCCAGGCCACACCAAGAGTCAATGATCCAGATTGTCGTCATAGCGTGTATATATAGTTCAAGCACAGCTTTAGTAGCAGTTTCCAAATCAGATTGTGCATCACAACCAAAAATAAAGCAACCAGCTCATCAGACGCCTAAACCCAACTCTAGCTCTGTCGAATATTTAGGGGTGGAACTCATAGCTCCATGTTTTTAAAGGAGCTTCCTGGATACTTGTGATGCAAGCAGGCCAAAGCTTAACATTCAATAACAACTGATATTGCCTCGCTTATTTGCCTGAGTGGAGAAGAGGATGTTTGATTATAAACTTGATATAATGCCACAAACTTGTGATTGTTTGTTATGTACCAGTCACTCTGCTGGTCAGTAGTGATACAAAAATGAGTAAGGGGCTCCCAGGCCTAAAGAAGCTCACATCTCCTGAGGGCGAGAGGCACACAGGTAAGTCGTAGCAAATTGCAATACAGTGGGGTAAATATAATCAAAAATATGTTCGAAGTGTTACAGAAACATGGTGGAAGAGGAATTAGTTATGCCTAGTGATTTGGGGAGCTCTCACGAAAGAGATGACGTTGAAAGACAAGTAGCATTTCTCCAGGTTAAAACAAAACAAAACAATCTTGGCTGTTATCTCATTAGCATTGGGAATTATTGGGAGAGTATAAAGTGCAGGCTGGTGTGATTTGCACAGATACTGGCTGTTCTAGGGAGCATGAATTGGAGCGGAGAGGAGTGAGGTGCAGGGATAGGTTGGAAAGTTACAGCAATGGTCCAGAAGGAGACAGAGCCTGAACTACAGCAGGGAACAGAGGACTGAAGATTCCAGAGACAGTCCAAGGGAGAAACAGGAGGGCCTGGCAACTGAGTAGATGTATAGATGTGAGGAAGGGAGCACAGGTAACTTTCAACTGGTGAGGAAGGGAGCACGGGTAACTTTCAGTGATGCGTGAATGAATTTGCCCCTCACGAAATCAAGGATCAGGATCAGAACAAGGAAGAATAGTCATTGGAGCAGGAAAAAAAAATTTACAATGAGACACGAAACTGAGTTACTGCATCCACGTGGAATACATAGAAGGTTTTTGAAAATACGGTTCTGGTGCTTATAAGAGAGACTGGAGTATAGATTTGGTCATCATCAACATTGTGGTGCTCGTGAGATTACTCTGAGAGAGAGCTCACATGGGTTGTGTGTTTCTGATGAAAGAGGCACTGTTCTAAATGTTTTATATATAATCTAGTCATTTAATCATCACAACCCTGTGAGCTAGGTACTATTATTTCCCGATTTTATAGATGATAAAACGAAAGCATAGACAGGTTAAGTCACTTGCTCGAGGTTAGCCAGGTAGCAAGTTATAGGCCGAAGGGTTCCAACCTGGGTAGTCTGACTACAGAGCCTGCATCTGTACATAACCACTTAGATATGCTGCATCTCATACGGAAGAAGAAACCAAAGGGGCTGCTTTTCAGGAGAGCTCAAACTCCCAGGAGTAATGTCAAGTAATGTCAATTCAGTCTCTACTTTCTGAACAGACCCTTAGCTCAAGGTTTGGAAGGATGGAGGAGAAGGAAACGCGTTAGGATAAAAGCCTCTTGCCAGTAGAGTCTGAACCCCTCGGGCCACCTACTTCTGTGGTGAGCTGCCCAGTTTTCTAGCCCCCATTACTTGACCCACAGATGTTCTTACTTGCTTCAAGATCTTCATAAACAATGCTTCCAATTGCTTTTGCCTCCTCACGGTGGTCATTGTGGAAACCTCTCGAGAAATAGGGAACTGTGTAAAGAATGATGAGAATATTAGTATGGGAAAATAACAAAGAGAACTACACTCACTGTGTGACTTGGGGAAAGTCACTTAACTGTTCCGTGCCTTAAAATCCTCATGTATTAGATAACCTGTAGCGTCCTTTCCAGTTCCAATACCCTATGTCATTGAACGTTGTGATACAGAAAAGAACAGGGGACACTCTGCCTTTACACTGCAGTCACCTGTGGGAGCAGAAGGACTTTATGCCCCACATTAACTAATAATGTGTAGCTATGATGGAAAGGTGAGAAAAATAATCAGTAGGTGGCATTTGGATTTTCTTGAGCTTGGTATTTCTGGATACCTCCAATATGTCTCAGGAAGGTAGATGGTCATTCAAGGAGGATTGGGAGCACTTCCTCACCACCCATATTCTCCAGGTGAGAAAAGAAAAGGATAATAAAGACCAAACATGTGCTAAGTCATAAAACATCAGGGAGGAGTTGCTACATACACCTGCCCCCTCACTATTTCTCATGGAAGTCTAATATCAGGTAGTTACCTGGACATGGAAAATATCATTAAGAATACAGTAGAACTTTTCATCCAGCAACGTCTTGACTTTATTTTGAAGGTTGCTCTGTCGTTCTTTGTAATGTCTACAAGCATCCAGACCTAGTACATTGGCCATGAGAATCTGGATGGTATAAAAATTTTGATGGAAGCTGACCTTAGTCAACGCGATAGCAATAGTCCTGTTTATAAGAAGTCAAGAATCAGAAAGTTTTTACATGTATTTTTTGAAAATAATAAAGGTTAAATTTTCCTAGAGAAACACCAACAACTGCCCGCCAATCACCAGAAGCTCGGGGAAAGGCATGGGACAGATTTTCCCTCGCAGCTGTCAGAAGGAAGTATCCCTGATGACAGCTTGACCTTGGACTTCTAGCCTCCAGGACTCAGAGACATTGTCAGGTGTAATCAATTATCAATTATCATGATCCATTTCTGTTGCGTAAGCCACCCAGTGTGTGGTACTTGGTTACAGCCTCTGTAGCAAACGAATACAGCATTTAACAGTTCCTGGAACCTATACAGCAGGTACTCATTAAGTGATGGGATGAATGAATGAATGAATGTCTTCTGGTGGTTATGAGTGACCTCCCTAGTGATGTTAAAGACATTTTGAAACTGACCTCTCTCAGGCCTGACATTAAAAACGAGTAGAAATACAAATTAAAATAACGGAAGATTAACAAGCACTGTCCCTTGAAGCCTTCAGGTTAGGTGGTGAAAGGACGTGAGCCACCACTTCAGTCACCATCACTGTTATTAAATACCATTCTGATCATCGCGTTGTGACGGTGCCACATGGGTTGTCCCCAAGAGAGCCCTCACGACTTTCATGAAATGAACGTAGACGAGCAGCACGCGGAAGTACGTTAGCTCTGCCTTCCTGAGAAGTCCAGAGGCTACATTCTCTGCCCCCACGCACAGGCTACAGGGGTTGAACCAGTGATTCTCTGACGGCTAGCTGGATAAATGTATGTGTTTGTTCTGCAGACCCAATCTAGCCGTGGTCGCAACCTCTGTACCAGTTGCTCTCAACCTGTCTGCACTCTGGGGTTACTTAGGAAGCTTTAAAATATCGATTCCAAGCCTCCCATGGCATTAAACCAGAACCTCCAGGAATCAGCCCAGCTTCTCATTTTCTTGGTTCAATATGTTTATCATTAGTTATTTATTTTGCACAGGGGTGCATGGCACCCAGTAATACTAGATAGGTTGTGGGTAGTTTACATAAGGCAAATTATACTATTAAAGGGACGAGTATTAAAATAGATGAAACTCTTAGGGACGTCAGGATCCTCTGGGTTCATAAAAAACGGTCATTGTAAGACACTCACCTGTGGTTCTTACTTTGGGCCAGTCTCTCAATTTCCATAAGTATCTGACTTTTTCCATATCCCAACACTCCTTCGTACATGAGGACTCGGCTGCTGTTGCTTTTGAAAAACTCTCTCAGAGTGCACAGGAAGTATTTGATCTCCTTATCACGTCCTGTCATTTTTATTTTTTAAAAAAGGAGCAAACCCAGTCAACATAAAATCGTCTGGAGATATAAAAAAACACGTAGTGATACCACGTCTACGAAGACCTCTGGGATTTCCACGGCATTGCTCATGGACTTTCTTGAGGTCCCGTGCACTTTAAAAATTTTTGAAATCTTTCTTTAGAGCTTTTTAGTTACCAGTGTGGTTTTTTTAGTTTTATTTGATTCCCACATGCTGTGAGGGAAAGTGTTCTTATAATGTTCATTATAATGTCCATTTAATTTTAATGCGGAAAACTAACATTTGCTTAGATTACAGAGCCAGGAATTAAACCAGGGCTAGCTGACTCTAATTCTCATTTTCCTTTCCTTTTTCTTTTTTTTTCTATAATACAGTAGAAATAATCTATAGATTATTACACTAGGAAATACACTTATTATAGAGTTCCTATGTTGAATAATTATGGATAGAATATTTTATTTCCGATTCTGTGAAGAAAATGAGAAATTATACTTATCTCAAGACTACGAGCGGCATTATCAGTGATAAGAAAATTCAGTTTTCTTTTTAAGATCATGGGTAGATGACTCCTATCATAAGACCAACCTAAATTTTTAGTAAAAATAAACTGTAGGGTTTTTTTTTCTGATTATAAATTTAACACATGCTCTTATAGAAAATATGGAAAACTTAGAAAAGGAAGAGAAGAAAATAAAAGTCACGTTGGGTCACAACTCTGTCACTGTTACGTTTCGTGTGTGTTTTTAAATATTATGTAACCGGACGCCCTGACTAAAATCTGAAACTCAGCCCATAGTCTTCGAAACCTGGACGGATAGGCAGAAACTGGCAGAACTGTAGTTTCAGAGGCGCGGGCAATTTCTGTCCATGGAGCTGGAGATTCGTTTGGGGCCTGTTCTTTTCTCTTTTCTGGAGAGGTTACTGTGGAGGGCCGTATTGCTCTCCGCTGACAAAGTAAACCCATATCCAGGTGTTATCTAACGTCTAGTGGAAGTGAAGACCGTTACTCTAAGGTTAGGTGTTTTATACAAAGAAACAAAGTGTGTACTTGGTAATGTAAACTTCTGGGTATGGTTTAGTGAGAACTACTCTTCAGACTTTATTGCTTCTTTTGGGTGAAACAGTCCCTTTCTGAAAATGAATCTGAACTTGAACTTTGTGAGATGTGTTCTTCTTTGTCCTGAGGCTCGCATTAGAACTCAGAAGATGAGGCCCAGAAGGCCACCCAGCAGAATCTGCTAGCTTTCTGTATTCTGTTCATGTAGAACACATACAGGGAAGACCTCATGGATTGTCTTTTGAGCTATGGATTCTGAAATGAGGTGAAGTCAATATGACTTATAGTATTAGGTTGGTGCAAAAGTAATTATGGTTTAAAAGGCTAAAAATAAATGCCCAAACTGCAATCACTTTTGTACCAACCTAATACATGTACCTTGTTTCTATCTAAACAAGGCTCTAATATCTGGGACTGTTGTATGGATTTTTGAACCCTCACCCCCCAAACCACTTTTTGTATAAGCTACACTTGTGCTGTCATCTGTGTTGTTAGCCAGCATATACAATTTCTTTTACAGGAGCTCTTGTACAAGAAGTGCATTTCCCATATTCCTAGCCTCTGATAGTCTGTTTTGGGCTGTAGCTTTAAAGAAAGATATGTGGACCTATGGAATCGGGACAAAGGGCATCTAGGTCAGACTGATGTAGTCTAGTAGGCATATTGTACTAGTGTGTTCTAATGGACAGTCACGTTGAGTCCACCATCTTGTAAAAAGGGGGTTAGAACTTCCAGTCACTGCCAATCATTATCCCAACAAGCACATCCTAGAATGGAAGGTAAAGACAGAGGAGGGTGAGAGTGGGCATTCCTTCTCTCTAGCCTTCAAGAGTTTGGGGATCTGGACTTACAAGAAATGATATGCTTGCAGAATCTGAAAACCACCTGAACGTGGTACAACTGGGGCACTGCTGCTGGCCCAAGTGCCCTTTGTGATTCTGGAACTGTTGCCTTCTTTTAGGCTCCAGTGATGTCAAGATTCTGTCCTAACATTTCCCCCAAAAAGTGGGACAGAGCCTCCTCTTAGTTGCCCTAACACAGTCATGGTCAGGATTTAATTTATGATGATACGTTTAGAGATGTTCAAATCTAACAGAAGGAAGTTATGAGTGTCACTAGAAATGGCCGTCTTCAGAATCCACAGGCCAGTTATCATGGTTGTCTCTTCCCTCAGAGGGTGTGTCCCTACCTCATGTTATGTCTATTTCCCTGTCTAGTCTCAACTTAGCTTTCTTATGGTAGGGTCCCTGTCACCAAGAATCACAAAAACATCACTGCCAGATGGATCCTAGACCTAAATGTAAAAGGTAGAACACAAGTACTAGAAGAGAATCTAGAAAAATATCTTCGTGACTATTGGGTGAAGAGAGATTTCTAAACAATATGTAAAAGCACTAACAATAAAAGATTGATAAATTGGATTACACTAAAATAAAAAATTCTGTTCACTAAATACAGTATTAATTAGTGTAAAAAGGCAAGATCAGAATGGGAAAATTATGTACAGTAAAAACAAATGACAATGGGCCCATTTCCAGAATATGTAAACAGTTCTAACAGACCTATAATAAAAACACAAACCAGTTGAAAAATAGACAAAAGATGAGTACACACCCTTCATAAAAGATCACGTCCAATGGTCAAAAAACGTCTGAAAAAGCAGCTCAACCACATCAGGGAAATACAAATGGAAACCTCAATGAGATATCACTACAAATCCAACAGAATTGTTAAAATTATAGAGAACAATAAAACTAAGTGGTTGGTAAAGATGAGGAGCAACTGGAACCCTCATAATGCTGTTGGTCAAAATATCAATAAATACAACCATTTTGGAGAATTGGTATCATCTCCCAAAATTGTACTCTTAGTCCCGACAGTTTCACCGCTACATACCTATATACTCAACAGAAATGCATATGTGTTCACCAAAAGACTTTTACAAGAATATGGCAGCATTATTCATAAGAACCCAAAACTGGAAACAACTCAAATGCTATATGACAACAGAATGGATAAACGGCTATATATTTCTAAAATGGAATACCACACAGCAATGAAAACTAATGACAACAACATGGATGAATTTCATAACACACTGTTGATTAACAGAAGGCATATATAATTATACAATGCATCATTTTATCTATACAAATTTAAAAAACAGGCCTAAGAAATCTAGGGTGTTAGAAAACGTTGGGCAAAGGGAGAGAGATAAAGCATGTGAGGGTTCCCTCATTACTGCTATTTTTCTATTTCTTGGTGTAGATGGTGATCATGTGTTCATTCGTGATCATTCATGAGGCCACCAACTTATCATTGGTATACTTTTTGGTATGTTTTGTCATAATTCAATAGAGAAGTTTAAAAACCAAGGCCCACGACCTACCTAGCAAAGGGTAACCCTCATTTCTGTTGGAGGTGAGGTATGCCATACCAAACATGCTGAAGAGAAGAAGAAAAGAGAAGATGTTAGCGTCAAAACTGGGAAACCCTGAGAGCAAGTGACTGACTCTTAATTCCCAGAAAGCCTCCTTTTCCATCTCTAACAAGAGTCTACCTCTGACCCAAGGGTTGCAGAGGCTTGAAAAATGCTTGTGCATTGGGCTTGCTCTTCTGATATTGCCAGGACAGCATGCCTGAGGGAGGATGAGACACCTAGAACCAAACTGTCTCAGTTATCCCACTTGGGGTCATCCTGAATCAGTCAACGACCTGTTGAACTCCAGGGCATGTGAACAAGTCTAGGCAATATCAACCAAATCCAGCCAAGGTCAATTGAACCCCACATGTCTGTGAGGCAAGTAAATATTTGTTGTACACCCCTGAGGTCTTGGGGTTGCTGATAGGGTAGCATTATTGTGGCATTTGAACCTGTCTCCACTGTTTACTCCATTCGTGACTATGGATAAGTCACTTAACATCTCTGAGTGTCAGTTTATAAATTTATAAAATGGAGATAATAATAGATTCCACCTGACACGGCTGACATTAAGAAAAAAATCATATAGTTTGAGATAAAGTGCCTAATATTTAATAAGGGCTCACAAAACATTACTACTATTTGTTCACTTATCCAAACAGCATTTTATTGATGGTCTACGCATGCCAAGTACAGTGCCGAGTCCTGGGAACACAAATGTGAAAAATAAAGAGGCATCCTTGAACCAACTTCAGCCCTGATTCTATTGTCTGACCCTTGAAGACATAGAGTCTAGCTTGCTAATATAAAGACTAACACCTTTCCACTTTCCATGCTATTTATTCCTTTACTTATCATTATTGAGTGCTTATTATGTGGCCAAGCCATGACCAGGATTGAGCTGGGGATAAGGAAGGGTTAGTATGGTTCATCATCTAAGAGGGTTCCCTGTGAGAGAGAAAACGGGGCCGGGGCCTGGGGAAGAGGAGAGAAACTGCTGTCTCTCAGAATGTCTTGTTCATTCTTAAATCACAATCCTGAGAGCTCACTAGCTAGCAAGTGAGAAGCATACCACGTCAGTAGTTGTGATGTGTGTGATAGACGATAAGCTGTAGTGTTATGTGATAAGGAAAGAGTTGAATGGGCTGAGCTGGGGTCGGGTTGTTCCAGAGCCAGCCTCACAGAGGAGCAGACCCTGAGCTGGATTTCACAATTTGACTGTCGGTGGTATTCCCAGTATGTTGGGTGTGGGGTGGGGGGATGATGGGGATGACAATCTACTTAGGTACCCCAGAGGAGGGGGTACAGGAGGAGGTGAGGTTGGAAAGGCAGGTGGTTACCTGGTATGTCATTGCAAGGATTTGGGACATCATCATGATGAAATGATTGGAAGCCACTGAAGGATTTTAAGCCCCAAAGTGACACCCATGCATATAAGCTGGGCTTTTGATGAATCTATTTCACTAACGGCCTAGAGGAGGAACAGTATCTTACACTCTATTAGTCCTGTGAGTGGTGGCACACAGTTGGTATGATCAGTAAATACTTAATGGTTGGTCACCACGGGGTTGGGTCCACCCGGCTCCAAAAAGATACTCAAGGGGGTTCTCTGTTCTGTTTGCGCAACCTTCGAAGAATCACCCTCAGATTCTTAGAACTGAGGGTAGAACGGGCATCCTTCCACCATGCTATAATGTCAGCAGGATGGAGAAAGAAGAAGGATTTTGAAATCTGGCCTTGGTCTGGAGAAGGACTCGATTTCAATTTCCTAAACTGGCTTTGAATCTGAAATGGGTGGCGGTTTGGCTATCACAATTCTCCCCCTTTCTTAGTAGAAAATACTGCAAAATCCGTGCTCCACACTCACACTTTCTCATTAAGGCCCAGACACTGGTAGACGGGGCCAGAGTTGGCAACACCTTTCATGATTTTCTTTGGAAGCTCTTTGAAAAAGTAGGCCGGTAGGTTGCTGCTGTTGTAGGTGACGGAGTCACAGGTCACGATTCCCGGGTAGTACATCATCATCCTGGCCGCTATGTTGACTTTTTGACCAATGACTGTTAACAGGAAGGAGAAAGGCAAAGGGCAGGGAGAGACAGCCATTGAGCTAAACGTAATCTGAGAACTACTGTCCCCAAGTGGCATTTCACACTTTACCCTCCTCGCCCCCTTCCACTACCCATATTCAGCCAAAGGCTGTTAAAAATATGCAGGCAGTTGACTCAATTCGCTGTTAGCAAAGCTTCTACCTCAGCTGGGAGGCCATGGGGACCAGCTGCTCAGAGATGGAAGGGCCTTGTATATGGTGAGGGTTCTGTAAGTGGGATCGCCATAGGCTGAACCGCTCAGATGAGGCATAGTCTGCTACCAGACAGACAAGCACAAGCTCAGGCCTGGGACACGGACCTCCAAAGGAGGCACAAAATTGCATCTGTTATGTTTCTGCTCATGAAATTTTTCATTTCATTTCGTTTTCAAAACGAATCACCTTTTGGCAATCCCTTAAGAGTGAGTAATGGGGCTGGAAGGGGTGTTACGTGTGAGACTGATTTAGGGGCTATTTTAAGGTGTATTACCCTGTAGTGCACAGACTCTGCAGCCAAGCTGTGCAGGTGTGAACCCCAGCTCTACCTCTAACTACCATGCTACCAAATTACCTGAACTCTTCCATGCCTCAGTTTCCTAATCTGTAAAATGGGGATAACAGTGCCTATCTCAGAGGGTAGTTTGTGACGATTAATGAGTTAACACACGGACATCGCTCTGAACAGTGCCTGGCTGCTAGGAGGCCCTCGATTAATATTACTACTAGTTAGGTTTTCAATGTGACACTTTAACATAAACTTAAATATTTCTGGTTAAGATATTCCTTTTTGAAAACACTGTTTATTACGGAGAAACTTGAGCCTACAATGAAATGTAGTATCATGGATCTTCCTATACCCATCACCCAGTGATCATTAACCCAGGGCCAACCCTGCCCTGGCCTCACTCCCACCCACGCTCCACCCTGTATTACTTTGAAGACAACCTCAAATATTCTATCATTTCAGGTATGATGATTCCAGGATGTTAGATGTATTATTTCTGAACATCTGAAACCTTGATATGATTGAAGAGGGAAATAACAGTAAGAGCATGAAGTCCTGAGACAAAACCTACTTACTAATTCTCTTTTGAGATTAGCATTATTTATCAGTAATGCCAATAGGCATCACCTTTAAGAAGCAGTCCGACCGATTCCAGAAGTGAAGAGGAGTAACTGTTGAACATTAACAGGAAATTGCTCACAAAGGCCCCTCCTTCCACAAGCCAGCAGCTTCGCACAGCTCTCCCTCGCCGCCCTTACGCATCGCCCCAGAACACACGCTGTGCAAGCATCCAGCTGTCAGTGGGCAAAGCTACACGGCTTGGCTCCACCTGGAAGACTCTAAACTTGCTGAGGGCTGGGCCCACGTCTTACTGAGTTTTGTCCTGCCTCCCACAAAGCCCAGTGAGCTAAGCTAGCTCAGCTCACCTGTGTACTCGTGTCTCACAGAGTGTCCGACGATCCCACAGAAGACAATCCCACTGGCCACGCCGATAGAAACAGTACTAGCGCCGGGGAAGGAAGAGAATCGTGGGGAAAGAGATAAAGATAATGATCACAGAGAATGCGGGAAGGGTGGGGATGTGGTGCTGAGTTGGGTGGGGACGATGGGAAAGGGTTTTCAATAAAGTACTCTCTTCCCTTTGTACCTAGTTTAGGGCAACTGTACGTGGTCTGGAGGTGTGAAGGAGGGACAGTTTGAGACCCGGAACTAGGTTCTTAGAAGTGGTAACTCAGTTCACTTTTCTGCTATTTTTTAAGGATGCATCTGAGTTACTTTCCTGGAAAATAACTGCTCATCACCCCAAATGGATGAGCAAATGGATAACTCTGTTTGTTAGCGCTAGAAAGGACAAAGTCATTGTAAGGCAGATGAGGTGTGTGGCATCAAAATCTAACTTTGCTAATACTACACAAGGAGCCATGCATGCATACATAGGTGTCCAGGCACTGAGGAGGGGAAATATTTCAGACAAGGGGCTGGCCTGTTTAGAGTTGATCAGAGTAGAGCTGCAGGTCAGGGTCCCCGGTAAGCCTGAGGGCCCTGGGGATGGTAAACCTTACCTTCTTAACAGCTTCTCTGTGAGTGGAGCATCTTGAGGCCAGATCATTATATAAATTTCCTACCCAAGAACTCATTTTATCTCCCCATTATTAAAAATCAACTCAGGGCTCCAATACGGTGTTGAGAGTACAACCTCTCCTAGGAAGTAAGCCAGAAGCACGGAGAGACAACCCAGGGAGGTTCTCGGGCAAACCTGGCATATGCTGGCTTTTCAGGAGTGCGCTTTCTCTACCCTGCCTACTGAGTCAGGCTGGGTCAGTCCGCTCTGCTGTACATTAGGTGAAGAATGAATGCTGGCTGGCAGAAGGGCATCCAGACAAGAACCCCCCTCTCCTGACCCTTGTCCTATGTCCCCAGATCCTGCAAAAGGGTCAGGGACCGGCAGATGGGATCAGGGTCAACACTCACTGGATTTTGTGGATCTGCGAGCAGAAGTCAAATATATCCACAGCACTTTCCAAGGCATGAGTGACCTCATTGGGTGCCTTTTCCCCGGGGAAACCAAAGACGCAGAGGAAGGAGCAGCCCTGTGAGGGAGAGAGGCATCCAACACATCTGGTGGACAGAGAGCTTTAAACGGGACCAGTCAGAGGCCCGGTGCAAGGGACGGAGCAATTTTTGCTCTCTGAATCAGATTTCATCACGGTTCCTCGCACGCCTATTTTATCTTTAGTGAACGTGGTATAACTTCCAGTGTAGCACTAACAGTACAGCTCGAGCCCCAGAAGGGCTTGCTTTTGGTCCAGACACAATGGACCAAATGGGTTGCACTGAGCGAGTTGTGTGCACGCTCGCTCCTGTCCCCTCTCTCCCGTGGCCAAGGTCTTGTGCTGTAAGGTGCTGAGTGTAAAGGTCTCAGAAGCCGCATAGAGCAGTGGAAAAGGCGCCAGCTCTGGAGTCAGAAAATCCATGTTCTCAGGCCACTGTCCAAACGTGGAAACCTGGACAAGTCAATTACGCTCTATGAACTCCAGTATATCTGCTTGCAAATGGGGACACCCCAGACCTGTGGAGGTCGTTCTGGCCACTAAAATGACTAATGTCACATGTACAACACATCACTTATAATTTGTGTATGGCTGCTACACATAACTAACACACATACTTTGTAAACACCTTTATAGTACAAATATACTTTCTGCATGTTGTATCTTTCTATATAGCGTATGTACCTTAGAGGATATGTAAAAAGACTTTGTGAACTCAATGTTATACACGGAGACATGTCAGCTCCTAACTGGCACTGGGCTCTGATTTGATGTGAGGGGCAAACCCTGGTTCCAGGTCTGTGCAGACACGACAGGGCGACCCCTCTGGGGGCCCCAGTGCATCCGCTCTGCCTGGAAATTTTGCCTGGTGGCTCGGCCAGGTGGGCATGGGCTCGCTCTGGCGATGAGAGCAGCAGAGCTCATTTTCTGAGGGACGTCTGCGTGCCGGGCATTACAAGCGCTTTACACATTTTTTAAAACTTTCAACCACCATTTGAGGCAAATACTCTCCCCATTCAAATAACACCCCTAATATTATTCACGAACAAACCAGGGCTTGGAGAAGTTCAATGACTTGCTAAGGTCACACAACTAGGAATTGTAGGAGCCATGTCTGCAAGACTGTGTCATGTTCTGTGCTGTTTTCTCATGATTCTCGTGGATGAACAGGGAAGGAAATACTGGAGCACACCGGGCTGGCAGTTGCCACTCCCCCAGAACTCTCATAGCACCAAGTTCACCTGTCTTACATAAAACTGCTTCTTTCTGCCTCCAAGCCACCCCCACCCCCACCCCGGTCCCAGTCCTCCCACCCCCAGTGGAACTGAGAGGGAAACTGGAAGTGTAGCTCTGAGAGCAGGTGGGGATTACGGGAAGCTACCTTCTGGGGTGTGAAGGTTCCTAAGCCCCTTACCTAGAATCTCTGGGAGATGCATTATGTGCTGGGCTGGAGGTGGCCCTACAGTGAGAGCTGGTCGAGCGCAGTGGTTAAAAGCACAGACTGGAAAGGCACCTGGGCTTGAATCCCAGCCCATCCCTTTCTAGCTGGATGACCGTGAGCAAAACTTAATCTCATCTTGTCTTGGTATCTTCATCTCTACCTCAACAGCCTCTCCTGAAAAATGGGGTAATAGTGAGGGCAGCTACCTCTTAGTCATGAGGATGAAATGTGTTAGTACGCGTGAAGGGTTGAGAACAATGCCCGGACCATAGTCGGTGCCATTTCCCCTATCAGCTGTTGTTATAAGTGGAAATGAAAACTGAGGTTTCTAGGTTATCAGTATCTAGTCCCTTCCTCTGGCCAATGTCCCAGGGCCTGAGGGCTGACCTTAGATCACAGCTAGGTCCCCACCTCTTACCTTGTCGAACATGAACACTTTGTTGATTTGGCCTCTGAAGACCCTCAGGACAGAATTGATGTACACGCAGGCATCCTGGATGGCCGAGCCTATGATTTCTGCTTTCTCTTGTTCCTTAAACATCAGGTTCACAAACACGATTGTCACGGGACGAAGCTCAGACAGGTAACCCCGAAGCTGTTTGTCGTCAATCTGCCAAGAGAGAGACTTTCCTCAGCGTCTGTCCTTGGCAGTGGTTCTTGCCCCCCAACACCACCACCTCCACCACCCCGACACGAGAAATTACCACTGCGGGGGAACAAGCCTTTTCAGATTCTCTGGGGAAGCCGAAGTGATCAGAATGTGTGACGGACAGCACGGCAGAGCCAGCCCAAAGTCGAGCAGATGGGAGTGGAATTCACTAGCAAAATCTCTTGCAATGGGAACTTACGCACTTGCTCAGTTTGGGGAAGCCACCACTCCCCTGCCCAAATGCTACTCCCTCCTGCCAATAGGAGCCATCATAATAAGAGAAAGAAGTACCGTTCCTTTTGGCTCTAACAATCTAGGGAAAAGAATAGCATTCTGTGTAATTCAACCTTATATTTTCATAGCCTGGTACCATCCAGAATATGTTCATCTTCTCTCCCACTTTACCCCCATTTTACTGATTCGATACCTGAGGCATGGAGAAATAACACAAGTTTGCGTGGGTAGACAGCAGCAAACTAAAACCAGAATTTCCACCTGCCACATGCCCTGCCTCCCTGGGGTGGTGTATTTCCTTCAGCTCCCTTCTTCTCTCCAAGGAGACTGGTACCAAGTTAACAGTCTGCCATCATTACCCTTGAATTGGGTTAAATTAAGTGCATAGCAAACCAATGGGGGAAAATCATTGCATTTTTTTTCTCTCCTCATAGCACAAATGTCTCAGATTCTCCAGTGACAATATGAAATGCATCTTCTAGATGAAAGATTGTGTACAGGGAACCCTGCAGCCATGCTTCCCAGCTGGCTGGGGTAGTCCTGGTTTCCTGCAATTTTATCCTTTTCCTAAAAGACAGTGATTTCTAACTAAAGAACATGATGATTTTGATTTTTCAAATAAATTTGTTAAATAAGTAGTTCATTATTAAATATTAAATCTATTGAACAAATAAATGAAATATTTTTTTTATCAGATCTTGTGTTCTGGGTTTTGGTTTGGAAAACACAACCACCTATCTGTAAGGATCTCTATACTTTAGGCGTGGGCTTCAGGCCTCCGTGAGGTGTGAAAAGTTTGCTTTTTGCCTCCTTTCAGCCCCGTGAGGAAAGAGTGAAGAAACAAAATGGAGTCACCGTAGCCAAGCTAACAAAATTCCTTAATTCAGAATGGGCTGAAACATGAGGAATAGATTTGATTTTATCTTCACTGGCCTGAGGACTTGAGCTTTTGAACTTTTCAGTTGTGCTTCAGTGCCCCAGAGATGTACTTAAATCCTACAGATACCCCTCTGAAGGCCTTGGGAAAGAATGTTCACGTGCTCAGACGGCCTCACATCTGGAAGGTCACCTTCTCAGTCAGACCAACGTAGAGGCTAAGAATGCAGGACTGCTTTTTCTCGAGAACTCGCAACCTCTTTCTTTTCTTCGGAACACTTTGGGTGTTACCTGGTAGGGGTCCCCGATCTTAAGACACTTGAATAAAACTTCGTCATTTAATTCTCGTGAAGCCTCCTGATGCATTTATGCTCAGTCGACACCCCTTAGCGGTATCTCTTCACCTGCTGTTCATTATTCCTGCCCATAGTTTTCCCGGTGACTCATGAGTCTCTCTTATATCTCATTCCCGGAGACCTTACCCTCAGCTGGCAGCAACTGAAGACGCATAAAGTGTCGTATCTCTTGGTGGTAGGGAGGGGAGGGAGGGTAGTTTTCTTGAGCTTCAAAAATGTTGAAGAGTCAAACAGTTGCAGGCACCAGAGGTAGTGTTTTAAATCGAGCTGAAGGTGGAGGGGTGCCTCCTGACACCTTTGAATCCACACTAGGAAGGCAGCTGCCCACTGGTCATACTTGTCCTACAAAGATTTCCTCCAGGACACAATTGCATTTTGGTGAGATTGAGGATTAAAATAGGCCCATGTTAGGAGGGTAGATAGTCTGTGCAAAAAATGTAGGGTTCAGGTGGAACAGGGATCGAATCCCAGCTACATCTCTTACATTACAGCCTCAGGAAAGTTTTTGGTATCCTTCTGGGTCTCTGTTTCCTCATATATAAAATGGAGATAAAGCTATCTACCCAGGATTGTGAAGAATAAATACATGAAACAGCAAAGTGCCTGGCACATGGTGAGTGGTGAGAGAGAGGTAGAATTCGCGGGGATTAATATATTTGAGGGAGCCTAGATCTAAGTGGGTAAGAAGGGACACTTTGGGGTTGGAGGTAGTTCTGAGAGTTCTAATTATCTACACTGTTAACTTTCAAAGCTTAAGAGCTAATGCACGTGACTTAGAGAAATAGTGCACCGAGACTCATTCACCTGATATCTTTCTGCCATGTGGCATATACCAGAAAGGGCAGCTATTATTGGTTCTCATAGGCTCGGGACACTTCCAGTTTGCCCAGCTGTATAGAGTGACACAGTCCTAAGGCCTCCCTGTTGTCACCGTGCAATTATGAACGAGGCCCCTTTAACTCTGATTCGAACGATCCATTTCATAGTCCCCTACACATGGAGAATGTCAGCCCCACCTCTTTTATTTCAATGAAACATATTACTGGGTTTCTTGATCTTTCCAGCCCTCCAGGGTCCCTGACTCCCCGAAAGCCAATAAATTAAATTATGGAGATACCTGCTTCAGAATGCTCTCCATCACATACTTCTGAAGGGACAACTCCAGCTTGGGATTGGACTCCAGTATGCACGCAAGCCTCAGGAGGTCTGAGAGGGCAGAAGGGGGGGCCGGCTCAGAAAGAGAGGCTTGGCTCTGCACTGCCAGAGAGGGGAGGTTCCCGGCCCCATTCCCTTGGGCAGTGGCCATCACAGTTCAGTTGGGGGGACTCTGGGACACCTGGTGGCTAAGCAGGGCCAAGGGAAATCCAACAAGCCGCTCTTAGAGGTTGCAGGTTTCCCGAAATTCAGTCGCTTGCAGCTTGAGGCCCTCGTCTTATCATCACACTTTGGGACTTGGGGGGCTTTTTACCTCCAGACTTGAGTTAAAATTATCACCACAGGTGATGGGAATGTATAGATGAGGGGATGACAATCAACAGAGGACGATGGTGACAGAAGGAAGGGGATATCAGGTTGAAAGAACAGCAGGAGTAAGATTCAGGAGACTGGTTTCTCATCCCAGGTTCGATGGCCACTCTGTGGAAGCCAACACAAGTCACCCCATTGCCCTGGGGGTCTGAGAGACACTGAAACTTAGGTGACTTTCTGTCCCTGCAGATGCTCTGCTTGACCAGAAACGCAGTCCATCCAGTCAGCCAATCCCCAGACGCCAAACCAACGCTGGGCCTTCTCACCCCACACACGATTGGCTGTGTGGCCCCAGCCAATCAGGTCTTTTCTATTTGTCTCTTCCCATCCTCTATTCTTTATCCTGTAAAAGCTTCTTGCCTCCTGCCTCATTTTGCAATTCTCCGAAAGGAGACTATCCATGTCCTAAAGTGTTCAATAAAGTTGGTTTGCATCACTGAAAGTGACTTCTTAATCGTTTTTTGACAACAGGTTAATGTTGGAATGCCTGTTTGACATGCGGGGGGATGGCCCACAGGCAGTTTTTTTTTTTTTAATGAATTTATGATTCAGGACAAGTCTGAGACAACTTGCAAAACCTTGAGAACAGGGTGCCCTTAAATGTTGTGCCTTAGGCTCCTGCTTTCCTCACCCTTGTCCCAGCCCTGCGGGGAATCACGGGGAAGTCGAGCACAAATGAATATCTTTCAAGAGGTGAGTGGGGAAGACTAGAGGTTCAAGGACAGAACCCTGAAGTCACCGACATTTAAGGAATGGAAGGAGACTGAGCAAAGGGCCCTGAAAATGGGGGTGAAGGGGGAAAAGCAAAACTAGGAAAGAATATTCTTGAACCCAAGGAAAGAGGCAAAGATAGGTGTCCAGAAAAAAAGAGCAATCTAAGGCCAGTGACCTTGGATGGGGCCTGAGGAGAGGCCACCTGGTTTGGCAAGTTGATGGTCATGAGTGACCTTGACATAAATAGTCTCTGTGGACAGGAGGAGAAGGGGCGAAAAGATGGGTGACAGGGGCTCAGGACTGAAGAGCAGGTGAGCACACGGCCCTGAGGCATGGGCCGTCAATGTTTACAGGGTGAATACATAAATGAGAGGAGAGACGCGGCACGGACACACAGATTACTCTTGTGAGCAGTTTGGTGGTGAAGGAGAGGAAGGGAAAGTAGGGCTCATAGACATGTCATTTTTTTCTTTCATCGTGGCGGAGACTTATACATGTTTGGAAGATGAGGGAAAGGCGTCACTGCCGGGGAGAAGCAGGGACCTGAGGAAGGCTGTCCTGAGAACGGATGTTGGGGGGAATGGGAGGAGGTCCCTTCATGTGCTGCTCAGGACCGGGCTGTACTGGGCACTGCCCTGTTAAATGGAGCTGTGGCATTGGCATGAGACCCTATTGACCGTAGGTAGAGGCCGAGGCTCTTGTCCGTGGGGGTTACTTACTTTTGTGGTCACCAGAAGGATAGTAAGCCATGAAAGTCATGCACTTCGTGAAAAATTCATCAAAGTTAAAAGTAGGGGGTGGTTTCAAGAAATTAACCTAAATTTTAAAAAGAAAGAAAAGTTTTTGGTGAGTCGGAGGGTTGTCTGGTCCCTCAAATGTAATTTCTCAGCAGAAAGGGCAGGGAGTTTGCTTCGGAGCGTCCAGGACGTGAGACACAGAGATGGGCCTACCTAAACCATGAAGCTCTTTAATTTGGATGTGATTACATTAAAAGTCTCTCCAATTAGTCACTAAGAGCTCCATCTTCAGTATATACACAGATGGCCATTCCGGGGGGCTCACCTGTATACTTTTCTACATTCCTTTCATAACATTTCAATTCAAATAAGATCTGGTTAAACTGCACACCATTTCTTTCTTTTAAGTGTAAAGGGGCAAAGGAGTGGATGCCCCAAAGGGAATTAGGATTATCGTCAGGAAAGGATTCCTAGCACCCGCCTTCCCAGTGGTTCTTCTGACAGGGCGACCCTGGCACAGACGGGCAGAGCTGTCCGTAAGCGGCAGCACCACACATACCTTAACGGCTCTCTCATCTGGAATCCTCTCAATTTCGATCATGCTGCGGTCACAGAGCTGCCAGCAATTTGGGGACAGAATGACATCGTTCATCTGTGCCATGTTCTGTGCTAGGCGCACGTCATCCACCACCTGACCAGTCACCAGAAAGAAGTTGCGGGTTTCATCTCCAAAGACCAGCAGGGTGATGTGGCCGGCGGCCAGGGCTGTGAGAAGGCAAACAGTAGGTTTGTACGGGAAGTTCTGGCTTGTTCCGCAGCACACGGCTTCCTGGGAAAATCAGAATCTTGGTGTGACTGTACCACCTCAGAGCAAGATCTAGTTTCTAAAATTTACGTAGAGATCAGAGGGTGACTCTTCTGGGCCCAGGCCTTCCAGAACTCCTCTTCTCCCAAACCTAGAAAGTCAGCCACTCGATTTCACCTTCCTGTATCATTTATCTCCCTAGATGGCCCACCTTATGAGTCCCCAAAGTTATTTTACTTTTTCTTCAATTTATTTATCCTTAAGGGCAGCAGAGAATGACTTTGCTAATTCCTATTGGGGGAGGATTGGCATTTTATCAGAGGTCCGGGCTTTAACAGAAAAGAAACACATAGGGTCGAATTTCAGGCCACAGCCAGAGGCTGGGGAAAGGAGCAGGCCTTTTGACAGTCAGATGTCCCATCCAGGTGTGGCTTCTAACTGTTTTCAAGTTGGGACTGGAGATTTTGTTACTGGAACAACAGAAGACAGAACGTTGTAAAGTGTGACATGTACATCAAACGTAATATACGTAAATGAACTCTAAGGGATACACACTTCTTTTAAATGTCTAATTAACATTAAGGTGTTTTTGCACCTTTGCTCTCTGCTGCGCTGATTTGTTGACGCTGACATGTATTTACCCGTCTGAAACACACTGAGGCTTGGATGCCTGAACAATAACAGTACTGTTACCACCTGTGTAACAGCCACCAACATCGTTCTCCAGAAGGGTAGCGCATCATCGGACTCTCTAGGGTTAGGTTGGGAAAAATATTCAGTATTATAACGACTTTGCCTTTTTTCAACAGAAGACTAAGTCATTTGGAAACTCTGAGTAACAAAGAAAGCTGAGAAACAGTTAACTGGATGCCCCCCGACGCGTTGGCTCATCATCTCTGACACTTCAGAATTCTACGTTTGCCAAGTTGGTCGGGTGGCAGGTAACACAACAGCACCAACTGCGGCCATTCATTTAGACCCCTCAGAAGGCCATTCCTGGCCCGGCGAACTGGGAATCCTAATGCCTCCAGCTCAGGACTGTGGTGCCGCAGAAATGATGCAATGTGGGTATTGTCTGCTCAAGACTGTGGGTGTGAACAACACAGAAATACATACGATCGTAATTTGATGTATGACTTTAAGAAGCCCTTTGTTAAGCTGGAGCTGCACTGTGGGCTGACCCGTTAAGCTTTTCTTGTGCAGCATTCTTAGGAAGTGGGGTGACTGGTCTGAGGACACTGCTGAATGAATAAAATCACAAGGTGCTCTCTACTGTATGTGATGGTACACACTGTTGCGAGCCAGCAAGCCCTAACAACAACAACAACAACAACAACAGTAATAGTAATGAAAAGACTACTTGGTGGACTGGTTGCTGGGGCCCAGGGCCGACACTGGCTAATTAAATATACTCTTTGTAAGCGCCTATGAGGGAGATAATTGGGATTTGCCTGAATTCTCTCAGCCGGTAAGTGAGGGAGCCCAAATTCACATTCTGGTTAGCCTAATGCCCAACGTCAAGGCACGCTGGTGGGGCTGGGCCACCTGTTCCACTGTTTTCTCTTTGGGAGAGAGATGCCTCAGGAATCAGGACCATATCCAACTGCTGCAGCACCTCCTCTTTCTCAAAAGCTTACCTATCTTGACTCGGACATCCAGGTCTTCTTCTGATTCCTGGGTCTCAAACAATCCATGGATCTCCAGGCTGCATTTAATTACCAAGGTGATTATGTTTTTCAGTTGCCTTCGCTCCACCTTCCACAGGGCGAGAAGCGAATCACCTTGAGGAGACAGACATACCGGGGGCTCTTGGCCTGCCTTGGGGATCAGTCCATTTTGTATGAAATCTGTATAGAAACAGCCCTCACGCCAGTCTCCTGGCCATCGCTGTCTCTGAGATGCCTTCCATGGCAGAGCCCAGGCGTCATAGCGTGCCTTTCCGACCCCTCCCATCTCAGGAAGCTCCCCTACCTGCAAATTTTAAGATGTCTCCTCCAAAAATCAACACCTCTGTGAAAAAAGGGAAAGCTACATCAGACACTGATTTCTTAAAGCTAATAAAGAACATTCATTCTTCATCAGTGGTATCGAAATTAGGTCGAGAAAACAGCGTGAAGAGAAGAGACTTATCCTAGAGATGTCATTTCAGACAAGTCACTTAACCCCACCTGAGTGTGTTTCCTCAAATGTGGGAGGAGTACATTGAACTAGATTGTGTACCTGTTCCATTTCTGTGAGTGGGAGAAGATAGGAAAGGAGGAGGGGGATTTCTGATGAGCTCTGAGGACAGCTCCCTACTCCTATGACAATGGAAGGCTTTCCACTCTTCGAGCTTGTTATGAGTTTGTGTAAGCGGAGGCATGACAGGAGCCATAAGGACTGAGATTCAGAAAATTGGGAAACCACAACTACGGTCACCTTGCATTTTGTTTGTTTAGGCTTTAGGACATAAATGGACAATTTTGTTCCCTCTTATCTATGCTGCATTACAAATTTGCTGAATGCTGTTGTACTGAGTGGGATGTAAAAAAAAAAATTAGATACCATTTCTGTTTTTCAGGAGCGTTAAACTTTGTTCAGTGGGTTATATTAAGGTATTACTAGCAAACTTGGAGCCTGATGGAAGACTAGACCTAGACCTCACCTTAATAAAGTATGTTCTTTTCTTCATGAATAGTTCAAATAATGTCAACAAGATGGTGGGCAGAGGTTGAAAAGGAGACCAGATTTTTCAGTTGGCTCTAAGTGCTTCAGAATCCATCGTGAGGAAACGTATTACTGATGAGTTCATTATAAATCACTCATCTATTCATACAGCATTCTCTTAGTGACTGTGTTTGCTACCATTGAATAATGGCTAAGAGTATTACTGCTATAGTTCTTGTAAAAGTAGGCTCTAATTCAGTGTTTCAACAAATGCAAAGCACTCTTTCCCGCCGATACTCTGGATTAGTGAGGTTTGATTACATTTCTTCACTTGTACTGTGTTATACCCTGTTTCCCCGAAAATAAGACCTAGCTGGACAATCAGCTCTAATGAGTTTTTTGGAGCGAAAATTAATATAAGACCCGGTATTATGTTATATTATTATATTACATTACATTACATTATATGAGACCCAGTCTTATATTATAGTAAAACAAGACCGGGTCTTCTATTAATTTTTGCTCCAAAAGATGCATTAGAGCTGATGGTCCGGCGAGGTCTTCTTTTCGGGAAACACAGTATTTCACGAAAGACCGGTTTCATACACAGTTCCTGGGGAAAATGACGGGTGCTGAGCAATAGGCCTGGACTGGGTGAGAACCAACAAACACAGGAAAACAAGGGAGCACCATGGCCTGAAGCCAGGCGCCCACGGGGACACTCACTCTCCACGATGGCGCTTATGTAGTAGTTCAGGATTTCCACCAGCTGCTCAGCCCCTCGGTCCATGTACATGGCTGTGCTGAACTTCTCAGTCATGGCGGTGAAACCTGTAAGAAACGTGCTACTTGGCGCCCTAGCTGCTCGCAGGGACCAGACAGAACCAGAAGAGGACCACCCTGCAGAGCAGTGGGCCTCAGCTTTTAAGAGCGGGCAGGGCTTCTTCTTAATGGTCCTTGGGGCTGCTCAGGAGTCAGCTGTGCAGGCTCCTCTATCTTTGTTATTTGAGGGGTCAGGGAAAGGCGCCCGATAGATACCTCTTCCCTTCAAATGTCTCTCGACATGTACAGAGAGGACTGCAATTCCTTAAACTGAGTATAGAACTTCCATTCTATGCCAACGAAAACACACAAAATTCAAACACATCTCAAGAAGTGGCCCGTTTACTGTTAAGAGGTAAACAACATCTGGATAGACCACTTCCTGGAGGTGAGTTTTGCCTGGGATGTGTGTGGGGTTTGGAGGGTTGAGTCAGTGAAGACGGGGCAGGGGCACTAGAGTCTAAAGTTCCACGTGTGGGACTTGGGCACCTTAAAGGTTGCCTGGGACTGGACATGCTTGATAAGGGAAGATGAAAGAGAACCATCCCTCCTCCAGCCTGTTTCCTCAGTGGGGGCTACCTGTGGGAACAGCACAAAAGCTCAGACACGGCCCCGGGACTCTTCCGCTCAAGCAATGCGTGTGAATTCCGATGCGAGCCTGTTGTTCACCCACATCTAACATCCCTTTTGTGCTTGCCTGAAATATCAACAAACATCAAAACTCCATCAAAATAATCCACCGAGTGTCGCTCTGGAGAGAAATCTCCGTAAAGGATGAGGTCCGGCAAATGAGCTGCTAACTTGACGATGGCCCGGTCTTGTAATAGTTGTCTTCGAGTGTTCATGTTCCAGGCAAATGTTCAGGATGGTATGGTCACAGCACACAGTCCCCGAACAGATCTCTGGAAAGAAAAGCTGAGGCTGGAGGAGAGCTGACTTACATTCATTCACTCCCTTTCCTATTTTCCTTTCCTCCGTCGGCTTTGTTCTAACCTGTAGACTGCTTATTTAAGTGACTGAGTGATGATAAGTGATGGAGGGTTGTTGAGTGACACTTCAAATGGGCCCATTTCCTATAAAAGAACCCCTCACAAACTAGGCCTCCAACCGCTGTCACATAAATGAGCACCGTTACCAACAGGATGGGAAGAACGAGAGCACTGTTTTCATGAAGGGGTGGAAGTCCTGGGGTAGAGGACCAGTGGCGCTGCTCATTCAGTCTGCACCCCTTTTCCTTCTGTCTTTGTGTTTCCTCTTCCCCTCCCCCACCCTTTTGGTCTGTCATCTTTTCTCTCTCCTTTTTGAAAATTAAAAAAAAAAAGTAGAGATGTGAATTAGTGTGTGCGAATATTTATATAAAGGTAAGTAGCAAAGTGGAGTCTTATACCGGGGGTGCCAAAAAATGTACAAGTCTACACATGACTGGTATTCATCTTTTGTTATCATTATATATCGAGTATTACAGTTTTTTCTTTTCTTAAAATGTGTATACATTTTCTTTGGTACCCTCTGTATATAAACAAGAGATTAAGTATATTAAGGTACAGTCCTAACTAACTAGAGGGAACATTTTTAAAGGTGTGTGTGTATGTGTGTGTGTGTGTGTGTTAACACTTTAAAATGTAAGTGGGAAGAAATGTGGAAAATTTAATTTGTTACCCAGATGGTTCTGAGAAAACTAGGATTCCCGAAGGTCTTCCTTTAGTTGCTGGAGCCGATTAAATGCTCATGCCTGAGAGTTGTGAAAAATCATGCTCTGCCAACTTAAAAAGGAATTTCATCCACAACTTTTTCAGAGTAATCCAAGTTCCTGGAATAGGTGACACAAAAAATAAGAGAATTATTTTTTTTTTTTAAAGAGGAACTATTACTGACCAATAGGGAGGAACTGGTAAGTAATTTCGACCGGAGGTAGGATACATTGGGATACGTGAGAGTATTATAAGGAAAAAGTGAGACAGTTAAACATGTATCTTAGACTTAGGAAAGCATTTTTAAAAATCAGGGAAAACAGTGTATTTAATTAACAAACTACAAAATGTATAGAAACTTCTAAAAATGAGTGTTAAATATTAGGAATTAGATAACCTTTAAAAGGAAAAGCCCAGGTAAACTCAAATGCTAACAAGTGAACAAAAGATAGAAGAAGAATGTAGTTAAGTTTAAAAAAAAAAAAATGAAGAAGAACAGCATTGAGTCACAGATGTACCAGCCAACAGAGAAGTAAATCAAACAAATAATTTCTGATAGTGAATTTGATAAGTGGTAATGTGAACTTATGAGAAAGGTATGAGAAAACCAAATGCCCAGAACGAGGTGAGACTTAGGAAAAATGCTAAAGCTAAGTGAACCCAGAGGGACTTTTAGACTTTATTGAAAACAAGGTAATTAATGAGAGGAATAAGAAGGAAGCTTAAATATGACATAATGACTATTCTTCTTTGTTTCTGCCTTCTCCATTATGGAAAACTGAAAAGTATAACAACTATTGCTAGGAAAGAATTGAAGTCCAAGGAAAGAAAGTTACGCTATTGCAACCAATCATTTAAAGTAAATTCAAGGAGCCAGCCACAGATAACCTACGTCCCCAAATACTGAAAGGCTGACAGATGTAATGTCAATCATCTCAAAAAATGATGGAGAACCAAAGATGGGCTGGAAAACGAGTTGGGCACATTCTTTCCTGAATTTCAAAAGACAAAGCTATCTATGGATTCCAGAAACCACAGACTGGTAAACATAATGCGTCAGTGAAGCTAGGGTTTGCCTCACTCCAACAAACTCCAAAATCTCAGTGGCTTGAAATAACAAAGGCTTATTCCTTGTTCATCTTTTGCTCACGCTACATGTCCATTATAAGCTGGCTGAGGAGGTTATGCTCTATTGTTACCTTCACTTTGGGACCCAGGCTGGGACCTTCTGGCTGCCAAGACAGTGGGAAAAGAAGATTCCATGGGGCAGACTCCTTCCTAAAGTGTTCTCCCAGAAGTGACACAATTCCCTTCCACTCACATGACCCTGGCCAAAGCAAGTTATGCAGACACATCTAATTTCAAGTAGGTGGGGAGTGTAATCCTACCACGTGTGCAGTGGGGGAAAGAGAGCAGCCTTGACCGTTACCGCACTTGATAATAGGTGAGCACTTAGAAGAGCAAGAGGGCATTAAGAGGAGTCAAATGGATTCAGACCCAAGAGCAAACTAGCCTAATTTCCTTTTTTTGAAGTTATTAACCTTTTAAATCAAGAGAATGCTAAAGACAAAGTGTATCTTGACTTTTAATAAGGAATGTGACTAAATTTACCACATCCTTGTGGGTAAGATACAAAATTGTTAAGAGTGATGAAAATATAGTGAGCTGGTTCACAGTCAGATGTTTTTTTCTGTTCTAATGTCCACTCAGAGGGAAGCCACCATGGGTGTGCCAGGGGACTGAAGATAAAATTGGAAAGAGAGCTAATGTATTGAATGACACAGCCAGGTTCTCAAAATATCTTAATAGACTGAAATAACAATGAATTTCAGGATAAAGTGCTGTATTTAGAACGTTAACATCAAATGCAGATCATGTGAAAAACTAGATTTACTGTACATTCAATATTATCTTTTTAAAAACTTCATGTTAAGGCACAACGTGCAGAAAAACGCACAATTCAGAAGTGTATAGCTTGATGAATTATTATGAAGTGAACAAGTCCGTGTAATCCCTGCTCAAACCAAGAAAGAACAGTACCAGCGCTGCAGAAGCTCCTTTCACACCATCTCTCAGGCACTCCCCGTCACTTCTTCCCAAAGGTAACCTATAGACTACTTTTACAGTTTTAAAAATTGATATAAATGGAATCACCCTATATATTCTTTTTCTCAAATGTTTGTGATATTCATATTGTGCATATATCAACGAGTGTTCCTTTTCAGAGCGGTATAGTATTCCATCACCTGATTACATCAGAGAGGATTTATCCATCCTAGTATTGACCTGTGGATTGCTTCCAGTCTTAGGCTGTCACGATTCATGCTGCTAAGAATATTCTCGTACATGTGTTTTGGTGAACATATGTGTGCATTTCGCTTGGGCATATATCTAGGAGAATTGCTGGGGCATAGGATATACACATATTGAACTTTAGTGGGTCCTGCCAGTTTTCCAAAGTGGTTGTACCAATTTACACCTCACACGCAAGCTAGGAGAGTTCAAAAGCTCTATGTGCCAGTCAATGCTTGCTGTTGTCAGTCTTTTAAAATGTTAGCCATCTTGGGAGGGGAGTGGTGGTGGTACCTGTGATTTTGTTTCCCGGGTGGCACTAACAAAATTAAGCACCTTTCCCCATGTTTACTGGCCACTGGATACAATGCAGTCTTAAGGTATATAAGCAGAGTTCACACATGACCATTGGGTTTAGTTCTGCCCATTTTATTTGAAGTTCATTAACTATCAAACATGAGGAATGAGAGGAGATTGGAAATGTTACGTCAGGAGATGATGACGTCTAGGTGAAAACAGTACTTGTCTTTAAATCTTTGAGCTGAAATGTGAAAGGTAGGAGCTCTAGATCCTCATGCAAAGTCAAATGCTGGTCCCAGCATTTAATGAAAGAATTCCCCTGTTTTCCCCTCAGGTAGGGATTGCGTTTGCCTACGCAAGAATCAGGTTCGTGGAAGGCTGGAAGAGGGAGAGGAAAGTTGGTGTTTTTTCCCTCGGGGGAGGGAGCTAGACTTTCTCTGTAGGAATGGATGCTCTGAAGAGGCTTCCACAGATGTGCTGAGGCCATAGAACAGAGATGGGCCCGGGTAGGACCGAGCAGATGGAGCGCGATTCTTCCCTCTCCTGCCTGATGACTGGCTAGCTCAACTTTATTCTCTTTGGCTACCACTTGTTTAGACTGCCAGATTTAGCAAATAAAAATATAGGACATCTATATTTGAATTTGAAATAAACAATAATTTTTTTAAGTATAAATATATCCCAAATACTGCATTTTTACCCAGCAACCCTACGACTAGCCCCTTCAATCTCGGCAATATGACACTATCACACCCACCTCACAGGCGCAATATAGACCGTTTTGCTTTCGTTTTAACACTGTGTGGAAATTGGGTGAGATTTTTTCCAAAAGGATCAACTCCGATCAAAGCCTGGCAAATTTCAACCAGGTAAGGAGGCGTGTTCAAACTGGGCAGTCTTGGGAAGTACTGGATTTCCTTGTGAGTGGCTCTGTATCATCTGCCTGCAAGGTTGTAGAGGTGATTTAGTGGACAGATGAAATGATGACTAACCCATTCCATGGGTTTCAAAAGGTGACCTGAGGACTTGGACAGATTTTTCTAAGTTTATGACTGCTAGGCAAGGAAAGTAGCTGCATTCGGAGATTCCGATGACAAATGTAGAAGACAGCTAGGATAACACAATTATTTGTTATGGGCCAAAGAGGCGAAGACATCTAAAGTGTAAACCGGAGAGTTTTTCTTAAGAACATCTAAAGGAAGATAATAGAAATTTCCTATTTTAGAAGACAGCCTTCTCCTTTGACTTCCATAACATCAGAAAATGATTAGTGACGTGACACACACTCCATTGGAATGATGATTTATTACCACCTTTTTATGTGGAGCATTTTACATAGGTTGCCTCATGTAACATCCTCAAAACAGCACTGTGTACAGGTGGGTCTGATCAGAAGGGGTATCTACCCATTTCACAGACACAGAAACTGAAGCTCAGATTAATTTGCTGTAGGTCACATACCTTGAAAGCCCATGTTCTTTCTACTATAGCACGCTACATCCCAGCTCTTTATGTTATATGACACTTGGGGATATCTACGACCTAGAGAAAACACGTATTTAATTTGAGAGCACTTTAATGGTACCGTCATCAATTATTTGGCCAACTCCATTACAGTCAAGGGTAGAGCACAAACAGAGATAGGGCACTGAAAGAGCATGAAAGCATCTATGAATGAATATATCTGAAACAGTGAAAGAACAAGCAGGTGAATGAGGCCCCAACAAGTTTCCTGGGTTGAGGAGTGTGTATGTCCAGTTTCATTCTGCTTAAACTCAAAAATGAAATTAAAGATCAATTATATCCATTATTGTTTCTCTAAATAGCTTTTAGAAACTCCTAATAGATTTCAGTTTTCATTCAATTTTTCATCAATCTATAAAATGTTTTATAGGAGCCCCGGAATGAAGATACTCTGAACTTAAAAGGGATCATGTTATCTGTCAGGAAGCCTTGCCAGGCCACTCCAGCCAAGGCAATTTTCCCTCTGAGCTGTTAGGGCACTTAACGTCTATAAACTATGGGCCTTACTTTCTCTTTAAATGTCCTTGATTATCTATTGCCTGTTTATGTCTTCCTCTGTATTGTAAGCTTCTGTTTCACAGATCACATTCTCTCTGTTTTCTCCACAGTGTCTTCCTAGTGCCCCCTTCACATGGTCGGCATTTGCCCTTTGATGACTGATGAGGAGATCATGTGAGACGTTGCAGAAGAGAGGTAAAGACGGTGAGCTAGAAAGATGGAACATCCAGGATAAACAGCACCGGCAACATTTACGCCTTCTAATGTCACTTCAAAGATTGACAGTGATAGAAGTTGAATTTGACTTCCCGCCCAAGGCTTTTGCAACTTTCCTCCAAGCTCCAACACCTATCACCTTCCCAGCCTGGCAACCATTCTTCCTACTGAGCCTACTTCCACATACCTCCTCTTCCTCCAAGGCTGAGGAAAACCAGCGCTGAGATTAGGACTAGATCTTTCAGGAGTACAGAAAACAGGAAAGGGGCCTAGGTGACATCATTCTCAAGACAGCAGAAGTACCATGTCTGTCGATAGGTGACCCATAAAATGACAGTTTTGTCTAAAAGCCGTTTTCCTGGCCACACCCTCATCAGCAGCTCATTGTTTCATGTGCACGGACTACGCTTCTGATTGGCCAGCACTGCCCTGCCTCCCCTCCCCCGCCAGCCCCTGGTGCTCATACCTGGACAGGCTGTTTCAGGCCCTCTTGTCTGAAAAATGTGGGGTAAGAATCAGCGAAATTAGGCAATGGATGGTAAGTGACCATCATAAAGACAAGTATCTCCTAAGTGTCATGCAGGGACTCTAGTCCTGCTCCCCGCACAAGAAGGCAGGACATGGTGAGGCCACAAAGGAACACCCACGGAGCCATCGGTAGGGGGGTCATACCACTATGTTCTCGCTGGCGGCTGGGCTGGAGACACAGGAAGCAGGAGCCACATGATCTGTAGCCTGCCGTCTGCTTCTCTGCCAACCAACCCACCAACATAGCCACGGCAGTTATATCAGTGCCTAATGGCTGACAGGTCACAGCTGATGGCCATCTACTACCTGAGCCAGCGCCTCTTCCTGTGAGGCCGAGAGCCTGGAAACTGCTCTCTGGGACTCTGTCTCCACAGTAAGCAAACCTAATTTTGGTCAATAATGATTACGGCTTTGGCCAGGCCTATGAGATTTACAATTACAATGCATTCAGTACTTATATGTAGGGACTTTTTTTTGTGAGGTAAATTTTTGACCTGTCCTGACTGGTCAAGTGCATACTTCTAACAAAATTCACACATAAGATAATTTGCAGCCCCATGTGGCACTAGATTTGACTTTCTTGACCCCATGTGACACTGGCAAAATTCGTTTTAAGGTGACATTTTCAGCAGCAGAAAACATGTTTTGATTTTCCAGCTGTTCATATGTATACCATGACTACAATTAACATTTAGTGACACATGTAAAACTGGAATTTAAGAAAGTTAAACTGAAAAAGCAAGCAAACATTTTCAAATAAAGCCCAGCCCTAATTAAATTTATCGTTTCTCAAAATGTTGTAAAACACAATTGTCTTAAGGGAGGGGAAAAAAGGAATCATTTAATTAGGTTTCTCGAGTGAATTTTCTGGTGTAGTGGAAACCAGTCTTAGCATAACTAGAATCACATGTCACATAATTAAACAGACTCCTTCAGCAGAAAGGCAGTCTTATAAATACCAGTACTTTCTATTTCTGTATCATTACATAAACAGCTCCAGTGGAAACGGTTTCGCTTTATGGAGAGGAACCTGGGCTGTGAGGTCAATCTTTGTTAAGATCCAACCTGTCATCATCACTTTAACAACTGAAAAAAGACAATCTGTTTACTGTGGAGAAACAACAGCCTTGATGTACTGTACTGCGGCCGAATGTTTCCTTGAAATGAATGCCAAACCACAAAAAATTTAAGTTAAGGAATTACCTCTGATTGAGCATTCTCCACCCTGCCTCTGCCCCCCGCTTCCCAAGCAGCTTCTTTTCTGCTTTAACCTGCGAAAGCTTCAAGAATTCCAATAGTTATTACCTCAGAAGGTATGCAAATAGGTTAATACAATATATCCCTTCTGCAGCTAAATCAAAACTTCCTGTGTCCAAGAAAGTACTTTCCAGGTCTACCTTCAATGAATAAGCTTATCATTTTCTGAAATTTCCTACATTTATTTAACACCCATCATGGACCAGGCACTGTAGTAAAACATTACCTCAATTAATCTTCACAACAGTCCTGACAGGCGTGCTATTATTAGCCCAATTTCGCTCTGAAAATACTAAAGCTCAGAGCCAAAGGTTAACAAGGTCTCACAGTTAATAGGTGGCAGGGCCGAGTTGAAGCCCAGGCCTGTCAGACCTGGCATTGAGAAAACATCATCTAATGAAGACTTGTTAGAAAATGATGATATAGAATTCAACTCAACCGAACGGCTCAAATGATTTGTACCATTATGAAAAGTATTTTTATGGAGTTTGGTACCTGCACTGGTAGTAAGGACTTCTAGTATATAAATTCTTTTAAGTTTTTAAGAATAGTTGTGAAACTGATCACTGGGCCACATGTTCCAAGTGGCAGTGAAGGTTTTTGACTGGATACGTATGAGTCATTTAATTTTTAAGATTCCAAACGGGATGGAGAGTTTTGAGGCAGAAAGGAAGCATGAGATGGTTTGTCAGTAGAACTTCTGAGGACCAAGAGGGTGTCTGTGATTGCATCTAAATGCTACAATTTGACTGACAAATGGGGCTTAAGAGGACCCACATAAGAAAGAGCAGGTTTTAATGAAAAGAAAGTGAAATACCAATTCAAAATGTACCTTTTAATAACTTTTTTTGTGTCAATACCGTATTTCATAATACATGTTTTTCCTAAATGCTTAACCCTAGGAAATCCATGCACATGTGTGCACACACATGCCAAACAAATTTAATAGTGTGGCTTATAAAGCATAATAATTTGACTCTTCTGAACGTCTTCATTTTGCCAATGTCAAATTGTCTAATCCTTCCTCCTCAAAGATGGATTACGTTGAAGGAATAAATGAAAAAGTGCAAGGTTTTCAATTGCTAATTGCCAAATTTTGATCTTTATCATATATTATTATTTAAAACGTTACTTTTATACTTGCTTCTCTTCAAATTTAGAAATGACTTGCTTTGCTGATTCCCCTGACTAGTTCTAACCAGGGCTGGCTTTACTAGGATTTTCAGAAGAAAGCTCAGTATACCAAATTGGAGGTCAAATCCAACCGACTGTTAATTATTTCTAGTGTGCAGTAATCTATGCCCAGTCTTTCCTCAAAATGGGGACAAAGATCATGACCATTTACAGAAAGCCGACTTATGACCCAAGCATTCTACTAGACACCCTCTTACCTTGTCCAGAGCTACAGATTATAAATCATAGAGCTGAGATCCAAATTCGGGTCTGACTCTACAGCCTTTTCTGCTACAATATATCAGTGACTGAATGTATTCAGTATTTAGAAATGTTTCCTTACTTTGTAGCTATAAAAGAATTCCAAGAAAAAAAAATTCTTCAAGATTCAAGTTAAAATATTTTAAAATAGTTTGAAATTATTTTGCTAGCCATTCTACTAACCCATTTCTCACTGTCTTTAGCTCTATTTCTTTTCACTTTTAGCTAATTCACCATCCTTCACTGTACAACAGATTACTTAACGTTTCCATTATATTTTGACTTGCTTGAATGTGTGTACTCCTATATAAACACACTTTGGTTGACTAGAACAGAAGGAGGCCAGGTATGTATGAGCAAGTATGATTTATTACAGGCAAAGAGTAGGAAAAAAATGTTACTAATATCCACAGATAAGTTCCTTAAATCATGTGTAAAGAGACACTGTTATTAAAAATTTGCTTTATTTTTCTGCTGAATCAAGTACTAGCTCCCAGTTAACTTAGATTTCTTTTATGCCTTCTAGTCACGAGCAGTTAGCATCATCTTACCAATAGTCAAATAATTAATCAAACTGAGTCCCAGTGGTTATATTCACATCTAAGTTGCTAGAAGGATCAAGAGCTCTTATTTGTTTGCCTTAGCTTGCAGTTCTTGGTTATATCTATAAATGAAACAGAAAGAAAAATAATCATGAATCGCAATAAATAAATGTATAATACGAAGGGAATGAGAAGGATATTCCGTCTTTTCTGTCTCACTGGTTAAGGGGCTATATAGTTGTAAATACAATTTTCCCAGGGCCTTGAAGGTAGAAACAGGCAAGAGGGAAAGTGACCCACGGACTTTATTTCCATCTGGCTTCCAACTGCCAACAAGTTTTAATAACTGACATACAGTTTCCTGTACATAAGTATTATTTTAACGAACGTTTTCATTCTTGAACTATACTACAGTATGACAAAGATGTGACAATATGTATAAAATTTAACAAAACATGGTTCTCTAGAACGTTTTATTTTATACTCACAAAGTGTCTTTCCTGAAAATAAAATGAACTGGGAAGCGATCCCGGGCTAACCAATAAAAATGAAATATACCTCTTCGATGCAGGCAGGCTACTGGCTTAACAGTCTGTAAACACTTAAGTTTATTGAAGCTAAGGACTGTTATCTTCAATTCTCATTAATCCAAAGAAGAATGAACCACAAAGCCACAGAGTCTTGTCTCTCTACAATCCCCTGAACTTTACTGACGAACCCTCCCAGCTTACAACAGACTGAGAATAGTATATGCCCAAAAAAGAACTTATTCCATGAAACCTACCACACCCCTATATTTCTCAAAAGGTCCTGATTTCAAATATTCAAGTGTTTTCCTAAATGCTCCAGAGTCCAACATTTGTACTTCAAACTAAATCTCCCAATCTGCTATCATAACTAAAAGGTGCCAAAAATTCTTTGGTTAAACTGTATCAAAATTTCTAATATTAGAAATAATAGTTCTGAATATGGCACTTGGCATTCTCTTAGCTCTACTATCATGAGTTAATATAAGGTTAAAAAATGAAATGGTGTACGAGAAAAATACTTTATGACTAAAATCACTATACAAATTAAAGTTTATATTGATATAAATTAGCCCTAAAAATGGTTGTGAGGCACACTGTAGAACGAGTGACTTGTTTGTTCATTTATCATGTGCTAGATGATTATGAAAGGATTAAATATACTGCTACTAGTTAAGCTTGGGTTGGTAAAGTATGAAGTAAAATGTACTAAACTCTGCAGAACAGAATGCCTTCTTGAAGTAAGGTCAAATATAACCCATATTTTCTATGTCTTTATTGAGACCATTCAATTTTTTCAGCCAAAAAAAGTTGTCATTCACGACACTGTTTCATAATTTGAAAGGTTCTATGGTTCAAACACAGCCAGAGCCTTCATCTAAGGTGAGCTCAATACAGTGTTAACCAATCACTGAGAAATAATATTAACTACTGAGTAAACAGCTTTAAAAATTTCTAATGCTCATAGAACACTTTCTAATGAAACCAGTAACTTCACTCTAACATCATTTCCAAGACTGCATAACTATATATTTTAGTCCCACTTTGTTATATATAATTGAGAGTGAGTGATAAAGGTTCATGCAGAAAATCCCTTAGGCTGTTATCTTAATACAACAGATTCTATGAAAGAGTTATACATTTAGATAATATACAGATTTAAAACCTAGGCAACATACTGCTTAACACTTTTAATTTAAAGCCCCAGACTTTTCTAGAAGTGTTAAGTTTCTGCTTTGGGTACATCCCATCTTAGTATTATATGTGAATTAATTTTTTAAACTTTTATTTATTTGTGTTTTTCCAGGACTCATCAGATCCAAGTCAAGTAGTTGTTTCAATCTAGTTGTGGCAGGCGGAGCTCACAGTGGTCCATGTGGGGATCAAACCGGCAACCTTGTTGTTATTGTTAATGAGAGCACTGCGCTCTAACCAACGGAGCCAACTGGTCACCCCCAATATATGTGAATCTTTAACAACAACAAAAAAAGTCTTGCCACCCGGGGGGCTTCTGAGGCAGATTATGTCAATACCCTGGTAGGCTCACCTCCAAATACGGAAGAGCTGAGAGGCTCCTGCTGCCCCAACGAAGAAATTAACAGCAAACAGACTCCAGTTTTTTGGAATAATGACAAGTGAGTATCTTGACCAAATAAGCCCTGTTGAAACAAAACATTGTTTATTTTTAAAGCATGGTACTGCTGCAATATCTTATCGGAACATTTACTATTAGAGTATAATAATTATAAATAAGACTATGACCACACAATGTAGGATCAAGGACATAGAAAAGCTATACTCTGTGCGCCTTTAATAAAGTTGCTATAATTGAGTTACACAAAATATTCATTTTTTTATATCTAAGGGGAATCTTTATAGGGCAAATGAATATTAATTGGAACTTTGCCCCCTAGTTATAAAAATATGCTTGTGGCAAAAACTTGGAAAACAAACCCACGCTGATACTTATTCACAGTAACCTTCCTCTGCCTTCTCTATTTATAATCTAATATCTTCCTACAGATGACACTGCTAATTCCTTTGTGTGTAAGTGTATTGCAAACATTAAATTTTTAAGTAAACTGATGGAAAACAAAACAAAAATATTGAATATCCTATTTGGAACGTGATAGACACTCATTTAATTTACCTGTAGCCATCAGAACAGCAGATTGAGCTGTGCTGAGTTTTTCTGCAGGTCTGGCCATGTCAGCCAATCCAGCACACACCAACCCCTGGAAATACACATGAACACAGAGAGAGAGAAAAAAAAAAAACACTTAAGTGTTAAGTCATGGTTCTTAACTTTAAATAAAACACAAAGCTATTCCAGAGATTTTCACATGACAGTAGCTATAATTTTAGCATCCATGCATTAAGAAAATGTGTATCATGACAAAAAAACTGCAATGAATTCAAGCATGCTTTTTGAATTTGTGTTTTGTTAAACACAGTAAGCAGCCTGATATATTTGAAACTCAGTGGTGTGTGTGTGTATATGTATATTTATACATATATATGTATACCTGTTCTACAAATGATACTTCTTTCACACATGAATGTATATATTCTTTGTACATGCTGGGAACCACTGGTGTGGAGGGTGCCCGAAAACTAAGATAATTTGCATAGATTCTTCCTTTTGTGTTTTTTATCAAGGTTATTCTTTTCTAAAAGTGGAAGTATCTGAAAAGTTCTGTTAGAATTTTAGTTTCTTGGTTAGATAATTTTTCTTTAACATCAAAGTTTAGATGGTTTTTTAATACTGTCTTTTATGGAGTCATACCTCTCATACCCTGCCATCAGCATCACTCACAAAATGTAGTATTGAGTCTTCACGAGATATTAGTTATACTGCTCTATTGAGGAGATTAGAACATAGAATGAATTTTAGTGATAAAAATTCAAGCCTACACAGAATAAGAGGGGCCAGTACAAAGAACCCCTGCATACCCATTACCCACAGTCAACAATTATTGTGGTTTTGCCACTTTTCTTTAAGTATTTCAAAATCAAATGCTAAGTATGTCATTAGAGTATATGTTTTCAAGAAATTATTTTCAGGTTTTACTGAGTTTCTAAAAGATGCTCTTACATGGAAAATGTAAATCAGTAAAGAGTTTTGGTCCTAATAAAATAAACACATACTTGTGAATTTATACACAAATTTAAACCAAATCCAAATGGTTTTGCATTAATAAAGCAATGATTTTGATTTTAAAAGGGGCAAATGGCTAAACACAGGAGTATCATTAGAGGTAAATTATGGCCAACACAACTTTTCTTCTCGTTAACTCTCACCCAGTCCTCTGATTTTATTCCCAAATGCTTCCTAATCATCTATCTCTCCTACATCCTTTTTTCAGGTCCCAAAGTACATTTTCTCGGTTTCACATTTGTTCTAATTCTGCAGGGTGGAATACTGCCATTGTAAAGGGGTAAGAAAGGGACTCATTTCTACTATTATTCTACTGAGTCCACATATTACACTGTGGCTTGTTGAATAGATCTCTGAAAACTAGAAGCTGTATTCTAGCATTCTCGTTTGGAAGAAGTCAGAGGTCATGATTTTGTTTATTGTCACAATGTAGTACACTTTATTCTGCTGGGACTAATTGTTCTCTCCCACAAAAGTATTGAGCTCCATTTCTGTATTTCTAAAAAAATACTTTTCTATTTCTATACCACTCTAACCTGATATTAATTATCTCAGAAAATTTCATTGTGAATCTAATCTCTGCCACTTAGTAGCTGTGTAACTTTGGTCAAGTTACATTGCACTTTGTCTTAAATTTCTTGTGTATAAAATGAGAATATGAATAGCTACTCTTGCAAAAGTGATATATGATTAAATGAGTCAATATACTTTTAAATGTATTTAGCATAAAAGTACTTAGCACAGTTAAAGGATAAAGAAATATCTTGTTTCAATTAAAGTGGCTAAAAAGAACTCCACCATAGCTAAATGTCTGAAAAAGTACAGTAGTCTGAAATTCTTAATATAGAACATATATGACCTGCAGCAGCAATTTTTATGTGTCATGTATAGACTACCATAGATTAATTATTAAATGCTCTGGAAGAAAACACATTAATATGTTCATAAAGTAAATAACAAAAGAAGTCTCCCCACCAGAGAACAAGACACCGAATTTCCTATTGCTAGGCTGTCATCACGAGACTAGGTACCGTGTTTTCCCGAAAATAAGACCTAGCCGGACCATCAGCTCTAATGTGTCTTTTGGAGCAAAAATTAGTATTAGACCCGGTCTTATGTTAAAATAAGACCGGGTATAATACAATATAATATCGGGTCTGATATTAATTTTTGCTCCAAAAGATGCATTAGACCCGAAGGTCAGGCTAGGTCTTGTTTTCGGGGAAACAGAATGACTTCAACAAGACCTTAAAATAAATGTTTTTAAAGGAGACAGTCAAGAAAGCACTTATGAGTATCGAATACTGTCATTTCAAACACTGATGAATCAGATCAAAGAAACAGAACAACTATTGATAAAATCGAACTTCTAAATTGTGGCAACTTTGCGGTCAGAGGACCTCAAATTTACTGTAAACAGATTAAATCACTCTTATTCTTTTAATAACGGTGCAAGATACAATACTTCAGCAATCAATTCCACTTTATAGATATATAACTGCAGCATAATTTTATGTGTGGTAGGGAGAAAAGAGGAAGGAAATAATAATATACCTTCCATTAGTATGTTTGTTTTATTTTTTGCATATCACACTATTTTTGAATGCTTAGAGTGTGAGCATAATCATCAAAGCTGGTATAATGAAATGTTTTTCAAACTGATGGGAACTTTTCTCGATAAATATAAAGAAGAACTGCTCTCTAGTTCTCTCTAAAGTACAGATCCCAACCACTAATCTACTCTAATCCAGTCATTTTGTAGCTGGGAGATAAAATCGCAGACAATTTGCCTAAGGCCCTAACACTGAGGGACAGCCACTTCCAGCTCTAACATTCTCAACTACTTAGATTTACAACTGAACTTTTGAATTGTTCTACCAATTTAAAATAGTACATGTTAAGAGAATTAAAACAGCCGACAACTTAACAACAAAAAACAACCTGATTAAAAAATGGGCAAAGGGCTTTAACAGGCATCTCCCCAAAGAAGATGTAGAAATGGTCCATAAGTACAAGAAAAGACGCTCAGCATGACTAAGCATAAGAAGGAAATGCAAATCAAAACCACAAGAGGTACCACTTCACACCCATTAGGATGGGTGTTATAAAACAACAGTAACAAAAGTAGCAAGTGTTGGCAGGGATGTAGGAATCCTTGTTACTTGCTGGTGGGATTGTAAAATAGTGTAACCACTATGGAATACAGTATGGCAGTTGCTCAAAATAATAAACACAAATATACCACACGCTCCAACAATTCCACTTCTAGGTATATACCCAAAAGAACTGAAAGCATGAACTAGAATATTGGCACACAGGTGTTCACCGCGGCATTATTCATAATATCAAACGGTGGAAGCAACACAAGTGTCCATAAACAGATGAATGGATGAACCAAATGTGGTATAAACATACAATGGAATATTACTCCGACTTGAAAAGGATTCTGACGTTAACGAACCTTGAGGACACTGTACTAAGTGACATAAGCCAGACTCAAAAAGACAAATACCGTATGATAGTACTTATATGAAGACCCTATAGTAGTCCAATTCATGGAGACAGAAAGTAGAATGGTGGGGGGGGGGGGTCGCGGGGCGGCGGCGCGGAAACGAAGCGTTATTGTTTAATGGGTAATTTTAGTTGTGCAAGATAAAAAGAACTCTAGAGATTGGTTGCACAATGATATAAATATACTTACCACCATAAAAATGGCCAAGAGGGTCAATTTTATTGGCATTTTACTACAATTGAACAAAAAGACTGCAGACCACTAGTTTTAAAATTTTAGAAGGCATCAAAATCACCTAGAGGGCTTATTGAAACACAAATTACTAGGCTCCATGCCCAGAGTTTCAGATTCGGCAAATCTGCAATGAGGACTGAAAAGGTGCATCTCTACCATGTTAATGGGTCATGTCAATGCTACAGGTCCAGGAATGGCACTTTGAGAAGTGCTGCTATTGGCCAAAGCTGGCCCTTTCAACAGAAAATCAGTGATTTGCCACAAATAGCCACCACAATTCTTTTCAGCTAAATGAGAGCTTTAGGAATGGAAACACTGGCATAGGGTAAAAGCATTGGTCTTGGAGTCAGAAGTCCTGGACTACCATTTATTAAATGTTAATATATACTCTTGGATAAATGCTTCTACTTTTTGAGACTAACTTTCCTTGCCTCTATTTTGGTGTTAGTATCTTCAGTTCTCATGCTAAATTAATAATAACAGTTAATTTGGAGGAGTTCTAATGAATTTAATGTTTTACTTAGTCATAAAATTTTAGAATAAAAAATTCATGTTCCTAGGGCTCACAATTGTAAGCTTTTTGATAACATGTATGTTCCCAGGAGGTCTTTTATCATTAGGAGTTCAGAAAAAACTAAGTGTGCTTTATGAAGTAAAAATGATGTATCCGAGAATATTTCCATGAAATCATTTAGAGGCATACCACGAACATTTAAAAGTACATCCTTTATAAAAGTTACTTCAAATTAAGATGTTCCTATTGAGACTATTTTTTTCAGTAGTTTCTGCAAAAACTCAAGACTTACCCATTTCATAATTGGAGCCCAGAAGAAAACGGTTTTGGGACCTGAAAAAAAAAGCAAAATTTAGGAATAATCCAACTATTCGACTATTTTATACATATCTTTTAATCGATATCAACACATTTGAAAAACAAAGATTGATCAATCTATTTCTAATCATTTTTACTATGCTTTCTGCATACTTTGCATATAAGTTAACCTTTAGAAAGTCATTACAGTATCAATCTTTCAGACAAGTTGTTTTGATCTCCTTGTCAATTATTTGTATTTTTGTGACCTGTTAATTAGCTAAATTATAATGGAGATAGTTTTAGAAACCATTCCCAATGCTTTGCCTTGAATATGGAATTTAATGTTAGTTCACCTATGGGTAACTTCAAATTGGGGAAATTACAGAGTTTCCTTGACACAGTTTCACACTGAAGGCTAGAATTTGGCATTTTTTTTTTTTTTATTTCCAGGAACATCAGGGTCCCTTTATAATTGGGCTGCATTAGACTTCTACTCATTAGTTTCTCTACTCTTAGACCATGGCACTCCGTATTTGGCTCCTGAATTTTCCCCAAGTGTCTGATGCCATGATGCACTGATCCTGTAAATCAATCTTTTCAAACTCTTTGGTAATTTTATTTGGCTTGCGCTTCTGAGATTACTATCATCACACCTGGTTCATTTTTCTTTGTCATATACAAAGTCTCTGGTCATGGGCAGTATCAGCGACTAATTCATTTTCAAGGGTAACTCAGCACATTGTTTTAGTCTCTGGCTTTGAACTTCTCCTCTTCCTAGTTCAAAACTGATGCTTCCTTTTCTGCCACCCAAAAATTGTTTCCTGAGCAATGCCTCTGGATTCTGGTTTCTTTACAAGCTTAAATGGTTGATCTTTCAGGGTTAATAAACAGTTAAGCTTTTCAGTAGGTGTGCCTGGTAATTTATTCAACTGCCCTGAGCAAGGTGATAGTTTTAAAATATTAACTGCCCTCCTCCCCTCAACCAAACCAAACAAAAAACTTCAAACTTAAAATTTTGGTTGCTGAAACCTGGACCAAGAGCAGTATGAGTATTTTAGTGAATAATTTTAAACTACAAAACAAAACAAAACCCTAAATCAGTTTAACAACTGCTAAGTACTAAATTTAAAAATATCAGTAGCAAATATATGTAAGATATTCTAATTTTTCTGAGATCAGACAGGATATTGACAAGTGAGTTGGGTATCTATAGATGCAAATAACCACTGTTTTCTTCATTGTTAAGCAAAGGGGGAAACGGGCTAGCATTACTTGTGATCATACAATAGGTCAACAAAAATTTCAAAGAAAATTTATTTTAGTTCACCCTTCCCATTTATCTCAGCTAATTATTTTCTACCTTAGGAGTAAATAAGTCAAATTTAGACATGTATGAATTCAGGTATACAGGCCTGAAAAAAAGCAATCACAATCAATCAATAGTGGATATGGTAATGAGGAAATATTTCAACTAACTTCAACGTTTCTAAAACATGAATTTTTGATAAAGCAAAGCATTTGAAAATAGATAAACACTGACAACACAATGTCACACGTGTAATTCTAGATCTGGGAAAACCAGGTTTATGTTCTACATAATGACACAGCTATTCTCATAGCTATTCATTAAAACACAGCTATTCATTAAAAAATTAGGTAAATAATTATGATACCTGAATTGATCATAATACCTTAAAATCAAGATAACCGGAAGCATAAACAAAAATACCTAGCTAACATTCACTATGAAGGAATGAAAAAACTTGATTAGGCAGAAAAACTGAACTGCTGAAATATATCAAATTAAAAAAATCACCTCATAAGAAATTTAATTTGGAGTCCAAAATGAGGAAAATGCGTCCCCATCAGATATAAATGTACATTCTTTTAAAAAAAGAATTAACAACACATTTTCATCTTGTTGCTTAGAAGTCTACCTTTGAAAGCTGAAAAAGGCCTCAAATACACACAATTTGGAAATATCAAAAAGTACATATATTTAAAACTATAAACTATTTTCTGTGTTAAAAAAACACAGAGAATGATATAATGGTCATTTTCTTTTGTGTTGTTATGGGTTTGTCTCATTTTAAAAGTGAAACTGATGTTTTTTTAAAGTTTAAACTTTTATAGAAGAATTGGAGAAATTCTGCAAGGGAATATTATAACCAAATATGTACCAGACATACATTTTCAAACAAATTAACAAATCCAGTTGCCTTGATGAACCTGTTGATAAAATAAAGACATGAATTTACCTTCTAATTTCTTTATCTGAGAGGAATTATTGTTAATGAAATATATAAATTCTACCTAGAAAGTACGTCATTTATTGTATGTATGATTTTTCCTTGGAACAGAATAAGTAACTTTTACAAACAGGCAAATATATACACATACAAATATTGAACTAAAGTGCTCACTATGTCCCAATGTGAAAAATAAAAGGTTTTCATTCAATGCTTTCCACTACATACCTCTTGCTATCCCTTTCATAGCATTCATTTGTCTACCTTTTGTTACTTTCCAATATCCCTCAACATTCCTTAGTTCCCTATGTTAACCAGCTCGACCTGTTCACAATTTATTATGTGACAAACTACTTACAAACATTTAGAATTTGTCAAGGTTACCCTTTGACACAAATACTGACTACCAAAAATTACCTTTTTTTTTTTGTACTAAAGCTATTCTGATTTTACAGTAAGAACATGACTGGGCTACTTATCGCTTTACAGCCCTATAATCCTTATATCTTCTGCACGTACTTGTTAGTGATAAAATTAAATGTCAACAATTTAAAATCAGCAATGCATGCTATCCAACTATTGATAGCCTAGCCTTGCATACCATTGTAAAAACCTCTGGTATGTGAATATAGCTTCATGTTTAAATGACTCAGTAACATACTATTATGCTAAACGTATGCAAAAACTTGAATATTCACTCCGATAACTCTTGGAACAATAATCAGTTTCTCCTCAGATTTTATTCAACACTAGTGAATCAACAGTTATACTTTTCATGCTTCTCCATGTCTAGGTTGGTGTGCCTACAACTTTTTAATCACAAATAATTTTGCAGTGATAGGTACTATTGCGCTGCATATTGGTTAAGTTTAGATGAGAGGGAACTAACATCTGTTGAGGGTTTAAGCGCAAACACTCTGTTTTAGACATTATATCATTTAATTTTCGTAACAATCTTTAAATTGTGATAATTATCCCCATTTTGTAGATTAGAAAACTAAGGCTTGGGGGGATTTAAGGTCAAGATCACACAGTCAAAATTCAAACCTCGGTCTGTCTGGCTTCAAAGCCTATGCTCCTTCCATTATACAGAAAAGGGAAGTAATCCAAGAATATCCAGATGAAATGCACAATCTACAAATGAAAGGTAACTCCTTTTCATTCTGAAAGTTGAATAAAGTGTTATAAGCAATGATGATAGGTGGTTAAAGCCAAGGCCTTGGAAAAGATGACTATAAAACTCTCTATTTACGTATTAATCGTTTAAAATTGCTCCTCCTCTACCGTGCCCTTACCCTACAGCCCAAACACAACGCTTCCGAGGGTCAAAACTGACTCCACAGAGTTCAGCTGACTCTAAAACGCAGGTTACAGAAGCCCTGCCCACCTCCTCCCTCCTGGTAATCTGCCACAAAACAGCACAATTCCAAAAGGTAAATAAACGTTGTCCACAATACAAACCTCTCCGTGAAGATCAATTTCATAATGGGTATAATACTGCAGTAAATAATATTACACTAAAGTCTAATCCCCAAATACGGTTCATTCCATTATGAAAGGGTTAATCAGATTTAGTACTAAGGCGGCTCGGACCCCCGGGCGCCGCTTCCGTGGGCTCCCCCTCGGGAAAGCCAACTCTCCGAAGGAGACCAAGTGCGGAGACAAGTTACGCGGGGGAAAGGGCCCCTTTTTCACTTCCACGTACGGCACAGTGTCTCATCCGCAAAGCCTTCGGCTTGAAAGAGACCTACAGCCCTACCTGGGCCTGATTCCCTGCCCAGTAAGTACCGTGACTGTCCATTTTAGAGCGAGTTCTGGACCTTCACGAAAGCGTGGGAGCGGCTGGATCCTTTCCGTTTCTTACCGACTGTTTTTCCCCCAGCCACAAGGACACGGCCTTCCAACGGGACGAGCGCACGCCAGCATTCACCGCGCACGTCGGGAAGCCTCAGACATGCTTGTGATGTAGTTAGTTCCCACCTTCACCGCATCGCACCGCCACTAAGAGAGAGCTACGGTTTGGCCCAAGGTCACGCCTACAGTGAGTGGCGGGCGGAAGGGAATGCAGGGCTGTCTGCAGCGCTAGGTCCCGGGAGCGCGGGTTCAGTCCTTCCGCGCACAGGGCGAGGCGGACGGAAGCTCGAGCCGCGAACGGGAACGGCGGCCCCGGGCTCCCGCACGCGCAGGCCCCGCCAGCTGCAGCCGCAGGCACAGTGACCTTCCCGCCGAGCCCTCCCGAGCGCCCCGGCAGCTCCGCGCGCGCGGGGCAGCACGCCACCAGGCGGGGAGCAGAGCGCACACGGCCCCTCGGGGGAGCAAGCCCGGCCCGTCCGCTGAGCCGCGCCTCCGGGACGCGGCCCGCACAGGTCTGCAGGGCTCGGGCGCGCCGGGGCCGGGTCAGGCGAGGAGCAGGGAGAAGGGAAAGGAGGCGGCGTCACCGGACGGGGACGCGCTGCGCTGGGGGTGACGGCTCCCGCCGCACAGCCGGCCGCCGGCCTCCGAGGGTCTCGTTTAGAGGGGGACGGAGGGAGGCCTCGGCGGCAGCCGTTCTGGGCCCATTACCTGCCGGGTGGTTGTACAACGGCCTCAGTTTCTCAGGCAGCATGAGCTCCACTTTATCGAGCACCCGGTGGTAGGTGGCCCGCAGGGCCCGGACGCCCGCAGCCGACATCTCTGCAGACGCGCGATGGAGGCCGCCCGGCGGGAGGATGGCCGCGTACTCGTTCCTGGCTGACTCCGGAGGGCAGCTCGCCACTCGTCCCCCGCCGCAGGGCCTCGCGTTCTCCTCTTCCCCGGGGTGCCCTTCCGCGGCCCAGGCTGCCCCCCTGCGAATCACCCAGGGGCCTCGGCCCAGCTGAGCGGAGGAGGCGGGGACACGGCGACGGCCCGCCCCGGGTCGGCCTCCCGCCCTCCCCCAGCGGACGAGGAGGAGGAGTCATGGCAACAGGTGCCTGAAGAATTGCCTCCGTGAGTCCTCCCCGAGCCCTGCGGCAGCGCGCCTGCGCGAGCGGAGCTGCCCACGGTGATTGGCCTGCCCCGCGGCGTGGGCGGGGCCCAGCGCGGACCTCCTCCTTCTCCTTCCTGCCCTGGAGGCCATGTTGGAGAAGGGAAAGTGAAGCTGCACCTGCTCTAGATCCCCTTTCACTTTGGTGAAGGAAGCCCGTAGTTAAAATGGGCTTGTCGGGCCTTCCGTGCCCCAACTAAAGATGACGCAGCACAACGCTCTCGTTTCCTCTGGAAGGAGGCTCGTGAGCGAGAGACTGCAGATGTCAGCTTGGCTCCCTTCCTCACTGGTCCTAGAGGATGGAGGATCAGGCGGCAGGCGCCTGAACCCCGTTGCCTAGGGTGAGGGCAGCCGTGGCGCAGGGGGCCCCGCCCCCCGGGGGTCGTCCTCTCGCGAGAAGGGCAGGGCGGGAGGGCGTGGGGAGCGGGGAAAGGCGGGGTCGCGCTGCCCCCGCCTCCTCCCCTCCTCCGCCGGAGGGGCCGAGGGAGGGCCTGGCGCCGCTGCCGGCGCGTTCTGGGGAGTCCGAGGAGTATGAGGCGCGCTGCGGCCCGGGTGCGGCCGGCCTTCGGGAGCCGGGGCGCCGCCGCCGCCGTCTGAGCCGCCGCGCCCGCCCGCCCGCGAGGCCCGGCGCGCGGATGGTGCCGGTGCGGCTCGGGGGCTGACCGCGCGTCCCCTCCCCGCGCCCTCCCGCACGCGGTGGGCTCCCCTCCCACCCCGGCCGAGCCATGTCTCGGGGCGGCTCCTGCCCACACCTGTTGTGGGACGTGAGGAGAAGGTCCCTGGGGCTGGAGGACCCGTCCCGGCTGCGGAGCCGCTACCTGGGTGAGCGGGGCCCGGGCGGGGCGCGGAGGTCGGCGCCCGGCGGGGGGAGGGGGCGGCGTCTCGGCCCGGCCGCCCGAGGCTGCGGGGGGCCCGGCCAGCGGGTGCGGCGCGGGAGGAGACCCGAGGGACCTGCCGGGCGTTGGCAGCCGGAGGTGGCGCCCGCGCCGTCCCGGCCCCGCCGCAGGACCCGCGTCTGCTGACACCCTCCTGCCCGCGGTCCCCCGAGGGTTCGGCGGCCGCCGCGGGGCGAGGGCTGCGCGGAAAGTGCCCGAGGCGCCGGGCCGCAGCCCGCAGGGGACGCCGGCCGCCCCGCCCCACCCGCGCCCGCGCCGCGCCGTCGGTTCTGCCCGCTTCGCGCGGTGTCGGGTTTCCCGTCCCCGCCCCCCGCTGCGCGGCACGCGTGGCATTTACTGCTTCTCCGCGAGGCTTTCTAAAAACAACCTCCCGGGCCGCCGGGCCGCCCTCCCCTTTCCCTCGTTGGGATCCGGTGGTTCTGGGGGGGCTCCTGGGTCCCCCCGGGAAGGTCCCGCCCCTTCGACGGGGACGTTTGCCGTGTGGGTCTGTTTTGTTTCCTCCAGTGCAGTCTTTCCTTTACTCTTTCTTCTTCTTTTTTTTTTTTTTTGACGATAAAGCAGCATGATTGCAATTTTTTTTTTTTTCCCTAACGTCCCTTTTTGCTAGGTAGGTAGGTATGTGTTGATGTCATTTGGTTCTGGCTTCAAGGAAATGCCATCTCATTACGCCTAACGGTTCTGGTTTGTAAGTTATTTGACAGAAGCTGGAAGCATTTTGTTTTTTTTTTATCCTGGGTTGTTGGTGTCCCGAGTGACATTTGAATACGTCCTCCTTGTAAAAAACTTAATGCAAATGAAGCAAAAGTCCCTTGATCCCTCCCATTCCGATTTCACACACACGCCCGGTAACAGTGTTAGTTGTTTCCTGAACATTCGTCCCATTTTTCTTTGCATTTTACAAGCACGTGTGTACATACGGAAATGCCACAGTGTGTGTGTGTGTGTGTGTGTGTGTGTGAGTGAGTGTGACCTGTATATATGGTGTCAGACTGCAAACATTGTTCTGCAACTTGCTTTTTCTACACTGCGTCTTGGAGATCTTTCCATGGCAGTAAAAATAGAACTATTTATTCTTTAGAAACTTGCTTATATTATGTATTAATGATTTTTCTGGTTCAGTTGTTAATTCAGCTGTGTCTGTGATAGAGTCAGTTAAAATCCAACATTTTCTTTAATTCTTGCTACCCTAACTGCTCCCTAATGGAGTGGAGTTTGTACTGGTTTGAGGAAAACCGAAGAATAAGGGGCCACTGACTTCAGTAGAAAGTCTAAGTGATAGAATTCCAAATACATGTATATACATACAGTTCCTTATCTTAATATTTGAAATGTGCTAATTATAAAACATGTATAATTAACACATTTTTGGAACATCTTCCTTTAAAGTGGTTTTCTAAGTATTTGAAAAGACCTTGTAATTTCTAGGCTTTTATAACCTTTACACCATTAGTTTATCCAACTCTTCTCTACTACAATGCTGATCTTGGGTTAGCATTCAGGAAACAGCAAAATCCATATTAGTAGTCCCTGAATTAATGAGATTAAAAAAATGATATTAATATTTTGAAGTACTCTTCTAAAAGCTTCCTTTTTAAAAGCCCAAGTCCAAGGGTTTCAGAAAGTAATTTTTTTTTTGAGACTTCAGCATTTAAACATTTTGATTGCTTATCTACAGTGTTGTAGGTTAATTATTTTTCTAATTTATTTCCATTGTTTATATTTCTGATGATGAATTACTGCTAAATAACAGTAAAACTGAACAGAAAAAATTGATAGATTTTTCTTGTGACCTTTACATTTCAAATTATTTCATCATAGAATGTGTCTTTGCAATAGTGTTAGTTAAGCTTTGTAGTTGATTTTATTTAAATTTGGTTAATTATCTCTTTTCCTCTCACAAAAGAAAATTACAGTTCGCAAAACATCCTTTTATATTGTGAATGAAGATAAACAATTTGTCACATGTTATTGGGGAGAAAAGGTGTATGTTTACGTACAGTCCCCAAATTCACCAGATTGACCTGAACGAGTGGAGTGTTGTTATGGTCTGGCATGGGTTCAGAGAGTAGGCCAAACAGGGATTGTTATCTTTATGAGACTGATGTAAATTTCAGTGTAGGATTTATTTTTTAAATATCAATTGTCAAGTCCAGAGTTAGAGACACATAAAGGTTTAAATTTTTCTGTGTTTCTTGAAGTACTGCTATAAATTAGTGCTTTGATAATTAGGTGGCTGTTATAATAACTTACTAGCCACACATATTTTAGTGCATATATACAGTTTTATAAAGATATACATTATGAAAAGAAACTCATACATTTCCTCATTGTATTCATATTTCTGTCATTTTAGACAGACTTGCCTACAACTTGACACTTTCTAACCCCTCCAAATTACAAGATGGTAATTGACAAAGGTAATTTTAAGAAACTGTTTGAGGGGGTTGTTTGCTACTATGTATAAATGTTTAATATGAAATGTTTAAATTACGGTTAGGCAGTGTCTTGGTCATTTTGAGCTACTATAACAAAATGCCATAAACTGGGTGGCTTATAAACAAAAGAAATGTACTTTCTAACAAATTTGGAGGCTGCCCACACGGTCAGATTGTGTGTCTTGTGAGGCCTGTTTCCGGCTGCATAACTGTCTTTTCACTGTAACCTCTTGTGGCCTAAAGGGCTAGCTAATTCTCTGGGGCCTCTCATAAAAGCCCTATTCCAATTCCAATCACCTCCCAAAGATCCCATCTCCTGATCCCATCACCTTGGAGGTCAGGATTTCAACAGAGGAATTTGGTGGGAGGACCCAAACATTCAGACTATAGCCGTCAGCCAGTGACAGCAGGAGATGGAAAACTTTGTGAGGGGATTAGGAAGTCAATGTCTGAATTTGTTCAAGTCAGTATGTGTTGAAATGGATAATTTTGCACTTAGATTACTCTTTTGAGCACATCTTGAATACATCTACCTTAAGATTCACCAAATTCTTCATAATGTGTTGCCAAATTACAATATATTAAATGAGGGTCAGTAAATTCTGACTTTTGCCTCCTTGTCAGCTGCTGGGGAAAAGTTAGTAGGAATTTGTCTTTTGTTTCTTTAGTCTTGAAATTTCAGTGAAAATTGAAAGATGTCTGATTTTAGTCATGAAAATCAGTCAAATATGAAAAACATATGAAATAGAATATGCTGATAATTCTTGAAAATAAGACACCAAAGGCATATTATCAATCACCACAACTGCTAACAGAATAGGATCGCTCTGCTGTGGATTTCGTCCCTCCCTGTTGTAAGATGAACGTGCTTAGTTAGAAGAGATAAGAGCTTCTGGTAGCACAGAACTTAATAGCAGATATGTTTTATTTGGGTCAGTGCTTTTCACACGTGTTGACCACAATCCACAGAAAAACATAAACACATGGCAACTTGTGATCCACATACACAACTAAAATAAAAGACACTCCAAATGGGATTTAGCCTTACTAGAGGGGGTGCATTCTGATTTCTGTTCTGTATCATGTTAAAAATGTTGGTGTTGACCCAGGAGAGTGTCCGTTAATGGATCTTGGCTTGAGGTTTGCAAAACTGTACTAGATGGTGTATATTATAGTTGTAATTGAATGTCATTGACTTCAAGGTCAGGGTGGCTGGACTTCCCAAGTACTTAGAGCAGATTAAAAAATGTTTTTTTAACAGTGCTGACGGCTAGGAAGGAAGATATAAATAACAAAACTTCTTTTTATATACATCTTGGAAAAATATAACTAGAGTAGGACACTTTTAAATCCTCATTTCTTGGATAAATACTTAGAGTGGGATTGCTGAGTTGTATAACAGTGTTTAACTTTAAAGAAACGGCCACTTTATTCCAAAATAATTATACCATACCGCATTCCCTCCAGCAATGTTTGAGCGTCCAGTTGTTTCACATTCTCATCAGAACTTGACATTGTGAGTCTCCCTAAGTTTAGCCTTTCTAGTAGGTATGTAGAGGTATTTTATTTTTTAATTTGCATTTGATACGTTGGGTATCTTTTCATGGCCATCCCTACGCTTTGGTTAAATGTTCAGATTTATCTTCTTAATATTGTAAGAATTCTTTATATATTCTTGATAGAAGTCCTTAATCTGATACGTATTTTGCAAATATTTTCTCCCACTTTATGTCTTGTCTTCTATTTTTGCCATAGGGCCTTTTGTAGTTCATGCCTTTTGTGTGCCATTCAAGAATCTTGACCTAATCGAAGATCACAATGATTTCTGTGCTTTTTCTAGAAGTTTTCTGTTTTTGACTTTTGCATGTAGGTCTATGAACAATTTTGAGTTAATTATGCTATGAGGTGAAGGTCAAGTTTCATTTCTTTGCACATGAATGTGCAGTTGATCCATCACCGTTTGTGAAGACCATCCTTTCCCCCCGTTGACAATCAGTTAACCCTATAGTATGTGTAAGTCAAAGTCCTCACCGTGTCCCTTTGGTCTTGGTGTCTGTGCCAATAGTCCCTGTCTTTATAGTGAGCATTGAAATCAGCCAGCGTGATATTTTGAACTAGGTTCTTTTTTCCCCAAGATTATTTTGATTATTCTGGGTCCTTTTGATTTCCATATAATTTTAGAATCTGCTTCTCAGTTTCTGCAAAAAAGACTGCTGGGGTTTTGGTTGGTGTCATGTTGAGTTTATATGTTACAATTGGGAGAACTGATGTCTTTACAGTTTTGAATCTTCCAGTCCAGGATCATGGTTTTTCTCTCTATATTTTTAGGTGTTCTTTCATTTTCCTCAGCAGTGTTGTATAGTTTCATTACTTTTCAGTTTACCAATCCTATATCATATTTTGTATATTTATCCCTATATACCTGTGCTCTGTCCGTCCTTGGACTTTTGTCATCCTTTGGTTTTCAGTTCCCCTGGTTATCTGGTAAGATGCCGTGAGAGCTAAAGAAGATTACTTCAGGGAGACAGTCAGTCAGTAGTGACAGGTCATACTATGTGGTTATGAAAAATGTGCCTTGAAAGAGACCATTGGATTCACCGATCACCGTGATTTCTGAGAACAAACCCATTGAAGAGGAGGGGCCGAAGGGACAAGGCAGGAAAAGGAAGACCTGACCATGAGCTGGGGAAAGCAGCAGATATAGACGATGGGAGATTCGGCAGTAAACAGAAGTAGCTCAAAGGGACAACACCATGAAGCAAAGGGAAAAGCTGTGTTAAGGTGCTTTCTCTCTGCATCTTACTCTTTCCTCTTCACCAGTGAAGTTACTCAACTCCTTCAATGAAGTCATTTTTTAATCACTTCCTGTCTTCTCAGACATTGTTAACTTAAACCCATCCCACATGTACAAAGGGAGACAACTGATCTTAAGTGTCTGTAGCATATCAGGCACATCTATGAGTTTTGCGTATGCAGGTTAATTTACCCTTGACAGTGAACCTGTCAAGCGAATGGTATTCATTCCCATCAAATGTAAAACTTCCACCAGTGTGAAAGCGAAGGCTCTGAGAAGTGAGGTTTTGCCCAGTGTGTGTGTAGTATGTTCCAAGCTAGCTATTTCAACCCAGTTCTGATCTTTCTTCTCCTACGCGTCTCTGTCTAGTGAGAGACAGGTATGTATATGAATAAATAAGTTACAGAGCTGTGTAATAAATGGGCCGTGGCCCTAGATTGTCCCGGAAAGACGTTCACCCTGTGCTATTGAGTGAAGCACATCACAGAGCAGAGTGGGTATTGTGACCCGGTGCATTGACTCGCTGATTCAGCAAATGTACGTTGAATGCCTGCTTTGTGCAACACATTGTTCAAGGCACTTGGGATACCTGGGTGAGCAAAAGAGTATTCCTCTTTCTAAGGAGCTTGTAATCTATTCATACGGAATAGAAGGGTGAAGTAGAGGTGGAATTATAAGGGGCAGCTTGGGTTGCAGAAAGACTTGAGTAGGAAGTCACAGTGACAGGTAAATTCATCCATAACAAGTGTGTCATTGTGAGGAGGCAGTTCTCCATGGCTCTTTGGCATTTGTACATCTTGTGAGCGGAGGCACTGGCTGCTCTGTTCTGGACTATATTTTTAAGAATATAGTGCCCAGCCTTGGAAGATAAAGTTTCTTCTTCAGGGAGGAGGGGAGATTTATTTACTGTCCAGAATCATAATGCCTCCCTTTGGGACACAGGTCAGGCAGGGTTGCTTGATAGGAGCTTTGGGTTTCCGCAGTTCAGGGTTTCCCCCTGCTGTGATTCAGACCCACTTTCTGTATAGCATCGCACCCAGGCCATTGCCCTGTGGCACCCTGAAGCGCATCCACCTGCTGAGCCACGAGTAGTAAAATCCTTTGCTTCTCTCTTGGGAGTCTTGTGTCTTCTGCCAGCCCCCTTGAAAGGGCAGCAAGTAACCACTGTTAGCTTGCATTAGGCCCGACTCTTCACAGTTCTTGATAACAGGCACGAGTGTGTTTCTACTTTCATTTCAGGGGGTTCAGTTTTTTGTAACATACAGTTCTTTATGGTGGCCTTTAGCTCCCATTTCTTGGTAGTGCATTTAGTTACTAAAGGGTAGAGGATGTTGACACTAGTTTCTTCTAGAAGTACCTTGTATGGGATACAACCATTTTGACCTCCAAAGTCATGTTCAAAAATACCATTCAAAAGCTCTGTACTTACGGTGTCTCATAGCGTGTTTATGTAGACAGTTCACAGGTGAGTTTTGCTGGAAGAACTCCCTTTGTCTGCTGTCCTGTCGCGCAGCCCACCACTATTTCCTGTAGACAGAAAGGGCTAGAGCTATGTTTTCAAACCCAGATTTTAAAAGCTTGGAAAAGTTTCTAGTACTCTTTATTTGCATTTCAATGAGTTCTAGTTGTCATGCTGTTAATTTGAATATTTGTTTCTTAACTTTTAATTTATAACTCAGTAGAATTGCCAAGCCTGCCATTGGCCAAAAGGAAAAAATAAAAAAAATTTTTTATCTACTTACTATCAACATCTTTTTAAAACTGAAAATCAGATTTTAAAAGTTAAAGTACAACCTAGATGAATTTCTGTAAATGGTTTTTATTCCAATAAGTTTAGGAACCACAGAGCATTCCCTCACACAAAAATAAATTATTTTCTTAACCCATATGTTCATCCTCTACTTAGCCATCTTGCCTGTTATAAGCAAGGAGAAAGAAAACAATTTGCCTTCAAGAAGATCTTGATCTTTATTTTGAATGGCAAGAAAACATAACAGAAATCTGCCCCTGTGACAATATACAGACAGCATACTCAAATTTAATTTTATATGAGAACTCATCAGCCTGATTACTTAGCTAATTATCACTCTGTCATATACTCAGATTTCCTTTCATTACAGCTTCTGAATAAACATGAAGCTTTTTGGTCAATTTTTGGTAATGATCATTCATTTCTTAAAGGGAAACATTTCTCTTTTTCAAAGAAGGAAATGTTTTTATAATATTTTAACTGTTCTTCTATTGATGGACATTTAGATCCATTTGATTTTTTTTTTGCTGCTATATTTCATTGTTGTAAAATGAGCTTTGAAATATTTTAACATGTCTGAAATTGAGATGTGTTTAAATATAGGAGGCATCCAGCAGATGCTAGTTTCCACCCCATTTAAAATTGAAAACCCTCTTCTCCACCTCCAGTCCTCTCCTACCCCTTTCTGCTTTGTTTGTTCATATAGCACTTTCACCAAGTGCCATAGTCTTTGTTGTCGTCCATCCCTCACTGGATGACAGGGATCTTCTGTCTTGTTACCACTCTCTTCCTAGCTCCTAGAATACCACTTGAAATGGAGTGCGTACTCAATGTATTTGTTGGATGAGTGGATGAATGAAGGGAAACTGTGAGTGTTTACTGTGGTCCAGACACTGTGCTAAGCCCTTTCTGTCCTTGAATGGCTTAATCCTTACAATAACCACGTACATCGGTACTCCAATGAGGAAACGAGGGCTAAGGAGGAGGTTCATTTGCCTGACAGCACTCCGCTTATAAATGGAGATGAAATTAGAGCCTGAGTCTCCCTCATGCCAGATCCTAGGCTCTTAACTTCAATGTTACACTTTGCTCAGCAACAAACTGTAGGATTTATTTAGTTCGTTCTTTCTTTTTAAACAGGAAGAAGAGAATTTATCCAAAGATTAAAACTTGAAGCAACTCTGAATGTGCATGATGGCTGTGTAAGTAATAGTTAATTTTCAACCATGAAGGACTTTAAAACTAAGTATTCAAATGTTTGATGAAATGCCCCAATCCTTCCTGAAGAGATTGTGACTAGCTATAATAAATTGGGAGAATAAAGTTTTACATTAAAACGTTAATTTCGAATTTAGAAAAGTGAATGGGACGTTTTTTAAAGTGTAGATGGTCCATGTTACTCCATCTTGACTAAAAGTGGAGCTCTAAGTCTTTTTTAATTTAGGTATGCTTTACATACCATAAAATTCACCCATTTTAATTGCAATTCAGTGGTTTTTAAATATACTCATGTTGTTGTACAGCTGTCACCACTATCTAATTCCAGTATGTTTACAGCATCCGAAAAAGAACGTTTGTACCATTTATCAGTCACTTGCATTCCCTCTCCGCCTAGCTGTGGGCCGTCACTTATTTACTTTCTGTCTCTAGAGATAGGCCTCTTCTGAACATTCTTTACACATGGAACCATATACTGTGTGGCCTTTCAGACTGACTTCTTCCACTTAGCATTAATGTTTCCAAGGCTCATGCCCATTGCAGCATGTGTCAGTGCTTCATTTTATGGCTGAGTAATATTTCACTGTGCAGATATTTTGTTATGAGCAAATGGGCAGTCACATTTGATCCGTTCATCTGCTGAAAGATATTTGGTTGCTTCCCCTTTGGGCTGTTATGAATAATGCAGCTCTGCACTTTGGTGTCCAAGTTTTTATGTGGTGTGTCTTCTCTTCTCTTGGATATGTACCCTGTTGTGGAATTGCTGGGCCATAGGGTAACTTTTTGGTTTTGGAGGTATTGCCAAACTGTTTTCCAGAGAGAAACGCTATTTCACGTTCCTACCAGCAGTGCCTAAGGGCTCCAATTCCTTGACATCTTCGCCAACTCTTCTGTTTTGTTTTGGTTTTTAATTATTGTAGCCATCCTAGTAGGTGGGAAGTAGTAATTCATTGTGGTTTTAGTTTTCATAAAGATTTATACCTATATTTCCTTCTAAGAGTTACATAGTTTTGGCTCTTACATTTAGATGTTTGATTATTTTCAGTTAATTTTTATAGTTAGTGTGAAGTACAGGTCTAAATTCATTCTTTGGCTTGTGTATATATATCCAGTTGTCCCAATACTGTTTGTTGAAGACTACTCTTTCTCCATTGAATGGTCTTGGACCTGTATCAAAAATTACTTGAGCATAAGTGTAAGGGTTTATTTCTGGACTCTCAATTCCATTCCATTGGTGCGTATGTCTGTGACCATGACAGTACCAAATATCCTTGATTAGGGTAGCTTTGTAGTAAGTTTTTCTAATTCCTTTTTGGTGACCTGGTTTGATGTCTCTGGCTATACAATGAATTAATTAAAATAAATTTAAATAATTAAACTTAAGAAAGACAGACATTTCATTGTAAAATTTCAGAACATTGTATTTGATAAATGGTAGTCAGTATGTATTTTCAGTAGGTAAACTGGTAAATATTAATACTATGTACCATAGACATAACCTCATTAGTGATATAAATTGTGAATCAATAAAGTCAAAGATGGCATACTTGTTTTTATGTTCAGTTTGCTTAAATTTCTTATTTGCTATCTTTTTAGGTTAATACAATCTGTTGGAATGAGACTGGAGAATATATTTTATCTGGCTCAGATGACACCAAGTTAGTAATTAGTAATCCCTACAACAGAAAGGTAAGGTGGTTTTAAAAACTCTATAATTTAATAAGAAAAAAGAAAATCAAGAAACCAGAGATCAAGCAGTTGTAAATAATCATGGAGTGGGCGATTGTAATAGAATATTCTTATTTTGCTAAAGTTTGTTAAATAATTTGGAAGTTATTATAGGCAGGTCCCATAGTTTCCTTAGGAAAACGTGCAATTTCCTTCAGTCTTTTGACTCTAGAATATTTAAGATTGCTTTATTTTATCCAAGTGGATAAAATTGCCCAAAGTGACATTAGCTCAATAAACTATTCTTTGGGTGGGGGGAGGGAAGACAATGGGATTTCTATTTTTTTTCTTTTATGCTCACAGAATCTAATCTTTAGCCATGCAGCTTAAGAAACTGGATTTTATCAGTTTACGAACAGTGCGTAGGTTCTAGTGACATGCTTCATGACCTTCAATCCAATAAGCTGAAATATCATGCTGAGTTTTAATTAGGATTGTGTTCTGATTTTTATTGGCTCTTCCTCTGACTTCACATGCAGAAGTATGCAACTATTTTTATATCAGTGAAAACATGGTGGATGAACAGTCTTATTTAACATTTGGAGTCTTACAGAACAAATTGTTCATGTATTGTTTTCTGCAAACAGTTAAGATATTTAAATAAATGTTTGTGATCCTTCAGCCTAAGAAAAGGATCATATCGAGGTTGTCCTTTATTAAAAGACAGGTTACAATTTTATGTCAGAGATAGCTTTACTTAATTATCCTGACTTAACAGAGGGAAACTTAATGTTTTCAAATTCTACTTCTCTTAGCTGTATTATTTCTAGGACAGCCTGTTTCTTCCAATAGAGAAATTTCCTGAAATAATGTGTTGTGGAATGCTTTTTGATCATCATTATCAGAATTTTAACGCTTATAATATACAAAACACCCATCTAGGTACCAATGGAATTTTTTTAAAAAGATACAGAGCGTTACTCTTTTAAAAAAAAAAAATTGTGGTAAAATACACATAACATAAAATTAACCATCTTAACCATTTTTAGGAGTTCAGTTCAATGATATTACATACATTCAGCATATTGTGCCACCATCACCTCTGTCCTAGCTAGCACTAGAACTCTTCATCTTGCAAAGCTAAAACTCTGTGCCCATTAAACAGTAACTCATTCACCTCTACCTGCAGCCTCTAGCAACCACCTTGCTACTTTCTGTGTCTATGAATTTGACTACTCTAGGGACTGCATCAAGTTCTAGGTACAACTAGTGCTATTGGCCTTGCATTCAATGTTAATGAACTTCATATGTGTTTATACAGTATTTGTCCTGTTGTGACTGGCAGATTTCTCCAGGTTCATCCTTGTTGTAGCATGTGTCAGGATATGCCTCCTTATTAAAGCTGAAGAATATGTCATTGTGTACATATCCATTCATCGATCAGTGGACACTCTGGTGGTTCCACTTTTTGGCTATTGTGAATAATGTTGCTATGTACATAGGCGTACAGATATCTCTCAAGATCCCTGCTTTCATTTCTTTCGTGAAAATGCCCAATGGCCTAATTTTAAAAGATCATGTTTCTTCTTTTTTTGCTTGTTTTTTTAAAAAATGTCATTTGCTTTCATGCATGGTTCCCAATAGATTATGTATATTTGAAAAGTGATTACTCTTCCACATTTCCAGTTTGAGAAAGAATTAATCAGACAGTACTTTTTAGGATTTTGAATGTAACAATATCTTTTCACATAGTAGTTTTAATAGTTCCAAATTTGGTATCATATAGGAATATTTGTTATTTTAAAACACTGATGATTTATTACGTAGGAAAATAGATTTTTGATCTTAGTTAAATTTGTTCTTATACTTTCACTCTTTTTAGATTCTGTGAGTTCATGATAAGATTAATTTATTGCAAATAAAAGTTTCTAAACACTTATTACATATGGATTTAAGAGATTAGAGGTATTTCTTATGGTATCATATCTTAATCATGTATATCATAGATCTCAAATAGCTAAAGAAGAGAAGTTTTGTTTTACAAAAATTACAGGCTAGTTGATTTGGACCAATTCTCCCACTGAAAACAACTGAAAAATGCTTGATTAAATACTTTTAAAGTTGTCCTAAAAGTAACAGATAACTGCCTTGATAGTAAGGCATTATCCCTCCAAAATAATACTCAGTCTTCTTCACATCTCAGAGGGAAAGTGTTGCGACCTGCACAACACAAGTCGTGGGAAGGCGAGGGAGGCGGCGAGGGTTAAACTATAATAAAGAGACAGAGACTCATATACAGTTAAATCACAGAGGACCAAGGGACTCGCAGTCGCAAGAGACTGGAGCCCCGAATTGGGTCGCCGACAGTATTTATTGATTACAGACAATGGACATCACATGATTAGGGGCAGGGTCTGTGAAACTCTTACACTATTTCAAAAAAATGATTCCAATACCCAATTATTTGTTCCAAAACAGCCGAAGCATATCGTCCCAAGATGACTAAGGTGCAGTATGTACCACCCGGAGGGAGAGAGCCCCTCAAGGTGAAACTATCCCATGAGCTGAGCAGAAAGAGCGTGATCTTATTGCTCTAATGGGCTTCTTTCACAATAAGGTGAAAGGGAGTAGCTGAGGCAAGCAGCAGCTTTCCATAATAACAAGAAGGAGGGGCAAGGCTCCCTCATATTATTACTTATAACAGCTCATTGGGATCCCAACGGGGTCCCGTCTGGCTTGAGTTGTCCCTCCCGTGAGGAATCTTACTTGTCGTTGACCACAGACCCTTCTCTTGAGGACCAGATGGAGAGACTCAGGATATTATAAAATCCATCCCAGAGAGGCACAGTCCCACAACTTCTTCTTTCCTTAGGGAAAGGTTAGAGGGGACAGACGGCTAGGCTGCTGTGTGACCACAGGAAAAAAAGAAAATTTGTGTGATTCTGATTTCTTTTTTTCTAATTATAATAGTTTGGAATCAAATGGTAATTTTTCATTGAGATGAGAATGTTAATGAGAATTTATTCCTGGCTATGATTGTATTGAATATGAATGTTTCTTTCTAGGAAATAATAAATTACCAAGAACTACTTCCTCTATGTATTTTAGGTTTTGACAACAATTCGTTCAGGGCACCGAGCAAATATATTTAGTGCAAAGTTCTTACCGTGCACAAATGATAAGCAGATTGTATCCTGCTCTGGAGACGGAGTGATATTTTATACCAATGTTGAGCAAGATGCAGAAACCAACAGACAATGCCAATTTACGTGCCATTATGGAACTACCTATGAGGTACAGTAGTATTATGGTTGTATATATGATATATATGTATATGTTTTTTTGTAAATGTATGTACGTACATATGTGTAGATTTGTGTATGTTTATATACACACAATGCATGTGTAGGGAAAGAAATTGTTGACAGAATATCTAGATTTCAGTTGAGAAAATGGATCTTGATAAGCTCATGAATAAAGTGAAGCAATAAGATGTGAGTTGTAGAAATAGGGTTTGTAATTGCTTGAGCAACCATACTCTAAGCAAACGGATGTCAGCTTTCAAAGATGCTTCTGTTGTGTTTCAGAGCTCTTTATGGGCTCTAACCTCTTCACCACTTCCTACTGTCTTGCATAAAGTCATGGCTGTTCTATTGGTCTCTATGTCTGTCTTTACACTGGTACCATAGTGTTTTAAATACAGTAGTGTTGTAATATGCTTTGAAATCAGCAAGTGTGAGGCCTCCAGCTTTGTTTTTCTTTCTCCAGATTGTTTTGGCTATTTTGTGTCCTTTGAGTTTCCATAAGAATTTTAAGATGTTTTTTTCTGATTCTGTGAAAAAGGCCATTGGTATTTTGATAGAAATTGCATTAAATCCAATATTTTAACAATATTAAGTCTTCCAATTCATGAACACAGTATGTCTTTTCATTTGTGGCTTCTTTAATTTCTTTCAGTAATCTTTTGTATTTTTAAGTGTACAAGTCTTTCACCTCCTTGAATAAATTTATTCCTAGGCTCTTTATTCTTTTTGATGCTACTGTAATGAGGTGGTTTTCTTAATTTTCTTTTCAGATTGCTTATAAGATATATGCATTTAAGATCATGTCATCTTATCGGATAATTTTACTTCTTCCTTTCCAATTTTCACGTGTTTTATTTTTTGTTGCCTGATTGCTCTAGCTAGAATTTCCAATACCATATTGAAGAGAAGTGATGAGAGTGGGCATTCTTACCTTGTTCCTGATCTTAGAGGGAAAGGTTTCAATTTTTCACTGTTGACTATGATATTAGCTATGAGCTTCTCATACATGGCTTTTTGAGAGATCGTTTTGAGTGCTTACATTAATTCAGCATCTTAAAGTTTTCTTAAACATTATCAGAGAAGAAAATTTTATATTTATAATACATTTATAAATTCACATCCAGAAAACATAAAAATTAGGCTTTGAATAGTTGGAACAAGTCTCCTAGAGGAGAATTTTTCTTATCAAAATTGTTAGTTTATAATTTTAAAGAACTTTGTATTTGCAGGTACATTAATTTCAAACTTCAAAGTAATGAGTCATATTAATTCAACAATTCTTGCATATTTCTATATGTATTGTACTGTTTTGAGTCATGGTATGGGTAAGTCATAAATAATTAAAAGAAATAGTTTAGTTGCCTTTGCCTTAGTCATTTTGTGAGACAGTAGCACTGTTTTTCAAAGCCATCTGTTTAAATGTTCAATAACATTAGCTGGACTTTTGTTTTCATCTTCAGATTATGACTGTACCCAATGACCCATATACTTTTCTCTCTTGTGGTGAAGATGGAACTGTTAGGTGGTTTGATACACGCATCAAAACTAGCTGCACAAAAGAAGATTGCAGAGATGTAAGAATCAAATTTTTGTATAAGTGTTGCAATATTTTTAAGATTATAATTAAAATTGAACAGTAAGTTATCTCTGGTTTATGAGATTATGGGTAAATTTGAAAAATTTTGTTTCTGTAAAATCTTCAATAAGCACAGTTTTTGTTTTTGTTTTTTTTAATAAGCACAGTTTTGTAATGAAAAAATTAAATTGTTAATAGTGAAGTTAGGGAACTTATATTTTAATTGTACATTTCAAATGTATTTATGGAAATGTGTTTAATTCTTCTGTATATGCTCTAGCATTATAAAAACTTGAAGGATTTGTCAATATATCCTATTTAGTTGTGGAGATAATTTGGATTTACCAATAGCAGTGATGAAAGCATGTAGGTTTAGTGTCTTCTTTTTGTTTTTACCCTGACCTTTAAACCAAGAATTATATGTTATCTTTTTAAAAGAATAATAAGATACCATTCCATCAGTACGTTCTTTCAGATTTAGCTCACTTGTCTAAGGATGTTGATTCACTATCACTTTTGTATTTTAGGTACTATTTTAAACTTGAAAAAGGACTGAGAAATCATATAATGACCCTCGATAACTGACCCCAAAATATTATTTAGAAACAGTAGCTTTTTTCTCATGTCATTTGAAGTACTAAATGAAGTAAGAAAGTATTGCTAAATACATTTTTACTGAAAGTTACCCACCCCTCCATAAAAAGAAGAATTACTAGTAATCAGGTTAAGTTACTATTGTTAAAATTCTTGGGGGGAGAAGGATTATTTTTTATATTGAAACAGAGAAGAAAATGGAAAAAAAATAGAAATTAAAAAAATGTTTAATGTACAATTTTGAGTCAGTTTTTATGTTTCTCACACACACACACACCCCTCCTTCCCCCGCAGGAAAGCATTGAACAGAAAGGCAGAAATAAGTTCAAAATATCAGGTTGTTTATTAGTGGCATTTGCTTTATCTGTTTCTTAGTAAATGGTAGGTACTAAAATTTGTTATGCCAAATTCTTTTAAGCTGTATTTATGTAGTAGGATTTAATTGGACTTTTATAACCAAAACCCTGTAAAAATAAAGATGAAAGTAAGGTTAGTAAATGAAAATGTTGTGATTTAAAAACATGGCTGTACTAGGAAGAGAGAGGAGCTTTAGTCACAGACAAAATGGTACAAAATTAATAGAATGCCTTAAGGCTATGTATTTGGGGTGACAGCCATTGCATTTTCTTAATGCTTCTATAGCATTAGATAAGTAGTGATATTATAGCAAAATCTGTCTTTTACAGAGTTTGTATATATGTTTGTACTTTGTTTTTGAACTGGTAAGGAGAAAGATTTGCAAGTCAAGAAAAGGATCAAAGTTTAAAATCAGCTAATAATGTTTTTGTCAATATTTTAGCAGCAACAATTATAATTAAAATATTAGGAGTACCATATAAAATAATCATTAGTACTTATCGTAGACAGAGGTAGAGTATATCTCCGTCTTTACTGTCCAGTGAGCCCCACAAACCAGGTACTTCTAATGTAATTAGCAACTTGGTGACACATTATATAGGTAATGTATGTGTTTTCCACATTTCTAAAGATGTTCATTATTCATGAGTATGGGGATATTTAGGAGGCATTTCTGAGAAATAATTCAAGTTGCATTATATCATTACTTAAAATGTAATTAGTTGTGGGAAAGGGTTTAAACTGTGGTAATATAAATAATGCGTTTCTTGAATTATTACCAGCTTTCTGTAGCTGCTGTTGAGCTAGCATAATTTGTTGTTTGAGTTTTATATCTGGGAACAATTTTTACTTTTTCCTCTTCAAAATGTATTTTGCATTACTCAAATATTGGTTGTTTTTAAAATTCTATTTTAGTTAAATTTAGTATTTTCATATTTTGATTGGTTCATAAGGAAAACATACAACATTAAAAGTCAGTTTTGGAGTTGTATAACAAACTGTAAAGGAAAACAGAATTTTCTTAGAGTGATAAACTGCTGAGGAGGAATATTGATGGAGTGTATTTTTATTTTGCTTTCAGGTAAGCTGAATGTGTTAGAAACACTGATAGAAATCTGAAAAATACATTTAAAAAAACACAAAAAACCATGTAGTTTTCTCCCTCATTGTCATACCGTACTGCCTGAATTAGGGTTTCGGAGAAAGGTTATTTTCTTCTAATTGAAGGGGAAATGTTGTAAATATAGTATCATCTCTATTGTAGAGCATTATGTGACTGGTATTATGTTATTTTTGTAGGATATTTTAATTAACTGCCGACGTGCTGCGACTTCCGTAGCGATCTGTCCACCGATTCCCTATTACCTGGCTGTGGGTTGTTCCGACAGCTCAGTGCGCATCTATGATCGGAGAATGCTGGGCACGAGGGCTACAGGTAAAAAGATATATGTGGTAAAGACAAGACAAGATGCTGGTAGTTCAAAGAGGAAATCTTGGTGACATTTGCAATTTTAAAATGTCATTCATTTGACATAAAATTCAGTAAGTCAGATGTATTTGAATAAAACGTATGATAAAAAAATAGCATTTCACCAAGTTTTTATGTCCTTTTACAGGGTGATACTTTCGCAGTTTATCAGTTTAAAAAGTTATAACAGTTACTGTATAGTCATTCCTCAGTATCTGCAGGATGGTTCCCAGACCGCCCTGGGAATACCAAAATGCAGGGTCATTCAAGTCCCTTATAAAACGGCTTAGAACCATACACACATTCCATGCAACAAAAATGCTGTTTTCCTGTTCAAGCTCTAGATTTGAAACCCGTGGATATGGAGGGCCAACTGTATTGGTTTCTTAGGGTTGTCACAGCAAATTACCTCAAACTGAGTGGCTTAAAAGAAATTTCTTCTCTCACAGTTCTGGAAGCCACGCATCTGAAATCAGGGTGTTGCAGATTTGTTTTGTGCTGGAGAATCTGTTGTGTGCCTCTCTGCTAACTTCTGGTGGCCACTGGCAATCCTTAGCATCCATCCCTTGGCTTTTACACATATCCTTCAATTTCTGCTTTCGTACGCACCTGCGTTTCTCCCGTGTGTGTCTGTGTCCACATTTCCCTGTTCTGATGAGGATGTCACTCATACCGGATAAAGGCCCACCCTCATCCAGGATGACCTCTTCTTACTGATTACATCTGCAAAGACCCTATTTCCAGATAAGCTCACATTCTGATGTGCTGAGTGGATGTGAATTTTGGGGGAACGTTATTTAGTCCACAGCACTTGGCTTTCCTAATTTCTCTTTGCCAGTTTTTTAATTAAGAGGATAATAGTAAGCAGGATGGAGAGAAAAGCTAGGATAGAACAGTAACTTGGGTGTGTGGTCACGTATCACGTGTGTTTATGCCGGTGCAGCCCGTTACAGTGCTGGTAAATGATGCTCCAGGCCTGGGTTCCTCTGCTGTAGGATCACACCGCCTCTGCGCTTCCCAACTCAAAGCTGGCTTCCCTTAGACTGTTCTCAATGAGGGAAGGCCAGGGGTCCTTACGCACGCACACCACAGACATCAACTACATGTGCACTTCTATTTCTAGATTTACATATAGTCACGTATTGTTATGTTATGAAACATAAAAGTGGACTTGGCCAGAAACCAACACAATGTCCACTCATTGTCAATTTATGTCCATTGAAAGTGGATATTGGTTATCGAAATGGGAAGACCTGGCAGGATTTTTGTTTTTTTGTATTTTTTGGACTAGGACTATCAGGAGTCTTGTCTATTTGGATATGTACATTTAGGGGAAACAGTATTAGTATATGCAATTATAGGCCTAATTACTGTTTCTCAACAGATGGGATGCAGTGACATTTTGGGCAGGGCAAGATCTCATTGTGCAGGACTGTACAGCTTGGTGGGATCCCTGGGCCCCCCAGGACGCAAAGTGCCTGTTGTACCTCCCCACAACCCCGACGTCGTTTTGTATTGATGACCTCCAAATTTAATTAAAATTGGAATAGTTTCCCCACTGTTATCTTGTAAGAGGAAAATTTCAGGACAGTCAGAAATCTTTTAGGAACATAAAGTAAAAAGTAAATCGCTTTAAAAGGATACTGTCCTGTTTTATCCAGTATGTTAATAAATATCAGCTTTCCTATTTATATTATGAAATTATATTAATTTGGGGGGAATTTTTGGAGGATTATTTAGTGTGAGATAATCATAAATTATTTAATTGATTACATAACTCATATTTCCAGGAAAACATTTATGTAATCTGGAATTTCAGACAATCATGAAAATTTTTTTTGAAGATAATATTTCCTTTATACTGTGTTACTTTTTATTTTGTTACAAAATCTGGTTATTGAAAAAAGAGCCTCTTCTAGATATAGAATGCGATAGCTTGGATTTACATTGCTATATTAAATCATGTGTCTCATAATTTAGGTTGACTCTTAGAAATGTTTTTCTTTAAAAACATGAATTTTAAATAGCTTGCTTTTTTCTTACTTAGGGAATTACGCAGGTCGAGGAACTACTGGAATGGTTGCCCGTTTTATCCCTTCTCATCTTAATAATAAGTCCTGCAGGGTGACATCTCTGTGTTACAGTGAAGATGGTCAAGAGATTCTTGTTAGTTACTCTTCAGATTACATATATCTTTTTGATCCAAAAGATGATACAGCACGAGAACTTAGAACTCCTTCTTCAGAAGAGAGAAGAGAAGAGGTAAGTTTACTCAAAAGCATATTCACTATTTGTTTCAGAAAACATTAATTCAGTGACTCCTGGGTCCTGAAAGGCTTAAAAAATTAGAATTAATTCTTAAGGCATTGACAGTCTAGGAAAGAAGGCCTGAAACATCCATGAAAGAACAGGAGTGAATAAATAATGAAGGGGAAGGCTCTAGAAAAAAACCACTGTGAAATCATTTTAAAGAGAAAATATTTAAGAGCAAGATGTTTCTCTAACTTCGGGGAGGCACAGCAGCAGCAGGAAAGATCGACACCTCTCCCAGTTGCAGAAAAGGCAGTTACGAGGGTAGGAAACGGGATGTGCAGACGCCAGGAGACTAAAGGTTTGTGTCATGCACCTGTTACCGTATGCTGTTCCCATGTGAACAGTGGTCCCTCCTCTCCCGATCTGCCCCTTTCACAGCTATGAGCGTGTGATATTATCCCTAGGGACATTTCACAAAATACAGGTGAGTGAGGCAGTGGTATGTTCAAGTATACACATACACACACACTGATGCACAGACTTGAGTTATAAAAGACAAAAAGCAGAAGTAATGTATCCTTGACAGTACACAGCAGTAGCCAAATGTTTGCTCTAACCTGTTTAGCTTCTTTCCCCGACATGTTTTTCACTTTGGCTTTTTTATTTTATAATGTCCGATGTTTAATCACTTTACTCTTTGGCTTTTGAAATATCTTTTGAAATTTACCATTGCTTTTTATTAATTATTAGTGACTTTTTGGTATCGGCCCAACTCCTATACCTGGACATATTTTAAAGGTACTAAAGAACCAAGATTTTGTAATTCCTAGGAGATGCTGAACAATACTCATTTCTTAAAATTACAGATTTAAAGGGCTTTAAAAAAAAAATCAAGAAAAAAATCAAGATTACTTTGTAAATATATTTTGGGATTTAAAATGTGACAATGTATTTAAGTGAATTAGGAAATTCACAAAGAGCATGATGGTTAATGAAAGCTATGAGTTTATCGGTCTGATTGAAAACATGGCCTCTGCTCTGTCATTCTGTCTTTGCTGTGTAATTTCCTCTTGACATACATACTTCAGTAAGATTATAGTCAAACTTTGTGACTGTTACATAATGAAAGAGTTGGAAATGCAGAAACATTTTAAGTGGGCCAACTAGGTTTTATACCATAGAATACTTAGCGGAAAGATGTTTATATAATCACAGTAAATGAGGCTGAGTCATGAACAGTGGTGTGGGGTTTTTTCTGAATGTGTTTTTTCTCAGTATCCTTCGGTGAATTAGCTAAAATGGGAAAAATAATTATAAAAATTGATTAAAATTATAAAAATAAATCATGCTTATTGTAATAAACCAAACAATTCAGAGGTATATTAGAAGAAGAAATTAATAATCTGTCTCTATCTTTATCCCACCATCTTTTCTTTTAGTGTTTTATGCTAAATCCTTGACAGTAGTGTTCAGACAAACTTAACTCACCAAATACTTATTGGGTGCCTACTATACACTAAGTCCCATATTAAACTTTAGGACATCAAGGACAATTGTGGTAAGGATATGGCCTGTCACTTGGGAACTTCCATTTTAGCAGAAGTATAGACATAAATAAACAAACATGTGAAACTTAAAAATGATGCAATTATACAGAAGAATTATGTTCCATATAAGTAGACCAAAGGAGAGGATAATTGATTTTGATTGGGAACATAAGAAAAGCTAGAGCAGGGTTTTAAAGTATGAGTAAAAGTTTAATGTACGATTTTTTCTTTTGTTTCCATTACATTTTCTTAATTTAATTTATGGAGGCCTCTTTTTATTTCCTCATCTCTTCTAATAATTTATTTCATTTTTCCTTTATTTAGTATATTCTTTTGTCATATTCAATTGTTTGTTTTTTACTTCTCATTTCCTTTATTTTTATATCCTTTTTTCTTTTTACTGTCTTTTGTCTTTTTCCTCTAATTTTTTTGCCATTTCCCACCTGTGCCACCTCCTTATTGGACTGCTTTGTCGAATACAATCTCTTTCTCCTGGCCCCTGTAGTTTGTCCCTAAAATATCTAGCCCAAATCTGTAGTATCACTCACCACTCTGACTACCCTATGACCCTGGTCCAAGGCCTCAGCATTATTCTAGATTATTCTGGCAGCTTTCTAACCCGTCCCCCTGCCTCACCCCCCACAGCCCTTTAGCTACACAGCAGCCCAAGTGATCCTTTAGAATTTAAGTCAGATTATAAGACTCTTCTGATTAGCACTCCAAGTGGCTCCCCATTTCACTCAGAGCCAAACTGAGGTCCTTACCATGGCTTCAGGAACTTGTAACATCTGGTTCTTAGGCTTGCACTGCTGTCTGCTTTGTCTCCTGTGCTCTAGCCACTTCTCTTTGCTTACACAGGCTTCTAGCTTAGGGCTTGGGTTTACTCTGCACGGTGTTTCCTCGGCATCTTTCCTATTGCTCTGCCACCTCACTTGCTTACTCAGTGAGAAGGCAGGGTGATGGGAAGACTGCTAGACTTAGTGTATGCTGTGAGTGTTGAGCAGATGAGTTTTCTCCTCACCGTTTAGTTACGACAGCCTCCAGTGAAGCGTCTGAGACTCCGTGGTGATTGGTCAGACACTGGACCCCGAGCAAGGCCTGAGAGTGAACGAGAGCGGGACGGTAACTATTCTTCGGTCCTCTTTTCTTTCTTAATATGGCTTTTAAACATTAGTATTCTACCTTGTGTCCAATTTTTTCCCTAGTATAAGTGATGCTGTAACAAAATCCGTGTACATCTGTCTTAGCAGACGTGTGCAAGTGTATCTTAAGATATAATTCCTAAGAGTGGAATGGCTGGGTCACTGGATAAGTGCACTTTAAGTGTGATAGTTATCAAATTACCCTCCCCAAAGTACTGCTTGACATTCCCACTGAGAGTGTGAGAATGCTCACTGTCCCATAAGACATTGGGCTTTACCAAACTTACAAAGTTTTACCTTTTTATTAGATATAAGTAGAATGAAAACTATCAGTTTCCAACCTGAGAGTTTTATAATAGCACATAATTTCCCCCCGCTTCTATCTGGTTCCTTTGACAAGCATAAGAAACTAAGACGGCATACTTTAAAATAGAATTAATCTATGTGTGTTTTAATAAATGAATCGGTAGCCAAAATCTTAATTCTAATGAATTCTGAAATCTTTTAAGATCAAAAGCTTATTTCCCAATATATTATCCTTAGTATTTTTAAAGATATATTTAAATACAAAGCTACATTACATAAAAGCAATAAAGTATAAAATAAATTCTATTTTCATAGGAAATTCAAGAACAGATCATTTCTATTTTTAATTATATGATTGTAGAGGAGAATTGTCACAGTTTTAATTTGGTGCCATACTTAATATGAAAATGCTCTTAAGAAAAAACTTGCATGAAGGAGGAAAAGGGGGGAGAGAAGAGACAAAACACTTTCTGGTTTCAGTATTTCACATATGTGGAATTTGCTTACAGTAAATGATGAAAACAAATTCAACTTAAGGAAATTTACATTGGAGGACAAACCTTTCTTTCAATCTGCTCAATGTGTAATACACGAGCCCTTTCTGCTGTGCACTCTTGGAACTAAAGGTCTGGGTTGTGGTTGGGGTAGAGGTGTGGCGGCACCTAAGAATAGCCTCAGATGTAGGAGAGGTAAGTACTGTGCTTGAGGAATCCCAAGTGCAGAGGGAGAGCCACTCATTTAAACATTTACTATGAAATGTGATGATAGGTCTAGTAGATTTTTCGTATATTCATAGAATTTATTTGGGCAATTGGACTGCTTTTAATAGCTTTCATTTTTAAGGCCCTCAAATCTAGGTTTTCTCATTACTGCAAGATCCTGACTTATTACCAAGTTCCCTAATAAGACCTGTGTTGTCGTAGGAGAGCAAAGCCCCAATGTGTCATTGATGCAGAGAATGTCTGACATGTTATCAAGGTGGTTTGAAGAAGCAAGTGAAGTCGCACAAAGCAATAGAGGACGCGGACGATCTCGGCCCAGAGGTAATTTTTTTTATTAATTAAAGTCATCAGAAAGCTGGCAAAAACTTGATTGACGTCGGGTTTATTTATATCATCTAATTTATACCATGTTTTATACCTACAGTAATATAAGGTTTTTACTGTTGTGTGAAGCAGCAGAGGATAAAGAGTATCAGGTACAATTTGTCCCTTTAGATTCTACTAGTTCTAGCCCTTAGGTTTTCTTTTTCTCAAAAAAAATAAGAGCATATGATATTCCCCATTTAAAGTCCTTTTTGTTTGCACTCTGAGAGTAGAAATGTATGAAACTCGATAGATAAAAAAATTTTGTACAATTGAATAGTTTCTCCTTTCGGTTACTTATATGCATTGTTTATTAATTACTGTTTCTGGTATTAGCTGACCTGTTTTCATATCTTTGTTCACTACTTTCCAGCTTTGTGGTCTTTGGCAAGTTACTTATCTCTGTCAAAAATGAGGCGTATAAAAGTTAACTCCTAAATGTTTTAAATCCCAGAATAAAAAGTATCTACTGAATGTCATCCATAAATGTTTCTTGTTAACTTCTGTGTATCAGTTAACTTTCTTAAAAATTCCTTGGACTGGATTTGCTAAAGAGTTATTAAATTTATGCTTAAATATAAACTAAGAAACAACTTAAATCGTGGTGATTAAGAGAAAAAATACTTTATAGTCTATGGTAGTTGTATCTTGTAAGACATGAACTTGGTTTGTCCACTCCATTTTTAATAAAAATCTAGATTTGAAGTAAAATTAGGGGAAATTTGAATGTTTATTGAGTATTAATCATTCCTGGCAGATAGCAGGAAGCCTAGCACAAAACACAGTGGACACTCAAGCCTTGTGAATTCTAACAGCTTCGTGTTCCTCTAGAGCAGGGGTGTCCAAACTGCGGCCCGCGGGCCAACTGTGGCCCGCAATCCATTGTTAATTGGCCCGCAGCAAATTCCAAAAATATATATAGTTTACTTAAATAAACCAGGTGAGGCAATATGTACTTCACCTCGAGTGAGTGGCCCGGCTGTTTGTGTATTTTACCGCGTATGGCCCTTGGTGAAAGACGTTGAAAAAAGTTTGGACAGCCCTGGTCTAGTGGGTAAAACATTACTGCTGATGAAATGGGAGTCAGGAACTCAGTTCGCCTCTGGCCTCTTTGTGGGTTCACTCTTCTTAATACAATTTTTATTACGTATTTTACCAAGGACATGATGTTACAAAGTGGGAATATATCGATATAAATCCATTATCCATCTATTATAGCAGAATCATCATCTTTAAATTGAAGGGACTGCATGTTATTTATAGACATCTCACAAGCTGTTATTTGGCTTTCTCTAAGTGAAGCTGCCATATTGAGCATTTTGCTTAAAAGATTGATTATTTTAACAATAATGTGCTGTAAGATGGAGCTTTAGCCCTCTGGATTAGCCTCTTTGGTCAAAAGGACCAAACCACCAGTGGGTGCTTTAGATTTCCTATGTATTATATATCTCTGTGTGTGTGTGTGTGTGTGTGTGTGTGTGTGTGTGTGTGTACGTGTGTACGTGTGTACACGCATATGCAAGTGTGCATGTATTTTTTGAACATACCTGTTTTGAGTACTTGGTTTTAGAGAACATTTAGTAATTGAACTTGCACTAACATGTGCTTTTTGAAGGTGCAACGAGTCAGTCAGATGTTTCGACTCTTCCTGCCGTCCCGTCCAGTGCTGATTTGGAAGTGGGTGAAATGGCAATGGACGTAGATGCTCCAGCCGAGCAGCTTCTGCAGCCGTCTGTGTCCTCTGCAGCGTCCGCTCAGGCTCACGCGACCGCATCTTCTGTGGCAAGACCTCAATCGCCTTCTCTGCTATCTTCTCCAGACAGTGAACAGAGGCAGCCTGTCGAGGCGTCTGGACAGCACACACACCATCAGTCTGGTGAGGATGTTACTCTTTAAATAGGCAGTGGGTCATCTCAGTTTCCCATCATGAAAACTTCGTTATGGGCTGTTTGGAAAGATACTAACTCACATCACCTTGTTCCTGCTGGAGGAAATGATCCAAATGTATACATGCAACTTAAGCACCAAATTCTTGGGTGCCTAACTTGCATGAATTTTAACAAGCAGTAGGAATCTTCCACTGACATAAGACAATTTTTAAAAAATATAGGTGCCAGCAGATAGTGTTTTAATAGAGTTTAATACACTTGTCTTAAAGATTATTTTTATAGGCCGTTTTAGGCAAAATATCCTTCTAAACCTATGTGGCTGTTAGTCTGTATTAAAGTAATGGTGAAAATATAGCCTTAATTATTATTGGTTCCATTGTATTTATATTTTTGATTATTTTCCTCAAATCATGGAACACTCTTAATATATTTTATGTGGTGCATTTGCTATGTTCTCCAACATATACAATTTGCCAAAAGAATTAATCATCCTATATTTACATGAGAAAGAATTGTTTTAACAAATCTTTGTCTTCTTGGTACTTGATATTAGTAGAAAAATTAACTCCTAAATTCTGTTAAAATACTATTTTCCTCAATATTATAAGTCTTCCTGTTCAGCTTTCCTCCCCCCAAACTATGGGTTGTACTAGTATTTATAACAGTAAATTTCAACAGATAACATCTATAGTTTACTTAGCATTTTAACTGTATAATATATGTAATTATAATAATCAGTAAGATATTTATTCATATTTTTCTTTGGGTTCTAAGGAAACATTTTACTTGATATATAACCAAAATATTAGCAACTAGAGATATAGCTGGCAGGCCTAAGCTGTAACCTATAAAAAATTCCTAACAGCTTAGCTGCCAAGCTGTCACTTTATTCTTGCTTCTCTGGAATCTGATACCAGATTGCCAAATATGGGGTGTTTTAAATTAAGCACTCATTTATCAGTATATCCCATTTTTGGTAATTCATTTTTAGTTTCTATGGGAATAGAAGCCAGAGTCAATTACGGAACTGTTAAGACTTGTGTACAATTTATCTATAATAATAAGCTAACACTGAGTTATAAAATCAGGTTTTCTACACTCTAATTGATAGTTAGGATTTCCACTTATGGGAAAATAAAATATTTTGGAGGGTTTGGGAAGTAGGGGCAGAATCAGTTAAAAGTTTTCTTCTCAAAGCAGGTAAAATTAGTAAAAACAAGAATTTTTAAAGTGATAGCATTCTTGGAAATGTTCTTAAAGATTTTGATCGGTTATAAGTTATCAGGAAAACTTAGCAAGACTCCCAGCTCATGTTCACGTTCCACTGAATCTTAACTCATTCCAGTTATTTCTTAAACACATTTCTGAGTATTTAGAGTTTTCTTTTTCTTTTTTTGTTATAGATATGTAACACATTTTAATACTACATTTCAAATTACTAAATGCCTATCCATATTTATTGTAAATATTAAATACCACAATCGTTTGAAATAGGGAAAACATTTGTGATGATCATATAATCATTGTTTGAACATTACTTGTCACCTTTGCCTATACATTTTTCAAAGAAAGTAAGGAAATATTTTTACCTGATAGATTATTAAAATAATTTTGATTGACTAAACCATGGAAAATTGGAGTATTTCCATGTTACTACCATAGTATTGCTATTGAGGAAAGTGATTTGATGTTAGATGTAACATCTAAAGATGATGTCTAATTGTCTGGACAGTAGGCCTTTCATTATCCCAGAGCCCAACATTTAACAAGGACTTAATGTTTTGTTTTGTTTCTAATCTCTCATACACTTCCAAGTCCAGAAGGTTTGTGACAGTGGGAATTGTCCATGCAGTGGGTGGGAGTGTCATCTTAGAGCCATGATTTCTATCACTGCCTTGCATAAGAGATAGAGAAAATGAAAAAGTGTGCTTCTTGCTTTGCTGTGGAAACCTCTTTATGTAAATGTTTATGCCTTGCCTTCATGTCCCGTGTATTTCCTCTGTCACTTCAGCTGGGGTGGAGGAAAGGGACATAGAGAATGTGAAAACTTACCTGACAAAACTCCCATTCTGATTGATCCTACAAAAGAAAAAAAAAATCAGACTCCTTCCCGAGGTCCCACACCACCTGCGTGGCCTGGCCCTTGCCTCCTCTCCAGCCTCATCTCACTGCACTCTCACCCCTGCTGATCATCCCACTTTCTCCTGTTTTCTTTCAGCCCCTCGAGTGTGCCAAGTTCTTTTCTGCCTCTCTATGACTCCGAGCCTTTGTATTTACTGTTCTTTGCACCTGAGAAGCTTTCCCCCTGGCTTATCATATAGCCAACTCCTTTTTTCTTGGGTCTCAGCTCAAGTGTCACCCAAGGCAGGTCTTTCATAACTACCCTAGCTAGATTGATCTTCTTTTTCTACCCTCCCTAAATTTTTATTCTCTTTTATGTAGCCCTGTTTATTTCCTAAAAAGCACTTGCAAATTTTTGTAATTATTTTGTTCAATTTTGATTGATTTGTTTATGACTTATTGTCTCTTGCTAGAATAGACTCCCATAAAGAAAGACAGACATTATCTATCTTGTTCTACACAAGCCTTTTTTGCCCCAAAATAGTCTCTAAAGATATTGTTAAGACGATCTGTTATTTTTTAAGCGGATATAAGCTATGTAGGATATATTTAGCTATCTTTTAGTCTCTGTAGTCTCGGGCCACTTCATTCATTCTGGATGTTTCCAGCAGGCTGCCCAAATGAGGTGCCGTGAATGAGGATTTCGTTGTGGATCGTTTTTGGATCCATTGTTTGCCCGTGGCAATTCAGACCACATCAGACTGAATGCATTTCCTACTTTGTTCAAAAGTATTTTAAGGTAACTTACAGAAATAGTTTTTAAAAATCATTTTTATAAATGATGAGATTAGGATAAACAAATTCGAGTAGAAAAAAACGAAATGATGCAAGGAGTGAGGTGAGCGTACCAAAGGCAACAGCTGAAGAACAGAGTGTCCAGAAGGCCGCTGAGACCGCTTCGGGCTTGTAGCTGAATTAGGATGAGAAATACACTCGGGGAGAACCTGAAATTAGTGGATAGGGTTTTTTTGTTTTTTTTCACTTCTTTACCTTTGTATTCTTGAATGTTGTTTTAATTCATCTAGTCAGACCTTTTGAAAACGTATTCTACATACATACCACAGAATTTAATCAGACATTTGGATTCTTATACGTGGTACTTAATAAAACACTGTGGTTATACGATTATCTAGTTAAAAACGAGAAAGGTGTGAATATGAACTGAATCTACATAAGTTAAAATGAAATCTTCACAGTTTTATTTATAAAAGGTATCTCAAAGTAATTATAAAATACTGTCTTCTTTTTTCAATAATACCTATCAGACGTCGCTTTTCGTTTCTAAATTAAGCCTGGAAATGTCTTCATTTCATGTGTTTGTAATTTTTTCCCATGGTGATGAGAGTGTTAGATGAGGCCATCATTCCAGCATGTTAACAGCTTTTTTCTTTGGTTTCATTTTAATTTAAACCAAAGGATATGATTCAAGAAGGTGGATTTTGGGGTTGCATAGGGATATCAGTATATACAAAATTAGGTTTGGAGACTTCCCTTGAGAAGTGAGTTACCTAAAGGATCCCTGTTCATTAAGATAGTATGTGATAATGGTCCTGTTTACTTACAAATAATTGTGCTCAGATTTACAAATTTATTTAGGTCTGTTCAGAATCTTTATAGCTGAATTGAGCTGTGCAGAAAAATTGCTGGGGAGACCAGAACTCTGTTGTATAGTAAATCAAAGCAAATCTTTCAAGGCCCAAGGATCCAGACTACAGCTTCCTTAGAGGGTGTCAAGGTCCACCCAGATTAGGTGCAGGGCGTTTATACATTAGAAACAAGTGGAAACACTAGGTTAATGGCCACTTTGAGGCAACTAGAGAAGAGACCTTGGAAGTCAGTAAAGGAGTGACCAGTTCTGGGAGAAAGAATGTACCGGGATCGCCTGGTCCCAAGGAGGATTGATAGCAGGCAGGCAAAGGACCCCCAAATTCGATGTGAAAGTAACCCAGTGTCCGAGACCAAAGATCCTGGCTGTTGGAGGGGCAGGACACGAGGTTAGAACCAAGTTGTGTCAACTGCGGTTTGACCCACCAGTTGTTCTCCTGTCTCAATGGGAATTAAGTCATTGGAAGACTGGCCTGGAGTCTTCCAGAAAGTACCAAGAATAGAGTTAGTAGTTTCAGGAGATGGAAGTACAAATTTCCCGTTAGTAATTTCTTGACACATTGTTGAGGGTTTTGTTGTTTGTTATTGTTGGTGTTTAATTCAACCCAAAGGTATTCATTTTATTCACTTTCCATTTTGTCTTTTGTTAACAAAACTAATTCTCCAGGCATTTATTCACATTATAAATTACATACGTATGTGTATACATTTTTAAAAGGATATGATGAGGGTGTCTTTTACCTGCCTTTAACATGTCAAATTGCTGGCAGAAATATTTGCTTACTCTGCTATGTGTAGTCGGAAGTTTTAATTCAGTAGTTGCCTTTCCCAGCTAGCTATGTGTTGGCTTCTTCTCCTACCTCATTTTTTTTTTTAACCTAAGGTGGGGAAGGGAAAGCCACCATACAACCAGCCTTAAAAGCAAGCGAACAAATTCTTCTTTACAAAGCGCTGAAGCATTGAATAAATGGTTCATGACATTATCATAGCTAAATCTTGATTTTCCAAGTTAGAGAACGTCGGTGCTTGCATTTAGAGTCTGCTGTTCATGTGCTACTTCACCTAGAAAGTCTAGGATGGAGACTCTTAGATCCCCATCACACGTTTGGCTGTGCAGGAGAGAGGGTTTGGAACAAGAATGAAATTGGGGGAATTTTTTTGTGACTTCTCTAAAACTAGCAAAATTTGACATATGTAATCTCTCTCTTCATGGTAATTTCTTTTGAAGTGTAAAATGACAAACTTTATGGCTGTACATTCATGCTCTGTGCCGCGAAAAGCATTGCTATTATGCTGGCAATAAATATGGTATATGATACACCTAAAAAGAAGACACTATGTCATTGAGCATCACAAGTTTTTTCTCAGTGAATACTATTCTTCTTAGTACCGGAGAATCTCCTAGGAAAAACTAGCAATGAGTGACTATACTTGAATTGGGAAATCTTAACTGCCAGTTGGCTAACTGAATGAAATTTTTTATAAATAAATAGATGACATGGTAAAGAGAGGTTAATATAATGTCTCTGGCATGATCGATTCTTGAAACAGTTAACCCAATTTTGCACCCTTATAAATGTACGTACAGGAGGCTGAAAGTTATTTGGTGGTTTGTAATTTGCGGCTGGTGTCTCTGAGAGAAATTGTGTGTGCTCCCATCATCAGGTCGACAGAGATAGCTGTGGTGTGCTACTATGTCAAATCTACCCGTGTTTTCTTCCACCCTTTTGGGTATGGTGGGTGATGTTTTTGTGCCCCTATCTAAAACCTGTTCCCTCCCCTTATCCCCTGCAGCTCGTCTCCTTTGGTCTCTCAAGGACATCCTGCCTGCATTTCCCACTTCTTACCATGCGTCATTCTTCTTCTCCCAATTCAACATTGTCCATCAGCATACAAACATATGTATTATCTCCCAAAGTGAAACCAGTCCCGCTGACTCATTAGCCCCCTACCAACAGTCATCCATTTGTCTGTTTCCCATTGGTGGCAAGACTCCGAGTATATATGCTTAGTGGTTCCTTATTACTTCCCCTTTCTCGTGGACCGTTTTCAGTCAGGTTTGGGCCCCTGTGGTTTCACTAAAACAGCTCTAGTTAAGGTCATCAGTGACTTCCAAGGTGCAAACTTGAGTGCTTAGTGCTCAGGATCCTTCTCATCACATCCGCAGCATTCGGCAGCTGCTTACTCCATCCTTCTTGACACACTGTCATCACTTAGCCTATGCAAGTCCCCACTCAATTCTCCAGCCTCCTCACTGGCTTCTCTTTCTTACTCCTCCGAGAGATTCTTCTCTTCTTCGACATCAGTGTCCCAGATTTCAGTTCTTAGACTTCTCCTCGATCATCACTTGCTCTCTAGGTGGCTTAAAGAAACATCACCAGTGATGTCCGGATTTCCTGGTGAATTCTGGACTGTTAGTCCCTCCTCAGGTTCTCCACTTGGGTATCTGTTAGTTCTTTTCTTTCCTCTAATGCTACTTGTTCCTCCTTCATTCGTCCCTGTCGCAATAAATGGCAGCTCCATTTTTCCTGTTACCTAGGCCGAAAGCTTGGGCTCACTTTACATCCATATCTTCAGCAGGTGTGCTGCCCTTACCTGCAGTAGACATCCCACACCCACACTCCCTTCTCAGTGCTGGCATTCGGCCTTCCCTCCCCTGGAGCACTCCCTCCAGATACGCTTGTGCTTTACACCCTTGTGTCCTGGAGGTCTTTGTGCAAACATCGTCCTGTGACATGAACACAGAACAAGCCCTCCCCCACCACCTCTGTCCCCCTTACCTCACCCTCCCTAATTTACTTCATCATCGTTATCCCCTCTTGACACATACAGACACGCACAATATGTATATTACATACATGTGTCCTCACTGACGCCCGTTTTCCTCTCAGAACATAAACCACACCGTGGGGACCCTTTTGTTCACTATTTTGTTTATCTCCAGAGCCTCAGATCATGCTTCATACATAGTAGGCACTCAATAACTATCTCTGCAGAATTTCTGTTTTCTATAGAAAAATGTTATTTCTACTTGCTATGTACAACCAGTGCTTCAGATGAAGTAAGAAAATCTTAAACATCGTGTACATATATTTGAGCATTGAAAAAGAAAAAGTAAACAATTCTAACATAAAAAGAAACATTTTAGCTGAAAAATATGTACCTTCCACTTTTTAAAGAACGCTCCACTAATAAATTCCAAGAATTGTTTCCAAATGCATAACTTTTTAATTGAATTTTTAAATTATTTGATTAAGATTAGTAATGTAATTTTTCTGTGTAGATTAGATAACATAACCGGTATTTTTCAGTTTTTCATTTCTTTGTATCATTTTGTTGTAAAAAGAGATGAAATTAGGAAAGGAATGTTCATTTTAAATGTTTTGCTTATGGAGGATTTTATTTTCATTCTGATTAATTACTTAAATATTCTTAGAGAACTATATTTGTCTAATTCAGCAAGTTAAACAGAAGCATTTGAGTGTGTAAGACTGTGTAGCTTATCTCTCTTAATGACTAGTAACTTTCCTTATGTGTAATTTGTTTTTAGTATTCCTCTATGAGACGTGTGTTTAATTTATATCCTTCTCTCTTGTATAATCAGATTCTTACTGTTGTCTTGTATAATCAAATGTATAATCAAATTCTTACTTTTTTCTATTTTATTGCTATCTTTCCCCTTTCTTTTCCCGTCTGTGTCAGAACGTTTGAGGGGGCCCGAGATAGCTTTGCTCCGTAAGCGCCTGCAGCAGCTGAGGCTTAAGAAGGCTGAGCAGCAGAGGCAGCGAGAGCTGGCTGCGCGTGCCCGACCCCAGTCTCCCACTTCTGATCAGTCTGCTCACGAGGGCCCGGCCCAGGACCCTCTTGCTTCAGGTTATTAATGTCAAGTGTCCTTGAGCAGCTGGTAGAGTTGGTTTTTAGCACTGCTGCCGTGTAATATGATGCTTCCTTGCCCTTCAAAACGAGAGCTGATGTGCTTGCAGCTTCCCCCTCCCTTTCTTGCACAGGGGGGGGGTCATCACCCCTGGCTAGAGGGACCCATTGGCAGCAGCGTTTGCCAGAAGGAATATAAAATAACTCACTGTTTTAGTCATCGTATATTTGGAGAGTGGCCAATGTTGATTACTTTTATAGCCGATGAACTACTTTCTAATAATTGAAATTTCCTGTATGCTTAAATGGTTTCCATGCGTGTGGCTCCTAGCTCCTCCTAGTCTCTTTTCTTTTTTCTTTTTTTTTGCTTGAAAAGTTAACCAGTATTCCTATTATATAAACCTAGTAATGCTAGATTTTAGAATTATAATGTTGTTTGGCCGTACTGTCATACTGACTCAATCATCCCCTTCTGTAATTATTTTAATATTTTCAATATTTGCTTACTTACTCCTTCTACACATAATCGACTTTCTGGTATGTAGGGAAGCAAACGTACTCTATGGTCTGATGTTCCAATTCTTATGCTATCAAACTCTGATAACTGTAATTATCAGTGCCACTCTTTTTCATTGAGTATTTTAATGGCCCATTTATGGCCAGAAAGCTCATGATGCTCAATAAGCATTTGTTGCTTATTCAATATAATAAAATACAGCATAAAATAATTTGTCAACTTAATTCTTTCCAGATGGATAATAAGTGCTGTATATCCTATATTTTAGGTACTATGTTAGGTGCTATAAATCTATTTGGGAACTAGAGTGTGTCTGGGTTCTCAAACTGTGGAGATTATAATACTTTAATATACTTTGTTTTGCTGCCCTAATGAGTGAAGAGTTTGGGCGTTAATTACTTTGAGAACTCTGATTTAATTACTTGGAATTAATTTGTATATTGGTAGAACTGGACAACCTCTACTTTAGAAATAAATATCTGTTCCACTAAGTGTTATGATAACAAAAGCACATTATATAATACTGTAGTGAAATACAAAAGATTTATAATACAGGTATGATGTTTGGGACAAATTCTGGACCTGATTTTTAATTCAGTGTTATATTAATAGAGGTCAAGCAACAATGTCTCTGGTTTGTTTGTTTTTTTAATAGTATCTCGTTTGGTAAACAGTCTGTTTGTGGTAATCTTTAAAAAACTGAAGTTGAGTAGACACCTTGCCAGTTTTGAAGTTGAGAAACGTTCTCTCTTCTTTGTTATGAAACAACTTACTTGGGCCCCTCTGGCTGCCCACAGAGACCAGAATTAGACGCCCTTAGTGCTATCACTCCATGTATGTGGCTGCCCTCACTTCATCTATAGCATATGCTTTTGACATAGCGTTCATATGGGTCCCTAAGAAGTCTACTCTGCCACAGGCCCTGGGCTCATTTGACAGTGCTACTTTTGTCTGTCCTCGCATGTCGCAGGAGCACTATTTGTTAACTTAAAGCTTTAAAACCCATTAAATAATATGTTGTCAATTTGTTACAAAGAACAACTAGTAAAATCTATATATTTTGCCCATTTAGTAAATTCTGGATATGAGGAAAAAGGAGTTGGCTTAATACAAAATTCTTTATTTCTGAACACACAAATTATAGAAATAATGAATATGAATTAAATTTACGAAATTCAACAGGGAGATAGGTTTTATTTGAATAACAATTATTAAAATATTTCCCTATACTTAGTGATTTTGTGTATGTGTATGATCGACGTTAATTAATCCATCTCTCATTCTAGGTTACTGCTAAAATATCAGTATTGAAAGCACCAAAATTAACCTTCTAGATCTTAACTTATTAACAATAGAAGAATGTGCAATTCTCATGTAAAAAAATATTTTCTCATTATATCTTGACATCTTTATAACATCAGTAAGAGATAACTGTTAGCAACTGATATTTCTATTGTCTTCTCACCTGTTTAGTTTTTTTAGCTATCAGATATTCAAAGGAGGCATTAATGTGACTTGGAAACCAAGCAATTTTAACAAATACAGAATTTCTGAATTATTACATTGTCTAGTAAATATTTTATTCTCATTCTAAAATACAGGACTCATGAGGATCTTTTGTGAAAGGCTCTGTAAGATGAATCTACAATAGCTAATTTCTATAGGAGAGTGGGATCAAATCATTTTGTAGAAATAATCTATATTTTAATGGGATGGGACCTGATGCGACTTACTGATAATCCCAGATAGAATATATCTATTTAATTGCCAATATTTCTGGCCATTGGAAACTAAATAAAACATCATTTCAAATCATTATATGGTATCATTTTCAGTTTCAAGTGAGCTATATAAGATCAATGTTAAAAAGATTTCAACAGTGGTTTCAGCTGTGAACTCTTATCAGAGTCTCACATGGAAGTCCTAACATAAAATAGACAAAAATGACTCTGTTGTGATTTAAACATAAAAGGAGAAAAGCGATAAGGCATGACCACCTGCTTGCCCCTCTTTCCACCCCCAATGCACCTCTGCTTCCTGAAGTACAGTTTGAAAACTGCTCTAAAAGAATTTTGACACCTATACATGATAGTTCTTCATAGATAATATCCTAATTTTTCATTTTCCAAAGTTACAGTATATTACTTTAAAATATTTTTACTTTATTTAGTTTTAAAAACATCAGTTTTTTTTCTAGGCTTCTAAGAAAGACACCGTAAGTCATTTCTAGCCTTTAAGTAATTTTTATTTTTTTAATCATAAAGACATGGATTTGCCATCATCAGATCACTGCTTGGGTGTTGTTAGGCTGGCTGAGGTCTTGTCCCTGTCCCTATGACTAGATGACCTTGGGCAAGTCATTTGGCTGCTTTATGCCTCAGTTTCCCAGTTATTGATGCATTTAGGTAGTGTGGCCGACCATAATTTATAGAGATGGCATAAGAATAGGGTAAATAATACTGTGTAAAAAAGTTGTTATACTCCTAAGTAGAGCAGTACACTAGCTTAATTATAGTTCCTTTCACTTACTACCTTAAAACGTGCTCCTATCAGAGCCGTGTGAGGCTGATAGCATTCAGAGCTTTGAATGAGCTGTATGTATGTTTCTCAGATGGATGCCGCGAACAGCTGTAGCAAAGGTATTCAGCATGTGGCTGATTTTAAACCCAGCTCTTTTTTTCCATTTCAGGTCCCCTGAAGTCATGGGCTGCTGGCTCCTGCTCAGAGTGACAGCACCCTGTGGAGTCTGCTGGCCCTGGCCCGACCACCACAGAGCCCCACTGGAGCAGGGAGCCAGCCTAGAGAGGGTCAGGTAGGAACTGTTTTTTCACTTTATGGCACGGTTTTACCAATTGGAAAAAGTAATTTTTTATACCCCAAAAGGGTATAGAACATTGGTAATTATTTTTGATAAAGGGCTTTTCAAAACTGAGCCATATTGGAAAAAATCAGCACTTACCCAGTCCTGTGCGAGCGAGCAGGCCCTAGACACGACAGTGATTCCCCGGTGTCCTTGGTGACAGTCGTGTAGCTCTTCTCTAGTGGGTGTGCTTGACCCATGTTTTCAGTGTGTATAACATAAGCTATTAATATGTCCCGGTCCCATCTGATGCTGACCTAGTTCTGCAAGCACACCTTCTCTGCCTGGCTGACCGTCGGGAGCCAAGCAGTGATGATTCTCGTGGGACTTTAAAGGTGGGAACATGCTCCCTATTTTTCAAAACGGCTTCCTCTCATTATTTTTCATTCGATACCATGTTTCTGAAAAGCAGGCGAGTGAGACTATCATTAATTGACTCTTTCCTATGTGCTACCTAAGTAGTTTACATGAATTATCTCATTAGAGCGTCATAAGAACAGTGTATAGTTGATATCAAGAGTGTCCCCATTTTATAGATGGAGAAACTGAGACTTAGAGAAGTTAAATGACTTGCCCAGGGTGACAGTATTACTGAGGAGAAAAGCCAGATGTGAACCCGGGGAGACTGGCTGAAGAGTCTTGTTATTTACCTGTTAAACTATAATTCATTATTTTCTTTCTACAGTTGAGAAAATGCTGATGTCAAAGGGCTAAAGAACTTTCTCGAGACCAAAACATACAGTAATTGGCATTAGGCACCTTGAGCTAGTACTGAATGACCGTAAAAACAATATAATTTTAAACACTTCCAATAGGCTGACAAGCCACATTTATTGTACTTTGTAATAAATTATCTTTGAGGTCTGATTTTTGTTTCTTCACGGTGCTTCCTAGAAGGTATTTTATGGAGAGATGGAGTAGAGTATGCAAACTGAAGCAATCAGCACTAATAATTGTATTTTTTATATATATTAGCTATTCTCATGATTATTGAGTTAATATTTGGAAATATTTCTGTAAGTTAGAAGTTATCAGTGTGGTATTTATGAATATCTGTGGTATAAAAACATGTCACTTCAAAGGTTTGTATGGCAGGAAAAGAAGCATTCTAAAGACAGTTTCATGCACCCAAAATTAGAAATAGAATGGAAGCAATGATCAAGGAGGGTTTCTTATTAAAGATTGGTTTTCAAGATGAGAAGAGCAATAAATAATTCCCTAGATATACAGACTGTAAGACCAAAAAGGAAACCCTTTTAGTTTAACACTATCTTTCTGTCTTAGCATAAACTTCATTCATATTTTAAATCCTTTAAAAGTTTGAAAATAACTAAGTTTGTAGAGATGACAGCATTTTAGATTCTTTATCTGGTTTTTTTTTTTTTTTAAGAGACTTCCTTCCTAAATTTTATTTTAAAAATTAAGATGCGTTTTATTTCATAAGATTTGCACATTCTTTAAATGTATGGAAAAATTAAATATTTGAAAAAAGATTGCTTGGAGAGTTGGTGTGGCTCTTCATTATTAAATGAGAGCATAATCAAATGTGTAATAAATCCAAAGAGATGAAAAATATTTCAAAAGAGACTTTCTAGGGGGATTTTCCAATATTTATTTCACTGTGACTCACATTTTTGGTTTTCTTTATTTTAAAGAATATAATTTTGTTTTTTCTCTAAAGACCAACTGATCTGTTCTTCAGAAACAACGTGGGTAGGAATGTTGTACCTAATTCTGAGATGGATAAATGAGAAGTCTTATAAAGAAAAGTAAAGCATAAATAGTTAAGGAACTGACTGAAATACTGCCATTCCTACTTTCTTTTTTGTATGGTACAGATTTGTCGAATTGAAAGTTTTGATGAAGAGGTGATCAGTAAGGAAAAGTAAAGCTGTTTTTCAAATGAAGATCATACTTTATCAAAATCTAGTAATACAAAAGTCTACGAACAAACCAGTTATATGAGAAAGTAGACAATTTAAAGTTGATACGGTGGTCCCAGTGGCAGGATTCAGCCAAGTGATATAAAATTGTTGAGAATCCAGGATATATTGGAAAACTGTTAGCTGTTGACTTAAGGATACTCTTAACTCAAAATATCTACCTTTGTGGGCATAAAATGCCATTATGAATGGAAACTGATGATCAGTCAAAAATGCTAGGTTTTCGTTTTATTAACAACACTAAGTGCTAGAGCTCAGGATATTAGAAGCTAGAAATGCTTCTTACTTCTAGCAGAGGACTATGCGTATAATCCACATTTTCCCTTTTTCTGTAGCCCCGTTGGGACACTGGGACCCAGCCAAGCCAGGGAGAGTGGCCCCGTCCTCTGCCCCCTACCCCCCCGTGCCTTGCTTAGGTCGGGTGGTCCCTAGGATGACCAAGAGGAAGGAGAAGCTTAGGCCGAAAAATGTTGTGACTTGTTCTGTGTTGCATAACCAGGGATACAATTTTTAAAATGACTAACTCCAGACCAGTGCTCTGTCAGTCAGCATGCTGCCTTCCCTTTATACCATTGTTTGGCGAGCAATAGAGCCCATTTACAAAAACAAATTTTGATATAGAAACTCAGTGTAGCAAAAGGATAAAAATAAAATGTTCTATTTGAAGCCAAGGTGGGAAGCATGATGCCCAGACCATTAAGCCTTCTCCTTGCCTCTCTTTTTCCCACCAAGTCACCTACAGAAACCAAAGACTTCACAGAGTACAGATTTAATACGCACAACATATCAGAGTTTGAGTTATCTATGTTTCTGTAATGGTAATGACTTCACTGAGCATTTCTTTTAGAAACCGTTTTCTTTCACATCTTCATTTGAGCTCCTTTTTTAGCTCAAGGTGCAACAAACCCCATCTAGCAAAGTATAGTGTGCATCTCATTTCCCGCTTTGAATCCTCCCATTCAGAGGGCAGGGTACCTGACGAGATGGAGAGGGTTTGCAGCGGGACAAGGAGCCCCATTTCTGTGTTCTCTACCCTGCACCTTGTGCCTGTGCTAAATGAATTTGACAAAAGGTATATGCATGGACGTAGAAGGATGTTCTCTCCACTCGATCTTGAAGTTGCTGAATGCTTGCCTGGAATAACCAATCAGCACACAGCCCTGCTTACTCACTGCTTGGGAAACACACCAAGTACTTACTTTCTCCCCACCCTGTACAAATATTTGGTCCCTAAACTTAGAGACGATCATGACATTGCTGTGCAGTTTTCTGCTGCTTACTTTTAAGTTGAAATCTCATTTTTGTTTCAGATTCTTCTTCTTCTGTGGTTAACAAACAGCTCGGATCCATGTCCCTTGACGAGCAACAGGGTGCGTGCAGCAGGAGATGTGCTATGGCCTTCCAGCCGTAGTTCTATTGCAGTCATAAACCATGCCCTCTCTCTCTTCATAGAGTTCCATTTGGTCCTGGTCTGATAGGCAGCATTTGGTGGGCTGAGTGGCCCTGGGTGGTGGTGTGCACAAAGGGCCTTCTTGGCCTATGCAAATTATTTTCTGTGTAAGCTGCTTTCTACCTTTGGTCCTTTACGCCAACTTTGAATTCTCTTCTTATGACAATACTGTAATGGATATAAATTATATCCATTTTTTTAATTCTAGGTATCATAAAATTGTGTAGAACTGTAGATGTGAGGTTAGCATATTATCTCGTGGATAATATTAAAAAGGTTGTTTTAACGTAGTAATACTCTGTATCACTACATTGCTATCGTAATGATACTTGGTTTTATGTCTCACTTTTCTGGTGGTTAAGCTCCTGCTGGCTTTAACTATAAGGAATACGATTATGAAGCTCCAGAGCCACCAGTCGGAGGGGAAAATAGCTTCCAGCCTCCACTTGGACTTGTTGAAGTAGGAGAGGTATAGGATCAACCTCGAAACCTTGAGCACAGCCTGATGAGACAGATTTTACAAATATTTTACAAAAAATTTAAAAAGCTAACTCTGCACTAAAGCCATAAGCTTTCTTTAGTTGGCTGTAAGTTTATATATGTAGGATGACACGTATTTGTCAGCAGTATTGGGGAGATTGAACATTGCTGAAGCGCCTGTTTTGGTGTGAAATAGATCGGATTTTAACTGTCTTCTTGGGGAAATATTCAGCAATTAATTTTAAAACAAATGAGAAAACTCCTTTGTACTTCTGATCTTAAATTATTGTTTATAGACCTGAGATGACATGTGTTCCTATAGATTTTTCTGATCTCGAGAATGAATGAATGAATTGGTAAATGAATTTGAGAACTAAGAAATTAAGCATGTTTTATCTTTATACATTCATTGTAGTGGTATTAGCAGTGAATAATAGTTAAAGTAAAACACAGTTGTAGTAGCATTATATTGTAATATACTACTCTTTAAAACTGCTCTCTAATCAAATAATCTTTTTGTTGTAAGGATATATGAATATAAATAGTGTCTTACTACCAAAGAGTTTATAGCCAGATTCATAGTCCGTAAAATCACTTAGAATAATTTCCGTGGAATTATATTGAATATTGTATTCAATTTAAGTTTGTATATATGTATAATATGGGATATCATGGAAAGAGACAATAAAGGATAACTCCCAGATTTTTGGCATCAATGCCTGGGTGAATGATGGTGCCATTTACTAGGGTGGATAAGTTTGGAGGCAGAAATCGGGAGATTTGGGGGGTTTTGGCCATGTAAAGTATGAGGTCTGACAATTCAGTTCGCAAACTTGCCACCGTGTGCTTACATTGGCAGCACTGTACAAACGACTCGGTAAGGTTTCATAACCCTGGTGTATCAGTGTCTCTCAGCTATGTTCGTGTTGATGTGTGGTGGTGTCTTCCTGAATGGCGTTAATTATTGTGTGTTTTTGTGTCGCAAGAATGTCTGAGCTTGAATTAGAGCAATGAACAAACACTAAATTTCTTGTTAAACTTGGCAAGAGTGGAAGTGCAATCAGGGACATGTTAGTCCAAGTTTATGGGGATAATGCCATGAAGAAAACAGTGTACAAATGGATTAAACGTTTTTCTGTGGGGAGAGAACACATCACTGATGAAGAGAGGTCAGAGCGACCATTAACGAGAACTGATGTAAACATTGCAAAAATTCATCGAATTGTGCATCAAAATTGTCAGCTGACTGAGAAGCATGGCAGACCAAGTAAACATCGATAGAGAAACAGTTAAGAAAATCTTAACTGAAAATCTTGGCATGAGAAAGGTGTGTGCAAAAAGGGCTCCAAAGGAGTTCACCGATGAACAAAAGCAAAGGAGAGTCGAAGTTTGCCAGACCTTTTGGAGAGGCAAGACGATGTTTTGGGCTGTGTTGTCACTGGTGAGGAAACATGGATGTACGATATGACCCTGAAACAAAGTGTCAAAGTGCACAGTGGAAGTCAGCCAATTCTCCACGACCAAAGAAGTTCTGTCATCCAAATCAAGAGTCAACACGATGTTGCTAACATTTTTTGATATTGGAGGGATTTTTCATTATGAATTTGTATCAACTGGACAGTTAATCAAGTTTACTATTTGGAAGCGCTGAAAAAACTGTGAAAAAGATGAAAACAACCTGAACTTTTCACCAACAATTCCTGGCTCTTGCATCACGACAATGCACCAGCTCACACAGCACTGTCTGGGAGGGAGTTTTGAGCCCTGTCCTACTGTCCCTACTCACCTGATCTGGCCCCCAATGACTTCTTTCTTTACCCGAAGATAAAGGAAATATTGACAGGAAGACATTTTGATGACATTCAGGACATCAAGTGTAATACAACGACAGCTCTGATGGCCATTCCAGAAAAAGAGTCCAACATTGCTTTGAAGGGTAGACTGGGTTCTAGTGTCTAGTCCTCCCTAAGGGGAGGACTTTGAAGGTGACTGTAGTGATATTCAGCAGTGAGGTATGTAGCACTTTTTCTAGGATAAGTTCACAAACTTAATTGTCTGACCTCATATATCTGTAAATACTGTATTCTAGAGAAAAAATAAGTTAGTGAAATCAGACTTCATTCTAGATTTTTTATATTCCTTAAAACTAATTATCACTTAGGTGCTTATAATAAAGTAACATCCCTTTCCCAACTACTAAGTCTAGATTCTTCCGATTAGTTATACACAGGTTTTCCCCCTGCTATGTGAAAGTGGAGTGTTCCTGTGAAACTGTTCATAAGCTGAAATGGTGTACAGCATATAGTAAAAGCTGAAAGCACAAAATAAATAGAGCTAAGGCTCTGGCGCTCGCAGGCACGGTTGAGAGCCTGATGCTGAATGTGGTTCCCGGGAAGGAGTGTGGTGGGGCTGGTGGGGCTGCTCGCTGCTCAGGTGTGTGCACGGCCTCCCTAACAGCTGCTGCAAAACAAACGCTGGATGCTGTGTTTGCTTTTTTCATAAAGGCAAAAATCCTCCTCAACTTTTTTTTTTTTTTTTTTTTTGCTTTGCGAAAACTGGTACTAATGTAGGTCTTTTGTAAAAGTGAAGTGGTACAACTTGGACTTTCGAAAAGCAGGGGAGACCTGTATTTGATCTTTGGAAGTTCAACCCTATTTAATTTTTACTGCATATGCTCATTTGTTCCATGCTCCTGCTAGCCAAATTAATATCTATATCTCCAGTTAAATTGTATTCTAACTCTGAATTGTCTGTGATAAAAATAACTGGTATTTATTGAGTTTTCAGTACTTGACTGACCTGTATTAAGAACTTTACGTGCATTATTGCATTTGCTCTAATTTAATGAGGTAAATACTAATATTATCCTCATTTTACTGATAAAGAAACCAAGACTCCAAGAAACATGTAAAAATAAGTGAAATAAATGGTGGAGCCATGTCTGTATGTTTCATGAATTCTGCGGAATTTAAATGCCTGTCTACTGTGTGGCAAGTGCTGGACTCGGCACTAGGGAGGCACAAATAAAACTAGTACTCCCTGTGCTTGGACAGAATTGATTGACAGTAACTATTAATAATAACTAACTATAATAACAACAGTCATTTATGTCACATTTTCTTTGTGCCAAACATTACTTTGAGCTATTTTTACATGTTAATTTACTTAATCCAACCGCATCTTATATACTAGGGACTATTATTATCCCCCTTTTCCAGATGAGGAAACTGAGGCAGAGAGGTTAAGAAACTTGTCTAAGTGTTAGAAACGTGACTCAAACCTATGCGGCTTGGCTCCGGCGTCTGTGGTCATAACCACTGTGCTTTGCCTCATCTAACAGTAAAAACAGACGATGAACAAATACATGCAAGTGTGATCAGTGTAAAAGAGGAAATAACAGGGCTCAGTGGGAACCTGCAAGAGCGAGTCCTCATTTCTTCTGATGGGAGCCAAGTGAGGCATCCCTGAGGATGAGACATTTGAGCTGAGCTCTGAAAGGTGATGATGGCTAAGTCAGATGAGCGGGGCATAAATAGCGGGAGCAGGGGCCTGAGGTAATCATATTTGATTGAGTGGAAGAATCCAGTGTGTCTGGAGCACCCTGTGATGTCGAGAGAGGGGTAGGGCCCAGACTGAGAAGGACTTTAAAAACATTTTAAGGTTTTGGGTTTTAAGGACAGTAGGAAGCTAACAAAAGTTGTGAAATAGTACAGCTTGGTCTGGTTCTGTGTAGAGCATGGGAGAATTGATTAGAGACTAACTTTATCATTGATGGGTCTACATTTTTTCAGAGGATTTCACCATGTATTTTGTTTTAGATTTTTTTGTGTGTAAACATTTGGCATAATGGAATGAGAAGCGTTGCCAAGTTCATTGTATAATAGAGAATTTCTTATGACCTACAGGTTATCCAAGCTGTTATAGGTAGTTGGTGAATATATGATTGTGCAATTATAACAGTGACCTAGCAGCAGAGAAAATGTTGGGCATGGTGGTTCTAAAATTATTGTGGCTATATCCTAGTTAATTATCTGTAGTTTTGAATACTTTGTTTGAATTTACAGGTAGGGTAGTTCTCCAGGGATATCCTAGCTAAAAGTCCAAACAGCCATGTCAATATTTAGATGATATACAAACCTGGTTACCAAGATATATTTTTGTACTACTTATAGCACAACTTTTTGTATGTCTTTGAGCATGTTTGGAGCATGTTTTTTAGAACCACAAGTGAATGTCATTTCATTGTAGAAATGCACAGCTTAAATTGTTTGAAAATATATGCAAAAAAGTTAATCTCTGGTTCTTATGTGAACCATTGGAAGATATCTAATTAATAAAGTTAAAAGAAGTTGCTTTCAAATTATACTGCAGCCCATATTGAAATTTTCTTTTGAACCAAAGCACCAATCTGTAAGAAAGGGCTTTTATACCATTCTGGAAGAGATCTTTTAAATTTGGTTTCCAGAATCTTATGTTATAGCCTATTCACTTCTAACCCCCCAAATTGAAGTCTTATATAGTATAATACAGTATGTTGTCCTGGTTTTTATGTGGTCATTGCTGTGCTTCTGAAGCATGGGTTTGAAATAGGCGCAAGTTGGCCTTGATAGCTCTGGAAGCTACTAACTTCAGTTTGTTGTAATAACTCGAATTGCTAAGCAGTATAGAGCAGCCATCTGAAAACTCTGAGTGTCCGACAAGGTCAAGGGTACTTTTTCCCCCACTACACTGCCCTTGTGCTGAGTGCACTGACATGTAGTTAATTGTATTTTCCTATGATGTTTTAGAAGAAGAACTAGTTTGATCTCTGAAGTGCCCCCAGAAAAAGATACAGCACAGTTTTCCACTACTCTTGAGTCCCAAGTGACAGTATTGGCAACCAGAACTTCTATCAGTTATTTAATGTTGCTGATAGGAATTATATATATCACTTCTCAGAAATAATGACTAATAATTGATATTTCTTAATTAAAATGTTTATTTAAGCAGTCTTACTTTTTACTTTGTATTCAAGTAATTTTCAAGACAGTAAGTAGGAAATTCATATGGAAGGAAACCTAGTAACTAGAAGTAAAAAACCAGCTCAGTGGTTTCATCATCTGTAACGTGGAGATGATAACATGTGCTACAAAGATTTAAAAAGGAATACATACGTATGTATTCTGGCACATAGTGCTCAGTAAATTTACTTCCTATTATGATGGTGCTTTCTGTATACAGGTACTTGTGTGTAGGTGAAGTTCTAAACCTTGAGGCTCTTAAATATCTCTTCTTGTAAACAAAATATTTAATCTGTCATGCGTTATGTAAGTAAGGCTTTCAATAGCACAGTTTCTAGAATGTGTTTGCCGATCCAACCTCTTAACAAATAGGGCAACTTAGGGAAAATTAAAATGGTTACAAATATTTTTTCAAATAAAGTAAAAATGAAACAAATTTAATGTTTTAATACTTTAGATATTTTTTAGACATTTGTAGCTTAAATATTCGTTTTGTCAGAAAAGAATTGTGAATTCACCAGTAAGCTAGGGATTTATATTTCTGAGGAAATTCAACCTGAAAGACTGTAAATGATCAAGCAAAAGAGTATTAGTCCAGGAAGAGAATAGAACAAGGTGAGGGAGTGAATTTTAAAGCTCAGATACATGCTCCCATTCAGAAACCAGGTTCTGCATGTGTGGCGCTTGGCCAGAGGCCTGGTATTTATGGCAATCTACAGGCAGATAACTGGCCTGGGGGTCTGACATTTCTGTAGCTCACAGAAGAGTGCATTCTACTTCTGTAATGATGGGTCAATTTTACAAGGCTGATGAGTTAATGAACAACGGAAAGGAACAAATTCTGTTAACTATAGTCATTTTATAAATTAGATGAATACTATAGTTTACATGATTTACAATATGTAGTATGTTCATGAGAGATTAAGTAGTAACTTTGTAGTAGATAACCATAAGAAAGAAGATTTTAATTAACATTGACCATCTCAGGAAGCTTGTTGCTTTTGGGAGGGGGGAGTCCTGTGTAAATTTAAATGATGTTTTCTACACCATTCTGACCTCTTGACAGCTCTTTCTTTTTCTTTTGTTTTACTGTATTCCTGTAATCACAGCATGCAGGTCTTGATAACTGTGTTTAATTTTCTTCGAAACAAAAGTTTTGATATAGCATTTAAATTTCACCACGCTTTTCATAACTGACACTTCTGTAACCAAGGTGGAGCTAAGACATTCTAGTCCTGCAGTTTCTCACATCTGCTTTTGCTTTCTATTCCTTCTCGACTTTAAACTGTAAATAAATAGCAAAGCACTTTATCCAGTGTTATGAGAGGGACTGAAAGATCCAGCCCTGCCTCCTAGTTATTTAGTCTTTCAGCTGTCTCTCCTCCCCAAATCCAGCAACATAACTAAAGAATAAAGGAAAACTACGTGTGAACATGAAGGGCAAAGTGTTCAAAGGTGGTCAGGATAGGACAGATGTTTTAAAAGTCCCATTCCTGATCGTTGTGTGTAATTCAGAGGCCTATTAATGTCATTATTTTATCAGCATGCCATTTGGCAAAATACGTCCTCTAAAACGCTGGTTGTAATAGTAAATCTTTAAAAGTTGTATTGGGTTGTTCATATATTTCCAGCAGCTGTTTGTATATAGTCATAACAAAAGTAGTACAGAAACAAAGTGATTTTACCATCAGGGAGACCAGCTTTGGAATTCAACACAGTTTTATTTTCAAATAGTAACTAAAGTTATAGGAGAGGGTTTCTCATGAGCGAGAAATGAAGACGTAACCCTGATACTCTGAGTTTTGTTATCAGCTTGACTTCTCACGGAGAGACTCCTTTTTCCTTCCTAGTGTAGTTCTGCGCTTGGAATCTTGTTATGGGAGTTGCCCGCTCACAGGATGAAAGCTAGAGCACAAATTCTCTGACATTGTCTTTCAGTTAGTGTGCCAACGTCTTCCAGAGAAATGCGAAAAGATCTGAGTCCTTTATGGCAATGTAAACTGGACCTAATAACCATGTACCCTGAGTAATTTTGGTTTTATTAAGTTATTACTGCTTTTGTTGTTATTTTTCAACACAGCTTATTTTTAGCACTATCATATCAGTCCTTGAACTGGTATAAAGCAGTTCTGTCAGATTTTTCCTTCTGCAGGCAAGTAGCAGAAATGTTACATGCTTGATTATACAGCAATTTGTATTCACTGTGTATTTTAATGCTCCCCAAGCTGTTATTTATCATAAAAAAATTTTTTTTTTCATTTTTATTTATTTTAAGTGTGTTTTTCCAGGACCCATCAGCTCCAAGTCAAGTAGTTGTTTCAATCTAGTTGTGGAGGGTGCAGCTCACAGTGCAGTGGCCCATGTGGGGATCGAACTGGCAACCTTGGTGTTAAGAGCACCGCGCACTAACCAACTGAGCTAACCAGCCGCCCCTAAATTTTTTAAACCCCATTTAATTTTGTACTTGAATATCTCCGTACTCTTGGGGGGGGGGCCGACTTTGAAGTGGTCTATGTCAATTTCTGTAGGGTTTCTTGATTTTATTTGCCATTTTACAAAGATTTTTATGCGTTGAAATAGACATATGTCATGGAAATCACCTATAGATTCTTAAGGTGAAATAGCCACTTCTGTAAATTAGTGATCAAATTCCTTGCGAGATTAGTCAGGAGGAGAAGATGAAATATATCAAAACATCTGATCTTATAACAGAGTTTTAGTAAATAATAAAGCACAGTAAATTTTCGTCCCCACTCCCCGCAATGGAGTGCAGGCTGTAATCCTTCCCTAAATTATAAGTCTGTGAATTTGAAAGACAGAGTTTTCTTTTGGAGCTCCTGCATCTTCTCAGTGTTTCTGAAGAAGCCAACGGGAGGTAGTTGTTATTTGATGCTGTAGCAACTAAAGTAGAAGACCCTGAGCATCCCATTAAATAAAAGTACTGATTTACAGCATATGTCATTGCATGGTAGTAGTCTTTGATTCCCTAATGAGTAAATATTGTTCTCAAATGTGTTTGATTTCCATCTGACTCAAAGGGAGTCATGTACACAAAACTAGAATGATACAATGGTGCTTTGCAATATAAGTGTTTCTATAACACTTGCCTTTGAACTTAAAGTGAGAACCATAACAGATGTGAGAAAGAATTATGACAAGGACAACCTAATTTAAGTTTTATAAATGTTAGGAAATGTCATCTTTTTATTGGTTTCAGAGACTTTTTCAAATGTTTTAAACACAATTTTCAGATAACAATAATGAAAAGCTGAGCCCCAAACCAGGGACAGGTGAACCAGTTTTAAGTTTGCACTACAGCACAGAAGGAACAACTACAAGCACAATAAAACTGAACTTTACAGATGAATGGTAAGTTCATATTTTTGTAAAGATGTTTTAGCCATTTTGTAGGATTGTATTAGATACTCTTTTTAGCACTTCATCATCGTTATGTCTTGTTTTGGTGTAATGTGTTGATTCTTGAACTTTAGTGTGTTTCAGAATCACTTGGAGGGCTTGTTAAAACCGATGACTGGGCCCCACTCTCAGAGTTCAGTTTTGGGGAGAGGTCAGAGAATTTGCTTTTCTAAAACCTTCCCAGGCAACGCTGATATTGCTCGTCCTGGGATATTTCTTTAGATAGGAAATGCAAAAGGTAAAAAGAATCACCTATAGACCATTAATACAAAAAGAACAAACCTGACATTTTGGAGCCTTTTGCCGTCTTGGTCCTATGTTATGTATAGGGATGTGTACATATACATATATACATATAGGGTATATGTATAGGGATGTATATACATATATATATGTATGTATGATTTTTGTTTTGAGTTCTAAAACATAATTTTAATCATACTAAATATACTCTATTCTCCCCTACATTTATTTAACTTTTATCCCCTACATTTATTTAACTTTATAATAAATGTTCACATACTACTACTTAGTTTTCGTAAATATTTTTTACTAGCTGTGTAGCACTCCATCCGGTAGATGTACCACAGTTTACTTAACCATTTCCCTTTAATTGGCCAGTGAATTTGTTTACCTTTTTTACATTTAAACAAATTAGGCTATAGTGAATATCGTTGTTTACAGGCTTTCCCCCCCACTTTTAACCTTTCCCCTTCAGATTATTGATTTGAGATACATTTCCAGAAATGAACTATATCCAGGTCAAAAGATATTGCCAAATTGTTTTCAAAAGTATCTTCTGTCATTACATTTCTACCAGCAGCATAGGAAAGTACACATTTTGTTGTCTCCAGGCCAGTGTTCAAAATATTAATTTATTTTTACCTGGTATATTTGATTTTAAGATAATATTTATTTTTGTTTAATTGAGTAATAGTCAAGTTGAGCTTTATATTTACTTAATGTTTGTATAGGTTCTCTTTAATGACATTTCTGATTATATTTATTGCTTATTGATCTAGTTAAATCTTACACTTAAAAAAATCAAATTATGTGAGTTTCTTATATTCTTTCCCACTGTCTCATGGCCTTTTGCTTGCTATTGCCTCCAAAATTTTTTATTTAAATTCATTACTATTACTATATTAATATAAAGATAATATAATCTTTCTTAACATATAATTAATTATATATTAATGTAATTATGTATTATTACTATATAGTAATTATATTATTTTATGACCAATATATTAATTATCCTGTGTGATTAATATGTTATATTAACATACTTAATTGCATATTAATATAATTATTATATATTGTATGTTAGTATGATATGTAATGTGTATAAATGATATATAACATAGTTATATATTGTTTATTAATATATAATTAATTATATGTTCATATATGATAGTATTTATGTATTCCAATTCACTGGTTTTCATTTCTGTTTGTGTATGTATTTTATATTAAAATCTTTGATTAAGTAGGATTTTCAAATATTATTGAATACCTTCTGTGTTCCATTGACTGTTCCTAGACAGTGAGAATGCATCATTGAAAAATGTAGACAAAACCTCCCTGCCCTATTGGAGTTCACATTCTAGGTGGAGGAGACAGATAATAAACATGATAAGTAAGTGAATTGTGTAGTGTGTTAGAAGGTACTAAGTGCTATGGAAGATAATAGAGCAGGCAAGACTGATTGGGAGATGTAGGGAGTGGGTAAGCATCATTGGGAAGATGACATTTGGACAGAAACTCAAGGGTAAGAGGGAGTGAGCCATACGTGTAGCTGAGAGAAAGCCAGTGCAAATCCCTGGGGAAGGAGCAGACCGAGTGTGTCTCGGATCATTAAGAAAGCACATATGTGCAGCCAGAGTGGAGAGACCAAAGGAGAGAGTGGCAGCAGATGAGGTCAGCCAAGTAAGCAAGGAGGGTATTTAAAAGGATAAAGGGTATCTGGTTGCTGTGTAGACCATCGGCCATCAGTGGAAGCCTGGAGTCCAGTTAAAAGCTGTGGCAGTAAGCAGGGTGAAAGGCGGTGGTGTCTTGGACCAGGATGGGAGCAGTGGAGGTACTGAGAAGGGACTAGAGTCTAGATGTATGTTTGAAGGTGCAGTCAGGAGAACTTCTTTATGAGCCCTACTGTTTGACCTCGGCTTTTGAAATGATGATATCTATGGCCCTTTCTCTTAATACATCATTTAAGTCATAGAAGATTGACATACATATTCTTTTTGTCTTTTGTCATGATTCTGGACAGAAGGGGCTGATTTCTTACAAAGAATCTCATCTGAGCATATTTTTAGAAAAAATGATTAGTCCTCCTCTTCTTTCAAATGCTACTTTTCTTTCTCTAAAAACTGACCATGAATTATATTTTCTAGTTCACAGTTTATTTCTTTATCAAAAAAGTAATACTTTTATCTGATTATGAGAGTATTCAATATTCATTGTAGAAAAAAAATGTTCAAAAAGGATGCAGTGCTTTTCTTCTCTGCCAGTATGGTGTCTTGCTTTTTTTGTTTTAGTTTCTTTGATGACAGATGAGGCAGTAGAGCATACTAAGAGCTTGTACTCTGAACTCGATGAGCTTTTGAACCTTTCTAAATCTGTTTTCTCACCTGAAAACAGGCATATTTAATAGAACCTACTTCAAAGATGAGGGGAGGATTGAATGAGCTCATGCAGGAAAAGTACCTAGCACTTAGCACACTGACTGGCACACAGTAGGCCCTAAGGAGTTGTTAGCTACAAGTACCCTTTTTGCAAATTGCCTTTCAGATCCTTCACACTGTTCCCTACAGTGGAGTTTATCTTTTTCTTACTGCCTTAATGAGAGGTATATATTTATTATAGAATTAAGTGAGGATAATACCATTTGTCTTTCATTTGTTGCAAATATTTCTCCCAGTTTGTTGTTTGTCTTTCAGTTTATTTATGGTAGTTTTGCTTTATGGTTTCAGCCGGTGAGCTCATGCTTAGAAAAGCCTTGTCTGTCCCAGGATTAGGGGAAAAGTTTATTGTTTTCCTCTTACATTTCTATGATTTTACATCAAAAATTACGTTTAATCCTACAATTTATTTCACCATAAAGTGTGATGTAGAGTTATAGCTTAATTTTCCCACATGACTGGTCCTTTGTCCTGGTGCCATTTATTGAATAATCTATTCATTTCTCTGTGATTTAAAATGCCATATTAACACATGCTAAATATATTCACCGTACTTGGTTACTTTGTCTTTTCAACTAATGGCTCTCTATTCCTGCATCAGTGCCGTAATGTTTTGATTATTAAAACTATATTATACACTGAGCCTTTTATTTATGCCTGTGTCGTAACATTCTCAATGGAAAGAAATGATTTATATGGCACATTAGCCGCTCTTTACCACAATGACTATGTATTTCTTTCTGTTTAAAAAGAAATACATAGTAATTGCAAAAAAATTCAGCATTTACAGAAAACTGTGAAAGACTCATTTGTGATAATCCTACTGAGGTGACACTAACATCAGTGCATGTTCTTTCTGACGTTTTTCTTTGTGTATATGCCCATGTGGATACACATTCTTTTTAAAAATACCATATTGTACATGGATGCCCTTAAAAAAAAAAAAAAGCCAAATTAACTTCTGCAGTTAGCCTAAAAGCGTTGTTATAAAATCTTGGCAAAAAGTTCATGATAATTTGCATTGTTTACTAGTCACTGCTATTTGTCTATACTTAATGTTTTTCGATTTTCTTGTTCATATTCTAAATTTAAGAAATTGTTGCATTTCTGTGAATTTAATTTTAATCTTAATCAGATGGTTACACATGTTCCTCGATTTCCTTTCCCACTCAATTCCCTCCTTACACATACGTGATGCCATGATTTGTCACAAAATACTCATTGAGAATTTAGTTAAATTGATCTAGTAAATGCTAACCGAATTCTGGTTGTCATCAGGTGGGTATTAACACCTAACAGAAAACATGACCCTGCCCTTCACAAGCCCATGGTGTTCATCACCAGCCGTATTGGAACAGCGGTCCAGGGCGGGAAGTGATCCACAGAGAATAGCGCAAAGACGAGAGCAGTGCCCGGGCCTTTCTCCGAGCAGTAATTGAAAAGTGTGCAGGGGCATATGATCAGCGTCTGTAAAACCATTAAGGAGTTGCATGTGGGGAGCCATCCCAGTCAGGATAAGGGGAGAGACAGTGTGCTTACGTTCAAATTCAAGAGAGAGCGGTGTAGAAGTATGTGGCCCATCATAGAAGCATGAAAAGGGTGTAGAAGTGGTCCTTTTGTATTTTCTAAATCTCTTTTTAAAGATTGAAGTGGATTAGCATAGTCACCTTGATTATTAAAAGTAAAGTTTTGCAAGTACTATTAAAATAATAAATCCTACATTTTATTTGTAGCCTGAATATTTTTTTCTGAACTACCTTCTGTAGTTGTAAAATATGAAAATTTTTCTAAAGCATATTTATTCACTTCTTGGTGGAACCATTTATCTTGTTTTGGTGACAGGAGCAGCACTGCCTCGAGTTCCAGAGGGACCGGGAGCCATGGCAAGCCTGAGAGTGGGGAGGAGCCGCTGGTTCCCGAAGGTGCAGGGCAAACGCCAGCAGGAGCCCAGGAAGCAAGTAAGCTGTCACTTTGCTTTTGTCATTGCAGAACCCCAGTGTTGGACGCCCACCTAGTTCTCTGTTCCCTCGATGGTGCAGTTTTGTTTCTTGTTTTTAATACATTTACTTTTGCCTCTGTAGTTCAGCTGTTACTATTGATAAACAAAGAGCAGGTGCGGCAGGTACAGAGTGTCAGCATTTGAGATGGGGCGTTCCAGTGCAGCACACGTCCCCTCTGAGGTCACAGTGACCACCTTAGGTGGGCGTCACACTGACAGAGTGTGAGCTATAAATGTCTGAATCATTGTTACCATTTTTATACCAGTGGAATAATTTTATAGCAGTGGAATTCAAAGTATCTGTCTTCATTTTTTAATCTAAGAGTACAGGTGGTTTATGGAGGGAAAAAAGGAATAAAATCTAAACAGATTATGAGTGAATCCTGTTTCATACAGGAAGTGTCATTTAGGGAAATTTTCAGAACTCTTTCCTAGAATATTTTTATGTAACCATTATTTGAAAGTTAGTGTTGAACACAGAGTAAATTTTCAACAAATACTTGACAAATGAGTAAATGAATTCTGTTTCTTATAAAGATGAATAGATACTGCATTGTAACAGTTTACAAGCATTAAATATGAGTATGTGTGAGACAACTGTCTAGTAAGCAGATGTTGTTAAGAGCAGAAAATTGATCCTTCATGGGCCTTAGACGTAAGTCCGAGAAATAAGTATTTTCAATGGACAAAACAGAATTCAAAGTAGATCAGCTTTCCTATTTGTGCATGATAGTCCAGATTATACCAAATGCATGCTAAAGAGGCAGAAAAATACTGTTTTAAGGTTAGATTTTCGTGACAGTTAGAAAAAAGCAAGCTCAAGTAATGCCCTCCGTGAGGGGCAGTCTGAAGCAGGGGTTTTCACCGAGGGTTAGTCGGTGACAGTCTGGGCCTGCGGGAGGGGCCGTGGGTGGAGCTACACATGCAGCCCTGACAGGCTTTGCACCATTTCGAGTGTGAGTGTGTTGGCATCGTTCTGGGGGGAGTTTTTATCTGAGTGTCAAAAGTTTGTGTGACTCCAAAAAGGTTAAGAACTGCTTATCCATAGGAAAGCTGAAGTGTCACACTGGTGCTTATTTTTCTGAAAAAAGTTGGATTTAATGATCATGTGCTTTATTTCCCAGAAGCTCCTGAAGAGTCATCAGAAGATGTGACAACGTACCAGGAACGCGCAGCTGCAGAAAACACAACTCAGAGCCATCTGGATATAGGTAGGTGGTCTTCCTCCCTTTAGAGAGGTGCTTCCCATGAGAAAATAAGAAGCCTTAATCTTTGTTGATCTCTCCAGAGGAAACACCATTTCCAAATACACGTGTTGTGGAATTTTTTTCTCCGTGTAGGGAATTGAATGTTATATTAGAAAATGTCTATGTCAGCGTTGAAGTTAGATTAATTAAGGTTGCCCATGTGACCACCTGTCACTACTTTACTTTCCGACAGCACAATCAGACAAGTTCACATGTGAACCATCGGATTCCAGCTCAGGAGAAAGAAATGACTTCAATCTTGACAGCCCTTGTGGGGTTGCAGAAGAATCTACTTTGTGTGAAACAGTCAAGGAAGCAGACCCTTCAGATCAGCCTGGCGCCGAGAGTGCTGGCGATCACAGCACCAGCCACCCAGGGCCTCCGTGCCAGACGGAGGGCGTGGGGCCCATGCCTCCCGAGGAAACAGCAGCCAGGGACTCCGCTCTCCAGGACACCGATGACAGTGATGACGACCCAGTCCTGATCCCAGGTGCAAGGTATCGAGCAGGACCTGGTGACAGGTTGGTAAATTTTTAATACGAACTGTAAAAAATAGAATTCACAAAGCTTTCTTTGAAGTCACGTAGAGGAGTTTCTCCATTTTTGACAGTTGCTTCCTCGAAGGGTGTCTTAGTCATATAAACTTGTTTAAACTGTCAATCATTTTACATAGGACGTTCTTTGAGCAACAGAATAAGAAATCTCAGTGCCCTGCAGGCTTGCTCCTCAGTGTACAGACCAAGGGAAAGGAACGCTGACAATGACCAAGAGCTTATTCATAAAGTCACAATTATATTTAGCTATCAGATTGCCCTGTACACATCCTGCCTTTACCAGTTTTTTTTGATTTTTTTTTTTTAATGTTCAGCTTTTTTGCTTTTCTACTGACCCTGTATTAAGGGTTCTCATTTTGAGAACATTGTTGTTTTTTTTAATTTAGACTAGACTTAGTAACTCAATTTAGAAAATGAAAAAATCACACCAAATAACAAATATTGTAACTACAATAAAGAATTGAATTAACATGTTCATAGACTTTTCCCATATTTCATTTTATGTGATCATAAGAATATATTTTATTTTTAATAGACAAAATAAATATTTTTAAATATATTGTATTCCATACTTTTCAAAAACTTCTACAATTCGTGCCGTCATACCTCATTGTAAGTTCTATCCTTTTTCCGAGAATCAAATTTTATCTTTAAAATCATAGCTCACACAGGAGTGAAGAACCATTTCACATATTTCTATACTCGGTATATTGCTATTGATAAACTATTTTGACATACTGTCAAGTGAAGAAAATAATGAAAAGATTAATTTCCCATTAAACAATGACAATGTTGCGTAATGACCAGGAGCTTAATGACGTGGGTTTGAACCCTGGTTTCACCACCAGTGAAACCAGGTGTGTACCAGCTGTGTCTCCTCGTTCAAATTGCTCAAGGTCTCTTTAAGTTTTTCGTTTCCTTATCTGTAAAATGGGGTTATGATTATCTAGAATTGTAAGACGTTTTAAAAAAAAATCAATCACAGGATTTGTCTCACACTAAAAGCACAAAATAAATGATCACTATTAGTAAACAACCAAGATATTGTGTGTCTACTTAGACTTAAACAGCAGTTACCACAGGAATGGCTCTAGGGGTAAAGACTGACAGGACATGTGAACACGCTGAGCAGTGCAGCTGGCATTCAGTGAAACTGCCTTTTCTTAACTATGAAAGGATATCTGTCTCCTTTTAGTCATGTTTACTCAGTGTTTACTTTGCTATGGTACTGTTTCTAAACGTAAAGGAAGTAACCTTTCCCTGTATTTGTACTTCGAGATAAATCATACATTTTCCCTTTAGCTGCACACATTAGCCTAAAGCATTTTTAGTACACATATTTCTGCTAAGTCAAAGTCAAACTTAGTTCCATTTCTTTCCATACCCAGAGGGAGTCCCATAGAATGTCGTTACTACTCGATGGATGCAGATAAGGTTAGCAAGCACAGCACAATTTGCCAGTCAAATTGATGGTTTCTGAAACCCAGAGTGGAGAGCTAGAGTCCACAATTATTTTAAGGTTGTCCATTTGTGGCCTTCTGTTACATAAGTGAACGTATGCCCTTATTTTTTTTCTGTACTTATGTAACAAAAGCAATGCTAAGGTCATAATTGAAAATAAAATTTCAGTATCCACTTTCTAATAAAATGTACCATATCAGTTTCCAGGTTTGTTTGTTTAAGTAAGAAATTATATTTTTAATACATATTAGACAGTTGGAAAAAATCATAATTATTCAGCATTTTCTATCCAGGCTGATTATAACACTTTTGTATCAAGCCTACTTCATAGCTGAGGAAACTGAATTACTTAGCAGGGACTTTGTATACTCTACACCTAAAGTGAATTTTTTTTAAAAACCACAGTAGTATGACACCAGTGAAAAGGGAAGGTTTGGGGGAAGCATGGATCCTAGGAAATCCAGAACTTGAATGTATTACATATCCTTAGTTTGGAGATATTACCGGGAACTGGAATAGCTTTCTGTTGAGATTTACCATTTACCATTTTCATAATGTTTAGATAATTTAGATGTTTTAGGGATCCTTCTGGGTTTGCATCTCCCACCGAGTTGGCACCTGATAGCTGCATTGACCCAAGAAACCCAGGCGCTGAACTAGAATAGCAGAGTCTTTCCGAGGTGAGACCGTCAGGGCCAGTGGCGTGGGACTGACCCCACTTGATGCGTGTGTTCCTGCCTTCATTTAACAGTCTGTGTGCTCAGTGTAGGTGTTGGGCCTGAGCTGTCCCATGTATTTTGTTTTATTCTACAGCACACAGTAGTCCACTTACTGAAGAGTAACAGAAGAGTACTAAAATTTTTACCCTTTGAGAAACTTAATTTGTTGAAGGAGAGAGGACAATACATAAGCCGTTTATAAGAACAGGAAAACAGTGTTATAAATTTATGAAATTAAATGCAACGTTGTATCTCCCCAAGATGTACATATGGGGGTGGTGCTAAAGCGACTGTTTCACAATTGCACCCATTTTTCTTTGAAATTTGTATTAGTTCTTCCTAGCTATTTGTACATTTGTAAATAGTGAAAAATCTTCCTTCTGACTTGCATCTCAATAATTTTTCAAGTCCTAACTTCCTTAGCACCATCTTGTTTAAATTGCGAAGTACCTGTATGGAGTATACTTTTAATGTTTCTACACCTTTCTAAGGGCTCTCCATCCCGAGACCACTGCCCATTTATCTTACTACTAAATCTGGAGGAATAGGTATGTTGACTTTTATTCTAAAGAGAGAAAGTGTAAGAAATTTTGCTTCTTAAGAACATGGAAAGAATCATTTACCAGCTGGAGGCCTGTAATTTTTGAGAATTTGTTTCCGAAGGGACAAAGGATCCCAAAGCTCTATTGTAAAAATTATCTCATTTGGTTCTTAAGAGTCTCAGGATACATTTCACACTTGGACGAAATGTCACCTGAAGGGTGCATGTCGTAAAGAGAAGCTCAGTTAAGATTAGTTTGCTTAGGGTAGAGAAATGGCCCGAAAATTTAAAACGGTCGAAGTATATACTTGGATCTGTACTTTCATTTGTATAAAGAATTACATAGTAGATCTCATAATTTCTTTTTGCCCCAAATATAATTTTTAAAATGAAACCTAAAAAGTTTATACGTAAGCCATTTTGGACACACATTTAATAAAAATATCAAAATAGGTCTTTGCAATGCAAAATAATGATTTCTTTTTAAAGATTTGCATTCTTGTAATTTGGTTAAATAAATATGACCCTGGTTTTCACTTTTGGGCTGAGCTCAAGCATGAGAAGGAAATGTGTTAGAAAATAAAGGCCTTAACAACTAACATATATATTTTTAAATGGAATGCTCTTATTAACTATAGCTAGTCTCGGTATAAATATAACTGGGACTCTCTGTAGCAGAGGTCATCAGACTTTGTCCTAAAAGGCCAGATAGTTAGTATTCTAGGCTTTGCTGGCAAAGAGGCAGAATGAAGGCTATTTTGTAGGTACTTCCATAACCACTTAAAATGTAACCGTTGACAAATACAAAAACTGTTCTTAGCCTGTGAGCCATTACTGAAGCGGGTGGCCGGCAAGATCAGGCCCAAGAGCCATGGTTTGTTAGTCCTTGCCCTGGAGTATATCAGTTTTATACACAGGTAACGAAGGTTTAAAACAATGAAATGTATGAAGGCCACATATTTGGTCCCCTTTAATTTTGTCCATGTCAAGAACACAGAACATTAAGTGGAAACCAAATTAAAGGAAGAAACAATCAAGCATATACTTTCTAATCGTGGTATTAAAAAACAATAACCAAATGTAGTATGTGTGCCTCTTAGTGACTTTGTACTGGATTCAGAAACATAAACGTGTGCCTTGGAATGGAAGGAAAGGCAAGCGGTCAGGTTTTCTATCTAGGTGGTCTTTACATACACTGTTCCCATGGTACCAAATCCATCTTAGAGTACCTGGTGTGATGGCCAAGCTTGTGGCTCTTCCTCTTGCCAAATCCAAGAGCTGTTTTGCTCTGAAAATAGACCAGCATCTCTGTCAGCTTCCTGAAGAAGTCCTCACACAGCCTTGAATAGTTTTCAGTTATAGACTCAATTAGGATGCCCTAAAGATTTTTTCTGTAAAGATTCCAGATATTAACCCTATAATGCCTTTTATCCCTTTTAAAAAGTATTTGTTATTTGCATAGAAATTTGGCTCCATTTACCTACTCTGAAGCCCAAATTCTTTGCATACTGTAAATCTGCCACCATCTATTTGGTTGTCATTATAATCATTCTTTCAGTATTTCCAATGGTTCAAATTTACTGTTTATTAAATTGCAGGGGGGCAAAAAAGGAATCATAGAGAAGGAATGGGACTTCTAGGGTGTTAAAAGCTGTTACACTTTGCTTGCTTGGTATTTAGTCTTCTGGTTCGGACCAGTGCATCAGCTCGGGTCTTAGTTACTTGTTTCCTAAAGAGCAGCCCTGACGTTTGCAATGGAGGTAGGCGCTCCCGCAGGTCTCCACATGCTGACAGGGTAGGCTCCAGTTTATTTAGAGAGGAAAGGGACTGAGAGCAAGGTCTTCCTTCTACTCTACCTTCAGCGATTGTTTCTCTCTCCTCAATTTCCTGATATACATCGAGTTGAATGACATATTCTCACACACTACCCGCAATCACAAAGGGAAACATGTTTTTTTTAGATTTAGATGACTGGTGATAAAAAGCAGTGACCTTAATGCTTTAAATATTTGGTTCATTGAAGTCTGTGAGTGACTTTAGTTATTGTGTTCCTTTCACTAGATTTAATATCAGAGGAACAACAATAGGTGATAGAATAATGAGGTAATTCAGTCTGTTCCTTCATTTTATTTTTTTCTTTATGGTGAATTTGCCAGGTCCTCTTTTTCCACAGCTAACCACGTTTCCTATTAACAGTTAATACTTCCTTGAACTTACTGAACTCTAAGTGCTGAGCATTGTAAAGTAGGTTGCTTTTCACAAAGTCTATTTAGCTGCATGCACTGCATGGGAATAGAATGAAAAGACTTCCGGTGTGCAGATTTAACTCATGTTCACTTTAAGTGTGTTGTATGAAAAGGCGGCTGTCATCACAAACGATGGCCTCTACATGTGGGTTACTTGCTTTGAATATTTTGTTGAAGAATGCAACTTACGTTTCCTTAAAACTTGATTGGGATAACAATTATGCAACTTTCTTATTATTAAAATGTACTCTTTTTCCTTGAGATCAGTAACTAAAAATGAACTTGAGTCTAATTCTGTGCGTAGTTTAAGGCTGATTTTTTTTTTTTAAAGAAAGCTGTTTTATAAATAGCTTAGTAACTTAAGAAGGCCACACATCAAGATGATTCGTAACTCTCAAACACTGCTGTAATGTGAAGACTAACAATGGGGTACATTTTTAAATATAACCCTAAAGGGAATCTCAATCCCATTATTCACGTAAAATCTGATTTACTAGACGGAATCAACCTGGGACCTAATTCTGGTGACACATGTCTGTTATTTACCATTAGTTTCTAAAACAAAGTAGAATATAAAACATAATTTATAGCAACAATCAGAAATGTCACATTGTTGGTGCAGTTCCCCGGGGGAATAGAGAAATGATGAAGTAAGCCAAAGGATATGGTGCGTGGGTAAAAAATCCCTTGTTAGGGCCCATCCTCATGAGGTTCCCGGGCAAAAGGCTCGAAATTGTTTTTGCGCTGGTATTTCTAGGCTGTTTTGACATTAAGATATATTTGAAGTAACTTTCCAAATCAGTCTCTTGCTAAAGTTACCACTTTCTAGCTAAAAGACAGTAAAATGGAATTTATTTCAGTGCTTTTTGATTTTCTGGTTTATGCCTTTATACTTTTTATCCAAAGTACTTAAAGCCAGTTTCTGTTTTTACAGTGAAGATTACAACTAAAATGTACCATGTTGCTTTAAATGGGTTATAGAGAAGCGAAAACATGGAAATGGAGATTATTGTGAACTAATAAACAACGGTAAACAGAAAATGTGCCACTTAACCTCCCCTTGGATTGAATGAGATTAGACTGTTATTTCTTTCTCACATAGAGGTTGTCTGGGGAAATTTCTAATTATAAGGCAGTTTGTTCCTGCCCTTGTTCTTTGTTCCTATTTTTATCCTCCACTCATTTTCTGCCTTTTGTGGTTTTAATTCAGCATTTTATGATTCCATTTTCTCTTCTTCCTTGGCATATCAGTTATACTTCTTTTTGACTATTTTTTATTGGTTGCCTAAGAGTTTGCAATATACATTTACAACTGATCCAAGTTCACTTTCAAATAGCATTGTACCGCTTCACAGGTAGTATGAGTACCTTACAATAATAAACTCCTAATTCCTTCTTTCTGTCCCTTGTATCATTGCTGTTGCCCATTTCACTTGGAGACAGCAGTTTGCCCTGTGTCCTGCCCTCTCTTAGGGACCCAAGAAGAATTGTTGATTTTTCACTCTGTTCAGCTTTTTACTTGTTAGTTCATCGTGGTGACTTAAAGCTCTGTACGTGGAACCGGATTAAACAATATTTATATCCCAGGGATATATCAACTTGAACATAATGTGTTATCTTTTGATACATTATTGTGTTTAGTGTACTAATGTTTTGTGAAGTATTTTTGCATCTATATTCTGAACAGGTTTCCTTTTGTATATTTTCATGATCCTGTTTTTGATAAAAAGTTACACACTAGCCTCAGAGAATGAGTAGAAAACTAGTTCCTCTCTTTCTTTTCTCTGCAGAGTTTGTGTAGGATTCTAATGATCTTTGAAAGTTCAGCAGGCTTATAAAACCATCTGGATCTTGTGTTTTCCTTTGGGGACAGTTTTCACCTTTTTTATTAGTTACAGGACTAGTTGAATTATCTCTTTAGTCAGTTTTAGGGGTTTTTTTGTCAATTCATCTGAATTTTCAAAATTTTTGTTTTACTGTCTTTTGCCTTTCTGTGGTGTTTTTAGTTATAGCCACTTTTCTAGTCATAACATTATTTAAATCCCTTTAATGTTTTCATTATGGCAGCACTCTATATTGTTATTCTTCAAAGAAACGACTTCTGACTTGGTTGATCCTCTCATATATGTTGACTTTGTTTTCTATTTCTACATTTTTCTCTCTTTATTATTTCCTTCTATTTTCTTTGAAATTGTTTCGTAGTCTTTTCCTGACTCCTGCAATTATACGCATTCAGCTTTTTATTCATTAACATCTAACTGTGGTCAGAGACCAGGATGGGTGTTAGACCCATTCCTTGCAATTTGTAGAAACTGGCTTTGTGGCCAGGTACATGATAAATTTGTAAATGTTTCATGTGTGTTTGAAAAGAATATTACTCTAATTTTTAATGTAAAATTTTTATGTGACCATTAGATAAAGACTGTTAATTGTGTTCAAATCATCTATATTATTTGTGTGTGTGTGTGTGTGTGTGTGTGTGCGAGGTTGATTTACATAATAGAGAGATGTGTTGAAATCTTCACTATAGTGGTGGGTTTGTCTGAGTCTCCTTGTAGTTCTGGCATTTTCTTTTTCAATGCATTTTGAGACTATTGGGTAAATATATGTTAAAACTTTTATCTTCCTTGAAAATTGAATTTATTATGTAGTAATCCTCTTTATCCTTAATGCTGCTTTTTAGCTTAATCTATTTTGTCTGGTATTAATGCAGCTGTGCCACCTTTCATTTGATTAGTGTTTGCACAATGTTATTTTGCTTGAACCTGTCCTTGTCCTTAGGCCTTAGGTGTGTCTTGGACAATCTCTTCTTTTTCTTTGGTGAATATAGTGTATTTAAATTTATTATCATTATGGCTATATTTGGACTTGTTTTTAAATTTTTACTTCAAATTATGCTATTTTAACTATATTTCTTTTTTTACTTTCTTGCCTTTTTCAGGTGTAAGGTTTTTTTCTGTTCTTTTTTTTTAAATTTAGGTTTTGCTTTTTCCTTTATTTTTTTTCTTCATTGGGTTGGATTTATACTCTTTGATTATTATTTTGTTTAACTGAAATTTTTCATCCTAATTTAACTTCAGAATGTCTTTCATGAATTTTAAATTGTGTGCCAAATTAGTATAATGTATCATAAAAGAATAATATTTTCCAAAACAACTATGCAAATAGTAAGCTTTTTAATAAATATTTGTTTGCTGATAGGTGTCCTTCATATATATGTATATGTGTTCTACTTCAGTGAAAAGTTCACAATAAAAAAGTGCACTTTCTCTTACGTATGTAGAACCACTTTCAAACTCCTACCCAGTGCTGCCTGTTTTCCTGTACTCTTGCCACCATGACAGACATAAAAATCTTTTTAACCTAATAGACATAAAGAGATCAACTTGTTTTAATTACTAGTGAGGCTGAGCATCTTTTTGCATATTTATTAACTGTTAATTTCTTCTGTAATTTCCCTACTCATGTCCTTTGCCTTTACAGTGTTCATTTTTCTTAACTGATTTGTAGACTTTTTTTGTATTTTATGTTTGTGGTCTGTTCTGTGTCAGAATACAATGTTTTAAATAACAAATTCAAACTAACAACTTATTAAGTAATATCATGTGTTAGGAAAAGTTTCTTCTAGTCATTAAATCAGTCTTAAAAAGAGCCCATTATGCCTCAGTCTCCAGTTCTGTCACCAACTGAATTTTTAGGAGAGTAAAATCTGCCACTTGCACTGCAAAGCTCTACTCCAATGTGGGGTCCATATAGAATGTATTCTTTTTGAAGGTCCTTGTTTTATTGCATGTATGATAATATTTATTCTCTTTTTCTTGACTTGTCTCTTCTTTGCTGGGAACATCTTGAAACAAAATCTCAAAGCATATGTTTATCCATTGCTTTTATATGTTACCCTTAGTTTCTTTTGGTTTTTCTTTATGCCTTTACATTTTCTAATAAGGAGAGAAGGAGAAATAACATTGAATGGGATTTGTTGTATTTGTAGTCAATTGCACATGGATTTTGTCTGTATGATGTTTTTATAAAGTAGCCCTGTAAAAACCAGTGTGCCGCATGCTATTTCCTTTACTCTCTCAATCAGTACCAAATTTCTAAGTGATCTCTTAACTAAAACATTTTGTTTTAGTAACTCAACTAGTCTGATGTAGTCTCACTGTTATGTCTGCCTTTTTAAGCTTTCGGTTGGGGGTGCCTTACTGAGATCATTTTTAGTCTACATATTTTCTAGACTTACTGTATCTTAATGTTCATCATTTTCATTCTGCGGTGGCCTGTGAATGTTCTTTACTGATTTGTTTTTTACTTTAATGTGCAATTCATAGACGCTCTGCTGTTGCCCGCATTCAGGAGTTCTTCAGGCGGAGAAAAGAAAGGAAAGAAATGGAAGAACTGGATACTTTGAACATTAGAAGGCCACTTGTAAAGATGGTTTATAAGGGCCATCGCAACTCCAGGACAATGGTACTTACTCATTGGCATTTTTAGAGAAAGTGCAGTTTCATAATACGAATGTTTTTCCGTAATGACTATCTCCACATATTGCCAGTGTGACTCCAACATAACACTATTGCACCTTCACAGTTACCTCTTGGCCCAATCATGGTTCTTTTAGTCCTATGGTACACCATGAAAGACCATTATTTTTTCACAAGAAAACTCTACCCTGTCGAGGAACTATTGTAGAATTTTTAATATTTTAGCTTGTACAAGTAGCCATTGTTTCTTGTTTGCTCTCACACTTGCTACCTACCTTCCTAGTAGATTGATTTAGTTCATTATTTGTACTCTTTGTTGGTTTTGGAGAGAAAGATTTGGATATATGAAATCCAGGATCATTGCAAAATAATAGTTACTTTAATTATAACCCTGTTCAGATTGACAAGTAAAGATTTGTTTCAGTCACTTTGTAGACTTTAATTTCCTCATCTATGAAACAAAAAGAGTAGACCAGATCGTCTCTAATATCTTTTCAAGTTTTTACAATCCGCAAGTCTGTATACCCAACACAATATTATTTACTGAGCATCTTGCGAGGTGATGAATATGTCATAACTGTTACTCTGGACAGTTTATATCTAGAAGGTGTTCTCATATATTCTTTGGGGTACCAAAAGGTATCAAAACAATTGGTTTTAATAGGCTTTTTCAAGGTCTAGCCAAAAAGTTACTTTAGGGTAAGGAAATAGCTCTCTGTAGCAATCATTGCTGGTAACAATTGAATCATTAAAAAGTACTATTATTAATAGAAGAAACTAATTTACATGTCTTATATTTTGCTTGTCAAAATGATGGATAAAAATAATTAGGGGTAGGGATGAAAAAAAAAAAGATGAGTAAATATAATAATAGTTCCAAGTAACCCCTCTTTGGTTTTGTCAAAAATAGCAAAGTAGCTGCTGCAAATAAAATTACTGAAAAAAATCCTGATCTAAAGTACAAAGATTTTGATGGTTCATTCACATATATCCATTGAAAACTCTCATCATAACCTTTCCAATATATCATGTTCCTTTTCTTATTGCTTCATTAAAGTAAATGTTTATATCTTCCCTTCTCAATTGTGAGAGCTTCAAATAGCTAATAAAAAGATTGATACTTTTTGTTAATACTTTTTGTCCAATACCCCGTAATCCCATTCTCATTTAGGAGTTGTCAGTTTAGCACCTACTTTGTACCAGGTTCTGTTTCAGGCACTGTGATGTTCAGACACATCATTGAATGAGACAAAAGCCCTGTCCTCATGGGAGACTTTTCACTACTGATGGCCGTGTCCCCCTGCTAGTAATTCCCTGTCATGATTTGAAGATACCAGAAGGCAAAGAGTGTCTTCAATGTTTATTTTATTTTCTAAGCCAATTAATTTTTAACTTGATAATAGAGGAAGTCTCTTTAATAACTTTGATTTGAACTTGCTTGTAATTTCCTTTTTTTTAAACCCGTAGATAAAAGAAGCCAATTTCTGGGGTGCTAACTTTGTGATGAGTGGTTCTGACTGTGGCCATATCTTCATCTGGGATCGTCACACCGCTGAGCATTTAATGCTCCTGGAAGCTGACAATCACGTGGTGAACTGCCTGCAGCCACATCCATTTGACCCAAGTAAGAGGACCTGGTGTAAGGCAGGGGCTGGAAATCCTCAGTGTGGCTCCTCACGTCCGTTGTTTTCTAGTTGTTCAGTAAGAATAATCCAAGTTACCCTAGAAGGCAGCCACTGGAATCAGTTACAGCTCTACTTGGGTGTAAAACAAAGGACACTGTAACCTGCTTTTGGCAGAAAGTATGGGGAGGCAGGTTCAAGCATGTATTGTCCTAGTATTTCTTCTAAGTTGGATTAGCGGTAAGAGGTTTGGCTGCCTGAACTTGTCATTGCTTCCCCAGGTGGGACCTCCACAGGCGCCCTGGCTGGCTCCTGCCTTCTATTTGCAATTGCCCGTGTTTCTAGTAAAGGAGCAGTGAATAGAGAAGAAACTGGAGTCATACAAGATGGCCTCAAAATTGTATTCTAGGGCCACTGTTAGGAAATCTTCAAGGCAGTATTCTCAGATAGCACTTAAATGTATCAGTACAATTTTCATTCCATTCCTTTGCTGTACATGTACATACAATAGGTCCTCAATGTTGTCAATAGGTTCTGTAACTTTACGGGAAACAACATGTAACAAAACCAGTTTGACCACAGGCTGACTCTTATCAACAAGAGTTAGGTTCCTGGGGCATCTCGTCATTGTTATAGTGACACAGTATTGAACAACACGACTTTATCTGGGGACCTGCTGTACGTGCATACATATGTACATCCACATGTACATATACACACATGTATGTATGTGTATATACATGTCTGGAATAAATAGCATGTGTTCTAAGTTTATGTTAATACGTACCTTTTCTAGTTCTAGCGTCGTCTGGCATAGATTATGATATAAAGATCTGGTCGCCACTGGAAGAATCAAGAATTTTTAACCGAAAACTTGCTGATGAAGTAAGATTTTTATTATACTTATTATAGACCATATTTCACTTTGTTCCTGAAATCATTTCTTAACAAGAATCAAAGCAGCTCATTATTAGTTGGTAACATTAAACAAGTTAATGCAGTTAAGGAGGTCAATTTTAAGCAGAAGAAAAATTAAAAATTAAGATAAAAACATCTATAATACGAGAGGTATTTTGCTAATTAGAACATTGAGTATTAGTAATACCAGATTAAGTGCTTTGTAGTTTAGCAAAAATGGTTGACTGTTTGTGCTTATTGCAATAAAGAATCATTAAAGGAAATGCTTTTAAGAAAATAGTTTTTATTATGCTAAGTGAAATCAATCAGACTGAGAAAGACAAATACTATATGATCGAAATGAACAAACAAAACGGAAACAGACTCATAGATACGGATAACACACTGATGGATACTAGATGAGATGGGGGGCTGGGATGGATACTAGATGAGATGAGAAAGGTGAAGGGATTAAGGACAAATTGGTAGTTACAGACAGCCACGGGGATGTACAGTACAGCCTAGGGAATATAATCGATCATATGGTAATAACCATGTATGGTGTCAAGTGGGTACTAGACTTACTAGGGGGATCGCTACATAAATTATATAAACGTCTAACCACTATGGGGACACCTGAAACTAATATAAATAATATTGAATGTCCACTATAATTAGAAAAGGAGCCGTGGGGATATACGGTACAGCGTATGGAATATAATGAACAATACTGCAACAACTGTACAGTGTAGATGGGTACTACACTTAGCATCACTTTGTGAGGTGTAGAAATGTCTAATTGCTATGTTGTTTTGTACACCTGAAACTAATAACAAGATAGTTTTACTGGAGCTGTCTTCCATAGTCGTGACCAAATAAGTAGCAGAACAAATGACTGGAGAATCTTTTATTATTATATTTCAGTATTTCCTTAGTTTCCTGTTAAATCAATAGTTTTCAAACTGAGTTCTATGAAGTTTTAGGTTTCTTATGAAATTGGGATAGGAAAGCTGATCTCTGTGCCTTTCCTCCCCAACTTCAACCAGGGTTTTTATTTGTGGGTTTCTGTGGAAGATTTCTATGATAAGAAGGGCCTGTTGCATTAATCAGCTGCTAATTGCTTCTGTGGGTAGGTGAGGGCAGTTCAGGCTGGTACTGCACCTTCTAGGAAAAACAGTGAGTAAATACGGGTCCATTGCTCAGAGGGAAAACGAGTACTTCAGGGCAAGGTTGTCACTCACCTGAGGCATTTATACACTGGGTATGTCAGTGTCAGTGCTGAGGTTAAAAAGATAAACGCTGACCTCAGCTTGTGGACCAGTGTGAGGCAGACATATAAACAGACTTCTGAACAGTGTCGTGAGTGTCAGGGAGGTATGTACAGTGTTTGGGAGCCTGTAGAAAGGAGCAGCTGTGCTTGTAAATGCAGTGGATGGGAGGGGGATGTCTTCACAGAGGACACAGAATTCACAGGCAGACAAGGAGCAAAGAGCACTTGAGACAGAAGGATCAGTGTGTCCCAAATTGTTATAAGGGAAAGAACCCTCAGTATGTGGAAACTACGGGGCACTCGTAGTGAGAGTCACTCAGTTGTACTGAAAGGCTGCTTTGGGGCAGGACTGTACAGGGTCCCGGGCACCCCAGTGAGCCGTACAGGGTCCGGGGGCACCCCATTGAGCCGTACAGGGTCCCGGGCACCCCAGTGAGCCGTACAGGGTCCCGGGCACCCCAGTGAACCGTACAGGGTCCCGGGCACCCCAGTGAGCCGTACAGGGTCCCGGGGCACCCCAGTGAGCCGTACAGGGTCCCGGGGCACCCCAGTGAGCCGTACAGGGTCCCGGGCACCCCAGGAGCCGTACAGGGTCCCGGGCACCCCAGTGAGCCGTACAGGGTCCCGGGCACCCCAGTGAGCCGTACAGGGTCCCGGGCACCCCAGTGAGCCGTACAGGGTCCGGGGGCACCCCAGTGAGCCGTACAGGGTCCCAGGTACCCCAGTGAGCCGTACAGGGTCCCGGGCACCCCAGTGAGCCGTACAGGGTCCGGGGGCACCCCAGTGAGCCGTACAGGGTCCCGGGCACCCCAGGGAGCTGAGAACGTATGTTTCCTTCACTGGTGAAGCGTTGGTCGGGTGGGCGTCTTCGCCCTCCTGTCATGCTTCCCTTTCTTCCCATGCCATGCGCTTCGCTTTTCCTTTATTTTTTCCTTTGCTCGCCATTATACCTTAGATTCCTAGGTGTCTTGGAGATGCATTTAGTCCTATTCCTGATACTTAAGACACAATCCATTGGTAACTCTTGTCCAGAGGTTTATTTTCAAGATTACTTTGCCTCAGTGAAGGTGGTAATTTCTCAAAGGATCCAAGTGACCCGGGGTAATAAATTAACTTTACTGTGTCACTAGAAGTATCAGTAGGTGAAAACAATGAGTGGACACAGCATAGACTGCTTTGGGGACAAATCATAAGGAATCCTAAACTGAATTCTTGAATGTTTTAAGTAGCCCCAAAGTTGACCTCTGTCGTCCTGCCAGCTGAAAGAGGAGTGTTCTCTGATCCCACTCCCTCATGCAGCTTAAAGTGACGATCTGGCATTGAGAAGCTTTAGGGGGAGTGGGCAGAGACCGCATACACCTAGAGAATAAAGTACTTCCTCCTCGGCCTGCTCATCTCTCACCGTCCTCCTCCTCTTCAGGGAAACGTCCGGTCACTCTGAGGTCTTTGACGGGGTTGTTTCACTTGCCTCCCAGGTTATAACTCGGAATGAACTCATGCTGGAGGAGACCAGAAACACCATCACGGTGCCAGCCTCTTTCATGCTGCGGATGTTGGCCTCCCTGAATCACATCCGAGCTGGTGAGAACTGGCATGTGCTGCTGCTACAGTTAGCATTATGTCTGAAAAGCATGGGGTTACATAAGCTCTGCTCTACAGGGGTTTAGATACTTTCCTTCATCACAAAAAGAAGGCAGCCTAACTCTTGATCTTAGCACAGTAACTTATTTCCTCCCGAACCCAATTCATTGCAAAGTGTCAAAATGAGAAGACAGTCACTTGAAAACTTGAATTCACTGTGCTTTCTTCTCTGAGTGGAGGACCCTACCACGAACCTTAGGGTTTGTCATCGTAATAAGTACCCTTTGATGGCAGATTTGCTCAAAATCAGTCATAGGCCAGGCGAAAATAAATGTAACATGCGAAGAAGGTTGAAAAAGATACCTGTTTTTGCAAAGATTTTTTTCTTCGAGATGATAAACTGTGAGGTTCAGTGCCACAGATACACAGAATGCATGTATTATAACTAACATTCAGAAGGAATTCAATAATCTGTCTTAATAACGGAAAAGATCGAGTATCCATTACAAACAGAATGTTTATCAAAGTGTTTATCACTGTTCACTGATTTCATAAATTAAATTTCTCCATATGTTGGGTTTCATCTATCAATCAATAATACCAATAACAACCGTTTATAGAGGACCTATCAGGTGTCCGGCATGAGCCTGGTCCCTATAGAGATTTATCCTCATTTAGCCCCAACCCTTGACAGAGCAGGGTTTTGGTAATGCCTCAGCTCGGGCCCCACCACTGATAAGTGGAGACGCCTGGGTTTGACTCATGCCTTCTCCTCACCCCCCGACTCAGAGACCTCCCTGGCAGGAGTACGCGCGGGTCACGGATATGAGGCTGACCTGATCGAAACTGCTTTGCCAGCTCATTTACAGCCTCCTGCCCAGCTCTGTCCTCCACCCACTCTGGCCCTCCTCGAATCTGGGGATACATCGAACTCTTTCTCACCTTAGGATCTTCATAACCATGCTGTCCGCTCCACTGCTCATCCGTCACCTAAGTCAGTGGGAGTGTGGAAGCCTCTAGTGATGAATAAATCTCAGACCCGGTCTTCTCTTGCTGAGGACAGGGCCACTGAACTGTCCCCTGTTCTAAGCGCACTGTTTTCCATGTTACTGGGGAAATATTTCTCTGGCAGAAAGGGTCCCGTTCTATTGGTGGTGGCCACTTTATACTGTTGCCTGATGGAAGGAGTAGAAACTTACAGTCGTTTACTCTGAATCTTCACTGAACATCTTGTAATAGTAGGCCCTGAGGATGTAAAACAAAGGGGCTCACGGTCCAGTCTGAAGAAGACTCGCAAACAGACCCTGACTGCAGTTAGGGTCATTAGGCGGTTCCTACCAGGTGTTCTGCAATATGGAGGAAGGAGGTCAGCACTCTGCAGGTCAGATGTTTGAAAGAGCTCAGGGAAAGTTTCACGCAGGGGATAAGAATCGTGTTGAGTAAGCAGAACTTTATAAGCTGAAGAATTGGGCGAAAGCGGCCCAAGCACAGAAACATGGAGTATGATCGTGAAAGCTGGAGAACAGCTGTGCCCACATGAGTTTTTAATCTAGATCAACTCTTGAGCGCAGATACTATGTCTGATTTGGTCATCATCATATCCTCAGTTCTTAGCACAATGCCTGCAACATAGATCAGATAATGTGAACATTCTTCTTACAGATAGATACTCAGATCCTCAGGAACGGCCCGCAGCTTCTCATTCCCCCTGGTGACACCCAGTACGCGTCCTTAGTCCTAAACTTTAAGGGACACAGCTTAAAACCACTGCAATCGACTATATCAGTATCTTTAGGGTTTTTTTTAATTTTTATATGTTTAAAATTACATGCATATTCAAAGTTAATAGTGCTGTGTTTCCTTTACTCTTTTTTCAATTTCCCTCTAGAGGCAAAAAACTAAATCTGCACACAGTGGTGAATTGATTTTTTAAGTGATGATGGGTTGAATTATGTATATTTTAATCAGTTTTAGATAAAAGGTATTGAAAGTTATTTGAACTGTCATACTAAAAGTGTTTCTTTTTGTGAGTCTCCTATCTGTGTTTTCCAGATCGGTTGGAGGGTGACAGATCAGAAGGCTCTGGTCAGGAGAACGAAAACGAGGATGAAGAATGAGCAGCTCTGATTGGCAAGCATTTCAGATGTTTTGAAATTTGTATAAGGCAGTCATTCTATTTTTTTCTTTACAGAGCTTCCGTGCAATTTAAGGTTCTGGGTTTTGGAGTTTTCCCTCTTTTGGGGGATACCCTGACATTGGGGTGGGATGATTGTGTGCATGAACTTGGGAGAGTGTGTTAAACAAGAGTAGCAGAATGTTTTAAAACCTTTTTGCCATGTATGAGGAGTGCTAGAAAGTGCAAAGTGCAATATTTCCCCTGACCTTCAGACGTGGGAGCTTGAATCAATGTTGAACAGTAATTTCCACGATAGTGACAATATTGGTTCCAATAAATTTCTACACTCGCCATTTGCATGTTTGTTGCTTTCTAATTAAAGAAGTTGGTTGTTTTAAGGTCTCCTGAATCTGACTTTGTATTTAATGCCTTGTTACCATGACCCACATTTTCCAGTCTTCCCTGTAACATAAGATCATCTTTATTCTTTTCTAGATGTAATAACCTTTTCGGTTTTGACTTGTGGAGAACCTTTTTCATTTCTCCTTCCCAAGTACTTTATCTTCCCCTGCAGTCCTTCTCTCTCACCCTCATTACCCAAGGACAGGAGTTAGGCTTCCAGCACAGCCCAGAGCCTCCTGGGCAGCTCACAGATTATGTTGGCACAAGCTAGTTCTGAAAGCTCTGGCTTCTGCTCTCCTGTCTCCAGCTCCGCAGGTCCACCGGAAAGCTGGGACCAGCCTGTCCTCTAGTGTCTTCCTTAACCCTGGTGGCCACCTCCACTCGACACCAGGCCTGGGTCTGACAGGTGATGGCCTGATTGCCTGCAGACCTAACCTTCAGTCGTCCTCCCTCCCCTCTCGGAAGCTGTCATTCTTTGCTCTCTGGCTGGGCCATGGAGACTCCTAGGCGCAGCCAAGCAAAGCATCCCTCTCCGCTGTGGAGACCGGATCGCTCCTCCCAAGGTGGCTGCAAAGCCAGCCACCTGCTGCTGCCATACAGGTCCGCCTGGTGGACGTGGGCTGGGTAGCTTCCGCGGGACCTCCACGTCTGGCTCTTACCCTGGACAGGGCACACGTGTCTGCACTTTAGAGAAGGTGGTAAGTGGTCCAGGGGAAAGGAATTAGAGCTTTAGCCAAAATGGGGAACTGTCCCGGCTAAAGATGATTGCCAGGGAGGGCAAGGCTGTTAGTTGCTGGTTCCCCATTAGTTACGTGACCTGCTCAAGCCACCTGACTCCGGGCTCCTGCTTCCTCGCCTCTAAAATGAAGGTGATCATATTTGCACTACCTATGTCCTAGGGGGCTGTCCTAGGATCACGTGACACCATGGAGGTCAAAGGGCTTTAAAGAGGAACTGAAAAAAACCACTCTGAGCACATAATAGCGCATTTCTTCTTTCACCGTAATAAAGCAGTAACAGGGATGCTTTATCACCGAGGTGTTGGGAAGCTGACAGGGCAGACGCTACTGGAGGGCTCAGTGGGGTCCAGGAGGAATTCTGGCAGGAAAAGCAACAGAAGAAAATCAAAATGGTATGTGTCCCTTCTGGCACAGGACGGCAATAGTCGGGGAGGTTGTGGGGGGTGGAGAAGACACATGGGAAATCCCAACTTTCTGATCAATTTTGCAGGGACTCTAAAACTGTTATTAAAATTTTGTTTTGTTTTGTTTTAGTGGTATTTGTTAAAGGAATGAGGGCCCCTACTTCAAGTGATTTTGCAGTTTTGGTGTGGAATGTCACAAAGGAGCAGTCCAGACAGTCAAGGGGGCAGAAAGATAAACTTCTACAGACAGAGTCGGCAAGTCCTGGCCCCTTCGATGACTCAGTGTATGTTGGGGTGGGGGGACCCCAGTAAGACCACTGGACCCGAGCTTGCCAGTCCACTCAGCAAAAGGACCATGACTTCAGTGGTGGCAGGTGAGGGGGTCAGATAAAGGTGATGGGTTTCGTGCCCTGAGGTGGTCAGTCTCATTGATCACATGGTCAGCCCCCCCGCCCGACTTTGGTTATGGGGTGGACATGTGGAGAGCACTGCTGCTTATTAAACCTGCCATAAAGACTCTGGGTTCGCAGCATTTGGTCTGTATTTCTTGGTCATGCTGAGAAGTCACTGACTATTCCACGAATCTCACAGTCCTGGGGGCAGTTTGCGAACGTGTGGATGGGTGTGCCCAGGCCGGTGTGGCACATCCACCCACCTGCAAGTCAGCCCTTCCTGCTTCGTCTCCTCTTCGTTTTAGCTGTGGGAAGGGAGGCTGGAAACGGATACGGCGGTCGGAAAGGGTTGGAGTAAGGAGGCAAGAGGGAGATCCTCCCAAAACGTCCACAAGTCCAAGTCCAAATTCACAATCTCCACAGCTGTACACGTACCAAAAACAGATATTTAATCAGGTAAACAAAACTATCCTAAATACACTTTCACTTGTTTATAAATACGGATTTATAATAATCCTAAACATTTTTCTTTTAAAAAAAAATCATCCAAAAACTTCAAGTGAAATATATTTCAGAATTACCTTCTCTTTGTTTTGTTTTGAAGGTTGGTTTTTAACCACTTGTGCATGCAGGGGCCATTACCAGAACACAGCACGCGAGGGACTGTCCATAGCAGGTCCAGGCAAGCAGGCTCCTCCCACTGCACAGGTGTGGCCTGGGAGCCTCCCGGGACTGGCCTTTCCCCTGGGAGGGGCTGACTCGCCTGTGATTGGTGATACTTCAAAGTGGTGGGGTCCATAAGAAAAACCCAAGTGGCTTCTACTTCCCAAGCTATTGGTGCTTCTCCAGTGAAATGAAGAGCTCTGCGTATTATGTTCTCCTGGAAAAAACACTGAACAAAATTGTGCTCTTGCTGATCTTTTTAAGATTGGAGTTGGTGCTTTGAATTATTTCCAGGGAGTACAATTGCTTTCCTTGGGCCTGCAGCTTTGCAGGAGTGGCAAACAGGTATTCCCATCTCCCAGGTGCCTCTGTTTACAGTAGTTCTTTCTACCCACCTACCTAATAAAGCCCAGCCGGCGTTCTCATCACGGACCTCTCACTATCCCTCGTCCCCATCGAGCTGCAAAGCTGGCTCCTTCCTTCTCTGGAAGACCCGGACTTTGGCCGTGGTACTAGCTACACAGTCTGAGACCTGGGACAATTCCCATCACATCCTACGCCCTCCTTGGAGTCTGTGGCCCATCCCCAACCCAGGACGCTCTGGCCCTGCCCCCTGTTGTGGTCAGTATAAGGCTGCTCACAGCCATCTTCCTTTGCTTTGGGTGACAATGGTCATTTCCCTCTTCTCCCACAGGATTCACCTGGGGTTCTGCGTGCACTGCACGTAGCAGCGTGGTGCAGTCACTGGCTGCAGGACAAAAGCTGTCCGTGGACCAGGTCACGTCTCAGAGAGTGCGCACATCCTTGTGGGTTGGAAGCAAGGCTGGGCCTGTGCTGTGAAGTGGTCTACACCAGGGGCCGCCCCCTCTGAGAGCCCTTCCCCCTCTTTCAGACCTCTTGAGCCACCAGTGCTACTTAGCTTTTCCTCCTTTCCCTTCCTCACCACGTCCCTTTTCCCCCAACGTTCTTTTTTGCTGCTCAGCAAATGGCAGTTCCTAAGGCAGCAGCTTTCAACACCGCTTGTCTAGGATACGTTATCTTTTCAAGATTTTCACTGCCTGTCACGACCCTGTGAGACAAGAATAACACGTCCACCCACAGTTACAGATGCAGTGGCCTGGAATCACTCCACCCAGGTGCCCCAGGCCCCGTCCTGGGGGCTTTAATTCACGGAACCACGTGAGGGAGGTGCCGGCACTCTGTGTCCGCACGTGGAACTAGATCCTCAAACCTCATTTTAGAGATGAGAACACCGATGTGGACATTTGAACTGGCCCAAACACTTAGCTAAGAAGCAGTAGCGTGGGCCTGAACCCAGCACTTTCCAAGCCAAAGCCCATGCTGTTGGCATGTGTCACACTCGCAGGGATGTGGAATAAGAGCATTTGGAAGTGCCTCACTAAAGCCTCGCACCTTCACGGCCAGGCACACAGCAGGCGCTCAATACATGCTAGCTCCCTTCCGTAGCCACGTCACCCTCGTTTCCTTTCAGAGGCCGGGCTCAGGGCTGAACACGTAGGGGCAGGATAGCCGGGCCGTGCAGACACCCCCAGTATCGGGCACATCCCGTCGGGATAGAAGACTGTTCCCACCGCTAAATGTGAGCAGGCTGATACACCTGTCGCCCCACTACTTTGGCAGATTGCAAATACTGATTAGAGGGCCGCTCACAGCTCCTGCAGGACAATCAGTACAGCACCAGGTGGCCCTGGCCTTACAGCCTCCCCCCCACCCCCCTGCACCGATTCGCTGAAGACCACTGAGCAGGGGCAGAACCTGCCACCCGACTGGGGTCGCACGTGTAAGCAAGCTAGCTGGGTGGTCCTCAGCCCCAGGCAGGCCGGCCTTCAGGGTCACGTAGCTCTTCAGTGGGCACGGCCGTGCCAGCGCCATCACCACCACACTGCTGCCCCCTGGTGACCACGGCGCTGAACTCGTCCTCCCTGGCCAGGGACCTGGGGCACAGTACAGGCGCCCAGTCAAGTGGCAATCTTGATGAAAGCAGAGGTGGACGACGGCCCTAAATGTGGTCCTGTCAGAACCTGGAGACAGGACTGAGGTTTTTAAGGGAATAAGCGCCCCACCTGCCAGTGTCCCCGGGGTCCCCTCTGTGGCCGCGCCTGCCACTGCACAGCAGTATAAAGCTAGGGGCCTGCATTTCGTGGGGTCAGTTAGGGTTTTGACCTGCACTAAGGGCAAATGTCCTCAAAAATGCCTCCGAATGGACAGGATTACCTGCTCTCCCTCTTCCTCTCCTCACCCGCCTCCTTCCTCTCCTGCAGGCTGAATCTGGGCAAACTTGAAATCCTGAATATGCAAAATACGAAACATCCTCCAAGGCTTGGCTCAAACTGTCACCTCCCTCACCGAGCTGCTGGAACTCCCCTAGTTGGAAACGCCCCACGCTGGAGCCCACATTCTAATCACTACTCCACTCACTATTACCACCCGTACCCCCACGTATCTCCTAAATTAGAGTGCAAATGCTTTCGTGTTATTGCTCGCAGGGCCCAGCCTGGTGCTTTGCACAGGGGACATGCAGAGTCTGGTAGACAAATAAATGAATGGACCTCAGTAGACAGAAGGAAAACAAGAGAGTTTGTGAAGTGCGGTATTTCTAGATAAGCTTAGATGCAATCCTCGTAAAACCCAGCTGGTCTGGGGCCAGCGCGTGGGCACTTGGAGTCTCAGGAGTCTTCCTAAAGCCCAGCCCAGTGCAGGCAGGGAAGCACTCTTTAATCCTGGGGCTGCACTCAGGAGCCCTCACCAGCGAGCCATTCCACGTTACGCCAACCCAGACGTGCAGGTCTCTGCCTGCCCTCACCTGTGCATACAGACTGACCAGGAATCCGGACCTTTTAGGACTGGGGTGACCAAACTTTTTTCAATGTCTTTCACCAAGGGCCATATGTGGTAAAATACAGACAGCCGGGCCACTCACTCGAGGGAGAGTACTTATTGCCTCACCTGGTTTATTTAAGTAAACTAAGAATATTTTTGGACTCCATTAACAATGGATTGCGGGCCGCAGTTTTGACACCCCTGCTTTAGAAACTAGACAAATGCTAGGAATATATACACACAGAAGACATAAATGCCCTCCAACTGAGGAATGCCTCCAGGAGTGAGAGCAGAGTGACCCACACGTCTCATCAGCAGACCCACAGGTGAACCTGCCTGTGCTCCTCACTCTCATCCAACATCTCACCAGCGCCTGGCCCCGCATGGTTGTCCGTGAGTTTCACCACCATGGAGGTCTCTGCAAAGGTCTTTGTAACCTGCAGACAAACCTGGGGACCAACCATTGGTTTCTACCACACAGCAAAAGACTGCTTCCCCAGGAGCTCGCCAGACCCCAAGGCACATGCCACAGAGCTAATTCAACCTTCAGCGTGGCTGCCTCGCAGACTCAGCTGGAGCTCCTTGAATCGACCCTCTGCTGACCACCTGGGATTCTGCAGGTGGGGAAAGCCCTGTGCTCAGCTCAGTCACCCAGGCTGCAGGGCGGACAGGCGATTCAGCGGCTGCCACCCCCCAAGCCCTACTTCCGCTGTTGCAACTCAAGGGAAGAGCGCGCGATCTAACCCCAGGGACCCACTCCAGCTTGGAGGAGGCGCGTCTCCGTCCACGAATGCGTCTGGGGGCGGATTCCATCAGGAAGGTGCTCTAAACACTAGTCAGGTGAGTGCCCACCCCGGGCCCACAGTCCTCTGCACGCCCCTTAGAAGCCGCCCTCCAAAGCTGGGCGAATGTTGGCCCACGGGAGCGTCCCTTTGTTCTCTATCCCTAACTTAGGAGTTCAGAGAACATCAGAGTAGGAAACGATCTTAGACACCGGTCAATGCAACACCCCACTCCCTTATCCCATTTTCCAGGTGGCCTAGAGGTGACAGTAAGTCCCAGGTGATAGGTGTAAGAGGGAGCTGGGCCAAGAGTGCAGGTGGGTGATGCCAGGCCCCACGTTTCTCTTCTATCTGGTGCTGCCCAGGGGCGCGATGACAGCAGTGTTCCCTGTGGAAGAGCTTCTGTGTCAACCAAACACTAGACAGAATCCATCCGATGAGATTTCGCTGCATGAAGGGGGTCTCCTTCCAATGACACCCCTCTCTCTACCTGCCGACTGTTTGGCGCCACAGCCCGTCCTGGCTCGGTAAGTTCACAATGTCCTAACCAAAGGCGCTGCTTTTTAAATTCTGGACACGAAACATCTGGTATCTGCTCCTTTCTCCTGTCTTTGATAGTGGTTTCTCCCCTCTTTTGAAATACCAAAGAGTCAGTCAGTAGGGAGGTGGGCGAGCCGGCTCCACCTCAGCGACAGCAGCAGGTGGCCTGTGAGCTGCTCCTGCGAGCACCAGAGGGGGCTGCATCCAAGGCAGGGTCAGACCCAGTACCGAGACGTGCGAACTTGTGGGGGGCTCTGCTCGTGGGTTCTCCTCTAGGGACACCACACGGCCTGCACTGACCACGCAGAAGGCCTAGGGTGACCTTGCTTTGCTGGGAAGACATGCCAGCCTCCCAAGTGTGCTGGGAAGGGCTCACTTCCTGCCTCTGGGACATGTGAGGCTGGACGCCCAGGAGACAGGTTGTGCAGACGAAGAAATGACCCATCTGATGGCTCCTTCCCAGCCTGGTCTCTAGTCCCCTTGTGTGCCCACCTCCCAGAGAGTCACGGCCACACCTCCACCTGCTTTGCTTTGTGGTTCCGGTGCCTCTGCTCCCATCCCTGGGACCTCCAAGAAGCCCACATGTGGTCTCACACAGATACGGACGTCACTGACCCTGGACACAGTTCTCAGTGTTTTATCCAGTGGCTGCACCCAGACACGGGTCCTGACACAATGGCCGCAGGCATCGCTGTCCGGGATGGGCCACCCTGAGGCCCTCATTTCTGTTCCGAAGCTAGGATGTTCCCTTCTTCGATGCTCTGCAGTTGAAGCCTCTGACTCACGACAGTTCTGCTGCCTCGGCGGCCCCCAAAGCTGGCCCCAGGGACAGTCCGCACCGCCATCAAGACCCCAGGCAAAGCTTCTTCCCCGAATAAGTTGATTTTGGCCTCAGCCTCTATGGCTTTGGCCAAGCTGGTGGCGTAACTGTCCAGGGACTTGTGCACTTCGGCTTTCACGTGGAGAACAGGGTTCTTGGCAGCTTCTGAGGGAGGAGGGTGGAAAGGTCAGGGAGGGGCCAGGAGCAAGGACCCTCCCAGGACATGCCTGCTGCTGCCTCACGGCCCTGGGAGAGGAGGCACACAGACGTGCGGGTGAGGGCTTTGGGGTCAGAGTCCTTCAGCAAAGGTCCTCGGTCCCCTACTCACTGCCTGGGAGTCTTAGCAGTGACTTCTTTTCGCCTCAGTAATGAGAAGATCATGGTACACCTTATGTCACAGGGTTACTGCGACAGTGAAATCGTTCTTTCTAAGATGCGTAGCCTAGGTCTGGCCCATAGAGTAGGCGTGATAAATATTTTCTATAACTGATGTTCACATGTTGACATCTTTGCAAGAGTTTTCTGGTCTTTCAGCTCCCTGGAGCACGCCACGTCTGCGGCTCTAAACCCCCACAGTCTCCTTTCCGTCCTGACTTGGAGATTCATGGACAACGTCAAGGTTGGAAGTGACATTACAGGTTCAAGTGCCCCCCCCAGGATTAGGACCCGAGAACTGAAATGAACAGAAGAGAGGGAGGGCGGTGGGGCTTCCATTGCAATGCCTTATTATTATTACTAAACTCACTGCCTACTCTTCCCCCGACGTTGTGGGGGGAACAATGGGCCCCCCACTCCTCATATTCTCTGGGGGAGGCCACTTCCACCCCACTGTCCAGGAGGGTCAGAGTGGAGGGACACGTGGCCTCTCCCTGCCCTGCCACGCACTTGTGGGAGGACGGAGTGGTCTGTGTGCGTGTGTGTCGCACCGAGTTCCACGGCCCCTGCTTGCCCAGCTTACAGGCTGCCGGCGCCAACAGCTGGGCAGCCTACGGGCTCCAGTGAGACTGGCAGGATCGGAGTACCACAGGGGTGGGCAAAGGTGGGGCAGGACTGAGCCAGGAATGTTCCTAAGGTCCTGCGCTTCCCTGCTGATAGTGGTCCGGGAGCTACAGCCACAGACACCCACCTTTGATTTGTTCCACTTCGTCCTCAAACGTCACGGAGCTCCTCCTCTTGGGTGGGCAAGCACAGTGGGCGGGAGGGTGGTCATCAGACGTGTAGTCTTCGAGCAGCATCACGTCCGTCCCTGAAAGCAAGGGCAGAGTGCGTACAGATAACCAGCAGCTCCAGGTCATCATCGCTGTTGACTCAGACCCACAGTCAAGTGCAGCTAGCTGTGTGCCCTGCGGCATCTGCCCAAGAAACACTCTTTGTCACCCCATTCCAGGAGTCTGCAGCCAGCACTGGGCCGCTTCCGATACATGAAAATTACAGCAGGGCTACACCGAGCATGGGTTCTGTGCCACGATGAGCACCTCTGAGTGTGAAGTCGCCAGGCCTGGCATGGCAGGGAGGGGAGAAGGGCTGAGTGGAGGAGAGGGCCCATTAGAAGGAGCCTTGTCTTCTGAGTGATTCTTCTGACACTCTGAATTTCTACTGCTGCAGGTAAAATACATTGTGCTAAACAAACATTTAACAAAAATTTTTATTTTTCAATGACAGTTGACATTCAATATTATATTAGTTTCAGATATACAGCACAGTGGTTAGACATTTATATAACTTACGAAGTGATCCCCGGTAAGTCTACTGCCCATCATTGACTCTATTCCCTATGCTATACTTCACATCCTCATGACTGTTTTGTAACTACCAATTTATACTTCTTGATCCGTTCACTTTTTTGGCCCGGCTCTCCACCCCATCTGGCAATCATCAGCTTGTTCTCTGTATCTATACATTTGTTTCTGTTTTGTTTGTTCACTTACTTTTTTAGATTCCACATATAAATGAAATCAAATGCTATTTCTTTCCCTGTCTGACTTATTTCACTTATCATAATACCCTCTAGGTCCAATTCATGTTGTCACAAATAGTAAGATTTCATTCCTGTTTATGGCCAAGTAATAATCCACTGTATACATGTACCACAAGTTCACATTGCTTCCTTATCTTGGCTATTGTAAATAATGCTGCAATGTATTCATGCTGCAATGTATAAACAGGGCACATATAGCTTTTCAAATTAGTATTATGAGTTGTTTCCTCCAGATAAATACCCCAAAGTGGAATTGCTGGATCATCTGGCAGCTCTGTTTTTAATTTTTGAGGAACTTCCATAGTGTTTTCCATAATAGCTGCACCAACAGTGCACAGGGGTTCCCTTCTCTCCACATCCTCGCCAACACTTGTTGTTTGCTGATTTATTGATGAACATTCTGACAGGGGTGAGGTGATATCTCATGTGGTTTTAATTTGCATTTCTCTGATGATTAGTGACTTTGAGCATCTTTTCACATGTCTGTTGGCCATCTGTATGTTCTCTTCGGAGAAATGTCTATTCAGGTCCTTTGTCATTTTTTAATCTGATTGTTTGGTTTTTTGGTATTAAGGTGCATGAGTTTTTTATATATTTTGGATATTAACCCCTTATCGGATGTATCATTTGCAAACATATTCTCCCACTCAGTAGGTTGTCTTTTCATTTTGTTGATGGTTTCCTTTGCTGTGCAAAAACTTTTTAGTTTGATGTAGTTCCATTTGTTTATTTTTTATTTCCCTTGCCTGAGGAGAGATATCAGAAAAAATATAACAAAAAGCAATGTCAAAGAGTTCATTGCCTCAGTTTTCTTCTAGGAGTTTTATGGTTGCAGGTCTTACATTTAACTCTTTAATCCATTTTGAATTTATTTATTCATTTTTTATTTTATTGGGGAATATTTGGGGACAGTGTGTTTCTCCATGGCCCATCAGCTCCAAGTTGTCCTTCAGTCTAGTTGTGGAGGGCGCAGCTCAGCTCCAAGCCCAGTCGCCATTTTCAATCTTAGTTGCAGGGAGCGCAGCCCACCATCCCATATGGGAACTGAACCAGCAACCTTGTTGTTGAGAGCTCGCGCTCTAACCAACTGAGCCATCTGGCTGCCTTTGAATTTATTCTTGTATATGGTATAACCATCCTATGTCTTTTGATTGGAGCATTTAACCCATTTACATTTAAAGTAATTATTGATAGGTAATGTAGTTATTACCATTTTATTCATATTTTTTACCTTTTTTCCTCCTCTTCCTCCCTTTTCCCCTCCCCCCCTACTTAAAATGTTTCTTGTGATACTGGTTTGGCAGTGATGAACCCCCTTAGGTTTTTCTCGTCTGGGAAGCTCTTTATCTTTTCTTTGATTCTTGCTGGATAGAGTACTCTTGGTTGCAGATCCTTTCATCACTTTGAATATTTCATGACAGTCCCTTCTGGCCGGCAAAGTTTTTGTTGAGAAATCCACTAACAGTCTTATGGGAGCTCCCTTGTCCGTAACTAACTACAAGTACTTTTCTCTTGCTGCTTTTAAGAATCTCTCATTGTCTTTAACCCTTGGCATTTTAATTATGATGTGTCTTGGCTGGGCCTCTTTGGGTTCATCTTGTTTGAAATTCTTTGTGCTTCCTGGACTTTTATGTCTGTTTTCTTCGTCAGGTAAGTTTTTAGTTGTAATTTCTTCAAATAGGTTTTCAATCCCTTGCTGTCTCTCTTCTCCTCTGGCACCCCTATGATGTGAATGTTGGTACACTTGATATTGTCCCAGAGGCCCCTTAAACTATCCTCGTTTTATAAAATTCTTTTTTCTTTTTGCTCTTATTTTCAAGGTTGCTGGGTGTTTTTCGGTACCTTGTCTTTAAAATCGCTGATTTGATCCTCTGCTTCATGTAATCTGCTGTTGATTCCATCTAATGTATTCATTTCAGTTACTGTAGTCTTTTCTGACTCCTTTTTATGGTTTCTATCTCCTTGTGTAAGTTCTCGCTGAGTTCATCTATTCTTCTCCTAAGTTCACTGAGCATCCTCATAACCACTGTTTTGAATTCTGTTTCCGTTAGGTTGCTTGCTTCCATGTTTAGTACTTTTTCTGGAATTTTATCTGTTTTTATTTGGGACATGATTTTTTGTTTCCTCCTTTTGGGGTCTCCCTGTTTGTCTGTGTGTATTAACAGGGAGAGATGTGCCTGCTACATCTCCCAGTCTTGGCCAGGTGGCCTTATGTAGTAGATGTCCTGTGGGGCCGAGTGGCACAGCCTCTCTGGTCACCTGAACCAGGTGTTCTAGGTATATGTATCCCTTGTGTGGGTTGCGTGTGCTCTCCTGTTGTAGTTGAGCCTTGACTGCTGCTGGTACATGAACGGGTGGGATTTACCCTGAGGCTGACTGGATGTGAGGATGGGCTGTGACGACAGGGAACAAGCTGTTGTGCAGAGGCTGACCCCACAGAGCAGATTCACTTTAGTGGGACACTGGTCCCAGCCGAGTCCACCCTTTGGGTGTGTCATTTGTGTTGCTAATTGGGTGGTACTCTGTCTGGTGTGCTCTGTAGCTGGCCACCAGGTGTGCTGGTTCTTGGGCCTCTTGAGAGGGGCTCTGGTGCAGGCCAAGGTCAGCCGCTATTTGTGCCCAGCCCAGGGCTACGTGGTAGAAGCTAAAGAGTGATCTGTGGTTGGTAGCTGCCTATGCTGGGCTTGGAGGCACCTGGGAGAGGCTGTCACTAGTACCAGGCTTGGAGCTGCTTAGCAAGAGGTATGGGACATGCTGAGGCCAGCTGCTGCTTATTTGGGATCTGTGGGCCTTTGAGAGATTTTAGGAAAGTTCACAGTATGGGCAGAGGCTGACCACTTATGAGGAACAGCCAATAAGAGGGTTTGCTGGTGGGCAAGGTATGTGGGATAGTGTCTGCGTGGGGTGAGCGGGTTTCGCCATGCTGACGGAGACTCAGACTTGGTGCCCACCTGTGTCCACAAGCTGGGCTGGGGAGGGCTCCACAAAGGAAAATGGTGCCTGGAAGCACTTTTGTCCCAGAATGACCTGCCCCCCCAGTCCTCGTCTTGAAGCAAAACAACTCAGTTGGTCCCTGTATGTCCCTGATGCTTTTTGATCTACTGTCCCTTTGCTGGTGCTTAGGGTGTTTGTGAGTTACATTGTCTGCACGGGCCCTTTAAGAGGATGCTTGGGTCTACAGCATTCCCGTCTCACCTGGATGGAATCCTCGCTGATCTTCACAGCCAGATGTTATGGGGACTCTTCCTGGCACTGCTGCTCTGGGGCTGGGGAGTCTGGTGGGGGCTTGGGACCCTTCACTCCTTATGGGAGACGTCTGCAGCCGAGATGTCCCTCCAAGTTCTTCGCCGTCACACGTGAGTGTGGGAGCAGCCCGTTTCCTTTCTCCGTCCCTCCTACCCATCTCGACGTGGCTTCTTTATATCCTTAGTTATAAGACTTCTGTTCAGCTTGAGTTCAGGTAGTTCTCAAATGATGGTTGTTCTGTAGTTTAGTTGTAATTTTGATGTCGTTGCAGGAGGAGGTGAGCAGAGTTGATCTAATCTGCCATCTTGACCGGAAGCCTCCACAATCTTTTTTTTTTAGCAGCAGAATTATTGAGGTATAGTTCACATACCACACAACTCACACATTTACCGTGCATGGGGCGTCTGACCCCACAGTAAGAGCTCCAAGGGGGCAGTTCACCACTGCAGCTCTAGAACCCAGTACTGTGTCTGGCCAAAGCTGGGGCGTGGCACATAGAGACTTGTTGAATGACTGAATGTCACAGTATCTCTGCATCCCTGCTGGTTGTCTGAGGAGTGACAGAGAACTTCCTTCAAATCACATGAGGGACTCGGGGCTACAGGGAATGGTGTGACCATAGTTCAATCCATTGAGTTGCCATTCTCTGGGCATATTCTGCCTCCAGGGAAAATTCCATGACAGAAGACCTGTCCTCCGAGTTCCATGACACGGGCTCAGGCGGGGACACACAGCCAAGGAAACGATGACTTTTCTAAAGCTCCCAGCAGTGGCGATAGAGGAACATGTGCGAAATATCTGCTGCCCAGCCTGCAGCTTGTGCCCCTGGATCGCTTCACGCGGCCCCGGGCTGGGTAACACATGGTGCTTCTCCAGCAACAGGAGCCTCGGACGACTGATGGAGGGACACTGCTGGCCTCTGCCCTCTCGCCTCCCACCCAGGGCCTTGTGAGAGCACAACACCATGTTTGGTGGGCACAGATGTGGCACTGAGCTCGCCACGGGCATCCAGGAGAGGCCCTGACCTCTCGGAACCCTGACCACATGTCCTGTGCGAGGACTTGGACCTGTGTCTCTTGCAGGCGACGGGCGCAGGGTACATAACGACGGTGACAAGGGTATGTGACCTCGCTGGAGCTACGCTTGCTACAGTGATCGCTATCCCCAGTTCCCACAGTGGGAAACTCGAAGATTTAGGGAGAGGTTGAGCCACTTGCCTTCGAGAACGCAGCTCGTAAAATGCCCGGCTGAACACCAGGCCTCCTGACTCCAGAGCCGGCACAGCCTGCTGGTTATTATAATTACATCACAATCACTTAGCACTTTCTTTTGCAATGGCTTTCGCTTAATTTGAATCTCTGGATTCAAATGAACTGTATGAACGGAACCCTGTGTGGTAGAGAGAACAGAACGGAGACCCCCATTTTCTAGAGGAGGAAACTGAGGCACAGAAATGCTGAAAAGCTAAAATCCACAACTGAGAACTGTGCCTCTGACTCTGGCCCCCGAACGCCTTCAGTGCACCACAGGAGATGGCCCCCTCCCAGGTCCTACACCTGTGTCTGGGGAACGGGACAGGTGGCAGGCATGAGGCTTACCTGAGTCCTGAGAGCAGCTGAAGCCGGTGTCCCCGGTGCTGCTGCTGTTCCCCAGGGGCTGTCCCCCTGCCATCAGTGCCGTGAGGTGTGGGGACAGGCCCAGGTCTGAAAGGCAAAGCAAGCACTGACTGTACCATCAGTGCCGTGTCCTCAAGCCATGCCCACCTCCCATTTCAGTCGTTCCCACCGCCTTACCTCCCACTCTCTGTCCCCTCTGTTCTTGCCAAACATGTTCTCAACCCACTGAAACGCAGGGAGCCCTTAGCTGCTGCCCTTTCCCACTTTGCCCCTTGTTCCTGTCCCAGGGGAGTCTGCATTGTGACAGGGTTCACTGGGTCCCCCAGAGGAGGAATCTCCCATGACAATGTCAAACCAGCAAGGCAGGTGGAGAGAAAACATGAGCTGAGCCGTCTTGGGAGAACTTCCAGTTAAACGTGGAATGTGGTTACACGTTTACCTCCTGAAGTCCTACTTGAATACCAAAAAGGAATTTTTTTAAGAGGCTTAAGCCCCACACTGGGAGAGACTGTCAGCTGGAAGGTAGATGGATGAGGCAATGGAAACGACCCAGAAGAGAGCTGAGGTTGGCAGGAGGGTCCTGGGAGAAGGCTGGTTCTCACCCACGGTCCCAAGAAGCTTGGGAAGTGGAAGCCAGGGAGTCTCTGCAGGCACCTGGGGCTTGATAGGAAGCAGTGGGTCCCCAGTTTGGGCTCCAGGCACCCGGCCCCAGTGTTGTCAAGAGAGTAGAAGGAAGTGAACCAGGGGCCTGGCCTTCGAGACACCAAACACAGCCCTGCAGACGCTGAGGGACAGGCACCCACCAGCCAGCGCTCCCCAGTGCTGCCCGGGGCCTCGCTATTAACGATGAAGGGATGGCATTGACCTCCAGACATTTAAGGAAAGACACTAGTTTGAAAAACATAGATGGAGGGGGGGAATAAAATAGAAAGAAAAGGAAGAAAAAAGATGGTTCTCTGAGGAGACAACTGCAGGGTGCTTAAAAAACAACGACTAAAGAATTCTAACTGGTATCCTCATAAAGTTGAGAAAAGAATGAATCCATGAACAAAAGAGGCTATGGAGACGGGAGGTAACCAAAAGGAGCTCTTAGAAATTAAAAATCTGAAATAAAAAGTCAAACTGCGCTCTCACGAGGCAGACGGACCACCTGGTAGATGTGAGGACCTCCCGTAAGGACTGCCTGTGCTGTCCCACAGAACACGCCCAGGCCAGACAGAACGCCAGTCATCCTGATTCTTTCATCCTGATTCTTCTGCGGGTACAGGTGACAGAACGTATGTTCTCCTTTCTTCTCCGGAGCCAAGGAGGACAGTGGGGAATTCCCTTTCGTGAAATTTGGGAATCGCATCCTTGCAAGGGGCCTTCTCCTTCCCTGGGGTAGGTGTGGATGGCTGGGACCAGAGAAGATGACCCACGTGATCACGCTCTCCAGGCTCGTGGCCCCAGAATATGACCGTGTCTCAGCAGGAAGCCTGGCTGGGGAGGGGCGCCTGTGGGGGCCCACCCACTGCCAACTGGGAAGGCTAAGGCCACAGTGGGGTTTGGACACAGTCTCTGAGGCTGCGGTGAAAGCCAGGAGCAAGTCCTGGCCGCCACCAGCGGGTGGACTCATTCAGGCCAGACCACTGTGGCCAGCGGAAAGGTCTGGAAACAGTGCAGCCAGGTGGCCTCTCTATTCTGCGTTTACCCAGCATTTGCCCCTGGACAGTGGGTGGCTACCCTGGGATTCTTCACATGAAACAACATCGTATCTCCTGGGCTGAGCTCAGTGCAGCTTCCTTTCACGCAATTGAAAAAAAAGGGGAGAAAGAGCACAAAGTGACAGGCCCCAGAGATCAGGTCAGAAGCCTGGGGCGGCTATGAGAGTCACTAGTGCCCATTAGAAGCTAAAAGAACAAAAGTGAGTGCTATTTGGACGCGAAACCGGCACTTCAAGGTAACTGGAAGACCTCTTGTTGGCACCAGGAAGGGACCTTGGAAAAGCAAGGTGGAAAAATTCAAAGGACCCAGGGTCGCCCTTACCTCCCGCCAGCCCAGACCTCTCAAAGGTGACCCTGGAGCGAGGCATGTCCTTTGAGTAATTCTGAGTCAGTGTCCTTGTCCCCAAAGATACTTGGAAAGGCTGTCTGTCACCAGTTCCAGGAGTTTGAAGATCTGGTGACAGTAGCATTTGGAAAGGTCACTCTTCAAGCCTGGGGTGGGGTGGTACCTGGGCTCTGAAGGGCTGGGTCTGCTGGTGGAAGAGCTCCTCATGACCCCTTCTTTGCTCTGACCACCTGTGGCCACCTGTCAGCTCTGGATTAGTGGGATGGCCTTCCAAGACTAACTGTGAGCATTTAGCTCCCCTTTCAGCACCAGAAGTCAGTGACCGGCCACCACGAGGTGGCACTGCCCAGCAAACTCCAAATTCCTAGGGGAGCCCGTGGGAATCTACTAACAAAACCTCATGAGCAGAAGGTACCCTGGCGGCTCAGTGACAGCTGGCACCCAGGAAAAACCTAAGCTTTGGCACTTCTCCAGGTTGGAGCTAACGGAATGAGAAAACCACAATCCACTGATTGTGGCTGAAATCTATGTATGAAATAAACTTGACAATGTGTTTATAAAACTCCCGGCATCCAAGCGTCAGCTGGGGAGCTCCAGATATTTCTGGAATTCCACTCTGCCTTTGCTCATAAGCCCTATTATGAAAGTTTATAATTCCACATCCTGATTCCTTAGGTTACAACTTTGCAGGTGCCCATGCAAATGGAGAGGCTGGGGGCAGGGAAAGCCCACTGGGATTGAGGAGTCTGCTGCAGGTCCAAGTCGTGCCCACAGAGGGCGCTGGACCAGGCTCTGCTCAGCAGGGGGTCATCCAGAGAGACCAGGGAGGTGAGATGGAGGCAGGGGTTCCCGGGCACCATCAGAAAGGCAGTCGCATTCCTGGCATGGATGGGGCAGGGTGCAGGGCTGGGATGGACAGTGCATTCTGCTCTCTTTCCAAGACTCTTGCTGACGCTCTGGCCTCCTCCTGCAAACTTTTGGGGAAGAGACAACAGGGTCCCTCCAGCTCCCCATTCCTGGGCAAAGCCAACGACTCAGAATCCATCATCCCACACTCTCTCAACCCGGAATCGTCCCACAGGACTGCTTTCCCCTCAATGAGCAGGAGACCGCTAGCCGCCTTGAACTTGCCAGCCCAACCACAGCTGGTGTTTTCTGCCGTTTCTCACAGCCTCGCGAACTCTTCCAGAATAATCACAAGTGACTTGCATAGAAAATCTTGGCCCGGAAAGCAGATGTTTCTTTTTGTTCGGTCTACCCCTCTCCTCCTCCATTCTCTTTCCTCATTTTTTCCCTTCCTCATTCTTAACTCTACTGGAATAGAAAACATCCAATAATTTTTTGCTTAGAAGTACTTTTACAAAATCTGAACGAATACGTTACTCAGAAATGACACCAAACCCTGAATGTCCTCCTGGTTCACAAGTCAGACTTGAAGACATGGTCTTGCAAGGGTCGGCGGCGGGGGGGGGGGGACATTTTGGTGGTTGAAATACTTGGATTCAGGGAGATTGTTTTCTCCTGTGGTCAAAATAAAAAGTCCCAGAATTCCTTCCTCCATCTGCCATGAAATCTATCAGTGATGTTGGTTTGTGTAACTGCCTCAGCGAGAGGATCTCATATCATCGTTGCCACTGAGTGTTCGTGATAATTCGGAGTTGTTGCTTCTCTCCACCCTCTGGAGAGGGAAGGTAGAAGACCTCTCTACTTCAGGAGGAGGAAAGGTTAACCTGAGTTGCCCAAAGCCATCCGGCAAGAGATTAGAACTGCAGTCTGAACTGGCTCTTTCCATATATATCTGACAAGGGCTGTCAAAATCTCTCTTCCGTTAGCTCATCCAGGTGATGGCCTCCCTCACATGTGACCCTAAAAATCCAGTTACTTCTACATTCGGGAGACACAGTAATAACTGCAGGAGACAAGACCCACCAACGCATGCTGAAAACAGCAGGTGGAGGAGAAACAGGGTGTTCGCAGAGTGTCAAAGGATCTCCTCAGTCATATGATTCAATTGTAACAGAAAAAATAATGACGGGACAGTGGAGAAACCCGGCCGACTCCACCTTAACGGTGTGGACTGACTGTCGGCCTCCCACCCTCCAATTCATACACTGACACCCTCACCCCCGATGTGATGGCATTCAGGGATGGCGCCTTTGAGAGGGTGGGATTCTCCTAAGAAGAGGCCAGAGAGCTTGCTCTCTCTCCTGTCCTTACCCCCATGTGAGCACACAGCAAGCAGACAGCCAGAAAGAGAACCCTCACTGGAATTTTACCATCGGGTACTCTGGTAAATTTACCATGGTAATTTTACCATCCCGATGTCCCGATGTTCTTTCCTCCTGAACTGGGAGGAAAGTAATGTCTTGTTGAAGCGCCCAGTCTATGGTATTTTGTTACAGCAGCTCAAGCTGAAGAATATATTAACCAAGAGATCAAGGGTCACATGACTAGTAATGAGGCACAGTGACATATGTGCCCCTGACGTGGTCTCTAAGATGGGGACATCACCCCCTGTGCTCCTGCCAAACATGTACGACCCCATTCTAATCTTGAGAACACATGGGCTAAACACAAGGTGGGGGCTTTCTACAAAACCCCTGACCAGTAGTACTCTTCAAGAGTGTCACGTCATACGCGACAAGAAAAGAACCAGGAACTGAAGACGGCAAAGGGAGAGGGGATGCCTGAATGCAATGCGGGATCCTGAACTGGATCCCGGAAATAACAAGGACAGAAATGGAAAACTGGTGACATCGGAATCAAGTCTGTAGTTCACAGCACTGTCCAGTGTCACTGTCGTAGGTTTGGTGGCTGTGCTGTGGCTAGGCAAGATGTTTGCACTAGGGGAAGCTGGCTGGACAGGAATTCTCTGTTTTCCCAACTCTAAAATTATTTCAAAATAAAGAGGCGTAAGAAAGTCCATCCCTGACTAGAGTAATGCCTTCGGATCTTATCAAAGGAGGCGGGATGGTGTCCAAACCTTGTTAGGTCCCAATCAATCATCAGAGCAGCTTTACATGTACCCTACAGTGACATTTCAGTGTGGGGGGTGGGGGCTGAGATTTGGCATTGACTCATCCCGAATTATCAGGGACAATACGAGGAAACCACAGACGTGCGATGAAAGGCCCGAGATCGAGCAGCATGTCCGGGGATGAGCGGTGAGGAGGGGAAGGAGCCCGTGAAAGAACACTGGCAGGCAAGGGCTGGCCAAGCGGAGAAGGCAGCCTGGTCCAACGCTTGGGTTCCTTTGTCTCTAGACAGAAGGAACTACACTCGAGGCCAGCCGGCTATGGCTGGGGTGACAAAAAACAGATTTCTGAACTCTGGCGTCCCCTGATCTAAGCTGCTCAGCTCGGGAAAGCTGCGAGGACCACAGCAGACCCTCTGGGATATTCCTTCCCCAAAGGACACCTGCGCCTTGAGCCTGAGGCCACAGTCAGTCTGAGGCCTCACCTGTGGACGTGCCAGAGCGGCTGAGAGGACCCCATGCACAGCTGGCTGCAGGTGGGTGTCCCTTTCCTGACAAGGCCCCACGTTACCTGTGATCCTGTTGGAAATGCTGAAGAGCCTGGACGTCCTCTGCCGCTGCACAAACGGTTCCCGGTAATACCTGTCCCCAAAGCACATGCCCAGCAGCTCCTTACGGACCGTCTTGTTCCAGAGTCCGTAGATTAGGGGATGGCAGACGGCGCTGGTGAAGGACAGCCACGTGGCCCAGGTCTCCAGGCTCGGGGAGACGGAGTTCTTCCCCCAGAGGGCCTCCGAGGTGATGACAGCCATGTAGGGGCCCCAGGTGACCGTGAAGGCACCGAGGACCACCAGGATGGTGACGAGGGCTTTGCACTGGTTGGCTGAGTAGACCACCCCCTGCAGGGCGTTCCTGCGGCTGCCAGAGGACGAGGTGGACGTGCTGGAGTTCTTCCTCCCGTCCCGCTGCGCGTCCTCCTCTGCGATGACCACGGTGCCACAGTGCACCTTGCGCGCCTTGACCCTGGCCACGCGGAAGATGAAGCCATAGCACACCAGCATGACCACGAACGGGAGCAGGGCGCACCACACCTGCCAGAAGGCGGTGTAGCCGGGCTCCCGGTGCCACGCAGCCACGCACATCCACTTGAACTCGTCAAACTCCACAGACGACCAGCCGAACAGAGGTGGCAGGCAGCCGATGAGGGAGTGAAGCCAGACATAGACGAGCGCCATCACGGCTCGGTTTCCCGTCATCTTCATGGGGTACACCATGGGGTACAGGACAGCGTGGTAGCTGGAACAGGACGGGGGGAGGCAAGAGAGGAGTCCAAATGGAGAAGACACACAGATGGACGCCCACTGCCCCCCAGGGAACGAGCACCGCCCTCCCCTTCAGGCATTTCATCCACGGGAAACGCTGTTTCATGAAACGTGATGGGGGGGGCGTTGCTGGGGTAGGGTTACGGGGAACTTCTGGGAAGGTTTCCTTCACTTTGAAAAAGAATCGAGGCAACTTTCTACTTTTCTCGGCCCTTTAAAGTACGTGCAGGTTCTCTGAGCTCAGACACCTCAAGGTGACAGCACAGCTAGGGGTGGAAGGCCAGGCCTGGGGACTGTTCACTGTCCCTGGCCCCTTTGGCTGTTCTGGCATTTGTAAAAACAGTTACGATTAATAAGCTGTCCTCTGCAACACGGCCTTCTGGCTATCCTTAAGACCCAGTTGTTGTTACTATTATTTTATGGCAAGACTTCCGCTTTAGTGTAACACATGGTGTTTATATCACTCGCTGACTAAGGCTCTGGGCATGAGCTAGTCCAGTGGACGTGACAGTGATTTCTCCCAGCTGAGTCCGAGTCCCACTGGCATGCCAGACCAGAGGGCCAGCGCTGGCTGCCAGGGGGCCAGTCTCCCCCACAGAGAGGCCAGAGCGCTGCCTGTGTAGATCCACACCCACCAGGGCTCACTTTGGTTCTTTTGGTGGAGGAGGGAAGGGGTAAAATTTATGTACAGTTGAAATGCACAAATCCACACCTCTAGCAAGACAGGACATTTCCACATCTGCCCACAAGAAAATGGATTTCATAGACTTGAAACTTCATTGTTTTAAATTTAAGCCTCGTTGCAGGTTCAAAGGAAAATGCAGCACAAAAGCAACCCCCACACCCCTACATGGGAACACAGGCCGACATTCAAGCGGTTTCCTTTGTGTTCTGTGCTCTGAACTGTCTTCTGAAGCTCTCCATCTGTTCTCCAACAACTCACTTTTAGACATGAGCTCAAGTACGACCCTTGGTCCCAAAGAGCCTTTCCTGATGTCCCTTGGAACTGAAAGGCTGTCACGCATGTAAGGGCTCCAAATCATTCGTTGTCCTGCCACAAGACCAGCCATTTTGATAAGGGCCCTGGTTTTAATAAGATGGCTCCACTACAAACACGAAGAAAACCTCAGCCAACTGCAGTCATCTCGGGCGAACGCGTCCACTTGCCCTGCACAACCTTCTAATGGCACTAGTGGTTTTCCTCACGATAACTAACCAACACTTTCGCTTATTAGAAGATTATTTTTAGAACTGGAGTTTCATCGCCCGCAGGACGGAATGACCGACTGCTTCCTTCAGTCTGTATTCACACAGCCGACAGGATTCTGGCCTCAGGCCAGTGGACGCCTGCATCTGGATGGACATCCAGCGACTACTCATTGGCTAAAACCCTGATGGTCCCAAGGGAGCCCGGGAACTTGGGTTACCCAGTGACAACCTCGCTGGCTCTCGCCTCTGTGTTTCCCTGACTCCACTGCCAGCTTCCTCCCCAATCCTGTAAGTCACATTGAATGTGAATCGACCCTCTCTGGCCTCACGAAGTCTACCCTCGCCTGGGATGAATGAAGGGACCACTGGCAAAAGGCCAACCCACAGGATGAATCTAGGGGTTGGAAATTCGTTGTCAAAGCCTGCGAGACTCACATAACCAACTCTGACAGCATCATGTGGGAGTCTGAAGGACCCAGCCACTATAGCGTTGGGACATCAGCAGTACCTCTTCTTACTGTTTGAGCCAGCTAGAACGCCGGCAAGGGACAACCCAGATTTGTAAAAACACTCACCATCTCTCCCATGTGCCACCGTCTTCGTCCCCTGAGTCGCCTTCCTTCCCTTGCTCCCCTTCATCCCAAACTGAGCTCCCTCTATTGTGGAGAAGCGACAGTCTTGCCTCATTGGGGACCCCCCACCCCCAGTCCAGCTCCAAGCCAAAGCAACAAACCTTCCTCAGCTTCCCTTTCTCATGTATGAACTCAAAATCAGAGGTTTCCAGAACTCTATTTAAGCAATGGAACCTCTTTTAAAAAATAAAATGACATGCAGGATAGATCAGATACATCCAGGCTGCTCTGGCTGAAGGGATGGAAGCAAAGGCTGAACTGCGCTTTCTCATCCTCTCCCTGCTCAGCCCGACACCCTCCCAAGGAACTCAGACGGGGGCAAAGCCCAGAGGACCTCTCCAGGTCCCCTCGGCACACCTTCCCCAGTTCTCTAAGTCCGTGGCAAGCTTACCGGTCGATAGCAATGACCCCGAGGGTCAGCATGCTGGCCGAGCTAATCAGCAGGTAAAGGAGGGCGGAGAAGTTGCACCAGACCACCCCAAAGATCCATTCCCGCCGAATGGAGCTCGTCACCACGAAGGGCAGCACCAGCACGGACAGCAGGAAGTTAGACAGGGTCAGGCTGAAGACGAACTTGTTGCTGAGGGTGAGGAGGTAGGACTTCTTGTATAAGGTTACCACGATGACCAGGTTGCCCAGACAGACGAAAATGGTGATGATAACGATGGCGACGAACTGGGTGACGATGACGCCGCCTTCACCACCCGCCTCCTCCGTGAGGTTGTTCAGCTCCTTCCGGTGGCCCAGGGAGGAGTTGAGGCTCATGGTCAGTGTGCCTGGGCGTGGGGTGAGCGGAGCATGCTGGACGACTGGAAAAGCAAGGCAAGACCAGGGAACAGGAAAAGGGTTATCAGATCGTAGCATCAGACCTTCACAGAGGAGCCGTGGAGGCCCCCGGCCACCCAGCTGGTCCAGAGACTCTCAGTCAGCCTCCCCCCACCCCCCGGCTGTACATCTGTGTGGCCTATCTCTGCAGCCAACTTTGTGTAGACTCACTGCGCCCCTTGAATGAGGCACTCTTCCAGTCTAAACCACACCATCCATTCTCCCAAGGCCAGTGGTTCCAAACCTTTAATGGACCGAAGAATCATCTGGACTGCCAGCCCAAAGAGCTGACTCTTGGGCTCCACTGCTAGAGTTCTGGTCCCAGAGAGCAGAGGTGCAGCCTAGGAATCTGCATTTGAAACAAGCAGCCCAGAGCAGCTGATTCTGTTACAAATGGTCTGTGGGGGGGCGCACTGTGGACTGCTGCCTTCAGACCCCTGCTGCCACTCAGGGTGGCCCCTGGTCCCGGGCAGCAGCGGCACCTGGAGCTTAGGAGAGGCGGCATCTCAGGCTCCACTTCTGACTTCTACATCTGATCCCATCCCCAGGTGATTTGTGTGCACATTCAAGTAACAACGAGATCATCACGGAAGCTGTTCTGTGTCCCTGAGCAGGGCTTACACAAGGACAATCCGTAGACATCATTCTTGGTCCCATCAGACGTGGTCAGGAGGCCAAGGGCCCCAGCCCTGATTAGAAATGGGAAGCGGGTGTGGGCCCATAGACACCACCCTGGAAGGTGCAGCTCCTGCTCTCAGGAAACTGGCTCAGGGTCTTGGCAAAAACTCAGCGTTGACACATGTTAGCATTAAATCCTACAGACGAATGTTTCTCCAAATTTTTTAGCTACTTTAATCAGCCAAAAAATCCCACAGATCACTTCCCCCACCTGCTCTTGTTCCCCATAAACAGAAGACACCGGAAAGAAAGGATTGATTGCTTCCCATGAATCAGACTAGAAGAACCAGTGCCTCTCCCCTCACCCCCGCCCCCATACCTCTGTCCAAACACCTTTGGCCACAGGGAGCCAGTAGGCTATCTTCCCCTCACCAGCAGTCCTAATTGAAAAGTTCCCCTTCTTGGGAGCCTGGCTGCTGTAGGTCAGACCACAGGTCCTGGGCCTGCTCGCTTGAGTAGGACCAAATCACTCTAATCTCTCCTGCACGCGACAGTCTTCAACTACTTCACAAGTTACTTGCTTTTCCTTCTCCAGATGCAATCTCCCGGTTCCTGAAACGCCCTCCGGACGGTTCACTAACTCAGACTCCCTGCTTTGGACTTGCTCTCGGATGTCTGTGACGCTCCTCTGGGCTTGGGGTTCCCCAAATTGAGTGCACCGTCTGGATGTGGTCCAGTAAGTGTCAAAGACAAAGGGGCAATTTCCTCCATGATCAGGATAAGTCCTCCTGCTAATCCCGCTGAGAATGCATTTCCTTTTAGCCACTATATGACCCTGTTGGGCGTATATGTGTGTGGTCAACTAAAACCCAAAGTTTACACAGGTATGAATTTCTGTGAAGGCAGGTATCCCCCATCTTGAACCTATGAAATTAATGTTTTTAAGCCTAAATACAAAACATAATTTCTACTAAATTCTATTTTGTACATTTTGGTCCATGTTTCCAGGCTGCTAAAATATTCTGAATTTTGATTCAGTTATGCAATATGTTAAGTTCCTCCAGCTTGGTGCTATGACTGTTCGTTATAGGTGAGCCTTCTGTATCTGTGTCTTTGTGTTTATTTTGTGAGATCTGGATTTTATTAACTCTTATAAGCAATGTAACTGGTGTCTCAAAATAAGGTCCTGCATGAGCCTATTACCCTTAACTGCACATGTGATAACGTGGTGATCGAGAAAACGGACTTTGAGTCATTCGACAAATGACAAAATGAGAGAAAATATTTACAACTGATATCCCAGAAAAAGGACTAATCATTCGGATTTATAAGGAATTTCTTTTACAAAATTGAGAGAGAAGATGAAAAACAAAGACAGAAAAGTGGATAAAGGATAAACAACAAAAACAATTGTAACTATGTGAGACAATGGGTGTTACCCAAACATTGTGATAAGCATTTCACAATACGTACACATATCAGGGCCTTATGTTGTACAACCTTAAACTTGTGTTAATTATACCTCAATAACGCTGGGGAAAAGACAAGCAGAATTCATAAAGATTCAGTGGTACTTAAACATATGAAGATACCCTATTTCATTTAAAGTCAAAAAACTGCACATTAATACTACACTGAGATACCACTTCTTTCCTTCTGGGCCAGTGAAACTTCAGAAGCTTGGCAGCACCCTGCAGGCAAGGCGGAAACAAGCCTTCTCCCACACTCCACATGGGAACACAAAATGAAACAGCCACGGAGGGGAGTGGGGCCCACCCACAAACGACATATGCACCCCCTTTGACCCAGCAATTCTCTTTCTAGGTATTGACCCTGCAGATTTAGGTTCAGAATGTGAACAGGTACACGGGTTATTTTATTCATTGAGTTATTAGTTGAAAAAAAAAATAAGGAAATAAGGGAAAAAGGAAAATAAGCATACATTTGCACAAAATATAACTCTGCATTACTTATGCAAAAAAACCCCTACAAAAACAGAAAAGATAAACCAGAATCTAAAAGAGAGATGGAAGTAAAATTTCTCTAAGCATTTTTTCAGTTTTGACCTTAGAACCATGTAAATATTTTACATACTAAAATAGTAAATAATAATGGATACAACATAAAGTTGATCGCAAACAGGAAAAAAAAAGTCTGTGTATCCAATTAATAACAACCATACAGAGAAAAGATGATGTCAAATAGCTTTGAGATGCAGTATTTTGACCGCATACCCCTCATGGTATACATTCTTAGTTGACTTAGTAGGTTAGACGTAGTTATAAAATGTATTCTGAGTGTTGTAACTGAATATACATGCTTATGTTTCTGAACCACTGTTCCTTATGATGGGAGGAAGGAGATAGTTCCAGACAAGGGAAAGGTGGGGAAAACCCTGTCGTATTAGATTGGTGACTGGAGGCTATCAATATAAACTCAGTATTCCAATATAAATATAAAAATAGGTCTAAGGAAATCCCCCAGAAGGCAGTCAGAAACATTAAGAAATGGAAACTGCAAGAGGCAAATGAGAGAATGGACAGGAAGTACTTTCCAAAGTATGACCACTTCCGCCACGCAAAGCTAACGTTTTTCGTTTATTATGGAAATCATTGCTGGCAACAGTGGATCTGGCTGAATGAACATGGTTCCTACTCCAAGTTCACAGACATGCTGGATTAAATACGACGCACAATTTAAAAAAAAATCTTCTGAAACTGCTAAGGAAAAGAACTCTTGCCCTAAAGTTCGATAAAGCCATTCAAGAGAGGGCACAACGTACTTGTGAGGCAAACAAAACCTGGACGTGCAATAATGACTCCTTATTAAATGATCCTCATTCAGGAAGGAAACTGAAGCGAGAAATGAGAGGTCGGGCACAAGAATCAAGTGTCAGCAAAGAAACTGGTAAATGTTTGGATACGTCTAAATTAAGAACCGCACAAAAATAAAACGTAATTTTAAAAAGTGAAACATCAACATCAAATGCTATAAAAATAGCTAATTTCAGAGCTTTGAAAACAAAACAAAATTAAAACACGAAGCAAAATGGAAGGTCTTAAAGGTGTGATCGGAGTAAAAATGTCGTAAGTTGGTCTTGAGGCAGAGACTTTGGTTTTGGCCGTTTACCTGGCACATGGTATGTAACTCAATAATTATTTAATGATAAATGTACTAGCCTTCAAAACCTTGTCATTGTGAAGTCAAATATGACTGTTAGCATTGTAAGAGTAACCATTAAAAGTAAAAATAGGACGCAAAACTTAAAAACAAAAGGGGGGGAATGAAGTTCTCCTTGACCTTTTTACTCTCCAGTGGCCCTGTGAGCAGGCACACTAGTGAACTAAGTGTGCCATCAGAGCCCAGGGTTGGCAGCCCTCCTTGATATGCTCTGGTCCAACCCTCCCCAGGAGGCAGAGGGGGAGTGGGGCCAAAGACCTGCCCACCCAGGGAAATCCACAATCCCAGCCTCCGCCAGGCCCGGAGTAGGGACGGCACAAGCCCCAGCAAATCCCCCGGGGTGTACTTTCAAAGAACAAGAGAGAAGGTTTGGAATGCCCCAGAGAGTGAAGGCTTCCTGGCAGGCAGCCCGCTTACAAGCCAGGGCCCATGGCATGAAGCAAATTCAAGTGTGACTCACATTTCCACTCTCCTGGCCAGGTCTGCTGCCAGACATAAGGGGGTTTCAGTCCTACACGCACGATGTCCTGCCCAGACCAGATAAATCCCCTCATGCCGCAGCTCCGAGGAACCAGACTGTAAAGCGACTGCAGCTTTCATAAACAGATCGGAAATTCTCCCTGAGAAAGAGCGCTCCCCCTCCCAGGCAGGTGACAGGGAAGCCTGGACATTTGCTTGTCGTTACTGTCCGGGTGTCATGTACTGTGACCACTGCTGTCTTGAATAGCCTCGGTCTTCTGGACCATTCCCAGAGATGGTGAATTGTTAGCTAGGTCAGACAACTGACCACAGCCTCAAGTCATTCAAAGCCAAATCTTGTCACTCAAGTGAGAAATCGGTATCATTTTAGGTTAAAAAAATAAAAAAGGTGACACTATATAAACTGGTTTGCACGCTAATCCCCAAGAAATCATTCTAGAAATGCCTTGATTCGCAAGGACAGCATTACTACAAAATAAGACTGGATTCTCTTTCTCTTGTTTGTGTAAATGTGGATATTTTGTGGTCTCACCTCATGTTTCAACCACTAACTCTTTGCTTTTCATCGACTCACAGTGGACTTCTTTTTTCCTGCTCTCAGTGCTGTCGCCCTGCATTTGTCAAAGAGACCGTGTGGTTCAGTGGACAGACTCTGAGGCCACAGGACCTGCGAGTTTGAAGCCCAGATCAAAGGCCAACAGGTGGGTACAGAGCTGTTCGAATAAACAACCGTCCAGGCGAGGAAACAGTCCTAAACACCACTTCAAACAGCCCAGGTGAGGTCACTGTGATGCTGTTTTGGCCATACTCTCAGGGGCTCTTCATCTCAGCAGCTCAAAGCACTTTATACACATCAATCAGCAGCTGGCATGGTGGGGGGCAGGGGAAGGGGGCTGGTACAGTTGGGAAGACGGTTCTAATAACCACCTTGTCCCGTACTAAAGCAACTGAGATAAAGAGCAAACCCACAACCTCACCCGCCTACGAGCCAGGCCACACAACTGGTTGAGAGCCAGAAAGAGATCACAGGATCGCTGGGCCCCCCTCGCTGCTGTCCCTTCATCCTTCCCCGTCAGCCCCATGAACGTTGATCCAAAGATGTTGGGCGCAGTGACTTGGCCTCTGCAGCCCCCCAATGGATGTGGCTGGCCAGACAACCCGGCTTTGTGACAATGCACAGTGCCTTTACACTTGTCCCTATGCGGGCACCACACCCCTCGTAACGTCCTGCTTCAGAATCTCTTAGAGCCGGGCTGAGCTCTGGACTCCTTGGGAAAATGCACCGGGAAGGAAAGGAAGCGGCAGCCAGAACCCCAGTGACCTGTGGCCCCGTCTGAATTCTCGGTTTGCAGGGGAAGAGACTGGCTTTGGTCCCCTTCCGCGCTGCCCTTCATCCTTGTGTAGGGCCGAGGTCTGGAGGCCAGGTCGCTGCTCCAGAGGCACTATACAAGTGCCTCAGCCGTGAGTCTGTCACATGTCTTTCCATGGCAAACCCTTGCCGCTGGGCACAGACACTTCCCAAGGTTCACCCTTGATCCATTCCTTTCCCCACACCCCTGAGAATCTTACCCATTTCCAGGGTGTTGCTTCATTATTATTAACTAATAATTACCAGTAATTGCAAAACACTGCAACACACAACGTACCTCTATATACATCATCTCATTTACCTTAAAAGTGCCTTCTAGAGGTAGAAACCACCCTCTTCCCACTTTGGAGAGACAGCATAACATTTGCTTAAGAGCACGAACTCTGGAACTAGACAGCCTGGGTTCAGATCCCGGCTCCACTACCTACAGGCTCTGTGACCTCGACATGTCACTTAGCCTCTCTGGGTCCCAGCTTCCCCATCTGTAAAAGGGGTGATAATACTCCTGCTCAGGAGTACCCGCCCCCTAGCGTTGGTGGGAGGAATCAATGAGTTAATATTTGTCTAGTGCTTAGTACCCCGTCCTTGATGAATAAAATGGGGAAACTGAGGCTCAGGATTCTTCAGTGCCTGGTGTGGTCCTCTGGCTGCAGAATTCCATCCATCTTCACTCCATCCATTCACCAGAGCACAGCAGAGTCCATATGGTGTGGCTTCCTCCACATTGTACCTTCTCACCCACCAACCCCTCACGGACCTTCTGCTCCAGCCAGCTGAGCTGTGTGTTCCCATTTCTAGCTGGTATTGCTTCTGCCTGTCCTCTCGGGAGACTACTCTCCCTGCCTGTAGAATGAAGGACTATTTAATAAGTTAAATATTTCATTGATCTGTTGGTCTAATAAATTTATTGAAAGAAAGAAAAACACACACATAAATAAATGGGGGAAAGAGACATCGAGACTTGAGGACAAGCCCCAAAACATACCAAGTCACGACACTGGACTTGGCAATGAATTCTTGGATATGACCCCAAAGGTACGGGCAAAAGAAGAAAAAAATAGACAAATGGGACTTGGTGAAAATTAAAAAATTCAGTGCATCAAAAGACACTCTTGACAAGAGTAGAAAGGCAATCCACAGAATGGGAGGAAATATTTGCAAATCATAATGCAATTAGGGATTCATATTCAGAACATACTGAGAACTCCTAAAACTCAACAACCAAACAACCCAGGGCCAATAAGCACATGAAAAGATGCTCACCATCACTAATTGTTAGGAAAAGCAAAAGAAAACTACAATGGGATATCACCTCACACCGATTAGGATGGCGATCATCAAACAGAACAAAAAACCCAGAAAATGACATGTGCTGGCGAGGATGTGGAGAAACTGGACCCCTGTGCACTATTGGTGGGAATGTCAAGTTGTACAGCCGCTGTAGACAATAGTCTGAAAAAATTAAACAGAATTACCATACGCTTCAGCAATTCTATTTCTGGTTATATACCCAAAATAATTGCAAACAAGGTCTTGAAGAAAAATTTGTAGGCCCACATTCACAGCAGCATTATCCACGATAGCTAAAAGGTGGAAGCAACCCAAGTGTCTACTGACCCACGTATGGATAAGCAAATGTAGTGTATCGACATAACGGACATAATTCAGCCTTAAAAGAGAAATTCTGACCGACACTATATCATGGCTGAAGCTTCAGAACGTGTTGCTTAGTGAAACAAGCCAGTCCCCAAAAGACAAATACTGTATGAGTCCACTTATACGAGGTCCTTAGTCAAAAGGATAGGAACAGAACGTAGACGGTGGTTACCATGGGCTGGGGGAGGAGAAAACGGGAGTTGTTGTTTGAGGGGTACAGAGGTTTAGTTTTGCAAGATGAAGCGTTCTGGAGATGGATCATGAGGTAATGATCACGAAACACGAATACACTGAACTGTGCACTTAAAAATGGCTAAGACGGGGGAAAAACTGGCTACGATGGTAACTTTGATGTTGTGTTTTATCACAACAAAAAAATAAAACAAAAACAAAACCCAGGGTCCCTTCTTTTTAACTTCTCTCCCCCACAGGGTTTGGAGAATCATGAAATGAAGGAAGTAGCTACCTTCACAGCATCTCACCCACGATAGAGAAGAACCACAGAGAAGCATCGAGAGTGACCTCCTCCTGTAGCAGATGAGGAAACCCAGGCATGGATCATTCCTCACAAGGGACAGTCCCGCAGTGACTTCCAAGGCTGAACCCGCCGAGTAAAGCCACTAATCAGCTGCACCCTCCCCAGATGACTGGGTAAACCAAAACTCCACTTTTTGTTCAGCAAACTCCTGCTAGTTTTTCTTGTGCGTGTTGGAGAATGAGAGGAACACTCAGTACTAAGCCAAATTGGACTCTGAGCCATGGACTGTCGGCTGAATTTTTTCAAAGGGCAACTGGCCTCTCTCCCAGGCCTCCCCCAGCGATCCTGAAAGCAGCCGTCATAGCCCTCATGTTTCCTGGTCAACATGGACGAGGGAGGGTCCGTTTGAGCCTCCCAGAAAAATCCACCACCAACCAGCTGAAATCATGATGCAGACAACTCACAGAGGGGAGAGTCTTAAGCCCCAAGAGAAAGCACTTTTGGAAAAAGAAAAAGCAGCGGTGGTCTGACCCCAGCTCGAGGGGGAAACTTTAGCACTTGAAGCTAGGGCAAGACCTTCCTACAGAAATAACTTTCCAGAGGCACAGAAGCAGGCATCGTTCCTTTGCCAGGCCCTGGACACCCCCACTGGGGCCCCGCTGTCCCTCGGGGTGGGAGAAGAGCAGAAATGCCAGCTTTTCCAGAGCAGGCTCCTGAAAGCCTCCAGACACTGGCCCGTGGCCATCTTGCCTGGATCTGGGATGCCAGCAAATCCTGAAGGCAGGGTCAGACCAGGTCAGAACTGCCCAAGGCTGTCCCAGTCTACCTGCTGCTGCTGCCAGAAGCTTCTGCAGTGAGTCACCAGGCAGCCGAACCGATGGTGTGGTGAGGAGCCCCTGCTCGGCGGCAGATAGGCCACTGCCGCTCCCAGAGCTCCCGACTTGCACATCCAACTGCCACATAGCATCTCCAAAATCTAGTTCAAGGTGACCTTAAAGGCAAAATTCTGAAGAAACCTTTCTGGAACCTTCCACCCCCACATGACCCTTACCACCAATTACTAGCTACAGTTTTCTCTTTATATTTTAGTTCTCCTTTCAGACAGACGTGTCTCAGCACAAGTATCTATTTTAGATGAGGGTACTTTCCCCTCCAGGTGGCTTAGAAATTCTTCCTCAGTTTCCCCTTTGCACTTTCCCCAACAGCACTTTGCATGTGGGAGAAAAAGGAAATATTTACATATTTTACATCCCTCCTATTCATTAATATCTACTTTGATCTGATATTGAAGAGAAGGAACATATTTTTTTTGGAAAATGTGTGATTAGATTCCATTCATCTCCAGCAGTTGAGAGCTAGTCACTCATTGTAGTTGTGTTATTTTACGGATGAAACTGAAGCCCAAAGAGGTGAGATGAGTTACCCATCGTCATACACCTAATTACCGGCAAAGCCCACATTTCCTGGTTGCCATCGTGACATCTCTGCTCTTACCTGGCTGTCCCCGGGGCTGGGTGGGCAATGCAGATGACAGGTAGAAATATGAGGCACTTCCGTCAAGTTAACAATACATGACTATTTTTGCTTTGGACAAGGTCACCAGTGACCTCCTAGCCGAATCCACCAGACCTTTCCTTGAGGTCTCTACAGCATCGGATGCCTTTGACTACTTCCATTCCTTCCTGAGACCCCTTTTCCGTTGGCTTCTCTGATCCCGCTCTGGCTCGCCTCTCCCACCTTTGTTCCTGACCAGTCTCTCTATCTGTAATCCTCTTGCCCTTTGTCCCAAGATTGCCATCTGCACTTCTTCCTTCCTCACCTGCAAAGGAAACTATCCGTCTGTTTCCTCTGTATTGCTTCCCCATGCTCTGGAAGCTGCCCCTGAGTGTCCTTGGGAGAGTCACCCTTTCACAGCCTGAGTTCCTCTGCCTCCACAGACGTGACACACAACGTGTGCCGTGCCACTCATGTTCCAGGTCCCTCTGACCAGATCAGTTTAGAAAACATGTCAGCACTGTTGTGGGGTAGCTGGGAGAGAGACAGTTCCCACTTCCATTGGATCTGAACATGTAGCTGCCACGAGCCATCATGAAGGGACAGCCTGAGATGGAGAAGGTAAAGAAAATGAGACCTGATAGGGTCGTCTGCCACCTGAACCCATACCTGAAGCCAAATACACTCCTGAGACTTGTAATGACCTGAGCCAATAACTTGCCTTTTTGCTTTAGCCAATTTGGACTGGATTTTCTACCACTTGCAAAAGAAAGAGACGTATTGGATACCTCATCTCTCTCTTTAAGCTCCCTCTAAACCCACTTCACGGTGATGACTCCAGAATCTCCATCGATAGCCTAGTCCACTCTTTGGAGCTCCAGACTCATGCCCACCCACCTAGTAGATGTTTTCTTCCATATGTCACACCCAGGTATCTCGGATGTAACATGCACAAAATGACATGTATCATCTCTGTGCTACCACCTCAATATGCTGTTCTTTATGTTTTCTCCATCCTAGAAAGAAAACACCAGCTACATCCAATCACTCAAGACAGAAATTGGACACCCTCGACCAGTGTTGCCAGCTTAATCCTGATGGGGTAAGGCCCTGACTGATACTTTCTGTGTGACCTGGGGTTGACTAGTGAATATGCCTGAGTCTGCACTTACATACGGACTTTCTCAAAAAGCTCGTATATAAAGCAGTCAGTGTTGGTCAGCTCCATTCCTGTCACAGGCATGGAGCGCGTCACTAAATTCTCACTCAAAATGTCATCCTCACCGCCGCTGCCCCAGCTCAGAGCCTCACCAGCTTCCCCCGATGACTACCAGACATTTCTACCCCATGGTCTTACCTTTGATCTCACCCCCACTCCAATATGCCACTAGACTGACGGTCCCCTACACAAGCCTGACTGTGCCTGTCATTCTCTGGCATCTGCAGAATGTATTCATTTGCAGTACCCTCCACTCCGGCTTCCCGGCTCACTCAGTTCTCAGAACACTCATGCTGTTCTCCAATTCCAGGACTTTGTACATGATCATGTTTCCACTGTCCAGATGTCCTTTCTGCCTCTTCTCCCACCTGGAGAAGAACTCGTCCTTAAGACTTGATGAAAAAAGTCACTAGAAAAGTGAAAGATAGTATGCTACATTGGCTAAAGAGGCTCACTGACCAATTCAAACCCTGACCTCCCTGGTGCCAGAGAGGAGGGAAACTGGAGAAAAGTAAAAGAAACAGTAATTTAAAATAGGCTTACATGAAAACTGAAAAAAAACACAAAGAAAAAATGGGGAGGAAAGAGAAAATTTAATCTTGAGATCGAAGAGGGCTTCCTACGCCAACAGAAACTTGAAGCCACCAAGACAACCAACACAGATTTAACCACATAAAAATTAAATACTTCTGCACAAAGGTATGATAGCAAAGCTGGGGAAGACATAAAAAGCAAGCTATTTGACTTATTAACAAAAAAAAAAAGGATTAAACTCTAGAATTTAGACAGAGCCTCACAAATTGATGAAATCACAAACAATTCCATGGAAAAACTGTAAAAATCACTTCATGGTGTAACTGACTCATAAAGTCAATCCTCCCTCCAAACTCTAGGCAGCACTAACGCTATCTCCAGCTTTGTTGATTTTTTTGGTTCTCAAAGAAAAACAGCCAGAAGACAACACCTCTCCCGCCAGGCATGCTTTATTGCGTCTCAGAACAGAGGTTGCAAGCTGACAGTCTGCAGGCTACAACCAGCCTGCACACAGGATCTGGTCGCCCTGCACATTTTGCAAAATGTTTTGAATTAGTTGCCAACTTTTAAGACGTGGAGCTTTCTTTCCTAAAAATGTACAACTTCCCCCCAAATTCAGAGCAAGGCAACAGTGTGCTGGAGCCTTGTTACACCTGCGCCTGTCTCTTTCCTGGAAGGGGCCCTCTCCACGCGGCCCCCACTGCCCCTACCCAGCCCTCCGGCCCTCCTGCCAGCAGGCGGCCTGACTGGCTCCAGGCAGCAGCAGAGTATACACCACAGAGCTGAACCTCCTCTGGCTGACAGTTAGGGTCAGCCCATTCTGCCTTCCACGGAACCCAAACAAAGAACTCAGGCTGACCCACCACACAGCCCAGCCCTCCTTGGTCTGTGACTCCTACTGCACAGGGCTGCAACAAAAGAGGGTGACTGGAGTACCCCAGGCCTTGGACTGAGTGAGTCTCTAAAATGCAAAGCAGGCCTTTTTATGAGGGGTCTCTAATCTGTGTCATGGATTAAAGTCTAGAAAGCCCACGTGAAAAGCACCCCATGTCATGGAGCCCACGTGAAAAGCACTGCCAAGTCAAAAGACCTGAGTTCAAGGTTGGCGCCCTTCTTGCTGGACGCCTCTCTTGAGTCAGTTTTTCCACCTGTAAAATGGACTACAGCACTTCACAAAGATGTTATGTGAATGAAAAGAAAAAGGGTATGTGAAAGTGCTTGTAGAGCGTCTTACAAGTATAAAACAAGATGGGTGTGGACGGGGACAGGAAAAGGGGCACTGGAGGAAGTGACCAAATTGGGTGGCAAGAGTCCCAGTTAAAGAGAGTTGGATGAAGAGCGCTCCCCTATCCGTCTGTGTGATTTGGGGTCCCTCCCACCTCCTTCTGCTCTGCAGGCCTGGGAACCACCTCACCTGTCTCAGGGCTGCAGTACGATGGATTATGGGGGAAAGCCACCTATTTCCAGATGCACTAGCGCTCCCGAGGATGAGGGGGGATGAGGCCGGCTGGACGCAGGAGGCTCGGTGAGGTCCGTGCTCCCGCAGCCTCCAGCGCGCGGAGAGGCTCGCCCCCGGCTACTCACCATTATTCCCATTGGACACATGCAGGAACCGAGATCCTTGACTAACACCACACCACCTCCCAACTTCAAATGACCTGCTGATGAAAGCACTTCGCAGAAAACGGATGAAAGGTACAATCCGGGACAAAAATAGCGCCCAAGGTGTGATGCGAGGCGACGCGCTGCCCGGCTGCGCGGTGCCCGGGGCGCAGACCTCGCAGAAGCGCCGCCAGTCCCCTGCCACAGGCCTTGGTCAACGGGCTGCGCGGGGTGACGCTCTGGCCCCAGGGCGCCGCGGGCGGCCCGAGCCCCCCCACGCGCCCCGGGTCTCCCCGCCGCCGATCAGAGGCGCAGAGGCGCCACCCCGCGGCGCCAGGCTGACCCGGCGCCTCTGGGCGCGCCCCCCGCCCGGCGCGGGGCGACAGCGCCCGGGCCCCGCCGGGAGGGCGCAGCTCACCTGGTGCTCGGGCTCCCGCCGCGGGGCCAGGCGGCCGCGCAGCCCACACCTGTCCCCGAGCGGGCGTGAAGCCCCCGGCCGAGGGCGCAGGACCCCCATCGGGGTCCCGGGCACGCCCCGCACCGTCGTCCCCCCGCCTGGGTCCTGGCCGAGGCTGTGGAGCAGGGCCTCTCGGAAGCCCCGGGCCGCCGCGGAGGGCGCGCCCCCAAGCCCTTCCACAAAGAGCTCGGGCTCCCGAAGCCAGGCGGGGTGCGGCCGAGGGGACGGCCCCGTGCCTCCGAGGGGCGCGGAGGCGTGGGGGAGGGGCGCCGAGACCCCCGGCTCACGCCCCGCCCCTGCGCCCCGAACCCGGCCGCGCTCCATCCCGGCCCGCGCTCCATCCCGGCCCGCGCGCCCCGCGCCCCCTCCGTGCTCACCGAGGCCCCGACCGGCCGCCGCCCGCCTCGGCCGCCGCTTCCTTCCTCCCGGCCGCGCGGGGACCAGAGGTTTCGGGTTTCAGCCCCGAGCCCGCTCGCTCCTCCCGCCGCCGGCACGCGGACCCCGCCGGGCGCAGGCCGGGAACTTCGCGCCGCCCGCGCCTCCGCCCCTCGCGCCGCAGCCCGCACCGCCCGGCGCCCCGCCCGGCGCTCCCCGCGCTCCTCACGCCCCTTCCTGCGCGGCCGCCCTCCCCCCGCCACCTCTTTTCCATCGCTTCCCACGACCAGCCTCCGCGCGGCTCTTTGTCTCGCCCTCCCCCGCTCCGCTGGCCCCGCGCCGCTCCTGCTACCCTGGTGGTTCCCGCTCGGGCCTTCCCGTCCCACCCCGCCGTCCCACTCCCAGCCGTTGGGCTGTCCCCACTCCGTTTCTCACTGCATCACACTTGCACTTTCGGATTCTTCCCGGAGGCTCCGCACTGCCCCATCTCCTCCAACAGTCCTGCCCGAACTCCTGGCATCACCTTTCCTGCTCACCTTTCATTCATCGGGCCAATGTGTGTGAGCGTCTGCCTGATGCCCGGCACTGCCTCGGGCCCTGGGCGTCTTACAGGGAAGCCACTGCGAAGCCAGCCCTGGAGGACCCCACAGCCCTTGGGGGTGGCGGGGGGAATGGAAACTCTCCTCTCCCTCGGAACCGAAGGACCGGGAGCGATCATGACAACACTCAGACTGGCGCTGCCAGTTCGGAGGACAAATTCATAAGGATTTTTGTTGTTGTTGTTGTTTTGTTTTGTTTTCTTCCCTGTCTCACTCCCCACGTTCTGTACCCTGTCTACCCTCTTTCGTTTTCTATGCAGTATTTTCACCAAGGGGACGAAAAGTTGGAGCAAACAGTAAAACTGCTTTCAAGAGGAAAGAGGCAGAGAGAAAGAAACAGGGCAGCAAAACAATCAGGTAAGAGTTAAGTTCACCAAACTCGACGAAAACGTGTACCCAGAGCAGGATTCAAATTCCTCCAAAATCCATCTGCTTTGATAATGCATTAATTAGTCCCTGTCTACAGTTGGCTCTGTGGGAGCTGCTTCCTTATTATTAGGCCACTGAGGCACCGTTTAGAACAAAATTTACTATCTAGCGCCTGCCAAACACCCAGCTTGTCTTCAGGGACAAGCCTGATAATGGGGAGAAAAAGAGTAAATGGAGGCCTTAATATTCCGGTGGGACAGGAGCTTTATTTGGTCAAATACTGGAAGCTGAGTCTCCTCTGAGTCTAGGTCACCAGGAAGCCAGGTGCTGAAGGAGCCTGAAGCTGTCTGTTCTCCAGAGTGTTTTATACTTTTATTGTGAAATCCCTAGTTATTTTTTTAATTTGCATTGACTCAGACACTGGCTAAGCTTTGTGACCCTTCGGGAGTTATTTAACCTTTCTGAAGCTCGGCTTATTCATATGATTATATAAGCATACTCATACCCAACTATCTGTAGAGTTCAAAAGCACATAAACTTAGTAAATCACCGAGGGCTACAGAACCTGAGAGTGAAGCCCCTTTGAAAGTTGGTATTCAAGAAAAGTCTGAAAATATATGCCATAGACTGGCATGGAGAGAATGAACATCTAGAATTATGGCTCTGGGTGTCATATCCACCCATGACACAAAAACTCCTTCCCATAGTTAGTCAATTCCATTTTGAACTCAGCTGAAAACATTCATTTCTCCTGCTGCCCATTATCAAATATATTATTCATCGCAAGGAGTTTTCTTCCCATAGCTTGTGAGCTCAGAACTTACTGTGCATTCTAGGATACAAATTACTGCCAACAAATCCATCTTTTAAATTGCTCTCTTAAGATTGGGTTTTTGTTCTTCTACAGCTAATGTTGAACTGTGAGCAGTATTCGGCCAAGTGCAGAGAAAACATAGAAAATATTATTGAAGTGATGATTTCACTATATACCGTTGTACAGGTAACAGTCATATGAAAAACATAACATTGATTTTGTGCAAGAGTTAATTTTCGTAAAGTACACTGTCTGTTTCTATAACCTAGGATTCCCCAGTATTGCCTTCCTACCTTTCACATGTCAGATTGAATGTCACCTCAGAGAAGTCTTTTTATTTATTTATTTTCTAATTGGGGAATATTGGGAAACAGTTTGTTTTTCCAGGACCCATCAGCTCCAAGTCAAGTTGTTGTTTTCAATCTAGTTGTGGAGGGTGCAGCTTGCAGTGGCCCATGTAGGAATTGAAATGGCAATCTTTGTGTTATGAGCACTGAGCTCTAACCAACTGAGCTAACTGGCTGCCCCAGAGATGCCTTTCTTGACCAATCTGAAAGAGATCCTCTAAGCTCTGCTCTCTCTCCGAGCTCTCTATTCTTTTTCTATATAAAGTGCATCCCAATTTGTGATATTTGTCCTTTTTTTTTTCTATTTCCCTGTTTTCTAATATGTCTCCACCAGTAGACATAAACTCCATGAGGGCAGGAACCCTGTCTGTTTTATTCACCACTGTAGGACCAGGACCTACTCCATTAAAACATTTTGAACAAATTAAAGAAAATAAATGAAAATAAATAGCAGTACATCTTCAAGGGCCTCTGCTTCTCAAACTTTGGGCTAAATAAGGATCTCTTGGAATTTCTTAGGTACAACAACAAAAGCACAATTGGTTAAAGAGAAGTTTGATATGTCCGCTTGTATTAAAATTAACAGCTTTAGTGCTTCCAAGGGCACCATCAAGAAAATGAAGACAGCCCACAGCATGGGATAAAATATTTGCAAATCGTGTATCTGATAAAGGACTTGTATCCCGAATATAGAAAGAACTCCTACAACTCAAAAAGGTAAACAACCCACTTTTTAAACTGGCAAAGGATCTGAACAGACATCTCTTTACAGAAGATGCGTAAATGGGCAATAAGCACCAGAAAATCTGGTGGACATCATCAGTCATTAGTGAAATGCATATCAGAACAAAACCCTCCAGGAAGGTCTAAATAAGAAAGGCAATAACAACTCTTGTGGAAGGTGTGAGAAATTAGAGCCCTTGTTGGGATTACCACTGTCTTGATAAAAGCTGTTTTCCAATATAAACGGAATTTTTAGGGAAGTTTGTTAAAATGCTGAGTTTCAGGCTCCATTCCCAGACCTTGTGGTTAGCTGCTGTTTGCTGTTCAGCATTCACTCCCTCTCCTGCAGGGAGCAGATCCTCAAATTTCCTTTAGGAAACCATTGCTTCCCCCTGGGGGATCAGCCGTGGGTTTTGCATAGCATTGACCTGCCCCCTGCTCCAGAGGTGGGCTCTGACTGTCAGAATTTCCCATCCTTTTCAGCCACGTGATTGGTTCAGGAATGGAGACTGGGCAGATTGAAGCCTCCAGGGACAATTTGCTGAGAATACCAAGTGGAACCAACATTTAGGGAACGGAGTACAGAAAGGGGGTGGGGGGCGTGAGAAATAAGAGAATTTAGGTGCTGGCTAAACTGTGTGATGCCCCCTGGAAGAAGCCTTCCCTGGGACTGGTTAGTTACAGGAGCCAATAAATACTCTCTATTAAGTCTATACGGGTTTGTTTCTCTGATATTTGGAACAGAAAGCATCTAACTCAGTGATTCTCAACATGACATTTTGGAAATTTGGGGGAGAATTTTGGTTGTCACAACGACAAGAGGGCTTTCCTGACATTTCGTGGGTGGGGCCCCTGGATACCAGACGTCTTGCAGTACATGGGACAGTCTAAGACAGAAAGTTGTCCCACTCACACGTGCCTTTTGAAGGACCCACAAAAAAGCTAAAATTCCTGGGCATGCGCTGTACACCAGTTTGTCGGGGATGCCATTACTGTGTAAACTGAGGGAAAAGGGTGCTTTCATTTGTTCAAACCTCACCAAGAGCTGTTCGCCATCTTGGAAAATCTCATCACTGAGAACACTGTCACTGTGGTGTCAGATGTACCAACACAAATTAGGTGGCCCTGTCACATTCCCCAGGAACAGCCTTTGTCAACCAATCTGAAATTCTCTCCATCCCACATAGAAAGAAGAGGCAGTCTGCAGGATACAATCTCTTCCAGTTCTCTTCCCCCCAAAGATGTTGTGGCCCCCAAATAATCCTTTCTTTTCTTTTGTTAACAGCTTTTTTGTCTGACTCTTCCTATAAAAACCTTCTCTTCTATACAACCCCTCAGAGCCACTTGTACTTGTTAGGTGGGATGGTGCCTGGTTTACGAGTCACTTAATAAAGCCAATTAGATCTCCAAATATACTCGATGGAATTTTGTTTTTTAACTAGTTATGAGGATTACATGACATAATGCTTTTAATATGCCTGGAATTTAGCAAGCTCTAGTTAAAGTTAGCGATTACCATCATTTTTAATTATTATTACTATCATTAGAATCTGTCTTAAACTGTAATGTCCTGAATGGGAATATCAGAGATTATGATTATTTCACCATTATTCTGGCTCTCCCAGCAAATAGCATATACCAAACCAATAAAGTTTGTGCTCAGGAGGTGATTTAAGAATTTGTGTAAAAGATAAATCCCAAATATATCATAAATCTAGCTGTCAAAAATGAAACCCAAATAAATTCTAGAAGAAAATGAAGATTAATCCCTTTATAACCTGGAAGTAGGAAAATATTTCCTATGACATCATACCCTGAAGTAATAATAGGAAAGATACATTTGACTATACAATTTAAAATTTTTCATGACAAATGACCATAAGCAAAGTCAAAAAAAAAAAAGGTTAACTGGGAAAAATATTTGCAACATGTCACAAATTGACATGTGACAGTTAGGATCCTGGCAGGAATCAGAATTCACTCCCAAACGGCTCAAATAGAGAGATTTTAATGAAGAAATTACCTGCACAGCCCTGGGCAAAAGATAAGGGAACAAACCCGGGCTGTGACTCCTTCAGACAAGTGGCATCAGAATGTCCTCGGCTTCCCTAGGACTGAGGAGACGGGAGGAAATACCGTTGTCAGCGCCCGCGGAACGGTGGAGAAGTAAGTGTTCCTAAGAGCTTTGTCAGGGAGGAGCAGTCCCCGCTGGAGCTGGGAGGTTTCAGTCCTTTAAACTCGGAAACCACTGCTTGCTGTTTGGAGCATCTTTTCTGTATTTCTTTTTATTTTCCCTCGGTTTGTTTAGGGATGTTCTTTGGAAAATATACATGAGACTTAACGGTATTTCTATCAACGAAAGTTGGAAAAGAGAAAAGACATTTTTCTCTCCCTTCAGGCCAGGGGAGCAGAGGGCCCCTAGTGGCCAATGTTGGAGCTGCCGTATTCTCAGCGGAGAACCTGGTGGGTCAGGGAGAGGGGCCTGGGAGAGGTGGACCTGTGCAAAAGGGAGGGAGACTGGAGAGAGAGGGAGAAAGATACAGAGATGCCAGGGGGATTGGGAGAGATTGGGAGGGAGGGGAGAATAGAAAAGACAAGAATGCAGAAATGCCAATGCAGGATTATAAAGCATGCGGTATATCCAACAGTTACCTTTAGCAAATAAGTACTTCTAATAATCTTATACAATACAACGCAATAATTTCTCTACCCAGAAAAATTAGAATATCGAAATACTTTTGATTGATATAAAGGATAGAGTTTTTGCAGAGAAATAATATTGCTGAAAGAATTGTTCCAAACATACTGTTTGAATGTTGGCCATATGTCATACCATAGATTTAATTGATTTTAAAGTGTGCCATCACAGATGGCAATGTTCTACCCTATGATTGTGCTAACGACAAAAATTTATTAAGAGATAAATATTACCAATGGGGTGAGCAGATAATGAGACACACCTTTAAGGTTGAATTACTCATATTTTCTTTTTTCAGTCCTGTCAGAGTGTCCCTGTTACTTGTAATGGTATTTGGTGATAACGTGAAAAGTTTACATTTGAGACCCTTTATAGAAGGGAGTCCAGTCAAATGGCTCTCCTGATCCCTGCTCCTTATTCCTTCCTCGTGGTAAATTCTGCAGTGAGGTGAATCTGTGACTCTCAAATTACTTCCTATTCTATTATGTGGAGAGCTTTGAAAAAAATTCAGATTCCTCGTTTCTGGAGGTGGATTGTCCTCACACCAGCACTTAGAACTGGGACCCTGGCAATGTCTTGTGAATGAAAATAAATCTATGCCCTTTGAGACAGAAATCCTATTCCTGAGAATGAAAACAATACTTCTACCATAGAAATAAAAGCACCAACACAGGATATACATATGCAAGAAAGTTTATTGTGACATTTTAGGTTGTGGCAAAAAATGTAAACAAAGTAAACGCCCATCCACAGAGGAAAGGTTGTAAAAACTAGAATAGCTGTATTATGGATTATATTACTAAACAAGAAAGAGCTCACGTGATATCAATTGATCTGGAAGGAGTTTTCACCATGTGCATTGTTAAGGAAATATCGCAGTAAGTAAAGATGTATATTTTGGAAGAGTATGGATGTGTGTGTATAAAACTATATATTGTAAGAAGTATATTTGTTCGGGAACTTAAGTCAGCTAATACATTTCTCTGAAACTCTGAGAGTTTGTAGTGGCTGGCTTTTATTTCTCCGTTACCAATGGGCTGGTTTTATTTCCAAGTCACACCACAAGTGAGAGTAGGCAACGTTTCTTTTTAAAAATAAATTTGGATGCAATCAACAATGGCTCCTCAAATCCTGTGGTTCTGCTGCACCCTCTCTCGCTACTCCATTACCCTGCTGAAATAGGGATGTTCTCATCCCTCGCCTGCCCCCTCCCCACTTTTAAATTCCCCAGTCTGAGTTTTCTTGTTGGCTCTTCTCCTCCCTGCCCTCCGCGGAACTTGGCCTCCCTCATGTGTTTTATGTAAATATTTGGGGTATGAAGGGCTGAGAACTTAAGGAGATGTTGAAAGTGGCCCCTTGTTTCCACTGAGCTCTTTCCTTGTCTAGAACAGACTCCCCGAAAGGTTTTCAAGCTGGGGGGTGGGGCTGGGGTGGCGGGGGAGGCTTGATCCAAAGATACACCTAGGAAAAGGGAAAGAGCACCCTCTGCGCAGGGACTAAGTTCTTCTCTTGGTTCTTCATGACTTTGCATTGAGTAACGGACCCCTCTTTTCTCTCTCCAGACTTGGTGCTTAGACACCATGCCCTGCCCGCCACTGTCATTTTCTGTGGATGGGGTTCTGCCTTCCTGTTACCGCTGGAGCACTGGAGTCCTGCTCTTGGTCCTCATCTGTGGCTGGCTCTTCCGCCTGAATTGCTCCTGCCCTGTGTTCCTGGATTTCTCCTGAGGGGTGCACCTGTCTTTCTGGGCTTCTTCCCACCATCTGTCTCTGGCATGCAGCCCAACGCCTGCCTTCATCCTGCGGGGCCGTGCAGAACCGCGTCCGGCTCTTCCTACCCTTGACCCAATCCTGTTGGTCGATGTATCACCTGCACGGCACGAGCCCCGCCCCCTAGATGACGTCATCCAATGAGTTCGGGGGCGGTGCTTCCCTGACCACACCCCTCGTGGCCGCAGCCCCGCCCCTACTCTTTTCTCCTGTTCTTTTTTCCGGGGCGCCGTGACGTAAGACGTGGGTCACGCAACACTGGAAGCGTCCCGGAAGCAAAAGCCGAAGGGGCGGAGGAGAAGGCGGGAAGGAGGGCGGGCGTCCGGATTGGCGACGGGGCTGGGCGGGGCCGGGCATGGTAACGGCCCTGAGGCCGCGGGGCTGGGCCGCTGCGAGGCTGGGAGACCCGCGTCCGCCGCCGCCGCCGCCGCCGCCTGTTCCGTCCGGGCCGCGCGGGCCCCGCCTCCGCCATGATGATCCACGGCTTCCAGAGTAGCCACCAGGACTTCTCCTTCGGGCCTTGGAAGGTGACGGCGTCCAAGACCCACATCATGAAGTCAGCGGACGTGGAGAAGTGAGGCCCCGGGGCCGGGCGGGGCGCGGGCGGGGCGGGAGGCAGGGCCGGCGGCTGGGTCCCTGCGGAGCGGCCCTGCGAGTGACACCGTGCGCGGTGCTCGCGTCGCCCCTCCGCCCGCCGGGCTCCCCTCCCGCGTGGGGCCCCGCCCGCGCCCCTGGCGGCCCTGCCCCGCGTCCTCGCGGTTAGTGACGGGCGTGACGTGTGTGCCGGGTGCTGCGCAGACACGCGCGTGGGCTCCGACAGCGTGTGCGGGACGGGGCGCCGGGACGGTGGCCGCCCGACCGAGTGTCCGCGTGTCGGTGCAGCCGGAGGCCGGGGACCGGGATGTGTCGGGACGGGAGCGGCCCCGGGGCGGGGGTGACCGGCGGCCCGCACGCCGGCGCCGCCCCGGGGTCATTGGCACCGGGGGCGGCGCCCCGAGGGACGAGTTTGGAGGCCGCGGGCGGGCGGGCGGGCGCGGGGCTGCGGGACGGGGCGCGGGGCGCCGGGCGGAAGGGGACGCAGGGCGGGCCGCGTCTCAGACGACGAGTCCCCGCGTTCGGTGGCCGTTTCCCAGGAGGAGGAGGAAGGGAAAGGGGAATCTGTAGGGAGGGCGAGGTTTTGGCTCGGGCTGCTGCGCGGGCAGCGTCGCCCTTGAACCGAGTGACACCCAGCCCGAGGGGCGGGGGTCGGGCACAGGGGACTGTGACTGTGGTTGGCCGAAATGTGGCTCGTCTCGGAGCTGGCGGGAGCCTCGTCCGCGAGGCGAGGTCGGGATCGTGCTTCCAGTCGGTGCCTGGGGTCGTGGGAGCGAAGGCAGGTCCTCTAGAAACCGCCAGAAGAAAAGGAGAGGCCGCGACGTGGAAGCCGAGACGTGGAGCCCAGCGCTTGAGGCCTCAGGGACGGGGAAGTGGCCAGGGAAGAGAGCAGAGGCGGGAAAGCACGCTGAGCTGCCTGGCAGAACACGACACAACATTCCTGCAGACTCAGGAGGAAAAACTAGGGGAATCACAGAAGAGAAAGGAAAACAAAGACTGAGTTACTCGGAGTTTTCTTCTCCATGTAACTTTCTCTGTTACATGTCGCACCATAGACATAATTATGCTGCACACAGAGCAGTCAACACCTAACTGTGTTTACCCTGTAATTTACTCACAGGCTCGCTGAGAGGTGCTGGATGCAGGGAGACTTTTGAAAGGGAATCAAATTCCACATCTTTCATCTCTTTGTGTTTTCTAAAATACATCTGCTTGAGTATACTTTGTCCTTCTTATGACAAAAGAAAGGCTTACCCTCACATGTCCTAAATTTTTCTGTGATGCATTGCCCTAGGGGGTAAAAATCTCTAGGATGCTAAATAAATGGATTATGGGAATTACTGGGTTAGGGAAGCTTCCTTTAATGAATTAAGGCATCTTAATCCCACAGAAGCTTCCTGTCTTCTCTGCCTTATAAAATGGTGATACCTGTTTGCTAAGAGCGAAGCTCGGCATTAGAAATGGTGTTAAGATAACTCTGAATTTAGAACATTTGAAGCAGTTTTAAGTTGGTGACAGTAATTCTTTCACATCTACAACTAGTTCATAGAACTACCAGAGGGGTACATACTCATTGAACTTGAACGCATTATCTTCCAAGATTGTTAAATATGATGATCTGTAATCATCAAGAAAAGGTAAAGTAATATTTTATATTTTCTGTTTAAGAACACAGAAAAGTCACGTACACCTGAAACTAATATAATATTATATGTTAGCCATATTTTAATATTAGGTTGGTGCAAAAGCAATTGCGGCTTTTGCAATTATTTTTAACCTTTTAAACCGCAATTACTTTTGTACCAACCTCATAAAAATCTGTTAAAAAACAAAGAGAACATAGAAAAGTCTATAATACATTTTGAAAGCTTTCCAAAATGAAGAAAATAAAAAAATTGTTACATAAGGTAACTGGAAAATTCACTTTCATGGAATCTCTGTGTTAGGTATGCTTTCAGGTTTCCTGGTTATTTCTATATTTGTTTATTATCTGTCTTACTTAGCCCACTACCTGGTACAATGCCATAATGATTGGACATTGGACGATGAAAGCATCTTTAGACTTTATAAATATATCATGTTTATTAAACCATATATTATTTAACATTTAGTAATGTAGGAAGTATTCTGTTGGGATCAAAAGGAAACCAAAGTGCTGACAGTGACATAAAATAATCCTACCTGATTTGGGTTATGCATAGGTTAGCTGATGAATTGCATATGCCAGCTCTTCCCGAAATGATGTTTGGAGACAACGTTTTAAGAATCCAGCACGGTTCTGGCTTTGGGATTGAATTCAATGCTACAGATGCTTTAAGATGTGTGAACAACTACCAAGGAATGCTTAAAGTAGCCTGCGCTGAAGAGTGGAGGGAAGGCAGGTGAGAATCGGGCCGTTACAGGTGAAACAGAGCAAAGAGTTGAAAGACATATTCGGTCATCATATGTGTATTTGATTAGAATGAAGGGCCAGTAGTATTATTAAACTCGATAGTGGGATCATCCTAGAATTAAGTTTTTTCATCCATAAAACGGAGATTAGTCACCCCACCTCTTGTCTACTTGTGGAGTTAAATGGAATTACAGTTGAGCTGAGCTACATAGGGTTTACTTTTTGAGCTTTCAGGGTTTTTTAGCGAAGAGGCAGTACACTGTGTCCTTGAATGTTCCTGTTTTTGAAGAAAAATGTTTATGTTTTGCGTTGAAAAAAAATTTTTTTTAATTTATTGGGGTGACAGCGTTGAAAATTTGTGGAGCTTTGAAATTCAGAAAAATAGGCTTTCTTTGATCACCAAATCAGCAGTTATTTACCTGGTGCCTGTTATGTACAAGGTCCCTTGGAAGAAGCAAAGGAGTATGGGCCTTTACACCATGTCCTTGGGCAGTGCACACGTGATTGTCATCAGCACATGACAGGTTCCATAAAATAAGTGCAGAAAAAAGGGAAGTCTGGTACTGGGGAATTCTGACAAGTACATGCATTTAGTAGAACATTTTGTGTTATTTGTAGGATGTAAGTGCATGTCATGTGTGAATACAGACCTGTATTCTGTGTCACTGAATCTGACCCTTCTCGTTTTGGTATTTGAGGACGGAGGGCGAACACTCCAAGGAAGTTGTGAAGCCGTACGATTGGACCTATACAACTGACTATAAGGGCACGTTACTCGGGGAATCACTCAAATTAAAGGTAAATCTTATTTGTTGCTTTTATGAGTCACTAATTGTCTTAGTCTTATCATTAGAACTTTCTAGTAATGGCTTATTTTTCGCTACTACTTTCATCCTACCGTGTTTCCCCGAAAAGAAGACCTAGCCGGACAATCAGCTCTAATGCATCTTTGGGAGCAAAAATTAGCATAAGACCCAGTCTTATATTGTAGTAAAATAAGACCGAGACTTATATTAATATTTGCTCTCAAAGATGCATTAGAGCTGATTGTCCGGCTAGGTCTTCTTTTAAGGGAAACACGTACTTACTTTTTTTTATTGTGGGAGGCTTCAGACCCTTAATACGAATGGATTGTGCTTATTGATTATCAGCAGGAAATAAAAGAAGAAAATAGTGCAACAATTTTTATTCTTAAAAGTATGATTCATAGCAATGCAAACTGCCTTCATGTTGTATTTGTCACTCAAGAAGAATTAAAACATGTATCTGTCCTTGACATAATTTATTAGGTGACGTAGACAGATCAGCTATGTGGGCAAAGAGGACTTCTGGTCAGACAAGTTAGGTTTTTGTCCTGCCTGCACTATGTGTGAACCTGCTCATTACTTTATCTATCCGAGTCTGTTTTATTAGTAAATTGGGTAACCAGAAATATCTGCCTCATAGCGGAGTTTTGATACGAGATAAGCTGTGGGAAAGCTCTCAGTTAATTCCGAAGCTGTGTGTTGCTGTTAAGTTGTATCCCTTGAGCCCTGCTTCCGAGGAGGTCATCTTACAGTAGATGACACTAGGAAGGTGGGGTCCATAGGTCTCGTATTGCAAGCTGAGCTGTGTATTGAAATCTTACAGTGTGACTGAAGTGAAGGAAATTCGGCTTAGGTTGCAGTCTCTAACTGTCCCGCTCTCTTATAGATAACGAAATTATTTCAGTGTATCTATTTACATTAAAAGTGGTTACTGGAGGCCCTCTGTCATATGTTGGTGCTTAGGCAGAAATGTCCAGGAGGTTAGGTTGTGCATGGGTCCTTGTCTCTGCAAAGATTTTTAGAACCTTGGGAAGGTCACAGCAGGAACTTATTCTTACCATCAGTTTCTGCTGCTCCTCCATTCCAAGCTTTTAAGTATTTTTCTGTGCTGCTTCCAAGACAAAAATAGGTTTTGAGAGAACATGTCTTCCTTCCTTTTTGCCTTCCCCCAACCCCCTTCCTCTTTCCCTTCCTTCCTGAGCTCTTACTATGTGATAGCACTAATCCTGGGAACTGCGGATTCGTAGAGAACAGACAAAACCCCCTCCTTTATAGTCTACTGGGGGAGGAAGGTCCCATAAATCCCTTATAATAAATACTTCATAGATAGATGTTCTCTCTTCTCATGCCTGATTGAAAACCTCTGCAAACTGCGTAGGCCATTTGACATTTCGTTGCCAGGAGTCAGGAGAGGAACTTATTTTAACCTGATGCAATAATGATGATGACTTTGTGGGCTGACTTAGGGAAAGCCTCCTGGAGGGTCTGAGGTACCATCAGCCACTTCGCTGTGTCTCCAGCTCCTTAAAACACTTTCTGTGCGCCTTACATTTTGTCTTTCAGGTTGTACCTACAACAGACCATATAGATACAGAGAAACTGAAAGCCAGAGAACAGATTAAGTTTTTTGAAGAAGTGCTCCTATTTGAAGATGAGCTTCATGACCATGGAGTTTCCAGCCTGAGCGTGAAAATTGTGAGTATTAGGATTTTCATGTAAAATTTCTTTCTTCCAGTCCTACCATTCGTCAGAAATATAAGACTCTCTTTGGACCATACCTTCTTAACATGTCGTCATGCAGTTTCACTTGGGTCTAGGGTACATCTTATCAGTATCCATTATAGAAGTCACAAAATCTTAGTGCATTGTCAAGACTTTAGTTCAGCCAGCATTTATTAACGACCTGCTTGGCAACTTTGCAGTTTGTTTGCTTATTATTTAATGTGAATGAAAACTATGATTTAATGTTCACATTTTGAATTAAAAATGATATTGAAAAGCTCTGCAGACAGCAAGATGGATGTCATTTAAAGAAGTGACCTGTGTGTCAGGATTTCAGTGCACTATTAAATTACACTTCAGTGTCCACCACAGAAGTGGAAACGGAATTGGCAAGTGTTAATTTCCTGGGAAGACAAACTACTTCCATTAACAATGCTATTCAAAAAACAACTACAAAAAAAACCCAATGCTATTCGTGGAACATGCCTAAAAAGAATAATAAACAGGCCACTAGCAGTTTCTCATATTTGTTTATTATTAGGTTGTAATTGGGTTTCTAACATTTTCTAGAAAAACTTGAATTGAAACTTTGTATTAAATGTTGTATCGTTTAAGACCCAACTAAAATGTCACTTCTTGGGGCACCCCAGTTTCAGGTAACCCCTCTCGTAAGAGAGCTGTACTTTTGCTTTAATAAAAATCTTTGCTCCTCTAAAAAATAATAATAAAATGTCACCACCTCCGTGAGGCCTTCACAGCAGAGTCCAATATCCCTTCTCTACACTCCTGTAAGTTAACCGCTCCATTGTAGCACTTATCACAAGGCCTGTCAAAGATGGGCTCCAGAATCATTGTTCTTGAAGAGTAGTCATTGCAGGTGTTGTTTTGTAAACAATAAAGAATGAAAACAAATCAGAAGCGGCAATAAATTTAAGGTCAAGTTTTTTTGTAGAATCAGAGGATTTTGGAATTGTGATGAATTTTTAGGCCTCCGTGTTTTATAGACGAGGCCCCGAAAGACTACTTTGTCTAAGATTGTGAAACTAATTAGTGACAAAGTTTTCTCTGAACCAATATATATCATTATTCTCGTATTAGATCATTGTTTCTTTTAGCACCTTACTCCCTGTTTACCTACAGTTCTCCCCCAGTTTATCTTTTGTCATTTAGGTTTGTTCACTCGCACTCATCCAGTCATGTCCCTTTCCACTTGTCTACCCACCTACAAAGCTACGATGTTGAATGTTCTTTATGAGTATGTACATTGGGGTGTGTGTTTGTATCCAAATGGGTGTATCTATGATGTACACGGTGGGTGTGTGGGGAGCACACGTGCTTTTGTGGATGAAAGTGGTGGAGAGGGGACAGATGTAAGTGTGTTATGTGTGTACCAGAGTCAGGAGTAATGTCACGGACATTGTGAAATGCCCTTCGCACACAGCGAATCAGTTCACCCCTTGGCCCTTATTCCTAATCCACTAGGACCTGGATCCTGGCAGGCTTAGTGTTAGACAGGACAGGCAGCGCTTCTCCCATGGTGACGGGAGCAAAGGGGAGCAGGACGTCGGTAAGGCTGCCTTTGTTCCCGTGAGTCCCACACCTGGAGCTTGTCACAGTTACCAGGTGAGGTATTGAGTTGTCTTTAACATTGTAGGACAAAGACTAGTTCTTACCCGACAGTGCTTAGTGTACTCGGTGTGTTTGATGACTAGGCAGATGTGGAAGTGGCGGGAACAGGTGAGGAAAGTCTTCTTAGAGGAGGGGGGTCCCTGACCTGGGTTTTAGGTGTGTACATTTCTCTTCCTGCTTTCCCATAAACCAATGTAATGTTGTAATTATGCACTAAAAGCAAATTGATTTAGACTAAAGTGACATGTATTTCAATGTGTAAATGCATAGTGATTACACTAAGACATAATGAAGTATTAGGTAGTTGAATTTGCGTATTGAATGACTGTGGATGTGACAGTTACAAGTGTAGGCTAACAGATGCCAGGTATGTCAGTGACTCAAATAACAGTCTGGCGCTGCCATTGGTGATGGAATTTTCAAAGTGGTGAACAACTCTTAGTAAAATTCCAAATAAAACAAAGTATAATGTTTCCTTGATTTACAAGGCAATTGTCTTTCTGGATAATGGAGTGACTTTTGTATTTATATGTAAAATGGGATTCAGTTCTCAGGTCGGATAGTTAAAAGTCGTTTTTCTCCCCTACAGGAACGCCAGGTGAGATGCGTGGGAAGCTCTGCGGGGTGTGGGGTTGGACGTGGTTGTACAGGTGCTTCCTGTGCGTTACAGAACACTGCACGTTCTGGTCCTTAATTGCTAATGTTACTGTTGGTTGCTCATCATCACCAATGTCCAAACGCCCCGGGGAGAGAACTACTGCCTTATAACGTACAGCCGTGTATTGTGGTAGAATTGGGACGCACTGGGACCTCCCAGATCCTAGCCTCCCCACTGCCCTGCTGAAATGGCACTGCTGCCCGCTTCCTGTGTTGTCACGTGCCACTGTTAATAACTAATTTTGAAACCTGAAGAAATGTTGTGCGTCAGTCTTTGCCATAAGTTATATCTAGCGCTTTGTCAGGTAATGATGTTTCTAAATCCCTTTATTGTGGCGCATCAAGTGGTCGTCGGTCAGTTCTTCCTCCAGCTCTTCTTTCGTTAAGTCTGGCCTTTGGGTCTGTTGCTGCGAGCGGCGTCCCAGTGCCCTGTGGCCGAGCCCTTTCTCTAGCAAAGAGAGCCAGCCTCCATTTCACTGAGCCCACGGCTCGGAAGCACCTGCTGCGTGCTAGGTACTTCTCTAGGCATTGGGGACCCCGTGTGGAGCACAGAGATATTCCCCCGATTGGGGAGCCGGCATCAAGAGGGGGGAATGGGCTTTAAGCAAGTAAACACATCAGTGGACCTGCTCCTTTGTAATGGTGTCCTGTGAGAGAATAACGACCATTGTCTAAAGTGAGCATAATTTCACATTATTTGGGTACGTGCTGCGTCTTTTTAACTTCAATGTATTTTGACTTAGAAACAATACATTTCTATTGTAGGAAACTGAAACCGGGATGTTAAATGCTATGATATAAACACGGTTTGGAGGCTTGTGGGAGCTAGGAAAAAGAACCTGTACTTCAGAGGTGTCTGTACTGCTCATTCAGCTCTCCTCCAGTGCTTTAAAACGTTTTGTTTCTCTTTGCAAAGTAACAAAATACTTAATTTTCATTAAATTATTAATGTGCCTTTCTTTTTTTTTTTAAAGAGAGTAATGCCTTCTAGCTTTTTCTTGCTGTTGCGGTTTTTCTTGAGAATTGATGGAGTGCTCATCAGAATGAATGACACGAGACTTTACCACGAGGTATTTATTTGGTTGTTTAACAAATATAATCGATATTGGGCCTCTTCATGTTATTTCATTATCTGAGAATTTGAAATTAAATAATACGTTATATGGCAATCTTTCTAACTTTTAAGATTGGGTGTTTCACATTCACTGTTGACTGAAGTTACTAAAACATTACATCTTCTTTTCCAAAAGTTCTGGTAGCTGCAAATGTTCTCTACAGGACATTCCCTACTTGGAAAGTCTGATGCTTTTAAAAATTGTTGTATGTCCTTAATCTGTGTCTAAGAAAACTGTCCCTTAACTCTTAGACCTGTGTTTATAGTGTTATTTATATAAGGTTCTGATATTAGAAACAGTAATTACATGGCCTCCTGAAATTTGTATTCCTTAATTATTTAGATAGTTGTTCTAAAGTCTGAAAGCTCCGTGCTCCTTCTGAAAGAACTGTTAACAAACAAAGTGTATAAAAAATAAAGTGTTAAAAGCGGGAGCAAGCTTAAATCGAAAATTTTTCTAGCAGCTTCATCGCAGCCTGTCCTTTCCATGAATGTTTCCTTTGACATTGGTGGTCATGCAGAAGGACGACTTCGAGAAGAGACCTCCGGGGTCAGTTAGCATAGGCGTAGCAATGGTTACCTTTCTAACATCCTAGGAAATAAACGCTGCTATGATCTCGGTCTCAGAGCTGAGCTAAAGAAAGACTATATGCTTATGTTTTTAACTCAACAACATTGTGTTTTTAAAGAATTCTCCCTAAGAGATTCTAATATACAGTAATCCACAAATATTAATTAGGTGGTTGCTGAGAGTTGTACGAGGTGTGATTGAAAAATAACGGTCAATGTTTAAATTAAAAAAATTTATTACAGTAAAAGACACGTTGCCATTAATTCCCCCTCAAAATACTCCCCCTCACTTCGAACACACCTACCCCATCGTTCTTGCCACTTTCTGAAGCAGGTCTGGAAGTCCTCTTTTTGTGAGTGTCTTTAGTTACGCTGTCGTGGCTGCTGCCTGGACATCCTGAATTGATTCAAAACGTTTTCCTTTCGTGGTCATTTTGACTTTGGGGAAAAGCCAGAAGTCGCACGGTGCCAGATCCGGTGAATAAGGTAACACCGTCATATTTTTATTTGACAGAAATTGCCATATTCTAGAAGTGATTTGTGACACAGAGTGTTGTGATGGAGGATAAAGTAAAGACACTCACGAAAGAGGACTTCCAGAACTGCTTCAGGAAGTGGTTAGAACGATAGGATAAGTGTGTTCAAAGAAAGGGGAAGTATTTTGAGGGGGATTAATGGCAATGTGTCTTTTACTGTAATAATTTTTAAAATTTAAACATTCACCGTATTTTTCGATCACACCTCGTGCATATATGGATGTGCATGGCAATGTTGTTTATAATCCAAAATGGCAGAAGGAAGAAACTCACTGCCCACTGAATGGGCACTGAGTAAATCGTTTCCTCTACATCAATATAGCAGAAAAACATACAACCATTAACATTAATGGCAGACAGTTCTATTTAACTGATTTGGAAAGATGGGCATAAGATTATGTAAGATTCTGTGTAGCGATTTCTAAGTGTTAAGGATAGTGTCTATAGGAGCTGATTACTGATGATTTATACTCTGTATACTTTATGTTATTTGATTGTTTCTTTTTTTTTTTTTTTTTTAACTTTATTGGGAAACAGTGTGTACTTCCAGGACTTTTTTTTCCAAGTCAAGTTGTTGTCCTTTCAATCTTATTTGTGGAGGGTGCCGTTCAGCTTCAAGTTGTTGTCCTTTCAGTCTCAGTTGTGGAGGGCGCAGCTCAGCTCCAGGTCCAGTTGCCGTTGCTAGTTGCAGGGGACACAGCCCACCATCTCTTGCAGGAGTCGAACTGGCACCTTGTGGTTGAGAGCCCACTGGCCCATGTGGGAATCGAACCGGCAGCCTTTGGAGTTAGGAGCGTGGAGCTCCAACCGCCTGAGTGACTAGGCCGGCCCCTTTTTTTTATTTTTATGAGGAGCACTAATCTGTCTTTATTGACATAAAAGTTTGAAACCTTAGGGAATATAATCTTGTGGTTTTCTTTTATTGAAAAGTATTTCCCCAAAAAACAAATTGTAATAAATTGCTGTTTTAAAACCTAAGTTAAAAAAATCTTAAATCGGAAATATTGAAGTACCAAAAGAAAGCGATTTTAAATGAGCAATTTGGCAAAAATTTGTGGAAATGGGAGAGAATATAATTTTTTTTTTGGTTCTCTTTTGGTATATAAAAGTAGCCACAGTTATGTAGGTAGCTGATAATATTTATACCCTAAAGAAAAGATGTAGTTACAAACTTGAATATTAAAATCTCTTGCATATTTCACTTATATACGTATTTACTTTGAAAGTAAAACCTTTGCTTGTGTGTCTCTTACATGGTAATTATTAAATCTGTTGACATATTGATAGCTGATGTGACTGGGATTCATAGGGATTGGAATTAATAATTCAGAATTACTGGTAAGAATTAAATAGCAATTATCTCACTGAAGAATAAGATAGTCCTATTAGACTTCATGCTACTTTTAGAACCTGTCCTAAAATGTAAGCAGTTTTGTTTAATAGAAAGGATTATAAAATCAATATAAATTTGTTTTAACTTTTTTTATTTTTAAACATAGGCTGACAAGACTTACATGTTACGAGAATATACATCACGAGAGAGCAAAATTGCTAATTTAATGGTACAGTATTAAAGATCCCTTTTTGGCCGTTGTATTTTTATGTTTCATTTTAAATATGTATCTCCCCACGCCCTACTTATCCACCCGAATCTGCATCCCTGAACTCATGAACTCACCTAAAGGGCTCTATAGGATATATGACTTTAGTGAGCTTACCTCAAATCCAGGAACAGTTAGAGATATTAGAGGTACCTTAGCTATCATCCAGTTTAGCTTCCGCATTTTATTCTGGAACAACGGAGACCCAGAGGTGTGAATTACGCTGAGTCACACATCTGGTTGGTGGAGCCACAGCTGGTACCAAATACACGTTCTTTCCATTTGCCACCTGCCACCTTAGGATTTCTTTCTACCCAGTCTCCCCTTTCCCCTGAAAGTGGTAATTCTGCACCATGACTTGTTGGTTTGGGCATAATTTCTCTTTATTTTTTGCTCCCCTGGGCCTTGTAATGGGCTTCCTTGGAATTTAGGATTCTATAATGAGTTACTTAAAAAGTGATACTTTCCTGCAAACTTGGTATTCTTTTTTCACCCTTTGTGCTTCCTTCTGTCTGGGCCCAGTATCCATAGGTTAGGTTAGTTACTGAGATTGCACTCAAGGCTGCACACTGGGCTCTAACTGAAGGCTACTGCTTTCAAGGAACAAAAGCAACAGGGAAAGGAGACTGGATTAAGATGTGTTCAGTTCTCAGCACCTTTTTGGGAGCATTGTAAACACCCTATCTTGGGATCTTTGAGGAAATCATCCAGTGACAGCTGAAGAATCAGTAACCAGAGATACCTGGTATTTTAGGAATACTTAAGGATGTTCCTTATCTACATACATTGCACTTCATTTGAAAATGTGCGTGCTTTTTGAATGCTTGAACCGAAGCATTTCTAAAAAATATCAATGCAATAACTGAATGTATGCTAATACGATGTCCGTATTTCCTAGCATGTTTCACCTTCCCTGTTCACGGAACCTAATGAAATATCACAGCATTTACCGATAAAGGAGGCAGTTTATGAGAAGCTAATATTTCCAGAAAAAATTGATCATAACCCCGCAGACTCACAAGAAAATACACCTGTGGAATAGAATGTGATGTACCATATACTCACCGTGGAATCTGACTGGAGACCTTGGCTATTTGGATGGGGGTATTTTTATTATGAGAGTTAATTGCCTTGTCTATGTGCAAATTTTCTGTAGCCTTAAAGGAAAAACAATAAAAGGTTGTTGCAGGTAGGTTCCATTCAATGGCTGTTTGTGCTGTCTACCTTGAAATTCATATTCCAAATTTATATTTCCTAGAGTTAGATTTGGATTTCTAAATTGTCACAAAGTGAGATGTCACCAGTAGGGATCTGTGTGTGTCTTATGAGCACTGGACATAATCTGCGTCCATCGTGAAACACTTTTCTCCCGTGAGGAAGTTCATTGTCATCTCTGAATCTTCTGTGACCTTCACGGGGTTGCCGACCTTGCACATTGATGTACCAGTTTTTCACCCTGGGCTTTGTGACGTTTCTTCGCACTTCTGGAGTCATGATTTGCCTCCGAAGAAATTGACCTTAAACTTTAATGATCTTCACCCACAAATTAAAAAAAAAAATGTTTCCCCCCTAAATTTAAATTGGCATTTGAAGTGTAGAGGAAGTTTCAGACATAGAACCAAATAGCCTAATTCTTTGGAGAATTTAAGCTATTGTGTCTGTAGAAACACATGGGCATGTTTGCCACTGACAATATGTCAGGGCTGTCTCCACCACCTCTGCGTGCTTCTTCTTCTCTGTGGCTCTCCTCGTACTGACATTTTTTACTTCTGTCTTCCATGTAACCACAGAGGGGATAAACTCATCGAATATTGAAGTTGGTATTGGCCCTAAAAAGTTTGAAGAGGTAATATGGATTGTTTTTAGCACACGTGACATTGACTCCTAATACAACCAGATTAATTCTCTGCTTAAAACATTTGAGAAGTAGCTGTAGAGGAGGGGGCTTATTTTTAAATACAAAAGCCAGTTTTTCTATTTTAAGATTCATGTTTTTAACATTATAGGGGATCCAGTAGAATGTAATTAATTAGTATAAGACTAGGCAGTACAGAAAGTACACAAAAATGAATTTAAAATGTCTTTGGTTATTTTGATGATGACCCTTTAAACATTTGATATTCTTTTCTGCCTTTCTAAGTGGTCTTTATAAAGTAGAAAGTGTTTACAAAGGACCAAGTAAAGAATTACTTGAAATGGATTTTTAAAAATGACTTTTTAAAGGGCAGGGGAAAAAATATCACCCCTTTTTTCTGGTTTGTAATAACTGTTGTACATATTTCCACTTGATGGATAAATCATTAACTAAGAATATTTAATTAAAAAGTATTAGCAAAGCTCTTCAGATATTAGCTTGAAGATAAATTTTAGTGAAACAATACAATTAGATATTCATTCATTACTCAAACTCTGGTATGCTGTTGTGCGTGTAGTTGTTTAGCTGATTTTATTAGCTAAATTTAGTCACAAATGGTTTTGGTATTCATTTGCCTTCTGTTGTATCACCTGCATGGGATAGGAAATCAAGACTTTGTTGACTTTACAAAAACGTGGCATGTTCACTGTATATTAAATATACCTGTATTTAATGTTTTCTCTTAGGATGGGCAAGTGTGTATGTTGTATTCAGCTTTCTGTTTTATTTGCCATGCAAATTTGAACAGAACAGCTCATTATTCATGCAAATTATAAGAAATGAAAAACTTGTAAGAATATTAATTAGTTGAAGTTTCTGGGCAACATTTTATATATATATACACACGTATGTATATATACGTCTATATATATTTCAACTTGATTGAGATGTCTTAATCTTTGAGTCAGTCTTAGATTACTTATTTTGAGAATCCATTGTTAAAAACCGTAGGGAATTGAAAGAATTGACCTTTTTTTATAGAGTGGGTGGTGTATAGAACAATGTACTTCTGAACATTTTGTGAGTTTATTCCTGCGGAGAATACTGAAAACCTGTATTTGCCCATTGCTAAATAACACATATACCATTTTATATTTATTTGTCCCAAGTGATTTTTTTGTAAAAGGAGAATAAACAATAAGGAATTACTGATCTGTTTTGCTATTTCATTTATTCCATTTTTGTCTTGAAGTTTAAAGAATGGTTTGGTATAGCTTTCTCATTTTGAACTTGGTCAACTTTGTAGTGTTTATCTCCAGATTATAAATGAAAATCTAATACGTGGTTCCGAATATAACCCCCCCCCCCCCCCCCATTTAGCTTTTGGGCTCTGCTTCCTCTTCTCCTTCTGCCTCCCCTTCCCATCCCAGGACTTCTATGGATGTTATAACTAGCCAGTGTTTTCCATTGTTTGGTTAATGTTTCCTGCTTTTGAAAATACAAACACCTGTTATATGTATAATTCCACTTAGTTTTGAGTACTGTGTCCTATATAGTCCTAGGAGGGATTACAGTAATGAAGAGATATAGTATATGTCTTCATGGGATTAAAGTCTAATGGAGGAGACAAAGGAAAAGTAATTACAAATTTTAACAAATGCAATGATGGAAATAACACTGATTAAGAGAATAAGAAGATCAACTTTAGTAGAGGTTCTGTTTCGGAAGAGAATGTGGAAAGCCTCAAGAGAATGTCACTCCTAACTTAACAAGGAGAAAAGTCTGGTAATTACAGAATTCAGAGAGCTGAGGTTGCAAAACAAAATAAGCTGAATCCCAGAGTGATGAATCCTCCGACGAGAGATGGGACATTGGTCGATCTCAGAACATGAGAGAAAGATGGCCACTATACAAGCAGATAAGAAAAAAATCAGCTAAAATTTTAACATTTAAATGCTAAGTGTGGGCTAACATCAGTTTGGAATGGCTGAGAGTCTCAAATAAGGGGTCTTTATATACACTCACAAGTCCTCAATGGTTTACACGAGGTGCCCACAAGAAACACTGGGTCATGGCCGGGGGTATGAAGGTGAGGTATGAAACCCTGCCCAATTTCCCCAGACCTTTCTCTGAGAACGATGAAAAAGTCTCAGGCTGCTGTGTGTGTGTATGTGGGGGGGGGGGGGATGGGGGAGGAGCAACAAATCCTATCACCCCCAGGGCCCAGACAAAAATCCTTTATTTCTGGGGGAGGAAGAGTAGGAAATGCTCTGCCTTCAGGACACAAAGTATTACTGCTAGAGAAGTACAAGCAAATACCCTCTGACCTTGGAGGAGGGACAGAGAAACCTGGGGCCAGGGTCCCACAGGGAAAACAAAATAGGTGTGCTACCACGGGGTGTGGGCATGGAATGCACACACAGCCCAACAGTACATTTAAGGCAGCTTGGCTCCCACGGGACACTGGGCAGGAATGCTGAGAAAGCCACACCTCTAAAGCCCGGGCACACAGAGCCTGCCCAAGCCGAGGCTGTGCAAGGTCAACTGCGAACACCTGCGTGTGCCCACCGTCAGCCTAGCACTAGGTAACGAGGACCACCGGTTACCACTGGAGAAGCCGCAACGTGCATCAACAGACCCTCTCTGGGGTCCACTCAGAGCAGAAACTGCCTTTGTCCAGCAGCACCTAGTACATAAAACTCAGGAAGTGTTTTTCGAGTGAAGAATAGATTAAGACACGCATGTATAATGTTCCCCAAACATAACTCCTTGCATAATGGTAGAAGTAGTAAAATAGACTCCAGTGCAAATTCTAACATTCTCCAACATAGACTAAGTAGCACTGGGGTCGTTTGAGGTCAGTGAAAGAAACCAACAAGGCCAATGTAATACTCCCGTGTTCCCTCACCCAAGATGCAGCCCAACCTCGGGTTTTTGTTGAAATCACACCTCCCGATGCATCTCCAGTCGGAATGAGTATTTCTCTTTTCCACGTTTCCACAAAGCCTGTTCTAGGAGGAATTTACTCCGGTTGGCCTCAAGTGATTTTCACCAAACTGTTTCCACTGTGGCAGCAATCAGAACGCGGATTAGGCGCAAGTCTGCACCCACCCCAACTAGGGAGCGTGGGGGGGGGCCGGGCTCGGCCGAGGGATCCTCCTGCACGTGGCGACCGCGTCTGTTGCACCAACGAGGCGGGGGAGGGCGGCGGGAAGGCTGGGGACGCGGCGCCGGACACGGAATTGACGTTTGGCGGGCTCGTCGTCCCTCAATTCCCACTTCTCCTCTCGGTCCCAACGCCGCGGGCCGCACAAGCCGGTCAAGGGCGGCGGTGCGAAGGCGGGAGGCGGGGCCGGCGGCGCCTGCGCGAGCGGCGGCCAGGTGGGCCGGCGCCTGGGCGGGGCCGGCGCCTGGGCGGGGCCGGCGCCTGGGCGGGGCCGGGGCCGGGGCCTGGGCGGGGCCGGGGCCTGGGCGGGGCCGGCGCCTGGGCGGGGCCGGGGCCGGGGCCTGGGCGGGGCCGGGGCGTGGGCGGGGCCGGCACCGGGGCGGGGCGCGCACCCGGAAGGGCCGCGGACCGAGCAGCGCAACAGGCGGCGGACGGGCCGAGGCGGCGCAGAGCGGCTCAGGATGGACAAACTGAAGAAGGTGCTGAGCGGGCAGGACGCCGAGGACCGGGGCGGCCTGGCCGAGGTGAGTGAGCCCCCATCCCGCCGCCGCGGAGGCTCTGGGGGCCTGGGGAGCGCCGGGTGCTCGGCGTGGGAAGCCGAGCGGGACTTGCAGGCTTTCCTGGAAGGCGGCCCCGCCGCCCGCCCCGCGCGCCCGGCCCTGCTCCCACTGCGCGGCCCCGCGGGCCCGGCGCGGCTCTGGCCACCTGCCCTGGGCGGCTGGTGACGAGCGTCTGCGCCCCATCCCCCCGCGCACAGAGGGCGGCGGGCCCCGCAGACCCGAGGGGCGCTGGGGGGTCGGGGCGCCTCCTGCCCCGCGCTGCTGGCGTCCCCGCCGGCGTCCCCGGGTGCCCCGCGCCGCCTTCCTACCTGGCAGTTGTCGCCGTGGGCGTGACCCTGCCACCCGGCCTGAGCACGTGTCCTGTCGTGGTGTGAACTGTCTCCGCCGCGAAACTCCTGCGGGCGGGCCCCTCGGCTGGTGTCTCTGCCCACGCGGCCCGCGCGGGACTCGGACACGACGCGGGGGCCCGAGGCCGACGGCGCGTGTGGGTTCTGTGGGAAAGGCCTTGGTCGCGCCGAGGTCGGGGCGCGGGCGCTCTGTGGTCCGGATTCCCGCAGCGTGAAGGCTTCCTCCCTCCCTTTTTGCTTTTGGTTTTCGTCTTTTCGTTCTGGAGCACGAGACAACATCTCTTTTCACTTTTCTTGCCGCGTGTTTCCCCATCTGTCACGTGAGGCGTTTCCTCTCGTGTTCATAAGTGCCGCTGGTGGTTTTCCGGATGCTCCTCCCACCCACGCGCGGGGCTGCTGCTGTTCATCCTGAGTTTTGTGTGATGCTGATGCCCCGCGGAAATCCCACAACCCCAGGACTTCCTCTGCGTCTGCACCTGGGAGGTGTGACACTGTAGGAATCGAGTGCTGTAGAAATTAAGGTTTCTTTTCTTTTTTTTTTTTTTTTTTGGTCATGTCGCACCATCTCTGTGGGTTCTTTTCCATTTATTGCTTTTTATTAATTGATTGGTCAAGGCTCGGGAGGAATTGCACGCGTTCTTGGTGCTGATCGCTGGCTTCCAGGATGAACCTTCAAGTCAAACCTCAGACGGGGCCTAAGAAAACTGAGGAGGTTGTCAGTCCTGCTTCTCTGAAGCTTAATGCCTCGTAGACTGTCGTGAGCTTTTATGAGCAGCTGGGAGTCCGGTGGGGACACTGTCTCTTCCTGAAGACTCTTGAAGGCAGGGGTGTGGACCGCGGGTCATGCGGACATGACATATTTAGAAAGTAATCGTGAAGCAGTGGACAGGCCCTCCAGAGTGGAGAATGTAGTGCAGATGGAGACTGAATGCTGAGGTGGCTGTTACCGACCATGGTCACTGCCTGTGTCGAATACAGTCACAGTCTTTAAATCACGATCTTCAAAGTGTCGGAAACACTCAGGCATGCGGCAAATCTATTTCAGAGAGTAGATGCTTCTCGTGTTCTAAAATCTGTCCGTTGCCTCTTTCCGAGGGTAGATTCCTGTTTATACCCGTCAAGCAGTGTATAAGCTGTCAGAAGTGTCACCAGAAATGCGTGCTTGTTAGGACTTTTCTTCTTTTGATGCAAACAATAAAAGTATGACTCGTTCTATTTCTCCTGCGTAGGGAACTAGGTGATTATAAAAATTGCCCGGCCATGTCTAATCACAGGTAGCCTTGTGATGAGTTTTCTGATACTTCATCTTCGTAACTACACCTTTCATCTTGAACGTCAGTGGGCTGCTCTCTAAAAGTACAGGTTTTGTTTCTACAAAAGATTCCAGGGACAAGGGAGGTATGAATGGTACCTGGTTGGAAAGCGCAGGAGTGAGGCAGTTTTCCTTTCTCACCTGTGGTTACCAGCCCTGCTTCCCGAACAGTTCTTAGCTTTATTTCTCCTTGGCAAGAACCCCTCTTCGCTCCAAATCCCAGAATCAGAGGGCCCTTTGTGCTTAACTGCCAATCAGACAGCTTGTGCACATACTGCCTCCAGATTTTCTCCAGGTACTGTTTCAGCGACTCTAATTGCCAAAAAGCACACAGTTCCCAGCAACCATGAACTGAGAAAGACTTTTTACATCAACTGAGTTTATTTTCATAAATTGGCAGAAAGAAGTGTTTAGCTTTCCCTGAGTCCAGTTAAAAGAAGTAGAAAACCAGCGTCCCCCTGCCTGTGACCTTGTAACCACATAGAGTGGAAAAACACAATGATGAAAAGTTATCTCCCTCCAACCCCCATTTTGGCAAATAGGGTGACATTTGGATGGAATTTGGCTTGTGACACTTGTAGAACCAACGTGTCAACTTCCTTCTGAAGGTAGAAAGCAGACTGCTTCCTACTGGCAGTGAGTTTGATTTTTTTAAGGGCTGGACTCTCGCCGTCCTGTTGAGACTATTTAGTACCCTAAATACCAGGGTCAATTCAAATTGGATACTTAACATTAATCCTCTTTCAAAAAAAAAAAAAAGGTTGAATCTTTTTAACTATCCTTATTGGTGCCAAGGGCTGGGTGGTGCAGTCAACGGAGCCCATCCAATCCTGCTGTCACACTTCTCCCCCTACATGCAGCCCGGTGCTTTCTTCCACCTTGGCAAGGTAAGTTCTTTGGTTCTTGCATGACTAGGAGGAGTGGTGGCTTTCGAGCTTATCCTGTCCTTGGTAGGAGGTTGAACAGGTTAGTCAGGGGGTCTCACCCAATGTCTGGGTGCCAGGTGCAGCCTGATAACAGTATCACCTGGTTCGTGTTGGAGGAGAGGTTTTCCTATCATGGCACCAGGTGGCCCATCTCTCTGGTCCTAACACCCGGCTTCCACTGCATGTTACTGTCCCTGAGCGAACAGGGTCATGTGTTGCCATATGTCCCTGCGGCTGCTGTGTGTGTGTGTGTCTGTCTGTCTTTCCGGGGGGTGTGTGTGGGGGGGATTGCAGTGTCGTGAGCCCACTTGCAGTGTGTGAATATATGGGGAAGGAGGAGAACCCCTTTTGGTAACCTGCCCTAAATACCTTACTCCTGAGTGGAGACGAAGCCCTCTGTAGCAATGCCTGCCACACCTGGCGGGGCCTCCGGTCCTTCTCTTCAAGCTTCTGGTTTGACAGGATGTTTGGAGACGGTGGAAAACAGGTCCTGAGCTGGGAGCAGTGAAGGCTGAGGGAGTTGCCAGCTTAGGGACCCTTGCGGTCTCTGCCACCACCTCCCTTCCTCCATCAGCCGTTGGGAATGTGGTTAGAAGTTCTCACCACATTGCCACATGGAGACTGTGCTGTCCACGTGAGCTGGTCCTGCGTGAACAGTCACCGGCCTGGCTGCCCTGCCCCGGCTGCGCAGGGAAGGCCTTTGGTCTCGGTGGCAGCTGCCTGTGCCCAGCTTGGAGCAGCCATGGCCACTTGCGTCAGGTGGCAGACCAGGACGGTCTCTGGTGGGGACATGCTGGAAAAAGCCCCTGGGAGTACTCACTCCCCGTTCCTAGCAAAGTGTTTCTGGACGTCTTGGCCTCCTCTGAACTTTGCTCTGGGGAGGGATTAATCTCGGTGGCAGAGAGGCAGGATGGGCAGGGCGGTCACTGATCAGTGGGATGTGCCTCCCCCCGGTGACTTGGGCGACGCCAGCGTCTGGCAGTGAAGCTCTCGGTGACAGTCCTGAGGAGGGTTTGCCTTCCGGTGGCAGTAGCGCCGCTGCAGTTTGGCTGGGGGACGCAGGAGACCATGCCCGTAGCCACAACCTCCTGAGGGCCGTCCCGCTCTTTTCCCCACGTGCTGGGCCCCTGCCTGGCCGAGCTCACGCCCTTCCCGTCTGGGCCTCGTCCTGCCCGGGCTGCTGTCCTGTTTGGGAAGTGGGTTGTGTTTGAGGCGGAGTCGCCACCTCTGGAGGTGTCCAGCCTCTGGTCGGCGTTGGATGGACCATTCACGGGCGGATACTCCCGAGGGCGCCCGTGGGGTTGTGTTGCCAGCTCCCTCAGGGCCAGTCCCCAGCCTGCTTCTCAGTTTAATTATGTGCTTCCTTTGGTTTGGGCGACTAACTATGCGTCTGCATGTACTGATCCGGTTTGTTTAAATTCCAGGTGGCTGAGGCGTCTTCCTTAAGCTGGAACACCCGGATCAAAGGCTTCGCGGTGTGTTTTGGCGCAGGAATTCTCTGCTCACTGCTGGTAAGATGCCCTGGCTTTGCCCCCGCCTCCTTCCCTCTCTCCTTCCCCTTTTCTCATCAATGTGTGGATGAGAGGAGAGGGAGCTGAGGGGGCGGGGAGGGGCGCAGGTTTCTGTGCATCCTGGCTGTGTGGGTGGTGGGAGGGGACCATCTGGCCGACACCCTCTGCTTTATCTTCCAGGGGACTCTTCTGCTCTGGGTGCCCAGGAAGGGGCTGTACCTCTTCGCAGTGTTTTACACCTTTGGAAACATTGCATCCATCGGGAGGTAACAGCTTTTAATCTAACCCCAGCCAGTTATTATTAGATGGGGAAATGGATGTGGATGGTGCTTGGGGGGGGTGGTGCAGGAGGGTGCCTCAGTAGTTTTAAAGATTTGGGGAGAAAAGAGGTAGTTAAAATACATCCCATCCATGTCCTGTCACTTCAAAATATGTTTGTTTCTTAGTTGATCCTGGAAATCCCGTTGGGAGAGGCAGGAAATATGTTACGGTTGTGATTCTGCAATGAGGGACCCGTGGCCCTGGGGTTGGATGGCCTTCCAGGTTCCCAGCATGACCCTCTCCATTGCTCTGGTCTTCCGGCTGCCGCAGGCAGAGGCAGTGGTTTCAGAAAGGCCCCTGGGCCAGTGGCTGCAGCTGACACATGTTCTGTAAGATCACGTCAGACCATCACGGGCACTGATGGAGCGATCCCAGATGTGGGCAGCCCATTCCACAAGCTGTGGGCGCACAGATGCCCCCGCCCTCCCCGGGTCAAGGTCATTCATTCGAAGGCTTCAACCACAAGGGCTTGCCGACAACTCCTGTCCTGCCGCCCTGGGCCTGAACTGGCCTCTTCCTCCCCTTCTATTGTGTCCCAGTGAATGGCCGCAGAGTCCTGGGAGCCCACGCTCCTCCCCCGTCATTACTCACTGAGGCTTGGTGCCAACCCTGCTGGTTCCTACCTCTTTGTCCCCATGGCTGCAGTCCCTCAGTCACAGACTCACGGGCCCCATGGGGAGCCTGGATTGCTCCATGCTGGGCTCTGTGGACTCAGAGCAAGTGTGGTTTGGTTTCCGCGGTGATGGAGCTCCCAGACAGACATGTGAACTGATAACAGTAGGATGTGGGGAGAGAGCTGCTCCGGGAGCGGCTGTGACCCGAGCTGGGGACCAGGAGGGCGTCCTAGAGCAGGTGCTGTCTGAGCTGCTCTTAGTGCTGGCCGTCTCACTTCTCATCTGAGCCCCTGCACGCGTCCTGTGCGGGTTCCCCGCCTTTTTTATCACCCCTCCGCAGGCCAGGCATGTACTGCCCTGCTGAACCCCGTTAGTGGCTCCCGGTCCCTCTGCAGGTGCAGTCGGAGCCCATCGCGGTGCACACGGGCGAGGCCCTGGGGGCCTGCCTTTACCCCCTCGCGCTCCCCAGCCAGGGCACCCCCAGCCAGGCTGCACTTCCTGCATGTCCCCGGGCCGCCCGTCCAGAATCATTGACCTCCTTTTTTGTATGGGCCTCTGCATATCCCATACATATTTGTGACACCACACTTAGCATTTTGTCACACTAGCTTGTTACAAGTCTGTAAACAAGAGCTGTACCTCTGTCTTATCCCTAACCGCCCCCAATGCTAGTTCTGTTTCTGGCTGGAAGTGTTAACCAAATGATTGCCTGCATGACTGACCACCTTTTTAAATCATAATTTATTAAAGATAATGATAGTAAAATGCTGGCCCTCAAATGATGGTCAACGCTTGCCTCGAAAGCTCTCATGTATTAACTTTTGGGGGATTTTGCTCTGGGTGGACCGTGTAGGTTATAATGTGGAATCTAGACTGAGCATAATACATGGGTGAGCTGTTTAGTCCGAAAGAATTACTAGCAAATCCTGATGGAGCCGCCTCTCTGCAGCCTTGCCCAGGGAAATAACAAGGGAACGAATTGTTATTTCCTAGGTGGCTTTACCTATAAGCTCATATTTTTGTGTACATGCTGCACTTAATTTTTAACAGCAGTCTTTTCTATTGCTTCTGTTCAGTGTTGGTTAAAGAGTATACTCAGCTCAGACCCTTGACCTGAGATTGCAGCCTTGAGTTCAAGGTTAAACTTAACGGCACCGCACAAGGAGGTGGACTTATTTTTAAAATCTGTGTTTTTATTGAACACCCAGTAGCTCATGTTGTCTGCTGGTTGGCTTGTATTAAACCCTGGTTCTAACAAGCGACCCCTGGGTGATGCCACATGGAGCGTTTCTGGAAGGAGTCAGGAAACACGACGCGAAGCTGGCCCTGACACGTGGGGTGGTCAGCGTGAGGCTGTGGTCATTTGTGCAGTCTCTCACTAGCCGCCTGTCAGGGTCCAGTCCTGCACAAGGCACGCCAGGCATGGCTTCTGGGGCTTTGCAATCTAACGGATGTGGGTTTGAGTGCTAGCTCCTTAAGTTCCTAGCTGTGTGATCTTGGGTAAGTCAGTTAACCTTTCTGAGCTTCATGTTCTCATCTCTAAAATAAGTGGAATAACACTCGACTCACAGTTGTTGAGGGGGTGAAGTGAGGCCAGGTATGCGATCTCTGGCATTTTTAGCAAACATTCAGTAGTTCTGAGGTGATGTCATCATCATTGTTAGGAGTATTTTCTGCAGATTATGAAGGAGAATGAAATGTTGTACTTTTCAACATAAACAACCCAAGCCTGTAAGATACGGTTTTTCTTTTCAATTACCTGAGTCTTTTTGGTTGGTTGGTGTCCATGGGTAGATTGTGAAGGAGGCAAGGTGGCACCTCTGAGAGGGGTCCTCTCACCTAGAGGTGGCCTGGAGTCAGACCTACGTACACGTTCAGCCTCGTTCTGCCATGTACCAGCTGGATGGCCTTGGATAGCAACCAACCCGTCTGGGCTCCAGTGTCTCCATCTGTAAAATAAGTAGGATAATGGTCCCACGATCAACCCCGTAAGTTGTTGATGGATTAAATGAGACTAACGTGCAAAAGGGCCAACGTAAGAGCTGTTCAGATGTTAGCTGTGTGACGGCTGCTGTTGCCACAGATAATCTTGGGGGCGGGTGGGAGGGGGGAGGCAGCTTGGTGTGCCTCGCGTGGCTCTGCTCTGGTCTGAATGGCTTGTGCACATTTGCCTCGTAGCACTGTCTTCCTCATGGGACCCATGAAACAGCTGAAGAAAATGTTTGAGCCCACACGTTTGATCGCAACTATCCTGGTGCTGGTAAGGTCTGCCTTTTGGCTGGGCTCCTCCCATGGGAGTTTTCTTTCTGCTTTGTGGCATTTTCTCTTTCATCTTGACTGACTACCAGGTGCCTGCCAGCACTGTGGTGGGAGGGAGCGTTCTCCGCTAATAACTAGCCCCCCCGTTGTGTTTCCCTTTGTTGGTAGTAAGGTACTGCCCTTTCTAGAAAGCGCCCCCAGGGGGTGCTGCTTGTCCAATTGGCCCAAGTGTAGGGAGTGAACTCAGACACCCTCCTGGTGATGGGTGAAGCCACACACAGGCAGCACTTGGAAGGAATAACTTGGAAACACAGGGTTCATTCTCTAGAGGGGGGTTCAGTCTCCTAGGGTGGGCGCTTTTCCCCTCGATGTTCTCTGACTTGAGGGTCATACTTGTTTTCATCCGTCTTCCTGTGGTGTGTCCGATCTCCTCGAGGCCCATCCGCCGTGTCCCTGCTCTAACACTGGTTCCTTCAGTCTTGTCATGTCTTCAAGTCTTGTTCACCCAGGATGCCTCCCGTTCTCTTCCCTGCGACCATCCAGATCATTCCAGACCACAGTCTCTGTCCTCGTCTTCTCATTATCAGTATGGCGACACTTGGAGCTTGGTCAATGTACTTTTATTTTCAGTTTCATTTCTGTACCTTTCATTCGTTCAGAGAGGTCAGCTCTCTCAGCCATGTCCGTGTGTGCTGTTTATTTTGTGTCCTTTCAGAGCCCTGGGTCCCATGCTGCACACAAAGCAAATACTTAGAACCTAGTTCTTGAGAAGTTACTGTTACGGAAGGATGGAGATGACAGGCTCAAGCTGACAACAGCCATCGTGGACGCCAGGGGCTCTTGGCCTGTTCCCGATGGAGATGGGGGCCCGGACAAGTCTCTTGTAGAATTCTAGAACTTTCTAAGAAGGGACCTAGGGAAAGTGTTAGGTGACATGTAAACAAAGAGCCAACTTGCTGACTGTGAGACTGACATCTCCTGTTAACCTTTGTCCTTGCATAGCCTTTTACGCCCGACACTAGAGTTTGGGCAGACGTTAAAATACAGACGTGTGTGAGAAACCTACTTGAGCATGTTTGAATGGAAAGATGGGTGGGCAAGTGGCTGGACCAGAAATGTGATTTTTGTTTGCTGGGCAGACAGAGACGTTGGGAACATTTAAACGTAGAAGAAGGTCCTTCTCTTTTTAATCGACATGAATTCTTGTTGGCTAGTTTAATTTCATGCGCTCAGGCGGGTGAAACGCTCTGAAATGAAGGTTCCTGGCTGCTAGGGCAGTCACAGTGTCTGATGACAGCTTGATGCGTATCAGTGTCAGTTTGCCAAGGATGATAAGTCTTCAGTGTCTTTTTTCCATGTTGTCTTGGTCATTGTATTAATTCGACATGTTCTTTCTCTCTCCAGTTGTGTTTTGTGCTCACCCTGTGTTCTGCCTTTTGGGTAAGTGTGTATTTTCGTTTTCCTAATCCTTTTTGGTTGATGCGCTCATCCGGTTCACGGAACTCGATCCTTTTTCTTTCAGTGGCATAACAAGGGGCTTGCACTCATCTTCTGCATTTTGCAGTCTTTGGCCCTGACGTGGTAAGTACCCTTTGAAATAATCCCCGCCCACATTGCTCTCTGACTCACGCAGCCAAAGGCCATCAAATCCTAGATGGTACGGGTGAGAGGATTAGGAAAACATCGAAGCTGTCCAGGGCAAGAATGCTCAGCGATGGAGGTGAAGTCAGGCTCCAGAGCAAACGCCTGTCCCCTCGGCTGCTGCCAGTAGATGGCATGAGGGTTTTGAGTGGCCTTGGCGGGTGTTTGCCTGCTGCAGCATTTTTCCTCGGCTCGTGGTTGGTTTTGAGATGTTGTACATATTATTAAACCACTCATGTCCCGTAAGAGCAAGGATAATGAAGTATTACAGAGGTTGTGAGTCAAAAAGACATTAAAGAAAAAGGAAAGTGGTAAGAAAAATAATGAGCATTGCGTGAGTGATGGAATGAATCATTCAGCAGAAGGACAAAGTGAATTGTCAGGGGAGATGAGGAACAGTGACTGACGAAACGGAAACGGTGGCCGTGGGCTGTCGGACGCGCATATGCACTGGAGGCCTGTTAGCAAGGCCAGGGGATTGTAACTCACCGGCCACACGTTAGTAAAAGGTTATTTGAAACCACAAATGGGGCTGTAGGTTCATAGCCCTTTCAAACCGTTCCAACATGAAAGAGAGAGGTGGTGGTACATGTGGAATCTGTAGCTTCTGAGGCATTTCTGTAGATACTTGCAGAGTTTGTCAAGGGATGCTTTCTGCCAGAACAGTTTCAGTAGAGCTCTGACCGACATACTTTGGAAACAAATGTTTGCTCTAATGACTAGAAAAGGGACTGAAGGTTTTAAAGTGTCCAAGGATCGGTTACACTCTTACTTGGTAGAAGTGGATCTTAAGACTGCAGGCTTAGCACCCATCTCGCCCTTAGTAGTTTTGGACTTCTGAATAAATACAGTTTCATTTATTCAGTTTCATAAATTCCAAATGCAGTGCCTTTTGGAATGGCCCAATTTTAATATGACAGGCACATTTTGTTGGTAGGAACTGAAAGGCCCTGGTGTATGGCTTATGTTTGTGTTTTTGTTTTTTGGGGGCAGAAATTTGTACCCACTCACACATGCCTTTCTTTGCTTATACAGCTGTCCCCCCTTATCCGTGGGGGGTACATTCTAAGTCTCCCAGTGGATGCCTGAAACCTTGGATAGTACTGAACCCTCTACATACTATGTTTTTTCCTATACGTAACATACCTACGATTTTAGTTTAATTTGTAAGTTAGGTACAGCAAGAGATTAATAACAACTTAAAACAAAATAGAACACTTATAACAATATACTGTAAGTTCATGCGAATGTGGTCTCTCTCAGAATATCTTACTGTACTTGTGATCGTGTGAGATGGTAAAATACCTTACTATGTTGAGAACTTTCACCTCTTCACTTAAAGGAAGCACTTGGTGGCTTCTCTTTGGCGTATCCCAATTGCCAGCATCCCTGCTCTTGCACTTTGGGGCTGTTATTAAAATAAGGGTGACTTAAACACAAGCCCTGCAGTCCCCTGAAGTCGAGCTGATCCCTGAGTGACTACTAGGCAGCAGTGTCTACAGCATGGAGACGCTGGACAAAGTGGGACTTCACGTCCTGAGTGGGACAGCGTGAGATTTCATTGTGCCACTCAGAACGGCATGCAATCTAAAACTTACAAATTGTTTATTTCTGGAATTTTCCATTTAATATTTTCAGACCATGGTTGACCAACCACAGGTAACTGAAACTGCAAACGGAAAGGAAAACCGTGGGTGAGGGGGAATGACTGTGGACCAGTGACGAAGCCAGTTTTCAAAGGTTCAGCTTTCCTGTGGGGTCAGGAGGGGGCAGCATCCCCTCCAGCAGTGACATGTCCTGACTGCAGGCTTTCCTTAGGGCTGCCAAGCTACGACGCCCGCCTGACATACGACACCCGGTCCTTAGGCTTGTGGACGGCCCCCTCCCTGCATGGCCCCCTTCTCGGCAGGGGGCTGACAAGCTGTATCACCAGGATATCGTTGGGCTTGGAGAATCATAGATTTCTTTTCTTTTAAAATGACTAGGAGCAGAACAGAAAATTTATCCCAGTTGGGTAGAAGTTATAGTCTGTTGAAGATTTGTAAAATTAATTAGAGGACAACTGGTCCGGATTTTGTTTGGTGTTCAGAACAGGGCTTCCGTGCCCCTTGCGTACCTGGACTCTGCCTGTTTTAGGTGATTCTGTTGGTGCATCTGGTGAAAGCTGGAGCCCCGTGAGTCTGAGGTGACGGCTTGTCTCCATCTGGTCGGGTTACCTTCCTCCCTCGGCTACGTGACACTCCTCTCTCCTCCCCAGTCGTACTTGTGGCACAGCGTGTGCACGCGCCCTCTACCCTGGGCAGGGAGAGGGCTCTGATAAACCACGGCAAATGCTCCCACAGCTCAGAAGCCCATTCCACTGTGGAGTCCTCCACGCCCTTCATTTGATTTGATCTTTTGTGTTTGTTTCTCATTGTAGGTATAGCCTTTCCTTCGTACCATTTGCAAGGTAAGACTGACTACTCAGAACTGTAACGTCTGTCGTTTGGGGGTGGTGATGTGTTTCCCTAGGGCCTGTTAGTATGGATGTTTTCAGAGAGAGCGTGTTATTTTATCTTCACTACAGTCTGTTGAGACAAATAGGCAGATGTTCCATACCCATTTTATAGACTAGTAAACTAAGGCTCCTTCTCCCCTCATCATACAACCAGTGATGGACACTGACCTAGTCCTACCACCTCCTGGTGCCGTGAACATTGTACTGTGATCTATGTGGTACATATGTGCACATTGTCACTCGTATAACCGGTAGCTTGGAGGAGATTTTCTCAAAGGCGGATGTGACTTTAATATCACTGAGCAAGAGATGGAGGGGTCTGAGTTCATGCTTGTTTTCTTGCAGATTCCCACTGATGGGAATGTTTCAGAAAAGAGTTTATAAGGGGATGGTAGGCAGGGCCAGGGTTGCCTGATGACAGTGTGACCTCAGAGGGCTCGTCGGTAACTAGAGTGGGCCGGCTCCTTTGCCGAGGCTCTGACACGCCAAACCGCCTGAAATTAGCACGTGCAGCCACCTCTGCCTTTGTTCTAATGTCTCCATTTAGCGTCTACTCTTTTCTGTCCTTACCTGTTACTAAGTAGGAGCTTTTCCTTCACTGTGCTGAGAAAATGGGAAATGGTGTGTGAGCGGAGGGGGTCGGAGCAGGCTCCTGTCTTACACGTCTGCCGCTGACTGCGACATGAAGATGTTGGAGAGGGGCCGATGGGATGGGCGTCACCCTACCCGTCATGTTCAGGGTGGGGCGGCTTGCGGAATGGGTGCCAGCTTGCCAGACCTTGGTACCTGGGCTGTCAGCCTCCCTCACGGATCTCATTCGGTCACAGAAGCCTTTCTCGGGCAGAGTGTCTCCTGGGGCCCCAGAGAGGAAAGCACAGTGTGCCCCCCCCCCCCCCGGTCCCGCCGGAACTCTGTTCACTCACTGCACCCTCCAGTGCCCTGGGCACACGTGCAGCTGAGAACACAGGAAGCCCGGCTGGGGCCCGCAGATGCACGTGCTGCTGCGGGTGGGCGAACAGTGATTCGTGGGGCACTGTCGTTCTGTGCACGCTGCACGCTGACCTCCCAGGAGCAGGTACCTGGGATGGAGAGGGCAGTACAGGAGCTGCAGGCTCGAGAGCCCCACAGTGCCGGGCTCTCCCTGGCACACCGGTGCTGCTTGCTTAGAATGGAGACAGGCCCGAGTGACGATGTCACTGGCTGCACTGAGTGTGTTGTTTGATTCTGGTGGATACAAAGTGCACGGTCCTGAGAATTTCTTGGTTTCCGACAGCCTCTGCTGTCTTCCTATCTTTCCCTCTGAATATCGCCATCTCTGTCATTTTGTAAATACCTGCTCTGTTCAGTGCACTGATTCCCACAGTTGGTCTGTAGGGTCAGTGGGGAGGGACAGCCCCTTACACAGATGAGAAATTTGCGGCTCAAACTAGACAAGGGACCTGTGCAGGAGAAAGCCAGCTACAGATGTGGGCCGAGCCCCCAGTCTGGGGCTTTGTGCTCTGCAGCGTGTTCCCCGGGTGCCCGGAAATCTGCAGGAGGGTCTTTACCTCTTACGGATGCCTTGGGTGGTGATCTCCCACTTATCTTTGTGTTTTTTCCTTCCTAGGGATGCTGTGAAGAAGTGTTTCTCTGCGTGTCTTGCATAACGCGCGGCCAGTTGTGCAAAGCTTTGGGAGGCCCTGTGGATGGAAGCTGGAGGACAGTTTTGTACATACCTTTAAACCTCTCTCACAGACATGTGCCTTTCGTCTTGCAGCAGTGTGTTTCTCGCCGTATGAACATTCGTGGGTTGCTTTTCGTGGTAGCGGTGTGTCCCCAGCCCCATGTGTCTGTAGCACAGTGGGAGGTCGGCTCTGGGTGGTACGGGGAGGAACCTGCTCCTGCATCCCTTCCCTCTTTGGATGGTGTCCCACTGAATTCTCATAAATGACAGCGGTGTCGAGCAGCAGATAAGCCTTGGGAGGCAGGGATGGTCAGGTGACCCCAGGTAGCCCCTTCGGAGATGGCTGGGGTGCAGCAGTAAGGGACGGAGTTGGGGTTCAACAGGAAGTGGTAGACTTGGCCCTCGGCTTGGAGACCATCACCCTGCCCCTCGTGGCATGGACATGCTTCTGCCCTGGCGTCTGGGGACAGGTGGTCCTGCCCTGACAGCTGCGCACGAGCCCGTGCAGAGCCTGGCCAGGGAGGGAGGAGGGCTTTCTGGTGACAGGTCTTGTTGAAGTCTGAACCCCGGCGCTCTGGCTCCTGATCCGCACCGACTGGAACGCATTTGCTGACATCAGGGCACTCTTTCTCTCTCGGGTTTCTCTGTCTTATTTTCCTCTTCTGTCCACATAACTGTGCTCATGACCTGGAACGAGAGCGAGAGGGGACAAAGCAACAGAGAAAAAGGTGCTTTTCCTTTGGAGAACAGCCTGCAGGAGCTGAAAATGTTTGATGGTCTCTGCTCTATTTTTGTCTTCATTGTTTATAAATGTTTGCTTTTAAACGGATTTTCTTTTCCATTCTCTGCTGCAGTGGGGCCAGGGGAGAGTGGGTGGGAAGGCAGCCCCCTGTGGGGCCGGCAGGTAGGCGGCACACCTGCCCGGTGACCTTTCAGACGTCCCGGCGTTGACACGTGAGCCTGTGCTGGAAGCACAGGGAGAAGACGAGACATGGCAGGCTGCAGGGTGCTCACAGCTCAGCCCGATGCCAAACCACGGACAAAATGCTTTTGTGTCCGTGATCTTGTCTGGTCCTGGCCCAGCCTTGTGGTGAAGCAGGAGAAGTCAAGGCTCACAGAGGTCGCCAGACCCACCCAAAGCCACAGTTGGTGGCAGAACTGAGCCCAGCGCCTGGTGCCCTAGCTTTCATCTCATGCTCCCGCGTTTCCTGGTGCGGCTCTGGGGTACCTCCTGTAACTTTTCTGTCGCATCAGCCAAGCCTGTGCCTTTTCTGGTCCCAGTCTAGCTACGTCGCTGCGTGTCTCCCACCCAGTCTCCCTTTGGGAAGCGTCCTCCTGGACCTGCAGGATCTCCGTTCTCTGTGTGCTTTGAGCTCCCGGCTGCCTGGCCACCACAATGGCCCGTCTTCCTTGCCAGAGTCCGTGGCGTGGCAGGCCTCCGCAGGCCTCCTACAGGTAGATGGAGTCTCCTTTCTGCTCTTCACCAGGCCGAGCTGCCCACTTGGGCTCCCACACACAGGCAGTGGTCCACTGTCCTCTCCTTGCTTGTGGCAGATTGCTGAACTCCTGCTCCCTCTGGCCGGCCTTCTCTTCTAAGCTGGGAGGTGAGCAGGCCTGCTGGGCGGAGTGTGGAGCCAGTCTGTCCAGGTCCTTTCTCGGCCTTCGCGGGCATCTTGCCGTAGGCTGCGGTCCCTAACCTGCCTTCAGCCAGGAAGGGAAGTGAAATGCTGCCCTCTGGCTTTCGTGGAATTCTTTCACCTCCCAGGTGCCTCTTGGAGACGGTGCAGATCTCCGAAGGGCTCTAGGGTGCCTTTTGAGATGTCGCCAGGGTGTACGGCATAGTGGTGGTGAACGTGGCATAGCACACACTCGTGTCCTTTGACCGAGTCACGTCTCCTGTGGTCCTCCGATTGCTCATCTGTTTCAAAATAACGGGACTAAACAATTGCTGCTGGGTTGTTGCAGGACGTCACTGGAAAACGTGTCAGGTGCTGAGCACGGGGCCCAGCACAGGTGAATGTAGCTCAGTAAAAGGTCGGTACTATTGCTTAATCCCAGAAATAACGGCTGACCCTTGAAGGTGACAGGCTGAATGTGTCTGGCCATTAGATGATGTAAGAAAATGTTATCTCATAGTCTGTGTCTGGAAGTGTAGATATTCCCATGCATGATCTCATTGAATATTCTCAATAACTGCAGGCCAGTGGTCTTGTCTCCATTATTCATATAAAGAAGGAACAGAGTCAGGGTAAGGGGTGGGTGCCAGATCTCCCCCGTAGGGGCCGCCGGTTCTTGCAGAAAAGCCCCTGCTTTGCCCTAGCTCTGGTGGCCGGGTGGCCACTTATTCACATGGCTTCGTTCAGGACACTTGGGCAGCTTTTGGACGACTCTGCCTTCCAGGATCTTCAGACTCCTAAAGTTCTCCTTCTGCCACCTTATTCTCTGTTTGCTTCCTGACTTGGCTTCGTCTGCTGGACTGTGGGAGAAAATGCATTTCAAATCCGCTGAAAGCTGTTACCAAGCAACCTAGCAGGGAGATGAGTGGAGAGTTGGGGTTGTAGACCCCGGAGCTGGTCGTGGTCTCCGTTTTCTGCTCCCCTGCCTTCCATCCTGCTCTGGTGGCTGCTGGGTGGAGGAGAGGTGGTTGTGTTTCTGGAGTGAGGGGAACCATGGAGGTGACTCTTGCAGACTGGAAATGTGCTCACCTACGGTGCCACTTCCCGCTGCACGGAGCCCTGTGCCTCTTGCTGGTTCTGATGGTCGTGCTGGGAGCAGCCCGGCTGTCTACCTGGAGGGCCAGTCCGTGTTCTTGGCCGTCTCCCCTCCCCGTGCCCCGAGACTGGGGGTATCTGCTAACTCACTGCCTTCCTTCTCCTCTTGTCTCACTATAAGACACTTCCCCTTTGGTTCTGGCTGGGCTGCGCCGGCTGGAGATCCCTACTGTCCACTCCCAGGTGGGCTGGGGCTGTCTCTAGGGCAGGCGGGGCTCTCTCCCCAGTGGAGCCTTCTCCCCGGGAAGTTGCAGCTTCTCTCTGTCACTGTTGCAGGGCGATTCTGTGGACTGTGTACCTGAGTGCCACCTCCTTTCCACCCTATGCAGTGTGTGTTTGGGGAGCAAGACACAAAAGCACAAAATGTATGTAAATAAAAGGACTGTGGGATCCTTCCATTAGGAGACTATTAGGTGGGTTATACCTTCAAAGGCGGGGAGTGGGGATACTGGTTTGGCTGCTGCTGATTCTGTGAGATCCACAAGCGCGGTCTCCTGAGTGCTGAGAGATTTCATGGAATGAATTAGGACGTGGAGCCGCAGCCCATGGCTGCTGTCCTCTTTCCTCGGGTGACTCGTGACGACGGTCAGCTGCAGAGTTACAAAAACGTAAAAACCCACAGCCTCTCCTTAGGCTTCATTTTCAACAAATCAGTGTTTTAAAGGGTTATCAAGCCACCTCGCTAGATTTTTGGCATAGTTTTTGTAATTTTAAAATTTTAAAATTTTTTGATGTTTAAAGATGTGCAGTTTCTTGGCAGATGTCGTTTTTTGAAAAGCTAGTAGACCTTCTCACTGAAGTTAAATACCGATTTTATATCTGTGTGTCTCTTGGTAAGAAATTAACAAAAGAATTTAGATTTAGACTTACAGTTTTTTTGGGGAATTCTTATTAAAGAAGTTGGTTGGGTGGTTAAGATGTATGACTTTAAAGTGCCTTGCAATTCATAATTTTATGAAATTCTGAGATCTTGAGAGTTTGTAGCTGAGTAAAGAGGAAAGTGCTGTACAGTTTATTTCATCCTAGTTCACTCGAGATTTGGTGTTTAGTTCCACTTTCTGGCTATTTCCAGTTCTACTCCAAATGCGTAGGAGCCCTCCCACATCCCAGGAACACCGAAGCTTTGCTTTTGGATGCTCAAGTTTGTGTAGCACGGCCTCCCAGACCTCACTCCAGGGCTCGTGAGAGGGACCGGGAGCAGCAGAGCCAGTGTTAAAGTAAAGGGATGATACAATTACATCCCTCCTAGCAGGAGCTGACAAACTAATAAAAGGCTTAGACATGTACTAGGATTTTCTGTAGATTGACAAGCTGAAAGCAGGAAAGAGTGAGTTCTCTAGATGGGAGAAACCCGGCTGGCTGAAGCCAAGATCAGTCCATAGCATTGTAATAAAATACTGATGTATGTTTTCACAACAGAGTAATGTCACTGCATTACTCTGTAATGAACAGCACCAGAGAAAGGGTCATGGACAAAGGTACCCTGCTATGAACGGGGCGTACTGTGCGTCATCCTGTGAGACCAGACAGAGGTATCTGGGCAGGTGCAGTGCTCTGCCTGTAGAGGGTCCCACACTGACCTTGCCCTGAGTCCACACGAGGCTTGTATTTGTGCAGTGTCCTCAAGGTGAGTCCTAGGGGACACTCAGTCTTGGGGTCTTCCTGCTATGAAAAGTGTTTATTTTTCCTTTTTCAATATATTTGCTTGACCTAGCCACTTTGAACAAAGGAAGCAAAAAAAACAACACAAAAGCAAAACCCTGAACTCTGATTGTTGTTTTTTTTTTGCTGCTTTTGTAAATTCTGATTGTGAAGTTGGGGCGACACGGGGAGTTTCTGTGCCTTCAGACCATTGTGCCTGTTGTGACGTGATAAGCTTTGAAAACACTTTGTTAAAACATGAATCACTTTTGTAATTGTATGGTCAGTCAACTGATTTTGAATGCTGTTGATTGCGTAACTGAACTTTTTGTATTCAAAAATATATTCTTGTGTGCTACTTTTCCTACCTGGAGGCTCTGTTTCATACAATGAATACTGTGTTCTTTCTACTGACTCATTTTAGAGAAAGAATTTTGCTGATAAGCTGTGTTTTTCCCCAAATATCACAAACCAATTCTTTTTTTTTTTTTGCTTCTTTCCCCCTTCTTTAATAAATGATAGCATTATGATCTTTAATAAATCTAGTGTTGTCTCTTATTTATGTTTGTTTTTCCAGGAGTCACTAAACAAAATTAAATCTTATATGACCATAAGAAAAGACCTTGTCTTTAATGTGAATCCTTAATGGGTAGCACACATTGTAGACACTTAAAGATATATTTTGAGCTGAATTGATATGCAGTCCTCTCTTTCAGATGATTTAGAGATTAACATGAGTCTAAGAACAATTTTGAAGGTTTTTGAAAGGTAAGACATTTTAAGTGTTTATTTTGGGATATTCCTGCACACCTACCTGGTTTGGTCACTTTGCGTAAACGAGGATTGTCAAATTAATTAGCATAAAGTTGTTCATAATTTTTGAAATTCTTTTCACGTCTGTAGGATTTGTAGTTATATCCCTTCTGTCATTGAAGATACTGGAAATTTGTGTCTCATCTCTTTGATTAATCTAGCTTGAGATTTATGAATTTTATTGATCATTTCAAAGACACCTCTGTTAAGGTTTGAACAGACATGTAACCAAAAAATGATACACGAATGGTCAACAAATGCATCTAACACATACTGTGTTATTATATGAAGATTAAAAACCAGATAAAACTAAATTCTAGATTTTAAAGATGCATTCGTAGGTGGTAAAATTATATGACAAGCAAGGAAGTTATTTTCATAAAAGTTAAGAAGGGTTGGAAGGTTAGTGATTGACAGGGGACATTGTGTATAAGGGGATTCTGGGAGCTGGTCATCTCCTATATCTTGGTCAAATGGCATTTACGAGGTGTTCACTCTGGTAAATCATTGCACTGTATGTTTTTTGTGTGTGTGCACTTTTGTGGTATGATATATTTTACAATTAGAAAAACAACGCACTTGCATTGATTTTCACTATTGGTTGTCTGTTTTTCATTTACATGATTTATTTTCTTACATTTATTATTTCTTTCCTTATACTTGCTTGGGTTTAACTTTTCTAGCTTTTTAAGGTGGAAGCGTAAATAATTGATTTTAGGTCTTTCATCTTTTCTAATATAATACTGCATGTTTCCCTCTAAACTCTGCTTTAGCTGCATCTCACCAATTTTGATATGTTGTGTTTTCATTTTAATTTAGTTTTTAAATATTTTCTTATTTTCCTGTGATTTCTTCTCTGACTCATTGCTTATGTGGAACTGTGTTTAACTTTCAAACACTTGGGGATTTTCCAAATATCTATTACTGATTTATAATTTAATACCATTGTAGTCAGAGAACACATTCTAAATGATTCTAATCATTTTAAATTTATTGGGATTTGTTTTGGCCCAGCATACATTCTGTCTTGGTGGATGTTTCATGTATATTTGGAAAGAATGTGTATTTCGTAGTTGTTTGGTGGAGTGTTCTATAAATATCAGTTAGGTCAAATTGTCTGATAGTGTTGTTGAAGTTCTAACCTTTCTGATTTTGTCTACTTCTATAAATTATGGAGAGAGATGTGTTAGTTATAATTTGGACTTATCCATTCAGTCTTTTTATAATTTGTTTATTTTAAATATTTTGAAAAATAAAACACAAAAACAAAATGTAAAACAGTCGCAAATGTGCAGCTCAAGTTATTGCAAAGTGGTGGTATAACCACCACACAGGTCAAGAAATAGAACATTAACAACATCTCAGAAGTTCCCGTATGCTCCCTTCCAGTTATTACGTCCCGTATCTCTCCTGTGCAAAGATTACCACTCTTCCTGATTTTATAGTGTCACTTTGTTGGTTCTCTCCAGAATTCTTGTCTTTGTTTTATTGAGATATAATTGACATACAGCCTTGTATAAGTTTAAGGTGGACAGTAAAATGACCTGAATGACATATTGCAGAATGCCTACCACAATTAAGTTTCGTTAACATCAATTGTTTCACGTAGATACAAAAAAAAGGTTTTTCCCCCTGTGATGAGAAAGCTGTGACAGAGCTAGAAATGGTTCCCCAAACCCAAGGGCTTCTGAATAGGGTCAGAGTAAAGAGGTTGACGTCTTTAGGATATTAAAAACGAAGCCAGCTAACGGGCTGTACATGAAGACTGTAGTTAGGGAGAGAATGGGAATCTTATCAGAAAGCAAACCCAGGTTGGTGCCACCACGTTCTCGAGTCCAAGAACTGGAGCTGCTCCTTGAAGATTAAAGGGGGCCACTGTGGATTCAAATGGCCGCCATGCAGCAGGCAGTAGAGATGGCATTTGTGGTTCTGAGAGGCGGTACGGGGGTCCAGGCGACTACCACCCCGCGCTGAGGCTAACGGCGGTGTCTCATACTTCGTCTCTCTGCATGAATTCTAGCATCTTCCAGTACATTCTCGTCATTGTAACCAGAGTGGTCTTTGAAAAACGCATTTTCCGTTACTTTTAGGATGAGGCACGTTTCATACTTTGACCTCCAAGACTGTAGTCTCGTACGGTCTGGCCGTCCCCTACCTTTTCATCGGTCTGGCCGTCCCCTACCTTTTCATCGGTCTGGCCGTCCCCTACCTTTTCGTTTTCCCTCTGAGTTCACTAATCTCTCTTGTCATGCTGTCTCTCTCTCACTGTATGGTCTTCACACTTGTGTCATCTGCCCTGTATTTCTCCTCTTTGCCGAGTGCCCTCCTGCGTACCCTGCAGATTTCAGAGTATGCGTCGCTCTCAGGGACGCCTTCCCTCCCTCCCGGATCAGCGTGTTATCCCTAGCAGACTAGGCCACGAGGGCAGTGTCTGTTTTTGCTAACTGCCATATCCTCCGCCCTCCACCAGTGCTGAGCACGCTGCATAGAGGAGAGAAGGTACTTCAGAAATTGTTGCTGAATGAGTTAAAGTAAAAATAGATGGGGAGGTCACAAACAGGCCGACTTGGGCCTGCAGACATGTTTTGTTTATCGCTGCACAGTGTTTACAGTTTCCTGTCTTTTGATGCCTTTGGGTGGGTGCGTGCCTTTCCACTCCCCAGCCTGGAGTGCCCAGACTTCGGCGTATGGTCATGTGTGTGTGTCCCTGGGTTAGCTGCACGAGGACGTGGTAGCTGTAGGGAAGTCAAGAATCTCTGTCAACGTGGAGGACCGCCATATTCCTACCCCAGAGCCGTTCCTTCTCATCATCGTCAGGGAAAGAGATTTAGAGTGGCATTTTCAGAGACACCCAGAAACTCAGGGCAGAAGTCACTTTTGGATGATGTTTCCAGTGAAAAATCTGATATTTGGGGGTCTGACCAATAGCTGGCCAGTGGCTTTGTATAATCTAACCTTTCAGACCTAGAGCGGGATGAAGTGTGGGCCTGGGAAGGTATCTTACAAGGCTCTTAGGACAGTGTGTTGGAACTGACCCCGGACACTAATGAAAGAGTAATCCTCCCCTAAATCACCCCAAAGCTAGTAATCCCCAGGGCTGCATGTTGGTGATTAAAAAAGAAAGGTAGAGCAGCTGTCTCTTTGTTCAGTTTAATTATGACCAGGTATCTGGGTGAGCGTTAATTTCCTGGTGGCCCTGGGGGTGGGTCAGGTGGTGTTAGGTTTCTGCAGCCTGCAAGGGCTGACGGGCACACATGGATTCTGCCTGGTGTATGCCCAGAGATCCGGGCACTGGGCAGGGGGGCCCGAGCTCGTGAGCTCAGGTTGCGTGGCTTTCAGTGTCTGCCCTTTAAGTCCGAGACATGGGCCGCTGTGGGCCAGAGGACACAGCGGTACTATCAGGTGTCAGCTAGCCCACACACCTTAATTAATAGCCCCCACCCTTACCCCCCAAACCGGCAGCAGGGCAGCTGGCGGGCTGGTAAGGTAAAACTTCATTAAGTCGTCAGGCAGAAGAACATTTAGCCTCCCTCCCTTCACTGGTCAAGGCCAGGGGTCACAGAGCTGGGCATCCCCCAGTTCCGAATATTGAAGTCCAGACGGTGGTTCACAGACAGCCTGTGAACTGCAGACTGTTCTTAGAAATTAATTCTGCTTGTGATGAGCATGGACTGCTGCTTCTCCCTACTCTTCTCTTGTGTCTTCTGACCTGGAGACCGGTCCTGCCACCTTCCGGTTCTCCAACCAGACGTGTCTGTCACACATGTCTTCTCCCTTAACAGCCGTATCCAGTGGTGACCAGCTCCCATGGATCCCACCTTCTGAACAGCTCTCACATCTCTGCGTCCTCTCTTCCCCAAGGCACCTGCCTCGCAGGCCCTCAGCACCCAGCCCTCCTCGTCAGGCTGTCTACTTGCGTAAAATGGCTCGGTGGCTCCTACTGACCTACAGCGTTTGCTCCACTTTCGTCATCTTCCTGCCACTTTTGCTCAGCTTTTATCTCCACTACTGCCTTATCTATACTTAACTGCCTTACTTTTCCCTGTGCTAAGAAGTTCCATCCTTCACGGCAGGGTTTCACCTGCTAGTTATATGTCTGGCATCACTGTTACAATGATAACCAATGTTGGCCCGGGTGCCAGCTCCATTTCTTTCCTGGAAGTACCTACTGAGCATCCAAACACTGTTATCCTTTCCTCTCTCGTCTCATGTTCCACAGGCTGGACTCCTCCATGTAACTGGAGCAGTGTTTTTATGCCTTCTGACCTTTTCGTGGAATAGTCTCTCTTCCTGGAATGCAGTTCGTCCTGCGCCCATGGCAAACTTCTACCCTTCCAAACTCAGCTTTGGTGTCCCCTGCTCTGGGAAGGTGTTCCTGGCTGTCCCTTTTCTGTGCTTCCTTTGGCGACCTCCCCTCCGAACTCCCACTGCAGGTCACGCGTCAGTTTCCTCCCAACTGTGAGCTCCCCGAGGTCACACGTGGGCCTGCACAGATCAGCACCCGAAAATGTGGGCTGAATGAATGAATGCTTGAGGTGCTGGAGGCACGTGAGGACCAGTGCAGGGAGCCTGGCTATGCTGTGTCTGTACATTCCTAGATCCATTCCTAGATCATTCCTAGATCCACGGAAACTAGGACATAAGAAATAGATGTTGTTCTGAGCCCCTAAATTGGTGGTAATGTCTTCGGCAGCGATAGAAAACTTAATACATGTACCTATCACTAATTCAATTGCAAACTGTCCCCCAAACCTACAAATGCCTCTTGATAAAGTCACGGGCATCAGGTCACTGACCGACTCCCCTTTTCAAAGGCTTTTAGGTTCTCCAGTGGGTGTGGGCTGGCTGCTCTCCCGACATGCTGCACGGCTGTAGAATGGGGCCTCTCGGGGCCGCTTTGTGTGACTCAGAGATGTCGGGGAGCTAACCCTGCTTCTGGTCCCGCAGTGCACCGTTGAGGCTTTGTCAGCCTGGAGGTGCTGAGGGCCTCGGAGGAGGATTCTGTGTGCAGCGCGGGTGTGGCGCCATGCACATGCTGTCGGAATGATCGCATAACTTCCAGAGTTTGGAGGTATCCGGCCCCAGGAGCTGGTTTCTGGTGTACAAGTGTGATTCTGCTCCACGTGTACATGTATAGGTGGGAGCATTTGGGCTTAGAGCAGGTCTGATGGGCTCCTTCCTCAAACTCATCAACAACAACTACGTCGGCGGGTGAGGACGTTTGGAGACAGACGTTCACAGTCTGTCCGCTCTGTGTGGCCACTCCCTTCCGTGTGTGCTGGGTAGATACACCCTGATTGACCCAAGTGGTCCCAGTCTCTGGTTTCTTCATAAATCCTAACCTGTCATGGAAGTTTGTCCGTACGATGGTCACGCAGTTGTCATTCTAGGGGCTTTCTTGCACTTTTCTCCTGTTAAGTCTCCTGTTTCCAGGGCTTCATGTTTTCCTCTCTTTTCTGGATTTACTCCCTTGCTTCACTTAAGGACATTTTCTAGTAGCTTCTGAGAAAACTCTTCCTCCGGTCCTTCCGATATTCTTATCTATTTCATGGATGCAGTATTTTCTCTTATGTTTAAGTGATCATGTTGAACAGTTATCTTTTTCTTTTGTTATCTTCTCCTTGCCTAGTCTGTTTCCTCAGAATTTCTTAATATATTCTGCTTTGGTCTGACTTCCATGTCTTATGTCTGACGGTCGGTCCTTTACTGTGTGGTCACATTTAAGGGTGAGGTACGTACATGCCGGTGGAATGCTATGAACAAGGGCAGGGCTTTACAGATGCTGGCTTTGCCCGTTTGACTGGGGTCTCTGGTAATCGGGGGTGGGTCATTTCACGGAGGAATCAAGTCTCTTCCCAAAGGAGTGTGTCTGAATCCCCTGTTTTCACTGTGGTCCTCACGCCTGCCCCCATCTGTGACTGCTAGCTCATGAGTACAGATCCTTAAAAATTCTCTTCTGAAAGTCGGTCTCTTGTTTTCTGCTGCTAGTAAAGGAGAGGAACAGCTGCTTGGCTGAGGGGTGGGGGGGGGGGTCTCAAAAGTTAACTGTTTCTTGGGCCGGCCAGTTGGCTCAGGCGGTTAGAGCTCCGTGCTCCTAACCCCAAAGGCTGCCGGTTCGATTCCCGCATGGGCCAGTGGGCTCTCAACCACAAGGTTGCCAGTTTAATTCCTCCAGTCCTGCAAGGGATGGTGGGCAGCGCCGCCTGCAACTAAGATTGAACACGGCACCTTGAGCTGAGCTGCAGCTGAGCTGCTGCTGAGCTCCCGAATGGCTCAGTTGGTTGGAGCGCACAAGGTTGCTGGTTCAACTCCTGGATGGGATAGTGGGCTGCGCCCCCTGCAACTAACAACGGCAACTGGACCTGGAGCTGAGCTGCGCCCTCCACAACTAAGACTGAAGGGACAACTTGACTTGGAAAAAAGTCCTGGAAGTACACACTGTTCCCCAATAAAGTCCTGTTCCCCTTCCCCAATAAAAATCTTTAAAAAATTTTTTTAAAAATTAAAAAAAAAGTTAACTGTTTCTTATATAACATTTCAAGATACGCCCCTATCTGGTCCTAGCCAGAAACACCCACCCCTTCCTTTTCAGTCGCCGAGATGGTTCCGAGTTCTGCACAGACATGGGGCACCCCAGCTTGGATTCCAGTGTTCTCTGATCTGCTCCACCTGCAGCCACTCAGCCATTTGTTTTGTCAGTTTCCAAAATTTCATTGACATCTCTTATCTGCTGCTGTTTTCTATACTCTTCACCTTTGTGGGTTTATATCGTATGTAAACACGACCCTGGTGCCGTGTTAGAGGGGTTTGAAGGAGAGGACCTCTTAAGCGTGTTCGGTCTGCTCTGCCTAATCACCAGCATTTTCAAACCCCATCTTTTTAAAGGAAAAAGTGTGGATATATTTGTCAGTAAAACATATCTATGCTGAGCTTGTTAGCAGAGGCCATCTCTGGGTATTGAGAATATGGATAGTTTTTCTTTTCCTTCTTGTATCTTTCAGAATTGTCTATGGCAAGATACTTAGTAACTAGAAAACAGTCATTCAAGTAGAATGGTATTATCATATAGATGTATCAGTCAGAGCATTTTATATTAGACTCAAATCTAACAATTAGGTTGAATCATAAGAAATTGCTGTTTTTTTTTTTTAGGGACAAGAAAGGTTGAATATTAGCAATTCCACACGGTTCAATCTAAAATGTATAATACAGACCTTGGAAGTGACAGAGCCTGGAAAGTGGAGTCGTTGTCTACACAGGCCAGACTCAAGGTCACGAGAGTGTAAACCATTTGTTATTGCGAGGCCACTCTCTCGGAGTTTGCCCGTATCCTTTGCATGCACCGTTCCCTGAGAACCATTTTCTCCTGGGCCCACTGGCTGAAGACTCATGTGCTAACTGAGTTTTCAGGAGCATACTGTTTTGCATGTCACTGATAAGAAAAACAGTGGTATTCCCTCCTTTTCTCCCTTATTGGCAATTCCAAGACACTGCGCACGTCTCTGTGCTGGAATTCCCTGGGCATATGTGTTTTCCTCCCTCCTGGGTTGTCAAACTGAGGATGGATCCTTAGCTTACTGGCATTTGTGTACCGTTGGGGGAAGCGTTCACGTATCATACAGTGTCTTCCCTATAAAGACTTGTGGGAGAAATTTCTCAGGGGCAAAGGGCTTGTTTTTATTTTAGGGACACGGTGTCCTGTATGCCAGATTTTATTCCTCCTCTTTGCACTGGCCGCTAGGAAGCTCGGAGCCACACCTGTGCCAGAGTTCTAAGAAGTGCCTTGTTGAAATCTCCACTTAGGTGTCTCGTGGTCTTCGTATTAATTTCTTATTGCTGCTGTAACAAATACCCCATGGTGTTCCCATCTCAGTCAGTGGCCCTTCCACCTGCTAATTACTCGCTTCGGACACAGGCTCCTCGCTCCCTCTCACCCCCACCCCGAGTCCTTCATGTCGTTCTGCCATATCTACTTCTAAGATGTGTCTAGAGTCCAGTCACGTATTTCTGTGGCTGCTGCCTCCTCTCTAAGCTCAGCCACCACCATCTTTTGCCTGAACCCCTATAATAGTCCCTTCATTTGTCTCTTTACTTCAGCTCTTGCCTTTTACTAATCTGTTGTCTATGAATCAGCCAGATTTTTAAACACACAAAGCAAATCGTGCTGTTTTCCTGCTCAGTACTCTTCACTAGTTTCCTGTCATGCTGAATAAACCACATTTGTGATAGCCGCTCTCGAAGCCGTCTCCCTTGACTCTCTTTACCACCTGTGTGGCCCCGCTGTCCCCACCCCATTCCCCTTTCTCCACCTGGCCCAGGTCGTGCTTCCCACATGTGGTCCCTGTGCCTAAACGCTGCCCCCAGCCCCTCCCTGACAAGTCCTTGTCACCTTTTTGGTCTCAGCCGACCTGCCTCCTCCTCGGAGAAGCCTTTCCGTACGACCCCGATGTGTTCGGCTCCTCCCCGGCCTGTTGGGCACATGTCCTCCAACACCTCACCCTGTTCCGTAGCCGTCAGACCCTTCTCACTCTCCACGATCTTTTAGTTCCTGTTTACACTGTTCATCTTCTCTCTCCGATTCTGAATTCCGGGAAGACGCGGCCATTTGTGTCATTTGTCACAGGATGTGATGCTTCATTAGTACCTGGCACTAATAGGCACTGAATGCATTTTAAGTGTCAGCCTTAGCCTGACTTTCTCTTCCCTTTTTGCTCTTATTTCCCTTCTGTTGTGATCTTCCGACTTTCTGTTGTAGTGAGAGGAGAATCCGTAACCCCAGGATCTACGCAGTGTGGAGCAGGTCGACCTGCTCTGTCCCTTCCTTCCCCAGTGTGTGTTGTGTGTTGGGGGTCAAGAAACCAGGTTGCTCCTGGTATCTTCCCAGGAAGGTGGAGATTCACCCCAGAATGCCAGATGGGCCACGGGCTGTCTAAAGGGAAAGCCAGAGTGCCTTTCTGGACCCAGGATCACAAGTGCCTGCGTAATAATGCAAAAAGGGTACTGTCACTCACTGGGGCACAGTACTTCCTAAGGGACAGTAAGTAACGATGCTCATTACTGTTTTCCTCCCTCTAGCTGGGGCTGGAGATAAGAAAAATTGGGGCTCTGGATTCTGGGGAAGGAGGACAAGGTTCAGAGCTCTTCTGTTTGTGGCAGGCGAGCTGGGTGTGGGTGTGTGGAAGGTCCCTCAGGAGAGAGCTCACTGGGAGGGGACACGCTGGGACAGAGGGCCTTGGCTCTTTCCTCCTGATCTCTGACCCGTGTGCGGTGGCACAACACACCCCTTCCTTCGTTCCCTGGTCCTGTTCCTTGGCACGGCGCCTTCGGCCTTCCATATATGCTTTTCTCTGCTGGGCCGGTGGATGGCGGAGGGTTTGGGAAGCTCGTGTTGGCACCAAGTTCGTTGGTTCTCCCAGGACCCCTTTCCTATAGGTGCCACATGCCATGATTTATACACAAACATGATTTGCCTGATTGTTGCAGTCTGGGCCTGGAACAATTTTAATTAACGGGAAAATGGTCCTCAATACACCGATTAGACCTCTTCAGGTACAACAAGATAAAAGCCTGATAATTTGGATGGAGTACCGTTCTTAAACGGTTACTCTATGCACAGCAGCCAATGGGGACGCTGGGCTCTCTCCCACCTGATCCAATGAGTAATTAAGAGAGGGCTTTTTCTTCCCCCTCTCCCCTCCCTCCACCCCCCCCCCCCACTAAAGCTTAACAGGTTGGTGGTATAATTTGGAGACTTTAAGGGGTGTCATGCTAGGAGCTTAGGCAAGAGCCAGGCACTGTCCTCTCACAGGCGAGTAAGAGGAGCAGGGACGTGGGAGCAGACAAGGTAGGTAACATTTGTCAGGCAAGTTGGAGAGGGGCCTGGGGCCATGAGTGAGCTGGGCGCGCAGAAGACTGGTGATGGCACCGTTTCCCGCCTGCTCAATGTGGTGGAAAGAGAGCTTCAGGCAGGGAGGGAAAAAGGCGACCCCACAGAGAAGGAGCTGCAGATCACCTTGGAGGACGCCCCTCTCTGGCAGAGATTCAAGGAAGTCACTAATGAAATGATCGTGACCAAGAATGGCAGGTGAGTCCATCTGCAGCCCTGCTGTGGCTGGCAGGGCTTGGCAAGACAGGTGAGACCCCGGGGATACTGAGGCCATCTTCACTCAGGGGCCCAGAGGGCCGATGAAACACCCTCACGACAATGGTCACACGCGCTCCCCCGGCCAACGTAATTAATTTCTCCGAGTCCATCAGAGAATGGGACCACCTGTCTTGCATGTATTTTAAATGGAGACATTCTGGGAAGTGAGTCTACAGGGGTGTGTGGGGGGTGTGCCCCAGGGGTTCAGGAAATGTGCTCAAATGTCGGAAAATACTAATCTTTGGCTGACAGCATATCCTGGAGCAGAACTGAGCCCCAGCTTTGTTCAGATAAGCTGAAAGTCAACTTTATTTAGAAGCGGGATGGTTTCCTCTCTAGTATAGCAAACTTGCCGGAAATTTCAAGACTAGTTGAAGATGGGGAGCAAAAGGGCAAATTTAATCGTTGCCTGTCACTACATCTGTGACCTGGAGTGTGTTTGTGGCGTGTGTTTGAGGCTGTGTGAGTGTGGTGAGAGACGTAATTATAGTTAATGAGACCATAGCGTACTGCCTGAGAGAGGGGGAGCTGCCTTTTCCCCCCTCATGGCAACAAATTAGGGATTAACTGAACCTGATCTCTCTTGGCATTTCTTGGATTCTATTAAATCTAGTCTGCTAAGGGGCTGTCAAGGTAATATTAGAAGCTTTCACTTCGTAGAAGAGACACGGATGTTTTGAGAGAGAATTGTACTTCTCCCTGCTTGGCCACACCAGCTCCCAGCATTCAGCTGATCTTTGGGTTCACATGGTCACAAAAGGACAACACGTCGAAAGGTGTTTTCAGTAGGGTTAGTTTTGGCAAGAGTGTAATTGTCACCCTTGAGAGAAGTTCTCTCCAGTAGAGAAAAAGTCAAGGCCAGCTGAACTTCTGGCAGGTTTTTGTGCTTGTGCAAAATGCTTCCGTTCCTGATGTCTTGCTTTTCCACGTTTGAAGGAAATGCACAGTGTAGAAAGTGAACCATTCCTTGTCTGTCTGGCAGGATGACTGACTCAAGGGCAGTTACATGACATTCGAGTGCATTAGAGTGACAGGTGTACAAGAAATGAGGACATTTCAATACACTGATGGTTCCGAGTAGCAGGAATATCAGCCTTGCTTGATACTTACGTTTTCTCTCTCAAAACTGGTCCCCTATTTATTTCATATATGGGATTTATTTCTTTTAATATCTGTAATTGCAGTTACGCCCATTCCTACTCGTGATCTGTAGTAATTGCACATGGTTTTGGAAGAAAGAGACATAAAACATGTTTTTAGTTCCAAAGAATCACCCTACATTCCTGATTGGATTTAGTTTCCTGTCAAAGATGAGGGATGATACAATTGTCAAAATGTTATGATGTCCGATCATAGAACTTTCTGCTTATTCTTTGGTCTTATTGTGGTAGTTGCACTAATACTTAGCCTCATACTATCTATTGGGCTGTCAGACTGTCCATATATGAATGTGAAGGAAGTACAATCACCAAGTAACAATACAGTTCATCTATTTCAATAAGGAATAAATAAGTTTCTGAAACCATTATAACATTCAGTTTAATAATATTGGCATGTACTTTCTCTTGCCTTTTTGCTCCTACATAATTTTTTCTCCATATTTCAAATTTGAAATTATTTCCAAGTTTGAAATCATTTGCTATTAACTACGTGAAAACTATTCTTTGTAGAAAATCCTGAATGTGGTCCTCTTGGTTTTCTTATTGTCTGTGGAGGTCCTGCGTGGCTTTCCTCCTCCACTGGACTGAATGTTTTCTAGAGTCTCAGAAAGGCTCTGACCCGCCCTTGGCTCAAGATTTATTTTGCCAGGAGATAGGAAGCTCCCTTTACACTTCAGATAAAGAAGAAAGACAAGTCTCTAAGAGATCGATGTGGTTGATAATGTATGAGCTTGGTCTGGAATAACTCTCAGTCTCTTAGTGTCACGGATTTAATTGTCAGCAATATGTTATACCCGGTCTTACAGTAAAATAAGGCAGGGAATTATATCCAGTATTATATTGTATTATATTATATTGTATTATATCATATGACCGGGTCTTATAGTAAATTTAGTAAGACCGGGTCTTATATTAATTTTTGCTCCAAAAGATGCATTAGAGCTGATTGTCTGGCGAGGTCTTATTTTCGAGGAAACACGGTACTTCTCAGCTCCTCAGACTCTTGGGCACGTCTGTAGTTAGCTACACCCTGGAAAGAAAAGGGGGGGAAATCAACTTGATTAGAAGCACAGTTCATCTCTGAAAACAAGCCTGGTCCTGAGTGCTGCCCATAGGTGAATCCGTAGCATCCTGGCCGTCGTGAGGCGGGAGGGGCTGAACTTGGCTCAGAAGCAGGGTGAGGTCCAGTCCCTGTTACCAGGCTTTGGGCAAATTGACTGACTTTTATAGGTTCCTCATTGGCGTAATGGAGACCAAAAGATACGTACATAGCACCTCTTAGTTCATTTGTGGTGATAAAAATAAAAATAATTATAAAATTCTTGGCAAATGAAGTGCTGAAGAGAATAAAGCAATAAGCCATTCTACAACTTTTCAGATGTGTCCCAAGAGCAGGACACTGGGGCTTCTTCACTTCTTTACTTTTTTTTTTGTTAATAGCTCTATTGTGATAATTCACATCCCATACAGTGGTTTGGGGTATATTCACAGTGTTGTGCATATAGTCCCACAAATGATTTTAGAACATTTGCATTGTCCCTCAAAGAAACCCTGCATTCTTCACCTTCACCTGCTCGTCTCCCATCCTCTTCAGCCCTGGCGGCCACTAATCTAGTTTCTGTCTCTCACTGTGGATTTGCCTGGTTTGGACATTTCATACAAATGGAATCATCCAATACGTGGTCCTTTGCGACTGGCTTCTTTGACTTATCATCATGTCTTCAAGGTTCATCCATGTTGTAGCGTTTTATTGCCAAATAACATTCCATTGTATAAGTATACCCCTCATGGTTTCTCTATCCATCAGTTGATAGACATATGTGGTGTTTCCACTTTGGGGCTATTATGAATAAGACCGCTATGAACATTCGTGTGTTGTGTGGATGTGTGCTTTCCTTGCATATATACCTGGGACTGGAATTGCTGGGTCATATGGTAACTCTGTATCTATGTGGCTGAAGAACTGCCAGACTCTTTCGCAAAGTGGTTGGACATCTTCTATTCCCAACCAGTTTCTCCACGTCCTCGCCAGTGCTTGTAGCTATCCACCTGTTGTAAGACAGCCCTCCCCCACCCCCTCCCACCGCAGTGAATGTGAAATGGTATCTCACTACAGTTTGGGTTGCATTTCCTTTCTGGCTAGTGACGTTGAGAATCTCTTCCTGTGATTGTAGTATCCGCAGGACATCAGGTGGAGCTCCTGAATGGAGTGTGGGCGAGAAGCCAGCACACATCTCATTCTGGAATTAAGGTCATGCTACATTCTTTGTGAGGGACAGTTGAAGGAGAGAGGCGGGTACTGGGATCCATTAGCAGCGGAAGTGACAATTTGAGTTTTGTCTTCCTTTTTGCCCCAGTCACACTGGCCTTCTCTTTCCTCAGGAGTCCAGTGGACTGCAGGGCCACGGCACTTGTAATTCCTTTTGTGTGTAGCTGTGTTTGCCTCACTTATTTCTGGCATCCGCATGACTCATTTCTTCTCATTATTTAGGTCTTAGCTTAAACGTCACCCCTGGACCTACTGAAGTCCATGTCGCATAGCCTTACTCTTTCATCTCCCTGGGTGACGTCCCCCATTTTAGTTCCTTCACGGCACTCTTGCAATCTAAAATTATCTTCTACATTAAAAAAAACAAAAACCTATTTATATTTTGGTTGGCTGACTTCTCCGTTCAAATGTAAGCTTGATGAACAAGACACTGGGTCTGCAATTTTTTTATCTCTCTGCAAATGATTACGATTCAGCTGGAGAATAAAAATTGAGGTTGTATGAAAGTTACTCATTTACTCTTTTTTGAGAACTAATCATACACCATCAAACTCACCCTCTTTAAGTGTACACTTCAGTAGTTTTTAGAATATTCACAAAGTTGTGCAACAGTCAGGATTAATTCTAGAACGTTTCACCCCAAGGAAACCCCATAGCCACTGGCAGTCATTCCCCACTCTACCTGACTTCTTACCTCCAGAGAGAAAAGTAGAGGGAAGTGGTTGCCGTGAGCCGGGCAGGAGGGAGGCAGAGTTGATGTCCTTTGTGTTTCCAACTTCCAAAGTCACTGCCCAAGGTAACATTCTAGAACACAAGCAGAGTTGGACCACGTGAAGGGCTTGGATGGACCGACAGTAGCGCCAACATGAGCATTGCGCACGAATTAGCTTACTGAGTTCTTTTAGTTACATTTTTTTTTGTTTGTTTATGCTCATTGAGTTCTTGCAACAACTTTATGAAGCTGGGTGAGAGGGATGATGAAATTGAAGGTTGGAGAGTTTAAGCAGGGCAGCTTCTGGCCGAATATTCAGGAAGGGTGGGAGTCGAAGCCAGGCAAATGGAACCGGGACTTACAGTCAAAATCATCCATCCGTATGGCCTGTGAAAGGTACTAGCTACTGAGTACTTACATCCTCAGTGACAGACAAAGAGATGGACCTTGGTCCATCTGACGGTAAGTTCCGCGGGTTCCTTCTATTCTTCCGTGAAGAGATTAGAAGTGGCCTCTAAGGCATTTAGAAAAGGGGGCGAGGGTGAAAACAGAACCCTAGTCTGTATGCATAGTTGCAGGACTAACTTGGAAATGGAGCCAGCCGTGGAGTTAAAAAGGAAATATTGATGAGGTGGGGTGAGCCAAAGGAGAAAAAAACCTGTTGATGTCCAAACAGCTCAAGAAGTCCTGGAATTTACACTCAGGAGACTGGGAGGCTGGAAGGCTGGGGTTCATCTCCAGATCTATTCCTTGTCGTCTGTCGGTCAGTTCCTTTGTTTTCTGTATGTGACAATACACCTTCTGCGTGGGCACACAGCATGTCCTTGGTGACCCTCCAGATTCTCACCTGGCCCATCCCTGCTTTCAACTCCATCCCTGGCGTCCTCACGCCCCTTCTCTTAGCAGTGGGCCCATTGCAGCTTTTTCCTTTTCCTCGTCCTGCCAGCTCATCAGAAGCACAAATCCTATGAGTAACTCTCCCTCCACCCACATTCCCTTATGTAACTCCTTAGTTATCTTCTTAAAAGCTAAAGGTACTCTAGAGCAGTACTTCTTAAGCTTTAACGTTCCTATGACTCCCCTGGGGCTTTTGAAAAAGCACGTAGGTCTGGAGTGAAATCTGCGGTTCTGCATTTCTATAAACTTCCAGCTGATGCTGCTGGTTCCTGCACCACTATGAGTCACGACTGTCTAGATTAGATTTGCAGCGCCGTAATTTGGGGGTTCCAAGTGTACCAGCGGCGCTGACAGATAAGACAGCACCTGGCCCAATCAGGGAGGGGTGGGGTATGTATCCGGAAACCAGGTCTTTCGAGGAAAGATGGGAGCAACGTAGAATGTTTGGTGAAGGAAAAGTTAACCAAAGGGAATCGGACGCCAGGTGAGGGAGCATCTCCAAATAGTTGTGAGAGCAGACGTGCCGGTGTTTTTCTAGGGGACAGAAGAAGGACCACTGAATTCAGATTAGCGTGTCGCAAAGGATATTCCTTGTGCACAGATTTCCCTCAAAATGCTCAGTGAAGAGACGGCTGTACTGTCTTTGGAGTTCAGCGCACGCACTGTCTCTTTCGTCCTTTTCAAAGGTTTACGGTGTACGTCGGTACAGTACAGGCTCTGAGAAGTCCTGCAGGGCAGGAGCTGGTCTAACTGAATAGCCAAGAGTTCCCCTCACTTCTTTGACCATGAAACCCCATTTTCACTATCAGTGCTATTACCGTTACTCAGAGCTGGGGTTCTTTGTAAGACCGGGAAGGGCTGCTCTGTGGATTCTCGTGAGAATCTGACGTGTGTCAGGAGGAAGACTCGGAAGAAAGCTCTCTGTATGCACGTGGCACGTGACAGACGGGCTCCAGGTTCCTCCATCAAATGACTAGATCAGTGGTTTTCAGACTTTAAAAATGGAGCACAACGGTTTAAAGTGAAACCCCAATATAACATGCATTTATTAAAAGGGGCTATGTTGGAATGGGGGCTGCTGGCCTGGTCCCTCCGTGTGTGGCCTCTCCTGGGCACTGTCTGCGCCCCTGAGGCACATCATGAGAGGTCCCCTCAGTGGACAGTTGGCTGGACAAGGGGGGGCAGTGTCCCTAACATGCTAACATCCCTCCTGGGGCTGTTCCTGCCTTTTCTTCTAGACGAATGTTCCCTGTTCTAAAGATTAGTGTCACGGGGCTGGACCCCAATGCTATGTACTCCCTCCTGCTGGACTTTGTCCCAACGGACAGTCATCGCTGGAAGTACGTCAACGGGGAGTGGGTGCCCGCGGGCAAACCGGAGGTCTCCAGCCACAGTTGTGTCTACATCCACCCGGACTCCCCCAACTTCGGGGCCCACTGGATGAAGGCGCCCATCTCCTTCAGCAAAGTCAAGCTCACCAACAAGCTCAACGGAGGTGGGCAGGTATGACCGGGTCACCCGGCCGCCGGCCGCCCCACAACGCCAATCAAGAAATATCAAGAGTGCATTTAGGCAATTAGAGGGGTCCTCGCCGGCCTCTTCTCCCACAGAAGCCAGTCATTCCCTGGAGTCCAAATGTAAAGAGGAATAAACAGCTCTTAATTGGTGCTTTCAGTTTTTAATGGACTTCCTGATGTTAAGAGTGAGTGCGTTGTACTTCACTTAATCATCAGGGGCCCTTTCAGAGTCCCGTCTTGTGTGTGCTGCTTTTTACCCGCCCGGGAGGGAGAGGTTTGTGGGTACCACGTTTTGTTATTCCCTCTCCCCTTTTTTGGTGTAAGTGGTATGTTGGCAATGGACAGATCCCTTAATAAAAAGCTGCGCCTAAATGAAATAATTGCTACCTCTACTTGGGCACTAGGATAATTATCAATAGAAATTGAATCAGCTTGGGTTTTCAGAAAAAAAAAACACACACACACAAAAATCCAAACAAACCTCCAATAAGGAAGGTTTTTATTTTAGGTCTCTTATTAGAGTAAACAAGATTTGGGGGCCTGTTCCTCTTTTGTTTTCTCTGGTAGGGTTATGAATACTAGTGCACTGTGTAAGGTGGTTATTTACCTTGTAAAAGGTACACTGTCTGGGGGTGGATTGGAGGGCAAGGTCTGTTCCCCCATATTTCGCTTTGGTGAGCCACCAAACCCTCAGTTGTCGTCTCCCTTCCCTTCTCTCTCTGTGTTTAGCCCGCTGAGATGTAGGAGTTTCATGTTTTAGGAGGGCGAGGCAATCCACCCAAGTCTTTGCAATACTCAGAAGGTTCCAGTTCTTGATTAAAACAGGAAATTGAAAAGTAAACTGTTACTGCCTCCCAGATTTCACAACCCGAGACGTTCAACAGACCTTTCATTTGAAGCCCAGAGAGGGTTTTACGTAAGCAGCAGATGTCAGGTGTCATTACTCTTTAGGTAGTTGTCCCCTGTGAAATGTAGCCACGGTTAGCATTTCAAAATACTAGGATTCCTATGAAGAAAAACAATATGTCCTAATGGGTCGAAATCCACACTGTTGTGCTGAACATAGGGAGAGAAAAAAAACAAGGAAGCCAGGATTTGGGCAGAAAAACTGAACACTTTACAACTCCTCCCTGGCAACCCACCCGCACCCCCCTGTATGCTCCAGCGTTATTCTCCCTGGGAGCTTCTGACCCCCCCCCCCACCACCACCACGTTCAGTTCTTAGATGTGGTACCAGCTCAGGTGACCAAGGATTTGAAGTGTGGCCCCAACTGGGTGGGTACCAGCCTGCGGGTCTATCGCCTCTGAGACCCCATTCTTGGCTTTCTCTTCTCCTTCCACCTCAACAGATAATGTTGAATTCTCTGCATAAATACGAACCCCAGGTTCACATCGTGCGTGTGGGAGGGGCCCATCGAATGGTGATGAACTGCTCCTTCCCCGAGACCCAGTTCATAGCTGTGACGGCCTATCAGAACGAGGAGGTGAGTACGTCCACGTCACCTGGGGGGGCATGGGGGCCCTGCTGGGGGGCTGGCATTGCCGTGACCCAACTGGGATGAAAGCTTTTCCAGGATTCAGATGCACTCGGCGGAGATGCCGGTCCACAGGGAGGCCGCCTATTTGCCAAAGGGCGCCAGCACTTCCTCTCTGGGTACCAGGAGGCAGGTTGTGCGCTGTACTAAAACCAACACAAACCCAGGGGCCTTTTGCTTCCAGGGCCGGTGTGCACAGAGCTGGGTGTGTCCTGCTACAGGAGCCAGACCCTGTGAACGCGGCCCGGGGTGTGCGCTGTCCTGTCCGTCCTGTTGGTTAGTTGTTGTGGGCGCACTTAGGTGTTTCCCTGCCTGGCGTGAGCCACACTGAGTGGCCAGGGGCTGGCCTCTGTGAAGCAGGTGCAGGCGGAAGGTTGGGTCCATTCTCTACTCTGGGGGTCCCAGGCCTGGGGAAGCACCTGGGGAAGTTTGGATTCCTTTTCATTTAACTTAACAATTGTTTTAAATATAGATGAGAATATAGATTTATATATATGCACAGAACGTGTGTTGAAATAACACACTTTAACACTTAACATTAAGCAAGGAGAAAGGCCAGGTCATGCACCTGACTCTGTAGCCCTCCTCCCTCTTTCTCCGGGTTTCTTCCCACCCGTGGTTCCTGGGCCAGAAAGAGATTGGCTTTTGTTGTGTTTCTCTTCCTTCCACCAGAGAGCAGCGTGGCTCAGGCCCTTGCTGACAGAAACGTTCTTTTCGTTCTTTATTCAGCAAATATTTGTTGACTCTTACTCTATCTGGATGTTGTTCTGCGTGCTGGGAATAGTGCACTGATGATGTGTTCTCAGGCACGTACAGCCCAGTGGGACCAAACGTGGGTCTACAGCACGGAGACCAAACATGTATCATGTCTTACGTATGAGATCTATATGTCAGATGGTTCTGGAGAAAAATGGAGCAGGATAAGGCCGGGGGGACAAATAGTGACAGTGGGTGGTGATAGTTTGCATTTTGTGTTAACACAGACAATGGGTAAGTGATCATTTAAGATTTAGGGAGGAGGTGCCAGGCTACTCTCTTGGGGGTGGGGGTGGGATGTTAATGTATGACTCTCCACTGTGTTCCCCGTGATTACAGACGTAACCGATACGTGGCGGGTGTTCAGTAATTGTTGCAGCAGTGGATGGATGGATGGATGGATGGATGGATGAAAGAATGCATGCGTTGCTCCTTTCTAATGTTTGTTCTTTGCTCACTTGCACTGCATTTGTCATTTCCACCACAGGACACACTAAAAGACTCTTTGCCAGACGCAATAGTGGTTTCATGAAGATGTAAGCAAGGAAAGATGGGGAGGGAGAAAACGAGGAAGTAAAATTGATTCTGCTTTTGCAGAAATTCACGGGGGAAGAGAAAGGGTTCTGTCTGCTCATGCGTGTTCTGCTTTCACTAACACTTCTTATCTTTGTAAACACAAGATAACAGCTCTGAAAATCAAGTACAATCCCTTTGCCAAAGCCTTCCTGGACGCCAAGGAAAGGTGAGCGCAGACACTTAAGTAAAATCTGTGGTCTGACTTCTACAAATGTGAAATTCATGATCATCCAGGATGAAGCTAGACTAGTAGCACTTGCTTTACCTCTGGTGGAATTATGTTCTCAATGTTCAATTTAATGTTTAACAAGATCAACAAAATTCAAAAAACTCGTAATTTTCTGTTGCTTATAATACAGGTCCAGGAGACCCTCTCACTGGCATGGTTTGTCTGCTGTTTTACTATAGATTCTTGAAAGTAGCCCAACTGCATTGAAAACAAATAATTGATTTAGATCTTTCATAGTTCACTCTGCCACCCCCACCCCCACGCCCATTCCCATTTATCTCTGAATAGTATGGTTTCAAAAACGTTTTTTTAAAAACTATGTTTAGCCTGGGAACTGTGAGTCACTCATACATGTGAGAGGTTCTTACTCAGAGGTCTGAGGGAAGCCAGAGACTTCTGGGGTGCGAATGATAATTCTGCCACTTTGGGCCAGTGATGTCACTTCTCCATGTCTTTACTTTCCATTCTAGGAAAAAAAAAAATCAAAGAATAGTGGTACTTAACCTTGATTCTATCAACAGGGCCGAGAGTATAAATGTGATTGCCTTCAAAGCGTTCAGGTGTTATCTTCTGCGTTTCAAGTCTGTCTTGATAACACCCATACCTGTCTGATCTTTCCTTTTCCTCTGAAACGCTCTGATGTTTATAATCATGCCACAAGAATCGGTCCTATCAATATTTGATTTAATTTCAATGATCTAGAAGATATATATATATATATATATATATAACTTTTTCAGATAACTAAAGGTCTAAAGAAAATCCGATATGTGAGACGACAGAATCCAGGTTCACATGATAGTAGGGTGGTATAATGAAAATAATTGAGGAGTTGGAGTAAGAGGTCCTGACTTTGAGTCCGAGCTGTGCTATTTCCTGGCCGTTTGATCTGGCCTGTGTCAGTTTCCCTCTCTGAGATCCATCCACTTTTTAAATCGGCAAAGTGGACATAGTGATGTTTCTTCCCTCACAAGATCACTGGTGGGTCCAGCCCATCACAGGTGTGAAATTTCCCTGACGTCCTCTGCAAGTCTTAGCTGTGGTTATCATTGCTTGGATTTTGCCAGGCTGGAGTGGGGATCCCAGATCACGAAGCTCAAACCAAATAGGAATAGCTGTGCAGAGGGCGAATGGGGGTCACCATAAAATTGCAGTTCAAAGAGCAATTGCACAAGTCAGCAAAGTGCCCTGGAGGAAGGAGAATGGGGGAAAGGTAGAAGGTTCGAGAAAAAAAGGTGTTTGATTTCCAAGAAATGTATTGCTTGCTCTCCAAGGAGGATTCGGGGCAGACTTTGTGCTGAGTTGTGTAATCGGCTGGACAGCCATGGTACGTTTCGTTACTCTTCCAGGAATCACCTCAAAGATGTCCCAGAAGCTATCGCTGAGAGCCAGCACGTGACCTATTCTCACTGTGAGTTGGGGGGACACGGGATGGAGGACTCTTGCAGCCATCTCCCACCTCAGAAGTTTTACCTGTTGTGACTGTTTGAGGCCTGTTCCAAATCTATCAAGACCCAACAGATTATTTCTTCCACTCAGGACAAGTCTGTGCCCTTGCAAGAGTTCCTGGAAACAACCCTTGTTCCGAGGGGGCTTCAGCAAATCTTAGGCAGGAGATAAAAATGGAAACGATGACTTTCTTAGACACTAGTTTCGCGTTGGTGAGGCTAAGAGCTCTCAGAAGTGCCCTCTGGCCGTGTCTCCTACCTCTTCACTCTTCGCCTCTCCGTTTTGGATTTCCCCTGTTCTTAGTCCTTGCTCGTTTTCAAGTTCGTCACCACTGCATGCCGTCTAAAGCTGTGACAGTAACCCGAGGTCAGTGACACGAGGGCAGAGAAGTTAGCCCTGGTGTCTGACACACTTCAGCGTGGATCGCAGTGGTTTGCTAAGATGCCTTCTGCAGTTTTCCAGCTATGAGTTCCTTACTCTCTTCTACCCCTAAACCTTGATGAATCGTCCGTTCATCGCCAAGTGGCAGGATAGCCACACCAAGAAGCAGCTCTCAGAAAAGCACTTTTTAAAGTGACCGGGGATAAAAAGTTTTTGTATAGGCTGGACCACGTGCAGAACCGCATGTTTTCCAAATTCACAGTTGGCCGTCTTCTTAGCAAACTTTTTGGCTCGTTATCTCTTTCTGCGTCTCTCTCTGTCTCTCTGTCTCTCCCTCCCTTTTTCTCCCTCCCTCCCTCCTTTCTTCCTCTTTCCCTCCCTCCCTCACCTAATTGTTCTGGCTAGGATTTCCAGTACTATGCTGAATAGGAGTGGTGGTGGTGGGGGAGGCCCTCAATCCTTGTCTTTTTCCTGATCTTAGAAGAAAAGCTTTCAGGTTTTGACTGTTGAGTTTGTTGTTAGCTGCGGGCTTGTCATGTGTGGCCTTAATTATGTTGAGGCAATTCCCTTCGATGCTGTTCTGTTTGCTGAGTGGTGTTTTTTTTTAAATCATGAAAGGGTGTTCAATTTTGTCAAATGCTTTTTTTTTTAATCAATGGGGATAATCATTGACAAACAAATTTCTATGTAATATTTTGCAGCCTTCCCAAATGTTCTACAAGATTCTTCACTGTGAAGGCGTGCTAGCCCAGCTCCCTCTCTTTTTGCTTTCAGGATGGTGGGGTGGTGGTGGGAGGCATCAGGTTTCCTCTTGCTCGGAGTGCGACCCTTCCCACTGAGCAGAAGTAGAGAGGCTTTCGCTCTTTCTGTGGAACCACAGTAAACGTTCCTCTAGCTAGAGCTCCGTGAGCTAAACACACAGCTGACACCTCCTTCTTACACTGACTTGATTTAATTCACTCAACTCAGAAGCAACTGAACCTTTGCATTTCTATTATCTCATACGTTCAAATAGTCTTTTTATATAGCTATGATCCCAGTGGTCCTTACGAGGTTTCCCAAACTTGGGTAGGACCTGTCATCCCGCTTCAAAGAAGCCAACTTAGCTGCTCATGTGGACGGGCTGGCAGCGGGGGTGCTGGACTCTGTCTCCACGCGGCAGACAGTCAGTACCACGCGCACAGACGCGTAGCTGTGCCCAGTGGCTGGTAACCTGAGTTTTGGTATCCGTCTCTTTATCTTCCTCTCGTCTCTTCCAGTGGGAGGCTGGCTCTTTTCCAATCCGGATGGGGTGTGCACGGCAGGAAATGCCAGTTACCAGTATGCGACTCCTTTGCCTCTGTCTGCCCCCCACACCCACCATGGCTGTGAGCACTATCCCGGCTTCCGAGGACGCCGGCCGGCTCCCTACCCTTCTGCGTACGTGCATAGAAACCATTCTCCCTCAGGTGCGTGATGCTGCTAATTACACTCTCGGGGGCGTGGGGGGGTGGGAGTTGTGCAGAGAAATGGATCAACCACTAGTGGAAAGCAGTGTCTGAAGCTGGAACCCCTTTCATCCGACCTAGATGATATTACTGTGTGTCATTATTTTAATGTTTTCGTTTATTGACTGACAGTTGATTCTGTCCTTATAACATTATTAATGTTGTGTAATTCTTGCGTAAGACACTGAGTCTCCCGGCTTCTGAGCGGTGTGGAAGGGCTCCTTCCAGGCTGCGCCTCTAAAAGCCGGGTCAGGTCATGGGGTCTGAGGCCCAGCTCTCATCACCATCACGTGGCCCTTTCCTACGGTGATGCCGCACTGGTCCCAGCAGTGAGCAGCTATTAGGAGGGCCCCTGGGGAGCCGCGTCACTGTACATCCACACTTGGGTCTGACTCAGGCGGAGGCGTGTGAACCCCACCTCCATCGTTTCTGCCGTCTGATTATTTGTTAAGTTGATGCTGTCGCATGCTCTCTTCCTCACGGACTGCTCCCTTGTGTAAGCCCAGAACTTGCCTGGTTATTTGTACAAAGGAACAGAGCAAGGAAGCCAAGGGTTTGTTTCTTATTCCGTCATTTATGCAACAGATATTTATCGGGGACTCACTGTCTTCCAGGCTCTGCCCATGGACAAGATCGACAAGTACCCCACCCTCTTGGAGAGTCTATTCTCACATAGGGAGCTTGATATTAAATAAGTACAGCCTATGGCACGGGCGATGGAGGGGGGTGTGAAGACTCCAGCTCAGGGAGCCCTGAGCTCTGTATCTGTAGAGGGCTTTGCGGTCACCAGTACCTGTCCCTGGGTCCCTTCGCCTGCTACTTCTGGCAACAATGACCTCAGTGAGGAGTGTTCTCACCTTGCTTCCTGGGTCTTTCCGTGGTCAGCACACAAAGCACCTCTTCTGAGCGTGTGCCGTGCCCTCCTTTTGGCAGTAGGGATGGAAGGTGATTAAGGCACAGGTTCTTCCCTGGAGGAGCTGCGGGCTACACGGGTACATAAGTCATTCATCATCATACAGTGTAGCGACAGCTCTACTGTGGTCCTGGGCTTGCAGGGTGACCCAGGAACTTGCTCCATCAACTGAACTGTTGTTGTTTCCCCAAAGTGAATTTGATAGAGAGTTCCAGCAATAATCTGCAAGTTTTCTCCGGAGCTGACAGCTGGACGTCTTTGTCCTCCACACCCCACGCCAGCCTCCTGTCTGTACCCCACACCAGTGGACCCATCAATGCTGGGCCCAGGTGAGAACAGCACCAGCGCTTGCTCAGTGGTCCTGGGGCGTATGTACGTGGGCATATGTACGCTGAGCCACTGGGGAGTGAAGGTAACAGCAGGATGGACCTTTCCCTCCTGGAGAAAGGGTGGTGGGAAAGCGCCTGCTCAGTCATATGCTCTTTTTTTGGTAGCTTTACATTATGGCCTGGGATTATTTGTCAGAAATACTATAAACTGTGGTAGTAGCAGATAGATAATGAATATAGGGGAATTGAAGGGGAAAAGTGTAAATACACCCTGAGAATTCAAGACCCTTGGTTGTCCATATTCTTCTAAGCTGCCCATCCTAACGGGGACGGATTGTGGGTTCCTGGCCCACCACCCAGGTCACAGGGCTAAGTGTAGCAGGTGGGACCCATCGTGGAACTCGCACACCAGAGACCTGCGTTCAGTTTTGACTTCTGGAAATCAGGGTGGTGGGGTGGAAGGGAAGGGAGCGAGCGTGGAGTCTGACGGACGTGGGCTTGAATCTCAGCTCTACCTCTGCTGGCTTAGTGACCTTGGGCCATTTTCTTAGCCTCACTGAACTTCAGCTTTCTCATCTGTCACTTGGAAATGGGAGCTACTCTGTAGAGTTACAATGAGACCAAGATGAGAAAACGCATTAAAATGCTTTGTTAAGTGGTGACATCCTATGTGTATGTCAGTCGTTATGTCCAAGACATATGTGGAGTTTTGAGAAGGTCCAAAAGGGATTCGAAATGAAAAGACGGGACTTGGGAGGTGTCAGATAACTAGTGATTTGTAGGTCGATAAAAGGTAGCAGAAGGTAGGGCTTTGGTCGACGGCAGCACGTCTCACACGGAAGGTGCATCAGAATCGCCTGGAATGTGGTTGAAATGCACAGGTGGGGCCTGAGACTCTGCATTTTTCGCCAGCTTCCAGGTGTTGCTGACATTGTTATAAATGGTGACCAGATGACGTTGACGATGACGTAGCTATGGCCACAGGGGTCTGGCACTGTCCTGTCCAGCCCAGCAGCCACCTGTGGCCACCGCACCCTGAAATGCAGCTCATCCAAGTCGAGATGTGCTGTAGGTCTAGCACATGCGCAGAATTTAGAAGACTTGGTACGAAACAAAGAATCAAAAAGTCAGGGTTTTCTTTTTGGCCTTGAATGCGTACTACGAAACGATAACATTTTAAATATTTTCAGTTCCGTAGACTATCACTAACAATTAGTGCATTTTTTTTCTCTTTAAAAATGTGGCAACTGGGAAGTTTCGCCTGGCATGTGGGGCTCCCATTTCCTTTCAGTGGGAACGCGCCTGACGGGAGGACCTCAGGGAAATGCGCTGATTGGGCTGTGGTAGGAAGTGAGAGCGCAGAGCCTTGAAGATGTTAAGCAGTCACGCGCTGGGTTCCGTCCTAGACCTTCGGTGTAAGTCATTCATAGTGTTCAAAGCTATCCTCAAGGCCCGTATCAAAATTCCTATTTTATTCACGGAGAAGCTAAAGCGGAGAAGTATTAAAAACGTCATGAAGGTCACACAGGAAGTTCTGTAGCTCAGAGCCCATGGTTTTCCCACGGGCCCACGAGGCATCAGCAAGGGGCTCTGAGCGATTAGCGTAGAAGAAGTTGTGGCCAGCATCCTAGAAGGCTGAGCTGGCTTCAAAAAACGAAAAAAGTCAGGGCGTGGGCTTCCGCAGTTCCCTATGGCCCAGGGAGGTCTATGGTATCGAAATAGGGCACAGTACTGGTTTCCTCAGAGGCATGCCTGACCCATTCCTGACTCGATAAAGGTGTTGCGCGTCGCTGGGTAATGAGCCGCTTCTCAAACAGTGCGGCCTCAGGTCATGCAGAGACGCTAAGAAGCCAGAACACGTGGATGACTAAAGGCTCTGAGCACTGGAGGTTATTCCTCCTGTTCCTACTGCTATCATTTCCATCTAGGTTCTCCCCGTATGCTAAGACGTGAAATTTGCTGCACATTAACATCAATGGGAAAGGTTTTAAAAAACCCCGATTCCCAGGCTGCATGGCAGACTAGGGAAATCAGAGTCTCTGGGGAGAGGACCCAGGCAGCAGAATTAAAAAAAACAAACTGACAAACAGAAAAGCTTGCCAGGTGATTCCAATGTGCAGCCGTGATTGGGAAGCAGTGCTCTAGAATAAGAGACATCCAAGAAAGCCGTCCAGTCCCCGGCCTTTCTGTGAGGGGCTGGAGCTGACCGGGAGGGACCAGGAATGGGAGACTTAAGGATGCCAGCCAGCTGTGACTGAGTGTGCTGTGCCAGGCATCCTGTACTCACCTTCTCATTTAACCCTCACAGCAGTAGCTGTAAGGCATGTAGAATGACCACTCCCGATCTTGAAGGTGAGGAAACTGACGCTCAGAGACGTTCAATACTTTGACCAAGGCCACGGAGCTAATAGTGGGAGGGCTAGGATTTAAACCCAGGTTTTCTGACTCCAGTCTGTCCTGGTTATAACGCCATGTGGCCTCCCCTGGCCAGTGAGACATCTCCCTCACAGATCATACCGTCCAAATATCCCCCTTTCACTCCCCTGCCCATGTACACAGGCTGCGGGGGAGGGAGGCCCAGAGACAAAATTCCGTGTTCAAACTTGAACAACTTACTAGGGGTCGGGCCGGGTCTCAGGACACCTACTCGTATGCATCTCGACTACCTGTTTCTGCTTCTCTAGGCTCCTCTGCAGAAACAGGGCCAGCCTCTGCCAGAGCTAGAAATAAAACCGCAGCCAGAGCTCCCTCCCAGACCCGTGCCCCTTGGCATTGTATGTGCTTGTCAGGTGGCTGTCCTTTCTGGGAGTGTCATCAAGCCCCCTGTCTGTCTTTCTCTCTCTGTCTCTGCAGCCCCTACCCGTGCCTGTGGACCATCAGCAACAGCGGTGGGGGCCATGCAGGCTCAGGCCCAGAGGTGCACACCGGGTCCCCAGGGGCCTTTCTCCTGGGCAACCCCACTGTGACTTCGCCCCTTTCCACCCAGGCACCCCCCTCTGCTGGTGTGGAGGTTCTGGGGGAGCCCTCACTGACCAGCATTGCCGTGTCCACCTGGACAGTGGCCTCACATCCCTTCTCGGGCTGGGGTGGCTCCGGTGGGGCTGGACGCCATTCTCCCTCCTCGTTGGACAGCTAGGCAGGCGCCTAGGGAAGGTGTCAGCAGGGAACCTGTGTGTGTAGGGCACTTAGGAACCCCATCTACGATTCCAGTGAGTCAGACTGCGGGGTCTGCCCACCCAGCGAGCTGGGGGGTGGGGTGGGTTTGACCAGAAGTCTCCTGGAAGGTTGTTTAGTGTGGATGATGCTCATTATGTCACTTGCGTCTCTTCTGGAATTTTCCTTTTGTACTTCTGTTTTTTCTGCAACTTATCCGTGCTATGCTTAGGCAACAAAAGTTCACTGAGTACCTTCCCATGCCCTGCTCCGTGCTCTGAAATGATGCCAGAACGCTGTACTTCCTGTTCCGTGAGGTGTTGCAAAGGTATGAAGGTATGAAGTACCTAGCCTCAGGTACGGCCTCGCAGCTCTGCGCAGCCTGGAAAGGATGTGGGGCCCCAAGGCTTCTGCTTTGAGTGTGAAATGAACAAAACTGGAGCTAATCCTGTAATGGAGCAGTGTGCCTGGGACCGAGGAAATGAGGCCGCCTCATTCCCGTGCTCGGAAACTTTCGATGGCCAGCCGGTGCCTGCAGAATGAAGTCGCATGTCCTCTCTCCCAGGACAGCTTCAAACCATCTCCAGCTTTAGCTCCCTGTGACCCTATAGCACCCTGTATTTCAGTCGGGGCAGGCATTCTGCCTTGGTTCTCTGCACATTCAGTGTGCTTCTCACACCACTCGACCTTCTCCTGTGCCTGAGCTGTCCTCGTCTGTCCAGTCCCACCTGTGTGAACCCTGCCCATCTCCCGGGGACCGGCCGAAGCGCCACTCCCTGCATGCAACATCCGACCTGCCCGGCACACGCTCTTCCTGCTCCCTGCTGTCCCCCTGGTTTTGCCTGTTATTATGCTTGCCTCATTCTGCCTGTATATTCCTTACCTGCCTGTGTGTCTGTCTCCCACTAGACTGTAAGCCCCCTGTGGGTGAGGTCTAGCCTTGTCTTTGTACCCACAGCTCCTGATCCTGTGTGTGCTTTGCCAATTGTAGGTGCCCAATAAACATGGCTGAGTTGAATTGGTGTGAAGTGCGTGTGCTACAGGGACAGTGATGGAGCTCGCTGGGAGGCAGTGCTCAGAGACACGTGTCCGTGACAGGGTAGCGTGTCTGTGTGGGAGCCCAGGACCATGCTGGGACAGCCAGTTCTCGGTGACTGATGACATATGGAGATGGTTTGGGCCAAGGCAGCTACTCCCAAACATTGGTCCTGGGCTGGCACCGCCTGGACCACCAGTTAGAAATACAGATTCCTGGGCACACTGCACACCGATTGGATCAGACTCTTTGGGGCTGGTGTCCCGGGATCTGCATTGCAAAGAAGGGCTCCAGATAATGGTCTAGAGTCAACGTTTGCGAATAATTTGCCTGGAATAGAGAAATAGAACCTATGAGAAATACTCTAGAACCTCATTTCAGATAAAACTTTCAACCTCTGCCTCAGCCAAGGTCATTGCTATAGCTGATGAGCAAAATCACTGTTCCAGTGGTTTTCCTTTGCCTCTCCTTCCCTCTGCTGGATGTGCTGATAACCCCGAAAGCGAGGTTCCCAGACCTGGGCGATGAGTGGTTCTCTCAGCCTTGACGTCACATTGCACCATCTGAGCGGTCACTCGGGGTGTGATGGAGGGAGTCTGAGGTGCCACTTGGAGCCTGGCAGTGGCTCGGCCGCTCCCACCACTGTTCCACCAGCGGAGCCCCTTCCAGCCCCCCATGCCCAGCCTTGTCTGGGACGTGCAAACATGGTGCTGTTGAGTCCTTGTTGCTTTCTACAGGGAACGGTCCTCTGTGGTTAGCGCCACCTGGTAGGAGCTGGGTAACGAAGATGCAGGAGCAGGAAAGCATATAACAGGCTCCCCAGTTTCTTGAGTACATCTCAGACTCCATTTTCTAAACCAATTTAAGCACTCAAGTGTGGTTCCTCCTTTCTGTGCCATTCTATTTGTGGACTTGGATCTCTGGCTCTCGGACTGCATGGTATCCGGGAAGCACTCAGCGCTGCCTGGCCAGAGCTCCGGGTCCCTCATCGGTGAGTGATGGCGGAACAATGTACCCACACGGCTGCTCTCTGAAAGCTGCTGGGTCAGCACCCCCGAGACAGGACTCTGGTTCCCCAGTCCCTGTGTGATGCCATTAGAGGCCATTAAGATACTAATATATTAGCAGCTGTGCAAGGTGGTTGTTGGGTAAATTATAGAAGGTACCCCGTTTCTTGTTCTGTTGGAAGTCAGGCAAAGGCCTCTTAGTCCAGCATGCATGGCCAAAGCAATTAGGCCTGGGAGGACCTATCTTTAGTCTCGCGTTTCCTGCACCTCCCCCAGCCTGGAGCAGATGGAAGACGAGGCCCAGAGGCCCAGCACAGACCAGCCAGTGGCCTGCATTGTTTTTTCATTTCTGTTGCTCAGGTGACTGGGGTCCTCTACAGAGAGAACACAGAAGCGTCAGCTGAGTGGGGGTGGTATGTGTCATCCATCTTCCGGGATGCTCGGCTTGGAAACTGCCATGTTTTTTCCAATACACAGCGAGCGTGCCGGCCGGTTCTGCAGAGAGGGTCTCTGTTTGCTGGTAGGCATGCAGCCAGAGCTAGACACGTCCTGGGGTTTTCTCCAGACCGTCTGCGGCTGGCTTCACCTGGGGAGAAACCACACCTGAGTACTTGAGTCCACTGAATAAACGACAGTCTCTGCTGTATTTGAGAAACTTGGGAGTCATTCATACTGTTTCCTGCTCATACGTCTTCATTACCCAGCCCATTAGAAACAAAAAACGGTGCCACTTTTAGGGTGTTAGGCCCGTCACAGGAAATTTAAGAGAAACGTAACCCCACCTGAATAGAAAGAATTAATACAATTCCTTTAGCCAGATGGTGGGGATTTTAAGTCTCCCTGAGGCCTGCTCTATTTGAAAGTGTCACCCCTCATGGGGCTTTCATGGGGGTCTACATGGCCTCACCACCTCTCCCCTCTGCAGGTGAGCCAGCCTTGTCACCGAACACCTCTGCTCACCACACCTAAGCCGGGTGCTTTCAGGAGACTGCTGGTTCCCTATCACTGTGGACGCCTCCTAGAACTGGGGAGAAAGGGTGGGGAGTTGGTAATATGAGGAGAGTGAAGACGATAAGTTATTCAAAAACTTCCAATAAAAGATATTTGAAGCCTGGTAGGTGTTTGCCACTCAGCCCCAAACCTTGTCTCGGAGAGACGTCAGTGAGTCTTGGGAGATAGGAGATAGGCAAACACAGAAGGCGACCACACTGGCTTGCCTGGGACTCAGGGGTTTCCTGGGATGTGGGATCTTCAGTTTGGAACAAGACGCCGTGGGTTTGCCCAGGATGAGTTGGTCAGCCTTCAGCGTGGGACATAGGCTCCTGGGCTGGCCAGTGGGCGTGCTCGTTGGACCACGTGGAGAGTGACCATCTTCCTGAAAAGGAGCAGGATGAGCAGAGGAGCAGCAAAGCTGAGGTAAGACCCTGCTTTGTGGCTTTCATGCCTCGTCTCTTCTTCCCCCGGCATCCTGTCGGTGGATCTGTTGCTTAACACAATTATTTACAGCAAGAAACTGCTGCTGAGAGATGCTGGAAATGTAGCATGCAGTCAAAGCAACTGCCCGTTTCATGACAGACAAACCTACACATCGGCCCAGCTCTATCGAGAGTCTCCCCACCAAGGGCTTGATGGGGTCTGAGATCCAGAAACGCTGCATTCAGTCTTAAGATTTTCTTCTCAGGGTTGTTGCAGACACTCCAGGCTTGGCGCGTGGCCCAGAGCTGGTGAGGTTTCACAGATGGATTGAGGATCGGCGCTGGTACGTCACACGGGCTGACAGCACTCCCGAGTACAGGCTAGGAGTTGTCACCAGCTCAAACCCCAGGAGTTTCAACAGGGGCCTCTTGCCTTGTGTTAATGAAATCGCCCAGGATCAATTAGTAGATGGTCGTTGAAGAGGTGGGACCCTTTCGGGGGTTTACCCAGGGAGGGGAAGGGCAGTAGAATGAGCATAGCCTCCTCCAATGCCCTGCTCTTCTGCCCCGTAGCCACGTGGGGCTGGTTCCCTGCGAGTCCTGAAGAGGTCGCTGCCGGTGCGGTCAGAGCCAGAGGGGCACTTTTCTGAAGGTCCCCAGAGTTGCACGGAAACCTGGGGTATCATCAACTCTAGGCAGGGGCTTTGGTGTACACAGAAATGTATGTGTATGTACATTGCAGGGTGGGGGGGAGGGTTGGGGTAAGAGGAAGGGATCCATAGCTTTCATCAGGTTTCCAATAGGATCTATCACCCCACAGTTAAGGTCTGCTTGCCATGCTTGTGGAGTGATAGGTCAGCCCATGGCTTCAACTTTCAAAGTACGAGTATGTGCGGATGACTCAAAATTTCTCCAGCACAGACCTCTTCCTTTGGTTCCAGGCCCATCCAGGACATTTGTCCTGCTGTCAGGATATTTCCACTTCTGTGTCCCGTGGGTGTCTTCGTGCCAACACATGGAAACTCAAGTTAATAACTGCTTCTCTTTCTACAGTCCCTGTTTAAATGAAAGTCACCCTTCACTCAGGTCCTAAACACCAGAAACTCGTGCGTTATCGGAGAATCTCTTTCATCCGCCACATCTGACTAACCTCAGGTGTATGTTACCTCAGGAAGTACCTTTTGATTCAACTCGACCACCTTCTTCTCTCAATCCCAACTGCCGTAACCCTCACTGAGCCAGAAATGTAAACCACAGTGTCCTCTTGCCTTCACGGCCCCGTGTCCTCTTGCCTTCACGGAGGAAAAACCCCTCAGGTACCTGTCTGCTTCCCCAAGGAAGGCCGAATCAGAATATCTTTTGAAATACAGGCTAATCTTTTGTGTCTCAAAGACAACTGTAAGCTTTGTGAGTCTGGAGTCAAAGAGGGGAACCCTGGAATGAAGGCTCCACTAGCAAAAGGAGAGAAGATTCTGGAAATGCCACTGTGTTGTGTGTATCATAAATTATAGGTAAGTGATATCAATCTCCACAAGTCACATTGAAACTTGTTTTTTAACTCAACAATGTTTTAAAATATATGTATGTTTACAAACCTAACTACAGTTTATTCATTTTAATTGTTCTATCGTCACATATTAGTTTTCCATCTTACAAATAAACCTTAGTTTCTATGTCATTCCCCTACTTAGGACAGTTAGTTAACTTCCACTTGTTTTCTGTGACACAAAGCGCTGCCATGTCACTCCTGAGCGAGCATGTGTGAGGACATCTGCAGCTCGGCTTTGGTGAATATTATGAAATTGTCCTTTGAATTGGTTTATCGTTTTACAATCCCAGTAAGAATGTGTTTTCAATCTTGCTAGCATCCTGTATTACTGAGCTATTAATATTTTTCAATTTGAATGATATAAAATGTTATCTGGTGGTTTCAATTTTTATCTTTGCTGAAGTAGAATATCTTTTCTTAGTATTTGGCCATGTGGGCTCTCTATGAAAAACCTCTTCATTTCTGGGCACTTAATTCTTATGAGTAATTTGTCTTTCTTTACAGGTTCTTTTACAGGTTTCTTTGTGGGTAAAGGGTGGGTCTACGGTAAAGCTGTAACCTGGGAAGGGGAGCTGCAGTATGTTCTTATGATCGTCTATTTTTGTAAAATTTGTAAATGTAAGCTATTTTAACACAATTTGGTGAAGACCAGTTTTTCTTTCCACTCCCACTCCCCTTCTGTAACACTCGTTTTTATGTTGGGTGGTGTTGGGCATTTTTGGAATCTGACTAAAAGGAAATTGAGTTGAAAATACATTTCCTTTGGATTTAGTGAAATAGTATATTTATGGGACTCTCAGTCTCGTCCATGATATCACTGCCCCGTCCTCCCATTGCAGAAATGGCATCTGGGGACATTCTACTGCTCATGACATGAAAACACAGTGGCAGAGACTGCACTGGGATACAATCATGTCCTGTGGCACCTGGCACCAGGAGAGCTGGGTAATGGAAGAGAAACAAGATGGAAACATACATGCCCAGAAGCTGCTGTGCAGAAATTTTATCCAGTCATGAGGCACACAGGCCTGGAAGCGGAGAACTCAGAGATCGCTGACACCTTGTCAAAATGGAAATTGTTTCCGGCCAGGAATAAACTCAGTAAAGCAGCAAATACAACCACAAACGCAGCACACGCTTTCTCTTTTGATGGGGGTTCTGTAAAATGGGCTGTATTAGAATTCCTGGATTTGTAAGGCACAAACCTGTTGCAATACTATAGACAGCAGATACATGTGTAATGGTTCAGATGTCAAGGAAACTTGATGTAAGTTTTCCAAAATTAAACAATTAGAGAAATTCATAGGAAATTACCAATAGCTAGTTGTGAAGGTGAAATAAACTGCCCTGAAGTATTAGTACCCCCGCCCCCCCAAAAAAACCCCATGACACCAAAGTTTGATCAGTTATATTAGAGAAAAGACTGAGTTATTGTTCTACAGAAAATAATATTACAAAAATCACCGTAGGAAGAGGTGATCAGAGTATGTAGCTTAAAAAAAATGCAGGCAGTTAATACAAGTATGTCCTTTTTGGCCGCGTCTCCTGCCTCTGTGTGTGCCCATGTGACTAAAAGGGGTGTGGATTAGTTTCCTGGGACCGCTGTAGCAAAGTACCACAAAGTAGGTGGCTTAAAACACCCGAAATGTGTTCTCTTCACAGTTGTGGAGCCTAGCAGCCTGAAATCAAGGTGTCAGCAGGGCTGTGCTCTCTCAGAAGGTTCTAGGGGGACCCTTCCTGGCGTCTTGCTAGCTTGTGATGGGAACTGGCAGTCGTTGGCATTCCTTGGCTTGTGGATGTGTCACTCCCCGCAGCTTCTGTCATCACAATGTGTTCTGTCTGTGGGTCTGTCTGTGTGTCTGTTTCCTCTTCGTCTTGAGGTCACGCTAATCCAGTATGATCTCAACAAATGGCATCTAGAGAGGCCCTGTTTCCAAATCAGGTCACTTTCTGGGTGGACATGAATTTTGGGGGATGACGCTCTTCAACCCAGTACAGGGTGTGAGCAAACTGTCATGTGTGACTTCCAGGAAGTGTTCTTAAAGGGAGGCAGGTGAGAACATCTTAGCCTTCCTTTTACTTGTTGGCTGGAATGCACATGTGATACATGGAGCATAGCCGCTGTCTGGAGCCATGAGGTGGAAGCCGTGAGATGCAAGAACCAGACAGGAGTCTGAATTCACCATCCTCTTTGAACCACCACATCAGCCTAAACCTCTTTCTTTTGGGCTTTGTTTACAAAGAAAAAAAAATCACCTTCGGTCTCGTTTAAGTCCGTTATTTAGGGTTTTGTCTTATTCGTAGCAGTTACGTCTATTCCTAATTTTCACCATGGCTTTTTATTAAAAAATTAAATCATTTAAATTATGCTTATTTTATGTGCCTTTCCTGATTGTCCTATTATTAGCTCACGTCCTTGGGTCTAGTGCCCCAGTGTACCGAGTCGGCAGATTGCACCCATGAGAGCGTTCATCCTTGTGTGTTGGTACGTTTGGTCGCTGTGAGTCATGGGAGTGTCGTTTCAAGAAGGTTCACATTTGTGCCTTTGGCTTCTCACCAGCTGCTCTGGTTACTACTGCTGCATAATTAAGAATCTCAAGCGTAGTGCCCCGAACCACCACCCTGTGAAATGCTCCTGGTGTCTGTTGGAAAGGAATTCACAAAGGGCATTGTCGGGATGGGCTTGGCCTCCAGAACGCCTGGGGCCTCAGCTGAGAAGGACCAAAGTGGGTGCGGAATCCCCTGAAGGCTTCGTAGTCACGTGTGTGGTGGTGGACTCTGGCTGTGGGCCGGGGCCTCGGCTGGACTTCTTGGCCGGAATGCCTGTATGTGGCCTCTTTCGCGGCTGCTTGGCTCATGGCAGGGCTGGCTGGGTTCTCAGAATGAGCATCCTGAAGAGAACCAGGAAAGAGCTGTGTGGCACTAAAAAGGCCAGTGGTTGCCAGGGATTGTGGGGGGAGAGAAGGATAAATAGATAGAGCCCAAAGAATTTTTTTAGGGCAGCAAAACTACAGTATGATACTCTAATGAGAGACACACGTCATTATCCTTTTGTCCAAACCCATAGAATGTATGACACTAAGCGAGCCCTAAGGCCAAACTGTGGGCTCCGGGAGATAATGATGGATGTGTAGGTTCGGCTGTAACAAAAGCACCCCTCCGGTGGGGGACCTGATAATGGGGCAGGCCGTGCATGTGAGAGGGCAGGGAGCAGAAGAGAAATCTCTGCACTGTCCTCTCAATTTTGCCATGAGCCTAAAACTGCTCTAAAAAAAGTATTAAAAAAAGCCATCTTGCCTTTTCTGATGCAGGCTTGGAAGTCATACAGCGTGACTTCTGTCATAGTCACAGACCACCCAGATTCAAGGGGGAGGGAATGCCGACTTTACCTTTTGATAGTAAGTGTGCCAGCGTCACATTGTGAGAGGAGCACGTGGCATGGGCAATGTGTTTGTGGCCGTTTTTGATAAAAAAAAAAAAAAAAGCCTGCCATATCAGTCCAGGACCAAGTTTAATATTAATGTCTCAACTTAGGATTTTCTTGTCCCCAGATTTTGAACCAACGCTAAATCCAAAATCTTAGTATAAAGTTTTGAACTATCAAGGGAGAATTTTCCTCCCACCCGGAGCCCAGGAGAAGATGGATAACCTTCTATGTAATTCTTCCTGTGTCAGTTGGTAGACTTTCCAAGGTCCTCTGACAATGACACTGCAGCGTTTCGTAGGTTGCGGTTTCTACCATTGCCTCAGTTTTAGTTTTTTAGGCATCTTTCTTCCTCACTGGACGAAGCTCCCCAAGAACAGTGGCTGTGTCGCCTTCATTTCTGTTTTGTGTAGCAACTGACACAAATACATGGGACACATGTAGAGGCTCAGCGACTGCTTCTGAATTGAACTCCCCCCTATTTTGATCTCATGCCTCTGTCCTTTACTAACCATTCATTCATTCCTGCTGACTTCATTGTTTTATCTTGATGTGTATTTTTAAAAAGTTATTTGTTGTTGACAGACTCCCTGGGATTCCTGGAGACACAGAGGGCCATCTATCTAGATGAATAAATAATGTTATGAGTTTAGCATTTATCTGGTTCCATGTATTTGCAAGGCAGCGAGCATAAATATTTCAATGCAATGCACTTACAAGTGAGCAGGATAGAAAAGTCTCTCCCTGGTTCTGTGCCGGCTCAGGGTGGTGCTTCCATTCTTGTTTTTATCCAAATACAAAAGGAAACACAATTTCCATCTCCCCTCCCTCCAATCTATCCCACAGGAACCCTGAAAGTCCTTTACAAAGGTAATTTCAGTGAACTTAGCGTTAGCTTTTTGTCTCGAGCGTGTTTGCAGTTGCTCCACAGGGTGCCCTGAGCCCTTCCTCGTGGGGAGCTGCACAGACCTTGACGATGACTCGCATCTGCTGGAGAATTCAGTGTGGATTTCAGATCCTTTGTCCCCCTCAGCTGCCCTGGCGCTGGTGCTCCGAGCTCTCTGCGGGGGACAAAGGAGCCCAGAGAAAATTACAGAGCTTATGTTTTCCTGCCTCATCCTTCCTCTCCAGTTTTGCACCCGGGGAGGATATGGGCGGGCCCCTCGAATGGGATTCAGGAGGGAGAAAGAAATCATCGGAGGGCAGCTGGAGAGGAGCAGGCGCCAGCCTCAGGATTTCCGTCTGGCAGTGTGGCCGGCCACCTTGCATCAGAGCTGGACGGTTCAGCGCCACCTGCGACCCGGGATTGGGCCTGGAGCCTATGGACCACCCACTGGGATGTCTGAAGATCCCTGCTAGAGGTCCCGGCCTCTTTCCCGCACCAACCTCGCAGGCCCGACACTAGGTGGCAGCAAAGCCCCTTGTCCCCGCTGCGCCCTGGCCGTCTTAAAAAAACGTTAAAAAAAAAAAGAAAAAGAAAGAAAGAAAAAAAAAGTGATACTGCAGGTTTTCCTTTTAGAGAAAAAGCTGCCCCATGCAAGACTGGCAGCTCTAAAGGGAGCCATAGCAATAACTGGGACGTCATCAGGACGAAAGCTGCCTTCTAAATAGGACAGGCCAGCAAAAAACAAAAGAACCCCTAAAGCAAGCCATCATTTATGAAACCGCTGAGAACACAACGCGATCGGGTCTTGATGCCTGGGAGCTGACACTTCAGCGATGGAGGAGGGCTCGGAGACAGAGCTCGTGGTTCTGAGGCCCTTTCTCCCCGCAGCTTGGCAGCTGGCTCTGGAGGAGGCAGTGCTGCTTTACTGCCTGTAGGCCCTGCAGTATTAAATGAGCGTCTTGTAGATTAAGAAACGTGTGGATCTCAGCTGGGGGCTTTCTAATCGACAAGGATGAGCTCGGGAGGAAGAATCCATGTGCTTCGAAGGCAGAGACTTCAGAGAGGAGGTGATTGGACCCATTGCATGACAGCCCTCTTGCGAGCTGCGTCCCAGAGGCACGAAAAGGACAAGTGGGGGACAAAGAGGCGGTGACAGCACGAGCACTCTCCGCGGTCCTGAACATTTGAGTCCTGTCTCCCAAAGACCAACTGGTTCTTAGGATTTAGTCAGCCCACCCCCACCCACCCTGCTCCCCACTCCCGCCCACAAAACATTGCTACTTCAATAGGATTTTCTTTTTCAGAGTGCTGTCAAAGTCCTTTCAAATGCCAGCCTCTGTTCAGCTGAAGCTGTTACACTTGCAAAAGCGATCTTCTTGCTGAAGATGAGCTTTTCAGCCTGCTTGGAAGCTACGTACGTGTCCGTGGAGACGGCAAGGAGAGGAGAGAAGCTGTGGAGAGGAAGCCAGAATCAGAGCCCGGGGTGAAGGTGGGAGGGTGGGGGGACGGCCCTGTCAGACACCCCTTCTTTCTCTCTTTCTCCATCACCCTAAGCAGCCCTGAATCTTGAGGGCAGTTGAGAGCTGTATGTTTACAGAGAATAAGAAACACAGGTTTGCCATCTATGGGCCTGTGTTGATTTCTTCACTTTTCAAGTTCTCCCTGTGACTTCAGTGAGACGGGGACACGGCCATGTGCCCTGTGTCTTAGGAGCCTGGGTGAAGGGGTGACATAAATCCACTTGCCGTGCCAGATCCGTGGATCACGTATCCCACACAAGTGCCTTGGAGTCTTATCTTGCTAATATTTATCCATTGCCTGAAATCCCTCCTGCTTCCGAAAGCTTTCCTTAATTGATGAGTGAGAGTCCGCTGGTAATGAATCCCCTACATTCAAAGTCTACAATTCTATTTTCACATAGTACCTCACTAAAATTAGTTTCTCTGCTGACAATCTAAAGGGCGGCCTGGTAAATGGGCGGATTTATGCTAGCTTTGCTCATCATTTGCGTTTTCTCTGTGTGCTGCGTCCCAGATTTATTCCTGCCCGAGGGCATGCACCTGTGGAGGGGGCGGGGCCAGGAGGGGCGCTGCGCAGGTAGTCAGACGGCCTGGCGCGAGCTGTGGAGGCCGGGAGGGCCCGGCTGCGCAAGGCAGGCTGACGGGATGGGTACTGTGCCAGGGGGTTCAGCGCGGTTTAGGGTGGCCAGGATCTGAACCTCTCCAAGGGGTCATGAGCGTTTGGGTCAGAGTTTGGGGCTCTTGGGGGAACAAAGGATCCGCTTCATTCCGAGCCCCTAACCTACAAAGGCACATATTCTCACTGAAGGCAGGGCTTGGGGACCCTCCATGGCCATGCCAGGGGGATGCCGGGCCGGCTGGCCTGAGTATCTCCCATGACAGACACCGGGGGCCCTGGCTGCTGGAGAAGCCCCGGGTCCCGTGACATATAAAGTCCAAATGGGGACTGACTGTGGCCCATTCGCAGCCGCCGCCTGTGAGCAGCTTGAGGGACCTGGGCTCCTCCACGGGGCGGGCCCCGCCCCCCCCGCCCCCCCCGCCCCCCGCCCCCCGCCCCCCCACCCCCTGCCCCCCCCAACCCCCCCACCCCCCAGACCCGCCCCCCCGCCCCGCCCCCGCACAGGTTGTGCGCAAACGCGCCAGCTCCACACCTGGAGGCGCAGGCGCCCCGCCCGCTGACGGTGCGTGGGCTCCCTGCACGTGGGCTCCCTGCACGTGGGCTCCCTGCACGAGGTTCTGGCGGGCGTCGTCTGAGAAGCCGGGCCCCAGGCGCTGCCGGGCCCCAGGAGTGGCTCTTGCGGGGCCGGGCAGCTGCCTGACGCTCAGCCCTGAACCACCCAACGCGCCTGTGCCCATGGCAGAGCCAGAGAGGACCGCCCGCCTGGCCCCCCGGGCGCCTGGCCAGCGTGTCCCCCGCTACGGGCGCCCCAGAGCCCGTCAGGTGGCGTGGCCGCGTGGACACTCATGGTGGCGGCTGCCGCGTGGAGCCACTTGCGGGCCTGGGCTCCCTCCGTCCTGGAGATTGGAGGCTTTGGGGTCCCCGGCTGCAGCTCACAGGCCTGCTGGAAGGGTGAGTACTGCCCTGCGTGGGCAGCAGACTTCCGTGTCGTCAGGGGCCTGGATGGAGCTGGCCCCGTCTGGAGAGGCCAGGCCATGGCGCCGTCTCTGGGGTGAACATGGCATCTCCAGATTGCAATCCCTGACCGACCCAGTGGCGCTTATTTCCCCTGCGGGTTGGTCAAGAGGAAATTCAGCCACCTTGCGGGGGAGGGCCTGGTGGGCCCACAGGTGTAGCCTCCCACGAGGGACACCTGGAGCCCTGGCTCTGGAAAAGCCTCAGGTCGCGTCCTGCATCAGCTCCCTGTGTGGTCTGGCTCTGGCCAATGTGCAGCTGCTGCCTCAGGGCGACTTGGGGGAGGGGTTGGAGGGGCGCCCCCCTCCCCGGAGGCCATGCAGGCGGTGTATGATGGGCCCAGCCCCAAAGCCGGCTGAAGGGGTGTGTGCTGTGCCTGCAGCCCAGTGCACGGGAAAAGGCATCTGAGAGCCACGGCGATTCGCCCAAGAGGTATGTGATCTCAGTCCCTTCTGCCTGGCTGGTTGCTCCCTCTGTGGTGGTGGGCTCCTGCGGGGTCTCTGGTCCGGCTCCCCACATAAGAACGCAGGATGTGGTGAGGCCAAAAAGGAACACCCACGGAGCCATAGGTACGGGAGTCATATCACTATGGTCTCACTAGAGGCTGGGTTTACACGACATGCAACCTGCTGTCCGCTTTGCTGTCAACCAACCGACTCTCCTCCATTCTCCTCCACTCTCCTCAACTTTCCTCGCCTCTCCTCGCTAGCTGCAATCCGCCATGCTAACTGCAATCCACTCTTGCCAGCCACCATCTTCTTGCTAGCCCCCATTCTCTGCTAGTGTAGCCACGGCAATTATATTCGTGGCCAATGGCTCACTGGTTACAGCTGACGGCCAACTAGTCACAGCTGATGGCCATCCAATCACAGTTGATGGCCATTTACTACCCGAGCCAGCACCTTTCCATGTGAGGCCAAGAGCCTGGAAACTGCTCTTTGGGGCTCTGTCCGCACACCCTCTCAGTGATGTGTCAGACAGGGAGCATTCCTTTCTGTGACCTTCTGGTAGGGAAGAAGAGTCCTGCTAAGCACATGTAGGACTGGCTCAGGAAGGTCGGGTGTTAGAAGAGAGGGCTTGGATTTTCAGAAACAGTATGAGAATCCAGGGGCAAAGGAGATGCTCCGGATGCAGTTTTATGGAGAGACAAGTCAAGTAGCTTTAAGTTTCAAGCAGGAATCTAGTTGGGGAAGTTACGTAGCTCTAAGTGACGCCTCCGTGTCTCCCACTGGAGCAGCCCCTCCCTCGACAGTTTAACTCTCCAAGTCGTCTAAAATGGCTTTTAAGATGATTGCTTACGTGGAATCCCAAAGATCTTTGTAGTCCCTTGTCTTGACAGGCAGTATATTTTTCTTTCTGTAAAAAGCCACTCCTGAAGTGGCAAAGAAAATACAACAGCATTAGAGAAAATTTAATAAAATCATAAAAATTGTTTTCCATCCTCTCACTTGGCAGAATTATTTTTATCTAGCATATTATCTTCCTTATGGGTACACATATCTGCTGAACAGCAATCAATCCAAATATTATTTTATACTGTAGTATATTTATTTAATTTTATGCTGTGCAATTTCTCCCATATTTTTGTAGACTTTCTATTACAATTTTAATTTCTGTGTAATATCCCATCTTGTTCATGTACCAAAAATGATTAAACCATTATGAGACCATTGGACTTACTTAGCTTTTAGCAGATATTTTTGAAGGCATAATATATGCGTGGGACTGTGCAAAAGTGTCATTTTATGCTGCAGTAAACAGTTTTCTGCCCCTGTATATTTTTTTCTTCTTATTGTTTCTTCAGGGTTAACATCCTTGGAAAGGGATGGCTGGGCCAAAAGTTGTGAATTTGTTACCCTTGCTTTGCATTAACCATCCAAAATGATTGTACCAATTTATCTTGTGACAAGTAACAAATGAGTACACTAATTTTGCCATATGCCCACAAGCATTATCTTTTTTTATTTTTATTGTGTTTTTCCAAAGGCAGCATTTCATTTTCCACAAAACTGAAATGGCAGGGAGAGAGCAGGATACACTCCCCTTAGGTCACCTGCTCTCAGGCTGTGTTTATATAATGGCAGGGGTCTCTTAATCAGGTAACTATACTGTCTTTTATTTCCTTTACCACTGTATGCATCTTGTTTTTTCCCCCTTAAGTTGAAGGGAAATGTTCAGCCATGGACTCAGATTCATATCATCCCTTTGCTTTAACACCTCCAACAAGTTCCTTGAAGACAGACCATATATATGAAAGGTGGGTGAGATGGTGGAGGGTTTGAGGGTAGCGTGGTTGCAGAGTGACTCAAAATAGAGCAGCACCAAGTCCGGCAGAAGTCCGGTCTGGCACCTGCTGTGTGAACTTCCCCCCGTGGCACCCCCACTCTGGGTGCTGCCTACAAGAGGAGCTTTGAATGGCAAGGAAAGAATCTTATCCACAGCCCCTAGGGGAAAGCATGGTAGGGAAAGGAAAGGTCTTAGGAGGGCAGGCTTCCAAAAACTGCTCAGCATGATAGAAAAGGTTTTTGAAATCTTGTTTGGATCCAGAAATCCTCACTCTGTAGAGAAGCTGATTCAAGATTAAAAAAATGAATCTTCTCTTGTGATTCTCTTATTATATTTATTCATGCTCATTTCCCCCCAGTGTGTTTCCAAAAGGGGCTGACGCAAGTTTCCTTTTCTCCAGAAGGGAGAATAGAAAAGTGTAAAGAGTGAGGCCCTCTCCACTCAGGCGAGGCAGTGACAGGCTTTGCTGAAGAAATATTTAGGCTTGACTTTAGAGCTTCTGCAGAAATCGCTGAGACGTCACAGAGAGCTGCAGGCAGAGAAGCAAGCTATTGACACAGATCACATTCAAAATCCCATTTCTTAGAGATTCTGAATATTTTGAAATGGATCTCTTCCTACAGGAAGTGAGCATCGTTCGACTTTTTGAAAAACAGAGCAATTAATTTGCAAGCTCAGGGAAATAGTATATCACCCTTTCTGCCTGGCAATTTAGGAAAGTGTGTTCTGGGCTATCTCAGTGGAGAAAAGTATATATAATATTTGGACACTGTTGTTGTCAAATGTATGGAGACCTGTTGGAACAAACAGTACCCTTCCTCAGCCTGTGGGATGGTGTCTGGTGGAGGAAGAGGACTCTGTCCTTTGTCCTGTTCAAGAATTGTAGCCATGACTTGATGGAAGAAACATTTTAGAATCCAGCGGGTGAGACAATGCTCAGAGGAACCTAGTAACAATGATGATAAGACCGGGATTTGAAAATAATTTTAGTGGCCTGAAATAATCGGCTGAGACTAACACGATGAAGTGAAAACTTCATAGATTTTTAAAAAAAGCAGTTGTTGAAATATGGGACAAGAACTGTTCCTGGGGAAAGATAAGGAGTAAGAAGCGACAGCCGATAAAGGGATCGTGAGAACTCAGAGACGTGCAGGGCCTGGCTTGCGTGTGAGGGCGTTTGCCTGAGGACCCCGGGCCAGCCCACCTGGGACGGGCCCACTGCAGACTTGCCATCTCTAAGGCTGATAGGGAGTCAGCCGTGTGGTCAGAGCAGGCTTCCAGCAAGCAAAACCCAAAAAAGGGGTGTTTTAAGGAAGAGGAGAGGAGAGTAAGGGAGACGTGAGAGATCATTTTAAGGCTTGAAAGAGATTTCATGTAAAAGTGGGACTGACTAGATCTGGGTGGCGTCAAAGGCCAGAGCTCATTCTTTAAACCCACTCTTCTCCGTATCGAGTGTTTCTTCATGCTGCATATTAGCAACGGCACCATGATAGTTATGTGTTTCCGGGCAGTTTCTAGAAGCAGGACCACTTGGAGTGTGACGCGGGGCTGTAGTGTCTGACTGCCCTGGTTCGAATCCTGGTCCTGTTTCTTTCTAAGCATGCAACCAGTCTACTTCTCTGGCCTCCATCTCCTCGTCTGTCAAACGGGGGATAATAACTGTACCCACTTCTCGGGGTGGCAGTCAGCCTTCAATGGATGCCTTTCTGCAAAGAGCCCAGAAGCGTGGCTGCCTCTGTTCCCAGTTACTGTTTTCTGTTCTTGTTTTTTGTTATCACCACGTGAAGATACAACCCTAGAAGCAGGAACTCTCTTTTGTTTCAATTCTATGGCAAAGTAGGTGCTCTTTAAAACGTTGGTGAGGGAATAGTTACAAATTTCAAGCAGCCAGATGTTATTTTGTTGTAACCAGAGCTCATCAAGAACAGAAAGGCTGTCTTGGGGGGCCAGTGGTGCAGGCATTGAGCCAAGATGTTGGGGGAGAGGGGCTGGTGCCCTGGGTTTGGGGCTGGGGACAGAGCCTCTCTGCTTAGGGTGGGGTGGTGGATATTCAAGGAGCTCTGCAGCTTCCGAGGAGGGAAGTGACCTGATGAAGTGACAAAGGTCATGCCTGGGCAAGAAGTACACTGCGTAACTCTGGAAACCAGTGACTGTGCCAGCCAGGACTCCTTTCGGGGTGAATAACAGAAACAGACTCTGGCTTGCTGCTCACTGGGAAGCTGGAGAGGCGGGCTTGATAGGCAGGTGGGGACCAGGTGGGCTGCTGGGGACTGAGGCAGGAGCACAGGTGCTTCACGGTCATAATGCTGGGTGATGCGGTTCCCTGGCTTCTGCAGTATGGATGGGGTATATGCTCTCTCCTAGGGAGACTCACGGAATCGGAAATGGGTTTCTTGCTGGACCTTTGGACAGTGCACAAGTGTCCGCTGGCCCCCCTTGCTGAATGCGTATCTTCCCCAGGAGCTGGGAGGATGTGCGGTCCTGGTTGGTGACGTGCAGTGTGTCTCTTTGTGGGCCACAGTGGAAGGCTGGTTTGAGGTCATTTAGTCCCTCACTGTAACCTGAGTGGTCTTGTAATGTTCGTAGCAGTCCTATAATATTAACAAAATGATGGCTCCCATGTTTGAGGGTGCACCAGACGCTAGGGATTGTGCCTGACCTTTTACATGTCGTACTTCTTATCATCCTCCCATCCTTGAGCAAGGTGTTACCTTTTCCATATTATAAATAAGACAAGTGAGGCCGGTGAGCATTAAGTAACCTCCCCAAGGCCACGGAGCAAGGGCGGGTAGGAGCTTGGATGGGTAAACCTAGCCCAGCTTCAGAGTCTGCTCTCTCCTCCCATCATGCAGGTGGAAAAGCAAGGGTGGATGGACGGCTCACCTTCACCTTTGCAAAATGCCAAGAGAAGATCCTTAGACTCGAACTTAGTCTTCTCTAAGTTCATTAAACAAAATTTTTACTTTTCAAATAAAGAAGCTCCTGAAAGTGACACAATGTAAGCCAGGCCTCGGGTCCAGCCACACAGGCACGTGTAAGGCGCCCTGGTCAGATGCAGCCCGAGAGCTGGCAGCTCAGTGTCTGCTAAAGCCGCCTGGCCACGCCTTTCTCTCCTCACCAGGAAGGACAGCAGGCAGTGTGGGGCCTGCTCCTTTTCCCGCCTCATCTTGATTTTTCTCTTTTCTCCCCTCCCTTCCCCTCTAATTCCCTCCTCTTCTTTTGCTGTCTGCCTTCTTCTAGCTTCATAATATTCCTTTTCTTTTCCCACTTTTGCCAGATACCTTAGGAAAAGCTCCCTCCATCTCTCTTTCTCCTCCTCCTCCTCCTTTTTTTTGGGTCTCCTTTGTTTTCTCTTTTATTTAGTCCATTTGTGGACAAAAGACAGCAAAAAACATTCTTATTATCTTTAATAAGTGCATGACTATTTCCACCATGTACCTGTGTAAAGGAAAGGCACGTTCTAGATCGGAGGTGATATTATTTAGACAACGGGGGTGGCTGGATCGAAAGTTCTGGAAGTCTTTTCAGAGAATCCACTCATTTTCAGGTCCCCCCACCTCCACCTGTAATGGCCCCTGCTTCCTTCTCAAGCTCTGGAATGCAGTGAGCAAAAGCATTTGGTGACGGGCGGTGGGCTAAGACTTGGGAGGCAGAAAAATAATTAAAGAAGGAACGTTCGTGCCCTCAAGGAGCTCTCAAATCTAATTTTACTCATTATTTAAAATCATATTTTGTATTCATTCCTTGTATCACACTCATCACCCCTACACCCCCAGTAGTGATTTTTCTTTTTGCAGATGTGCACTATTTCAGCTGCAGTTTGGGTGGAAATAAGTTTTTGCAGGTGGTTTTGCAACCTAGCCACCTTTTATAAAAATAATTCTATGGGGAAATGCCTTTTAAGTTTACAAAAACCAACTTCCACAGTAACAGCACGATCCCTTCTCAGGGGCACCTGCGGGGCACTGCTCGAGATCATTAGACTGATTTTGGCTCAAAGACATCTCTATCTGGCACCATCTAAGGTTTAGGGGAAAGGAAGTGTGGCTCTCAGTGTTTCTTCCCACACTTGACCTTATCCTGACACTAGGAAAACACCAAGCTTGAAATGACACCCCGAGAGATAGAGACAGGTTCGTACCTGGGGCCTGTTCTCTCGACCAACCATTTGCTGTGATGTCTGGGGTCTGTCTTTCTGCCCGTTCTCCTGTCTTGGCCCTTGCCCGCCACTTTGCCTGGCTCCTGCCACTCTTGTCTGTTGGGGATGCTTCCAGATACCACTCTGTCCGTGGGAGTCAGGTGGCGGTCTGGGAAGGGATGGAGATATGGAGAAGTTAGGGAACGGGGTGCTGGGATGGGGGGTCTCCACTGCGCAGGGGTGGCACGGGAAATGCAACGAGGGCTGTGCGGGTCCCAGTGCATGGTGGGGCGTGCGCTCATGATGCTGATTATTGCACACGGTGGAAAGCGTGTGCTGGAGAAGAGGGAGGGAAGGAGGGAGGGAGCGCCGGCCCCAGGAACACTCAGAAGGGGTGGGATTCAGTCAGCGAGTTCCTTAGTCAGTGGTCACTAAACACTATTCTTTGGCCAGCAGCATATGAGGCAGGGTGAGAGGGGAGTGTGAAAAAAAAGAGCATGGGGTCTCTTCCTTGAGAAGCCCCCATTGCTAATGAGGAGAACACACTAATATGCAGGGATCAACGGAGGCAAGGTCTGAGACCATACGTAAGGTGGCATGATGCCATGCGTACAGACGACACGTAGGCAATCCAAGGAAGGTCAAGGCCGCCGTGGGGTGGGAGGGCTGGGAAACTACATGGAGGAGCTGGGACGTGAGTTGGTTCTTGGAGACGGGGAGGAGGGCAGGTTCGCAGAGAGGAGGGAAGACACTTCGGGTAGAAGAATAACCAGCTGAAGGAGGAACGGGCAGCAGAGCTGTTTCACGGGTAAAGGGACGCGTTCCCCCTGAAGGAGGAGCTGGGAGGGAGATAGGAGCACAGTCCTGCTGGCCTGTGGAGTGTAGATTCTTGATTCTAAAGTCAGTGGGGAGCCACTGAAGATGTTTGGCCCGGACAAGTGCCATGGCTTGGATCAAATCATGGTCAATATTCGAATAGACCCAAATATTTTTAGAGTTGGAAGTATCCTAGAGAGCATCACGGTCAAGCCCCTCGTTTTATAGGTGAGGAAACTGAATCCCAGGGAGGCGAGAAGGCCGTCCAGTGAGTCCGGGGTCTCTGATCCCACCCAGGGCTGCAGGGGGCCTTCCCTTAGTGTGTCAGGGCCCCGTGCTCTTTGGGACATTGCAGTTTTGAAAGTCCATTCTTTGTGGCCACTCCTGGGGAACCAGGCTCGGCTTGTGCCCCTTCCCACCCTCTGTCCATCTGGGATTTGAACGTCCTTGGAAGAGGTAAGAGAAAAACCTTCCTGAGCTGAGTCCAAACAGGGATTATATCTGACATAATTGGGGAGTTGGAAATATGGCTGATGACTAATTTATCACACAGCTTGGACATTTGCTCTTTCATCAAGTATTTATTGAGCACATACCAGGGAGTAAGCACCATGCGACATGCTAAGAAGACACTGGGATTTTTTTGGCCAGTGGAAAACTAGCAGTTAGAATATAGCTTAGGAAGTGCCCTGAAGGAGGTGAAAAGCAGGGAGTCTGAGGGGGATAGGGAGGCCCCCCAGACCTCAGTGTGGGCGGGTTTAGCAGGGTGATGGACAGTTAAGCCAAGAGCTGGGGGAAGAACTTCCAGGCAGAAGGAAACACCAAATAAAGGCGGGAGTGGGGAGATAAATAGAGAGAGAGATGGGGACCCTGGTACCTCAGGGTCTGCCCTTGGCTCAGCGTGCCTGCTGGCAGGGTATGAGGGACGAGACCAGAATGGTCAGTGGAGCAGATAATGAAGACACTTTTAGACCACTTAAGGAACTTGGATTGAAGTGGTAGGTGGGGGGAGCCATTCTTTGATTCAGTAGGGACTTAAGGCACACTTACCGGTGCCAGATATTGTTGTAAAACCAATATTAACCTCAGTCTGTCCTTCAGGCAACTCTGAAGAGACAGATGCTGTTATCACACTCATTTTACAGCTGAGGAAACCAAGGCTTGGGGAAGTTAAGTCACTTGCTCAGGGTCGCCCAGGTGGTGATGGGAGAGTCTGGTCTTGAGATCACGCAGCCCAGCTTCCAGACCCAGGACCTCAGCTGCTGTGCGTGTGGCCTCATTTACGGGTTTTAAGCAGAGAGGTGACATGGTCAGACGTTTCCGAGTCGGGCCGGGTGAGTAAATGAGCTGTGAGGAGCTGTGTTTGAAAGCGGTCCAAGGGGGAGAATGTCCTTTCGTCCACAGCCAGCCCCAAAGGCTGTGTCTGCATCTGGAGGTGGCAGCTGCTCCCTGCGCGGTGTGGCGTCTCTTGCAGGCTGAGAGATGCTTGCTGTGGGTGCTTAGGGGAAAGCAGCAGCGTGGACCCCGGAAAGTCAGGATTAGGGATCTGTGGGTGCTTCCCAAGCCTCCTGTGGAAAGTGTGGGAAGGAGTCAGGTAGACAGCAAGCAGGCACGGTGGACAGTGAGGGAAAGGCACAGCCCACAAACCCTCCATGGGCAGAGGCCTCCCCCAGTGGACAGCGGTTCTGAACGCAGGCAGGACTGGGAGCAGGGAGAGTGGCTCTCAGCTGGACAGCTGGACGTGCGGACCGTCCATAGCAGTGAGGACTCAGCCCGTCTGGCCGGGGAGATGGGGGCCTGCTCTGTCAGGCTCTGCCATGTGAAGACGGCCCAGGGCTTGTCTGCAGCACGGCTCCAGGGCTGGCCCTCACCCTCAGCTGGGCGTCTGGGGCTGAGTAGCTCAGGCAGTGGTGGGCAGGAGCTCCTCCAGCTGGGCCTGCCTTTACACCTGCAGGTTTCCCTTGGCGTTGCTGTAGGAAAGCTAGCTGAAGGGAAGCTAGAGACGAGTGGCCGAGTGGGCCTGGCCCAGCAGGAGGCTGTGCTCAGCCTTCACAGCATACATTCCCCACCACCTGCCACAGCGCTCAGTCAGCACTAGTGAATGAGTGAATGAATGAATGAATGAATGAATGAACGAACGAACGAACGAACGCACGCACGCATACTTGCCTCACGCATCAGGAAGTCCTCCGAAGTCTGATTTGTAGCTGGGGGGGTTGAAGACACGAGGGACCAACAGATATAGGGGTCAAAGGTGCATACAGGGTTTTGTATTTTGGACACCCAGATGGGGGAAGTGTTGGGGGCATCATTCCCGCTCTGGGGGTGGGGGGGGCCGTTGCCTCGGACACAGACCTCGTCCCTTATCATTTGAAAGCCTCTGAGCTACTCTCTTGAAACAGAGAGACGTGACCTATTATTTGGGTTAAAAGCTCATCTTGCAAGAAGCCCCAGCTGAGCTGCCCAGTGACTGGGGGGGAGGGTTCCAGGCTGTCTGTGCCCTTCCCCCCGCCCCACTGTAGGCTGACTCATCCTCCTCTGTGACAGACAGATTGCGTCTTGAGTGGGAGCTGCTCGGCAGAGCTCAAAGCTGTTCCCAGACAGTTACAGGAATTACAGCCTGCTGGAGGGAACAATCGTTGAAAATATGTTCTTTTAATGATAGTTTTTATTATCCTTTTAAAATGGGTTCCTAAGAGGAACAGCAGGTCCCAGTGTCTTTAGAAAACCTTTGCTTTTCTCCTTGGGGCGCTTGGTCCGTTGGCTCTGAATTCTAAACCCTGCCGTGGCAGGTCAGGCCTGACTTGTAGTGCCTGTGTGTCTGGCATAAGCCCTGGACTTAAATCCTTTTGTAAGGCTGCTGCCTCGGGATCAGACTCTCTGGGCGTCTTCCCCCCAGCAGATGGTAGCACCCAGGGATCTGAGGCCTTGGCAAGACCTTGAAGACAGTTATTGGCTCATTATCTTCAGGATATGTCAGAACAGAGCTGACAGCTGTCAAGGCCTCCACGGCAGCCAGAAGGAGCAGATACTGTGTGCAGTATTTTTCTAAGTCCCCAGGCTGAAAGCTTACCTCCCTAGGAAGAGACCTGGCTGGCAGGGGTCCTCACTGCTTGTGTGTGCACCCCTTAACCCCAGATGATTGCTTTTGGCTCTGTTCTGTGGGAGATGTAGTGAGAGTGAGATTTCTAACCATTCCTAGTTTGCAAAACTCTGGTAGTGTCATGTAGCCACTGATAGAGCAGGTGGCATTCAGGTCCGTTTTTATTGTGTGAACGTGAATGAGCGAGGGCTCTCAGAACAGAGGGATCATTGCTGGATGTTATCGTGAATCGGCTGCATGGAGGAGTGCTCTTCTGGCTGGTTAGCCCAGTGCCATCGAACAATGGTTTGCTGAGTGCAAGTGGGAAGTTGGGGGCAGAAAAGTGAAAGGTAGTCCCACTTCAGGGATGTCACAGACTAGTGAATGGGTCCCAGAGAATTCGATAAAAGTGTCGAGAGCTCAGCTTCCTAATATATGAAATGGAGGTAATCAAACAAACCTAATGGTGCCCCTGTGCTATCTGCAGCATGACGTACAGTAGCCAACATATGGAACGAACCTACGTGTCCACTGATAGACGAATGGATAAAGAAGACGTGATATAGGCCGGCCCGGTGGCTCAGGTGGTTGGAGCGCGTCCTCTCAACCACAAGGTTGCTGGTTCAACTCCCACAAGGGATGGTGGGCTGTGCCCCCTGTAACTAGAAAACGGCAACTGGACCTGGAGCTGAGCTGCTGCCTCCACAACTAAGACTGAAAGGACAACAACTTGACTTGGAAAAAAAGGCCTGGAAGTACACACTGTTCCCAATAAAGTCCTGTTCCCCTTCCCCAATAAAATCTTTAAAACAAAAAAAAAAGAAGACGTGATATAGACACACGTATACATATGGTGGCCTATTACTCGGCCATAAGAAAAGAACAAAATCGTGCCATTTGAGACAACATAGATGGACACAGAGGGTATCATGCTAGTGAAATAAGTCAGACAGAGGAAGACAAACATCATATGATTTCGCTGATATGTGGAGTCTAAAAAAACACACGAACAAACAAAACAGAAACAGACTCATAAACACAGAGAACAGACTGATAGTTGGCAGAGGGGTGGGGGCCGAGGGCTGGGTGAAAAAGCTGAAGGGGAATAAGGGGAATAAGAGGTATAAACTTTCAGTTAGAAAATAAACAAGTCATGAGGATGTAAGTTGCAGTGCAGGGTATTTAGTCAGTAATATCCTAATACCTCTGTGTGGTGACAGATTGTTACTGGGCTTCTCGTGGCAACCACATTAATTGGAATGATATAGTATGTGGCCTTTTCATACTGTCTTTTTTTCCCTTACTATGCATTTAAGTTTCTTCCATGTCTTTCCATGGCTTGATAGCGTGCTTCTTTTTAGCCCTGCATAATATTCCGTTGTCTGGATTATTTATTATCCACTCACTTACTGAAGGACATTGGTTGCTTCCAGGTTTTGGCAATTGCAGATAAAGCTGTGATAAACTTGCACAGGCAGGTGTTTGTCTGGACATACGTTTTCAACCCCTTTGGGTGGGCTCTGTGTTTTCTTTGGTGGTTGTGGCCTTTCTAGCCTCTGTCAGCTGGAAAGATGCCAGGGAGATGAAGTTCCCTGGAACGGTAGAGAGACAGGGACACAGGAACTCGGAACTGAGTGATCCCGAGTGCCAGTCTTTGATTCACTACTTGTTCTGCTGGCCTAGGTGCCCTCCATTTTACACAGTGGTGCTTAATCTGCAAATGCTATATGTGAGTGTTTATTGGTTCTTCATGTCTCTACTTCATCGCTAGTGTAAAACTAAACTGCGATGTCTCAGCTAGGTCTCCCGTCCCCCAGGTCGGTTCTCTGTCTGCGACCCCAGGTGCTCAGACGCACTTTGGTGTAAGTACAGGTTTTTCTCTGCCTGACTGGTGGGTATCCAGAGACCAAACTGTGTATCTCTTTGGTCTTTGCAGCACTTAGCATGATGAAGCCAGTAGGTAAATGCTTATAAGTGGTGTTGGTGATCCCACCCTCTCCCCATGCACAGGGTCAGGGGGCCGCAAACACAGCTCTTTGTAAACCTGTAGGCCAGTGTAGGGATGGGAGCTGGTGGGAAGGTGGAGGGATAAGGTGGAGGGAGGCAGGACGTCCCGCCTCAGGAAAAGCCATGTTATGTAAAGGAGAGAGTAGTGATGGGTTGGGAGTGCAGTGGTTAGTATACTACATCTTGTGGCAAATTTCTTCCGTTAAATCTAACTACGGTTCATTATGAAATATCAAGAACACCTTGGAAGACACCTTGGAAGGTAAGCAAGGTGGCAAGCAGCAGAGCAGAGCCTTCTAAAAGCAAGTAAATGAGGCTGAATAGTATTGCTCTTCAGATAAAATAATAGTGGTTGTGTAGATGGGGAGAAGTCAGTGTTCTGAGTATTCAGGAAACAGATGAATGGCCGTCATCTTCCTTCCGAAATGATTCCCAGCTAAGTTTAATGAAATGCTGTCATAGCAAATCAACTGCTTTTGACAGCCTGCCTGGAAATGTTTGATGGATAATTTCAGTGTCAAAGTGAATGGTGTTGAGAAATGTCCGGTGTTATGTTTTGTTTTATAGGTTTATTGTTTTTTAGAGATTCAGTTTGTTCATTTCTGAGGATATTTACCCCCTCTTAGTTTTTTTAAAGTCAGAAATACTTTTTCACACTTCGTGAGGACATACAACAATGTTAAGATAAGTTTCTGAGCTGGGTTGGTATTGTAATAAACCCCTTTTTAAATTGTCATGCTTTGAAGTATTAAGGGGTAGCGAGAGGAAAGTTGGAACATCAGCATGATAGCTTTTGTTGTCACGGATAGGTCTGTTTATGACCTTGGTCTTCTGTGTTGTATTTATGACTTCTTGGCGGAAGTTGTCTGAACATATTCTTTTCTGAGTCAAAGTACCTTCAGCGATTCTTAGCCATTTAGTTTTTGGGCTGTCACGGACCTGAATTGTTTGAGAAGCTCATGAAAGCCAGGCACACTTCCCCCAGAAAAAGGCTGCATATCCTTTCAGGAAGTTCAAGGTATGGACAGCAAGCTGAAGGTCCCAGCTTGGTTCATATTGAGAACTTACATGGTCCGCCATGCTCTCCTCTTTCCTTCTCCTGAACCCCTTCATTTCCCTTCCTCAACCAGCAGCTACACGAAGTGGGGAGTCAGGACACAGCTGCGAGGAGGTTACCATCTCCACGGAGTCTGCTTCTAGAACACGGTGCTAATGAGGGCAAGAGCCTGGATTTAATCCAAGCCTCATTCAATCGTGAATTCATTTCAGAGACAGCACTTGGGCAGGCGTTATGTACTGGGCTTTGCGACAGATCTGAAAGTGAACAGTGGCTAAGACGGGGTGGGGGTCGGGGCGGGGGCCTGCCCTGAAGGGACTCAAGGCTGGAGATGGGCTTAGAAACAAATGATAAAAGGCCAGGTCTTGGCTCCTTTATGAGGTCAGATGACATCTTGAATCTTAACCAGCCACCTCACACATGCATACCATTTCTCATACCAGGAAACAAGTGACAAAATTTCTCAGGAATGACAACTCAAAAATGCACGACCAATCAACTGTGAATGTCTCTATAGATTTCTCAGCAAGTTTCTGAGAGTGGGAATATTTTTGTTGGGTAAGTTCCTAGAAGTGGACTTGCGGCATCCAAGGCTTTGAATATTTAAACATGTAATAGGGAGACCCAGAGTGCCTTCCAAAATAGGTAGTGTCAGTTTCCTAAATCAGGAAAATTCCTGTCATGTATGGATGATGCTTCCTACTCAGTGATACATTTTGCAAGAAGTATTGATGTTTCCTTACGTGGGCCACTGGATGGATTTCTTTCCATCAAAGCTTACTTGTCTTCTCTGGGAGAACCGCGCTGTAAGACGGACCTCACCCTCTGTTCATCTACAAAGCGTTGGTTTTAGAATGTCACTTACCTTTGTCTTCCCTGTAGCCTGTCCCCAAACGTTCATCTCCTCGCCTCTCTCTCATTGGCTGCTCTGGGCCTGGGTCTCATTGCTGCTGTGCATTTCCCCTTTCCGCAATATCAAAGCAAAGTCACAGATAAATTGGGGTGGGCGATTAGCTCAGTTGGTTAGAGCCGGTGCTAATAACACCAACGTTGCTGGTTTGATCCCCACATGGGCCACTGTGAGCTGCGTCCTCCTTAAAAAAACAAAAAAAAGGCACAGATAAATTTCCCTGGGAACAAGTCACAACTCCACTCCCTGATTCTTTGTACTGTTTTCTGATGATTTGGCTAGAAGGTGACTAGGGAGACTAAGAACCTTTAATAAAGGCAGCTCCTTCTTTTCCTGTGCTTGCTGAGGTGGGTAAGGAGGGAGGAAGGATAACTCTTAAGTTCTGGAGACGCTCAGGGAATTAATCAAATCTGACAAAGGCCAGCGAAGCGCTGATCGCCCTGATCTGAAAGCCGGGCCCTGCTTTCCTGCGGAGATGTCCTCCCTCAGTGACGTCAGAAGTGGCTGTTGTTGCCTTGGCAACTAAGCCTCCAGCACACAGGCTGATTTCTGGACTCTGGAGCTAAAAATGGATCTCACTGTCCCCAAAGTGCATCTTAATCACAGGGCGATACTCTCCAGTACTCATGCAACCCGTCCGTCCGTGACGACAGCTTAGGGAGTGGATAATGTTGGAATATTCTGGAGGCCATGCAGGGGACCAAGAACTCGTTCTTTTCACACGAAAACCTTTGTGTTCTGCAAAAAGGACACTGCCAACCCGCCCTCTAACAGTTCTCCCTCCCACCTGTTTTACGTGAAAAGTCTTACTGAATCACGTGGGCCATCCCCCATGAGTCCTGTGCTGGGCTGGAGGGTGTGGGGGCACCATTAACGCCAGTGTGGTAGAGAAGGGGCTTCAGGCCTACTCAAAGCCTAAAAATTCTCAGCTGCCCCCCTCAACCAACACAGCCTTTGTCTTCCCCACTCACTCTCCGAGGGGCTCAGGACTTATGACAGTCGCAAGAGAGGGAGGCAGGGTTTCGCGGTGGCCAAACGCCACGTATTTGGGTCCCCCTGACCACTGCCTCTGCCACTTTCTGGCTGTGTGATCTGACCCATTAACCTCACTGAGCTCCAGTATCTTTGTCTGTAAAATGATAATAGTATTTGCCCCGTGGTTTGTAAGGAATCAATGACACAACACACGTAAAGGGCTTCGTGCGTAATAGGTATTCAAATAAATGACTGCAACTTCTCCTACTATGTTTCCCCGAAAATAAGACCTAGTCAGACCATCAGCTCTAATGCACCTTTTGGAGCAAAAATTAATATTAGACCCGGTCTTATTTTACTAGAAGACTGGGCCTTATATAATATAGTATAATATACAACTGGGTATAAAATAGTATAATATAATATAATATAATATAATATAATATAATATAATATAATATAATATAATAACCAGGTCTTATATTAATTTTTGCTCCAAAAGGCACATTAGAGCTGATTGTCCCGCTAGGTCTTATTTTCGGGGAAACACGGTATTTAGAACAGTTCTTAAAACGTTCCGAGTCCAGGGCTGACACGAGCACATGTTAGGCCTCTGCACAAATTAGAGGAAGGTGCCCCCGCTGGCAGACACGCTGCCACCAGGTGCTTCCGGCTCCAGCCTGTGCAGGCTGGGGGGGGCTCTGGCTTGGTCTGGGGGTGTCACCTTCACGTCGGCAGCCCTGGCTCTCACCTCCCACTTCTCTCATTTCTCAGCAGTTTTCCTGGAAGGGATCTTGGAAGGGTCAGGTCTCAGAGAAACATTAAAACATTCAAAATGAATAAGAGGTGGAGGGGCTTGAAGCGCTGAGCAGCTGTCCCCACCGGCAGCAGGTGTGCATTCAGCTGGGGGTCTGCCCTCTGTGATCCCCAGGAGGGAACCAACCTGGGCTTAGGAGCTGCAGGCGGCCCCGGCCGCTTGGTTGTCTTTTTCCCTTCTTGTTGTGATTATTGTCAACGTTTAGGTTGGCTTGGAAGCTGGCCCTGGAGGAGATGTAAGCTTCTCGCTGGTGCTGTAGGATTTCGGAGAGTTTCATGTCGGCTCCGAAACCTCTGCTCGGTGCCAGCTGATTTTTCCACTGAGGGGCATCCATGGTGGGAACTCGGGTCTGCTATTGGGAACACACAGCCTGCGGCGAGGTGTGGGGTGGAACCCACTGGACACAGTCCCTGTTGGGGGGGGAGTGCAGGGGAAGAGGCTCGCAATCTAGTGGGGGAGGTGGAAAGAAACCAAGGGGTCATCGGCTCTTGTATATTGCTATGTCTGGTGATCTTGGACGCTGACATTTTCTATGAGAAATTACAGAAGCCCTGGGTGATGTCCACTTCTCCAGACAGAATTTATTTTTGCTCTGCAGGCTATGACACCGGGGCACATTGCCTTAATCCCAGTGTTTGGGACTGAGATGGTTCAGAGCAGTGTCTCGGTTTTTTGAAGGCTGTTTACTTCTCATTCACCTTTGCTTCTGGGAGATAACCTTTCAAGCGTGTGTTGGAGGAATAAGCCCGCCCACCCCCGCCAAGATGTCCACATCCAGAACCATGAAGAGGTTAGGGTACATGGCAAAGGGGATTGAGGGCTGCAGATGGAATTAAAGTTGCTAATCAGCTGACTTTAAAATACGGACGGTATGCTGGGTGCTCCTGATGTCATCACAAAGGTCCTTAAAAAAGGAAGAGGGAGGCAGACGAGGAGGTCAGAGTGACGTTGGGTGACAAGGGCTTGACTGCGCTTGCTGGTGCTGAAGATGGAAGAAAGGACCACAGACAAGGAATAGGAGCAGCTTCTAGGAGCCAGAAGGAAGCAGGGACCCAGCTTCTGCCCTGGGGCCTCCAGCAGGAATGCAGCCCCGTGGCCACCTTGTTTGAGCCCAGTGAGACCCGGGTCAGGCTTCCAGCCTAGAGAACTACACCATCACACATTTGTGCTGTTTGAAGTCATGAAATTTGTGGTAACCTGTTGCAGCAGGGAACTAAAGTCTTGAGTGCTCCCAGAGAATCTTCTCGGTGGGTCCTCAACTCCTTATTTTGTCTCCATAGCCCTGTCACATGTACGGTCCTTGCCTTGTATCTCAGCCTCTTCCCCGATGGTTTCCGCCTGCTGCTTGCACATTAGCAACTGCGGGAAAGCATGGGCAGGGCAGAATTCAGAAGCACCTCTCTGCACTGCTTTTCTCAGGGGGGTCTGCTCCCTCAGACTTGGGCTGCTGAGAGCCCTGAATTTGATTTTATGTCTCTCAGCTTCTCAGCATTTGGACCCATGATGCCTACAGGTCAGCATGTATTTACGGCCATACATACATGGTGCTCTTGTGTGTCTCTCATCATGAACTGTGTGCAGGAAACCTGAGCGCTGGTCCTGCCCTGCCTCATGGCCCCAGACGTGTCACTGCGGTCCCCTGGGCCTCTTCTCCTTCATCAGTGTGATGAGGCTTCCCGATGAGCTGCGCTCCAGGTTCTCTTCCACCTCTAATTCTGGAGTCCCTTCTGTGTGCAGGAGAACACAGAGAGACAGCGTCCTGGCCCAGATGGTGCTTCAGTGTCATCATCAGCTCAGTGAAATAAGGTCTATCTAAGCAGAAAAATGGAGAGCCGAGAAGCATATTATCAAATGGCAAGATGAATCAGCGAGGCAGAGAGCAAAGATTTCAGTTCGGATCTAATGAAAGGACACAGCCCAATGTCATGAGCTCTTGCCTCGAGAAAAATAACTGCCTTACGCCTCAATACTTTCCTGTCCGCGCAGTTTGGTTAATTAATCCATGATTAGTCAGGAAAGTTAATTGAATTTGTAGAACTTAACGAACTGACATCACGATGGATTTAGAACCCAGTGGAGTTGTAAGCTACTAACTTTGGTTATTTGCACAAGCTGTGATTTGAGCCTGACAATTGATTTCTTTGGTAAGCAGTGTGGCAGTTAAATGGATGGTAGTTATGTCCAGATTAAATAGGATGGAATTAGGTGGTATTTTGCAGGCTCTGCAATTCAATTTGTTTTCTGGGAAGAGAGTCAAGAAAAAAAGCAATAAAAGCCCTTGGTTATATAAGCATTAGATCAAAGCTGGACTCCCCTAGCAGTTCTTACTTTTGTTCTTCTCTGCCTCCCGACAGCCCCAGCGGTGCCCATGGGACTTAGGAGAGTTTCATGTTTAACTAACTAACTACAAACTAACTGAATGTATAAGTAAATGATTCCTCCACCTCTCTGTACAATAAATGTCCAGTAAACTATCCTGGGGAAGGTACTGGGACTAAAAGAGAAAAGCCATGGTCCCTGCCTTGGGAGAGCCCCCAGCCTGTGCAGGGCGGCTGCTACCCCATAACCGCCCCCCCAAAGCCATGACACACAATCCCATGAAAGAGCAGGAGCAGGTTAGTGAAAAGAGAGGGAAGGGCTGAGAGGCCCTATAGGGAGGGGCTGAGGGAAGCGCCTGAAGGAATTCAGGACGATGTCACGGCACGTGACCTGTGGCTGGGTCTTCACGTGTGGACGGCTGGCTGCCAGGCAGAGCACTGGGGAACCACACTCCCCAGAGAAGGACAGTGTTTGTGGAGGATGGAGGTGTGAACGCACACGGACAGGTGAAAGGTGTGTGGCTTTAAGGAGCTGGGACATGTGGGAGGGAGCGGGACGGGCCGGAAGGCTGGTTGGAGTAACGCTGGCAAAGTCTACACGGCCCGTTTCGGGAGCCGGGACTTTATTTGGACTTAATGGGGAGTCTTTGAAGGACTTTCCGTACATGAGTGACACGGTCAGATCCACATTTTAGGAAGGCATCCTGTGAGCGAATGGCAGGTGGGCTGGAAGAGAGAGGGGCTCATGGCAGAGACGCTGGTTATTGGTGGGCAGCAGCACGCCTGGTGAGAGGGCAGCCGGGGAGGAGGGCACAGGGTGGGCGTAAGACACAGGGCGTCTGGTCAGGCTAGTTTCTCTGAGAGTCCTCAGTTTCCCTTATCTGTAAAAAGGGAAAAAGTCATTTCTAAGTTGTAGGGTTACTGTGAGGTTTGGATGAGAGATAACATGCAAAAACTTACGTGTGTATGGCCTGGCCATAATAAGCACGTAGGAAATATTGTTTGTGAGTTCCCTGGGGAGGGGTGCCAAGAGCCCCGGCTAAGGCAGCAGCTGGGGGTGCGGAGGAGGGGGACTAGAATGCTGAGTCACGTGGGCTTTCCCACCCCCCAGAGGCATTTTCTGCTGAGTCTGCTGTGGCGGGATCCCTGTGCCAGCCTCAGTATAATCCTCAGATCCCCTTGACCTTGGGCTGTCCTGGACTCGGCAGAGCCAGAGACCAAGTCAGTCGCCAGCCAGAGGGGCACTTCTGTGGCCGAGCAGATACACCTGCTTCGTTGCTCCTGTCCCTGCAGGGGCCCGGCCACTGTCTGTCTCTGCCTCAGGGGCCTCGTGACCAGTGTCACAGGGGCCCTCGGCACAGAGCAGCAGATGCAGGGGAGCTCAGGAAGGAGGCCTTGGGGGGAGAGCAGCTTTGGGGAGCCCCACGGGGGTGCTCCCCACAGGGAGAGGTGGAAGGCGCCGGGAAGGCTCCCTGCCCACGCTTTCTCTCTTGGTCTGAAGCTCCACCATGAGGACCCAAATTGTTTGGATTTATAGTCTCTCTGTGTCCTCCTGAATGCCAGTACCCAGGGAAAGCAGGATCATTATGGGAAGGGGTAACGGTCCTAAAGGAAGTTAGTAACAGGAATGACAACTGGAGACCGGTCTGGCGGCGGGAAGGGTGGTCGGTGCCTTTCATCCATCAGCTCCTCTCACTGTCTGACAGTCCTACGCGGAGACTGTTATTGCATGCAAGTGCAGGGAGGCTCAGAGAAGGTAAGGAACTTGATTAAAGACAGACAGGACATACTTTGAGAGCACTGTGACCGAGAGCGAGAAGGAGGGCAAGAGTGAGAGACGGAGGCGTGTTGGGTACGAGCTCTAATCAGGTCCCTGGAGGGGAGAGCAAAGGAGGAACAAAACGGTAGAGGAGAAGCTAGATTTTTACCTCATTATCACCCGATTCATGGGTTCACTTTTTGTCTCTGGTTCTGTCAGTCCTTGGTCTGGAGGCTCAGAGATGACCGGGGGACTCCTAAGAAAGATTGGGTTTATCCAGCCAAGGGCAGAGAGGGCAAAACAGGCCCCTGACAGCCAGGACTGGGGCCCAACGGTCTTTGCTTCCCCATGCAAGGCACAAAGGATGAGGGCACACAGTAGGCGCTCAGTAGATGCCCACGGAAGCGATGTTGCCTAAGGAGTCCCCACTGGCACTCGGGCTTGCTCTCCTGAGAGCCCTGCACACCCCTCGGGCTGCCCCCCCTGTTTCCAGTGGTGAAGGAACTACAGGCCTCCCTCTCTGCTTATGACTTCAGGAGAGACCGGATGAGGCTCAGGCACAGCTGAGCTCCATGGTTTATCCGTGACTGCTGGCTTGGCTCTTCTGGGGAATTTAGTCCTAAATGCTAAGTTTCCCATCAGGAAGTAGACGGAGAGGACAGGGAGAGAAATGGAACCTGGCCTGTTCTTCAGGGGCCCCGTGACACACGTGTCCTAGACACAGGGTCAGAATACATTGATGGTCTCCCAGGGGTCAGCCCGTGTACAAGGGAAGGTAACACAGGCAGCCCCAGAATGCCACGGGGGAAGACCCCGGAAGTGAGGAGATCTTGCTTTTTCCACTCGCAGTATGACCTTGGGTATCACATTCCTTCTTTGGGCCTCACTTTGCTCCTTTTCAAAAGCGGGACATTGGATTAGATAGTGGCTTTCAAGCTGCATTGAGGAGACATGAAGAGTTCTGAGGTCCCCTGGGTCTTCTTTGATGGGTGTAAAATACTGCGCTGTATCTAAGGTGTCCACTGACATGAGCTCCCATGCCTGACACATCAGGGCTGTTGTATACTCTCATTTTATGAGTCCGTGTACTCGTTGTAAAAGCTCTTTGAAGAAGTAACCCCTAACTGGGTGCCAAAAGTCCGAGCTATAGATTGGTAGATAGATAGTACCATTGCAAGGTTACCTCAAGGTCGCGATAACCGAGATAACCGCAGACTCTTCCTACTGCCATTTTTCAAGATGAGCAACCTTGGGGTTGAGACTTGTGGCTTCAGGGAACGTGCGGTCAACTGCAGATATTTACATGGCTCTCCTCCCAGAATCATGAGCACCCCAGATGACCTGGAGAGCTCACTTTTATAGACATTTTAAGTCTTAAACCTTCACTCATTCCTACCACCACTTGTAGCATTTTCTGTTTCCTTGTCAAATTCCCACGTGAAAGCCGGGATGCTGACATTTAAAACACACGCAGCCATTTGTCCCTCTCTCCCTCAATCTAGGACACATTTTGGAAGAGTTTTTGTTCTCAGGAGTATCAGACAAGGGGAAGGGGTGCTGTGCCTGAGATGACCAGCCTCCTTTGCAGGGCTCGTCAGCTTGCCCTGAAGCTGAGGTCAAGTTTAAGCACAATAGCAGCTTTCGAGTCTCACCGTCCAGCCAGCTCAGCTGGTCAGGGCTGCTCGAGGACTTGAGAAACTGGAGAATGTTTGGTAGGAGCTGTGGGGTAGGAAGGAAGTTGCTTCTACCGTGTTTCCCTGAAAATAAGACCTAGCCGGACCATCAGCTCTAATGCCGGGTCTTATATTAATTTTGGCTCCAAAAGACGCACTAGAGCTGATGGTCCGGCTGGGTCTTATTTTCGGGGAAACACGGTAGTGAGTAACTTGTCTGGTGCAGGATGACTGCCTGCTTCCTTCCCTCTTTCCATGGACCGGGACCCACACAGCCTGGGTGAAGGCTGGAGGGCCCCCGGGGGCACAGACGGCTGAGTTCCTCATTGTGACAGGAGCTTGCTGGCTTTGCTGGAATTAGGTTTCTAAAGGGCACGGACATAAGTTCAAGTTTGGGAGCATTATGAGCAACAACCACATGACCCCAGTGTTAAGACTGAGTCCTGTTATTTGGGGCCATGCTCTTGCAAAGAGGCTTTGAGTTAGGACAAATATTTAGGAAAAACTGGAGCTAAATTTTGGGGACGTGTTGGGTTGCAGCCAGCGGGGGGTGGGGGGGCGGGGGGGGGTGCGTAGGTTGATGCTTACGCATACAGTCGTCGGTCTGGCTCAGAGCACTTGAAATGTAAACCTCGTTTGGCAGGGCTTGCTGTAGCTCGGGTTTATTATCTTCACAGCTCGCAGTTTCATGGGACATTTGTGCAGATGCAATTGATCAGCAGAAGGAGGAAAATAGCCGTTGCCTAGGCAACCAACTGATGACTCATCCTGGCTTTGAAGCAACAAAAGCCATGATACTGCAGTAATTTTCCAGTTGCTTAATCTGCCCTCCTCCATCCTTCATTTCTTTCTCTATACCCGCCTTCCCAGCTCCTTTCCAAACTGGACCCTGCACCATGCAGGTTCTCTGCGGGGCCCACGGGGGTCCTGAGCTCTCCAGAGCAGGGATGGGAACCAGGACTGTGTGGCCCAACCTGCCGCTGCCTGTCATCGCTAGCGACCAGGAAGTGGCCAGGCTGCCAGCCGAGATGCTACAGGGCCTCCAAGATCCTCTTCTTGCCCTTGACCTGAATCTAGCAGCCTTCCTCTAAGGGGAGCTAACCGGAGCTCATGCGTTCATCTCGGAGACCCGCAGGGGGTGCCAGGAGGAGAGGCCGTTGTTGCTGGGGCCTCCCAAGCAAGATTGTGCAAATACGTAATGTTTAAAGGTGACAAAGCTCTCTTTTGGCAGCCTGTCTCTCTCTGCTGTCCTCTTGTCCATCCTTCCCCTACCCATAATCTGGGGACTGAGGTTCCAGACCCTTCCATCCATAATTATCCATCACAATGCTCTCTAAAATGCGAAGTAATAGACGCTTAAACCTTCCCCTTCCAAAGGCATTCTCAGTTTAATCAGGAGTTTTCCGCAAACTCTTTCAAGGTCCAAGGACAGAAGTCTTCAGCCTTTCAGATGCAGACCTGGGCGGTGGCTGTTTGTAAGTGGCCCTTTTCTTTCTCTGCACACAGCTGTGCAGCTCCCGTGTGGCTGGTGCTGCTGCCCTAAGACATTCCTTGTGTTGGATGCAAGCTGCGGCCTCAGTTCTGTACCCCACCGCCATTCATACGTACGCACTGCGTCACACGTGTGCACGTGTGTACACACAGATGCACGTGCACACATACAGCCCCCCCACCCCAGCAGTAGCAGCAGCAGATGGGAAAAAACACCTCCCCATGATGAAGGCTGATCACTCACTTTTATTTATTGGATGTGCATCAAACACCTACTGGGTGCAGAACGGGGCAGTGGGCAGAGGTTTGTGGGGGAGGAGGGTCCACGTGCCCTCAAAACAAGCATAGAGTCAGCAGGGAACAAAGTTAAGCAGACACATGCTTTTGGGGGGCCAGGGGGCCAGTGCGAGTACCCCTTGGAGTTTTAGTGCTGTGTCTTTTCAGCTAGCTCAGCTGTCTCAGGCCTAGGACATCTCTCTCCGTGGTCTCCCTGTGGCCCACCATGCTGTCACTCCACCTTCGGGTGACCCGTTGGCAGAGTCACCAGCTCCTCCCTTCATCTGGCTCTGAAAGGAGCTCTGGTCCCAGGCTCACGTGGAGCCCACCTGTCTCGGGAGCCTCAGGTCTGACAGGAAGCTGCACAGCGTGTCCTTCCAGCTCTCAGGACACACACCATGTCACTACCCAGAGCCCCGAGGCCTCTGAGGTGAGACCTGAGAGGGGATGCATTCCTGCCGTCTGTCCAGCGCAGGCATAGCTTCTAAAGCGTCCTCCTGGCACTCAGCTCACTGGGCCTGAATGACATGCAGCCCCTTTCATTTTGGATCAGACTTTATTGTTCATTTATTCATTCATATGTTGAGCAGTTCCTTGATTCAATAAAGACCACTTGAATGCCTGTGGTATGTTAGACACTGGAGTTGCAAGGGTGAGCTAAGCAGATAGTTCTGTGGCGTGGGGCTGGCAGTCCGTCCGTGGAGTAGGCTGCCTCGGTGGTCACCTCTAACAGCGCTGTGATGGATCGGCCCCGGGAAGAGGGAGTTGTGAGGGCCGCCGTGGGAGGGCGGGGCCGTTTCTCCCTCCTTCCCTCCTCCTTCCAGGGCTTCTCCTCTCCTCCCCACAGGCCTCTTCCTCCTCATTCCCCCCCTTTTTTTGGTGGGGGGGATCGTTGTTTAATTTGGTCTTTCTCAGGAACTCCATCTGCCGAAAAGCAAAAATTTCAGTTTCAAAGCTTAGTGTGAAATAAAAGTAGAAATAGTCCTTTTTGAAACATGCTTAGATTTAGCTACCATGACATTCAACCCTTCGAGATGGCTTCTGAGTGTATTGGGCTGCGTTTGGGCTCACTTGGTGCTTGAAGCAGCCGTGACAAAGGGGATCTTGGAGCCCTGCAGTGACCTGCACCCTCCTCCACCTCTGTGGGTCTCTGCAGCAGTGGCCCGTGTCTTCCTGGCCACTCTTTGCTCTTCTGATGATGCCGGCTGTGGTCTGCTGCTTGTCGGCTCTGTAGCCCGGCCATTCCCTCATTCACCTCTCTCTTTCCGTCTTACCCCCCTCCCTCTCCTTCTCTCTCTCCCTCCCCCGATTGGTCAGAGCCCCCCTGGATGATTCAGCCTCACCCCAGTTCTTGCTGTGTTTCTGTCTTATCCCCCAAATGGCCTTTCAAGGGGAACCTTCTCTGCACTGAGTGGAACCCTGTGGTCTGAGCAGTTTGTCTTGATTCTGAATTCAGCCAAAGAAAGGAGAAAGCATTCAGAAAGTTCTCCCCACACAGCCATGGGTTTGCTGTAAAACCCCATTTTGAAAGTCAAAATCTGGATGCAGAACTCCCTTCCCCCCTGGCATTCTTCCCTTGCAGTGCTCAGCCTTCCCCAGCAGACAGGTGCTCTGGCCATGTAGGGAGAGGTGGCTGTCGTGGGGAGGCAAAGGATAAAAGTGTGTGTGTGGGCCGGCCCGGTGGCTCAGGCGGTTGGAGCTCCGTGCTCCTAACTCCGAAGGCTGCCGGTTCGATTCCCACGTGGGCCACTGGGCTCTCAACCACAAGGTTGCCAGTTCAATTCCTCGAGTCCCGCAAGGGATGGTGGGCTGTGCCCCCTGCAACTAAGATTGAACACGGCACCTTGAGCTGAGCTGCAGCTGAGCTCCCGGATGGCTCAGTTGGTTGGAGCGCATCTTCTCAACCACAAGGTTGCCGACTCCCGCAAGGGATGGTGGGCTGTGACCCCTGCAACTAGCAACGGCAACTGGACCTGGAGCTGAGCTGCGCCCTCCACAACTAAGACTGAAAGGACAACTTGACTTGGAAAAAAAAAAGGTCCTGGAAGTGCACACTGTTCCCCAATAAAAAAAATCTTTAAAAAAAAAAGTGCGTGTGGTTCTATGTATGTTGCAGAATAGGATGCCTGTTCCTTAACTCTTTTAGGGATTTGGGGTTCTTTTCCCTAAAATCATTGAGAAATCGCAGAAGCGTCTTTGGCACAGGCACGGGAGAATCAGATTTGAATCTTTATACAGATCATGGTGGCTGCTGTAGAAAATGGATTGAACGGGTAAGCTCCAGGCAGGCAGGTCTGTTGGTGGCTGTGTGGTGGTGGGAAAGGAGAAAGAAAGGGAGATTTCTGAGGGTTCGGAGACGGAAGTGCGGGACACAGGACGGGAAGAAGGGCCAAAGGTTGAGGAAAGGTAGCGCTGAAGAAAGCCCTTCAATTTCTGCTTTATGTGGCCAGAGAGACTGTTTACTGAAAAGGGGACCCAGAGTTAGGTCCTCCGAAGTCCAGTGGGGCGTTTGGAGTTTAAACTGTCTTTGAGACGTGGACTTGGAGGTGAGCGGGGAGTGGATATGTGAGTGTGCAGCTCGGAGAGTCGTCCGTGTGTGTGTGTGTGTGTGTGTGTGTGTGTGTGTGTGTGTGTGTAAGTAAGTGAATGTGGGTGCGGTGGAGGCATGTAGGGTCCCGCCCGCGGGAGCTCCGGTGGTGAGAGACATGGGAGTAGACACAGGGCATCAGTGTTACGATGGAGTCTTCTTACCAACGATTGAAAGCCCGGAGCACATTGAAATATACGGTCCTGGGACACTGACAGAGTGGCAAGGACGTGTCCAGGTTTTCTGTCACCGGCCTTTCCGCAAAAGATGAAGAGAATCTGGGCGGAGAGAATGGGGTTATGAGTGTGGCAGGCTTCAGCCACCCGGGGGATCCAGCGAAGACCATTGTAAGCTTTGTTAGCATTAGAGAGTCAGGAGTTAATTGTACAAAAATAATAAATATTTGAAAAGTACTGTAATTTTAAAGCATCAAAAGCAGTTGCTTTGGTTTGGTCTGGGAAGAGACCATTAAAAAGAGAAATTGCAGATTAAAAAATGAAAATAGCCAATGCACCAATGACAACAAGAGCACCGAAGACAGTATGTGTGAGAGCCGTATAACCACGGTGCCTCGTGGAATGTTTTCCTCTTCACTGAGAAGACATCACCCCGTTTCTTGGGGTGGAACAGGATGGTGTTTGCTATGGAGTATGATTTTTCCTCTTGGAATTGTGATTAAAATTTGAAGCTGGGCACAGAAGTTCCTGAGCATTGTCATCAGGAGTCAGGGCTCTTAAAATGAGAAGGGCTGGGGTGAAAGCGGCACGAATAAATCCAGTTTCCGTCCTGCATCCTGCCCATGCTGGCCGATAGCCATTGGGAACCTCGGCGGGAGGGTATAAAACAGTCGTGTAAAAGGGAAAGAGACAAAAAAAAACACAACATCTTTCCCAACAGATTAACTCTCATCCGTCCACGCCGAGAGGATCCTTAGTAAAATGAGAACTCTTCAGGAGAACTGATTCCCAAAGCCTTGCCGAAATTTCAGATGAATTCATTGTAGTCTGCACGGCGGGTGTGGGTTGGTTCTGGAAGTCAGTGTCATTTTGGAAAGTGATGATGTCCCGAGATGGGCCCTGGGTGGGCGAGCCCCTCCTTCCCTGGAGTGTGCTCTGCTGCTCCCCTGGGACCCCAGGGTCCTGGGACTCCAGTAGGTGGGTTTCGTGGGCACTGTGACTCTTCAGAAGGTGTGGTATCACGTGAGCCAGGGCTCCTCCGCTGTCAGCTTTGATCCCGCCTCTGTGGCCCCGGTGTGTTTGCTGTTTCAAGCTCTCCGCCAGCGTGGTGCTGAATTTCACTCTTAGCTCCGCTGCGGACTCCTCAGCGCCAGGAGTAGTGGGCAGTGTGTTTCCCATTTTCCTGACTTATTATGAGAAGATCCTCAGGACGCTTTGCTGGGAGACCCTGTCACCAGGATGCTGGCTGTGTTGTCTGTGTCCTCCCTGTGCCACGGGTGGAAGGTGGATGACGGGCCCCCCAGGGCTGGAGAAACAGTATGGTCTCCCCAGGAGCGTGCAAGGCCGCTCCCAGTTAAGCCGTGAAATGCCAGGGGCCTGTGTGTCTGGGGCTGACCTGGCAGAGCACCACAGACGAGGGACTGTTGTCACGGCTCTGAGACAGGGTGTCATGTCAGCAGGCTGGGTTTCTTCAGAGGCCTCTCTCCTGGGCGTGCAGACAGCCTCTCCTCCCTGGATCCTCACATGGTCATCCCTCTGTGCGTGTCTGTGTCCTAATCTCCTCTCTTCGTAAGGACACCAGTCATAGTGGATGAGGACCCACCCCAGGAACCCCATTTTAGCTTAGTTACCTTGTTAAAAGACCCTGTCTCCAAATACAGTCACATTCTGAGGTCGTGCCGATGAGAACTTCCACGGAGGAATTTCTGGGGACACAACTCAGCCTGTGGAGGCGCTGAGCTCTGTGGTGCTGTCGTGTGGCCTCAGTGGCGACCTCGTGCTGTCCTGCTCTGCCCCGTGTTAACCTGCCTTCCTCACTCCGGGCACCTCCAAGAAGCAGATGCCAAGACCGGTTTAAACGTGCCAGAACTTCATCAGAGGAAATAAATGCCGGTGAGAAAGACTGAGGACGAGGCCCCAAAGTGTAGCATTGTCCGATCAGAATGCAAGTCTCTCCCCAAGTGAAGGAGAGAGGGGAGGGAAAGTTGGGTGGAATCAGCTTAGACTGACTGCCACGAGTCTAAGGAATCTTCCAGAAGGCCTCTGAACATCCTGGAGCCAAAGCCGGCCTTCAGAGGAGCCCAGTACCTCTTGCCGGGGCTGGGAGCAAACTGGTGGTTCAGGGCGCAGGTGCCTACAGCTGCCAGCCCCGCTCCCTGAAGGTGCAGGCGTGTGAGGCCACATTCCCTTCAAAGGTTGCCTGCTGGCCGCAGACTCCTGTGACCATTTACCCCAGGAGGTGCTAATGGTTATTTAACAAAAACTAGTTAAATTCAGTGGGGAAAAAAATACTATTTCAAACTATGTAGACCCGACCTCCATGAAGGCCGGAAAGTCCGTCCGAGGCTTGCAGGTGAGGTGGGAGAAGCTTGTGCACTGACTGAGCCCTTAGCACCATCCTACTCCATGTTCTCCAGCCTTCATTCCGTCCACCCTCCCCCTCAAACACTAGCCGCCCCGATAGTTGATCTCCGCTCACAGGTTGTCACCCTTTACACAGCTCCCAAAGGCTCATACAGTGTTTCTTTGGGCAGAGGGGTGGGATGGAAAAGAGCAAACCAAGTACACGGGTGCTTCCCGCAGTGTCTTTTCAGTTCACGTCAGTGATGCCGGCGTGGGGCGGGGGGCAGTTGGTGTCTGGAGAGACCCCTGGACCTGAGTGCAGTCACTGCTTCGCCCTTCGGGGGCTGCATGTCTCCCACAGTTCATTTCCTCCTCCCGGCTCGATTCTCGGGGCTGCAGAATGACAGAGCAGGCAACGTGATCTCCAGCTTTCTTCCAAGGCTCGATACTCTGTGATCTGCATTCTAAACTGGCCGAGGCAGTGGGCTGGAAATCAAACCGCCTGAGACCCACTGACAGTGTCCTTCTGTCGCTGCACTCTTAAATCCTGACTTGTATGACTTGTAAGTGCTTCTTCACATGTCTGCCTGGAGCCCTAGACTGAATCTGTGGGGGTCAGAGTCCATTTCTCTCTCCTCTGCGTTCTCCCAGCACCTTGCACATGCCCGACACACACCTTGGCTGCAGTGAGTATTGAACCAGTTAAAGAAACTGTGGTGTGGCCGTTAGCCCTTGGGAAGGCGACACTGTGGAGACAGCATGGGTTCGAATCCTGTGCCCCTGGCTAGTGATGGGGCCAGCCTCCGTTTCCTAATTTTAAGGTAGATATAGTAGTTCCTGCCTGGTATGGTTATTGTGAAAATTAAGTGGGACAATTTGTGTCATGTGTCTCACAACGTCTGACACGTGGTGGCTGCTGCTTTCAAGGCTTTGTTACTATGGTGCCCTGGCCACTAGGGTCCCAGGGCCACCAGGGTCCCCTGGCCACCATGCTACAGAGCAGCAGGAGTGAAGGCTGGGAGATTAGCAATTTGGATGTTTATCCACAATGCTATTGCAGGATATTGTTCAATGCTATTGTTCAGGATATCTTGGTCTGTGTTTTGTAGGCAATAATCTTTATTTCCCACTTGATTTTGCCATTGACCTGCGACCTGTGTGGCTCTGGTGTCAGCCAGCTCCTGCAATGACAATGAGCAGTTTTCTAAAGCGCTTTAAGTGTCTGTAGAAGGTGCAATGCAGAGTTTTGCCGCAGTGTCTCTCTGCAGGCTGCTGTGGAAGGTGTCTGCCGAGGGGGCTGGCTTCCTGAGGTGGCTGTGTGGCAGCGAAAGGGTCGCAGCCACATTGTCTTTCTACTTGGAGCCAGACTCTGTGCTGAACTGAAGAGCGAGGCGCTTGTCAGCGCATAGTGGTGCCTGCCCCCCTCCGGCTCTGGCTGGTCTCTAAGGCCTGGGCAAGGTGTGATTGTCAGGTAGCGGCCACCCCCGGGCAAGGTGTGATCAGATACAGGGAAAGGCCAGGCCACCGGAACACCCCCTCCTCTGTCTGCAGAAGAGAAACAAGAAACAGGCCACTTTGAGGGAAAGTGCAGTCAGAGGCATGAGCCTGAGTTTGTTGTTATTTTTAGTTTTGTAACTAAGTTTCCTCTGGAAGGAATAAAATTATATCATAGAAAATTTAAGAAAAAATGGATACCAGTTTCCGTGTCTTTCTAATGCCATCATGACATATTGCCCTCAATGCCGTGTTTCCCGAAAATAAGACCTAGCCGGACTTTCAGCTCTAATGTATCTTTTGGAGCAAAAATTAACGTAAGACCTGGTCTTATTTTAATATAAGACTGGGTATAACATAACGTAACGTAACGTAACATAACACAACATAACATAACATAACACCGGGTCTTACGTTAATTTTTGCTCCAAAAGTCGCGTTAGAGCTGATGGTGGGGCTCGGTCTTATTTTCAGGAAACACGATAATTGTCATACTGGTTATCCATTATTGAATACTTACTATGCTCAGTGGTTAACGTACGTAACCTCCTTTCATTTTAAAAAACAAACCTGTAGGGAAAGCAGTACTTATCCTAGTTTCCTGCAGAGGCGATCGAAGCTCAGCTAAGACCTGACACGTCCGTCCTCAGAGTCACTATAATATCTTCCCTTTCGTCTGCTGCTAACCCCGCGCTGACAGGCTGCTTTCCGACCCCCCTGTGCCCATCTGCAGGCGTTTTGGGGTCCTCACTTGTGATCGTGCCAAGCGCCCTCCGGGCTGTGAGCCTTGATGTGTGGGTCACAGGTCCTCGGCGCTGGGTGTCCAGGGACCTTTTCTGCGGCTTATGCTCTCAGGGCGCCTGCTCCCTGGAAGGGGCCGTGGTGCTGGGTTATTTTGTCGAACTGGTGGTAAATCTGTGTCACCTGACACTGCTTGAGGTGGCACAGGCTGAAGACAGGAATGGTTTTTAGAAAGTAGGTGAATTGATTGAAGACCTTTTGCTGTGAACCTCAGGACTGCTCCCCAGTGCTGCTTCTCCTGGGCACGTGTTCGTCAGTCCCAGGGGGCATCTTCACCAGCGCCCCTGGATGAAGGGTGGTGCCGCCCACCCCACCATTCTGGGGCCATGTCCTCCCAAATGCGGATGAGGGGCGAGGTGAGCAGAGGCCGCCTGGTGGCTGCGGCGCTTTCTCTCCCCGACTCTGCCACCAGCCAGTCGGCTGTGACCCTCTGGGGAAGTCAGTTACCTTTCTAGGCCTCAGTTAGTTTCCTTACTTGTAGAAGGATGGCACTGGACCCCCAGTGCCACTGAAAGACCGTTTGAACAAAAGTTAGGGTGTTGAGGATGGAGAAAACCACCAAGTTCTAGCAGGAAACACCCTAGACGTATGGCAGACTGTTGGAGGAAGCCCGTCAGAAATTTCCCGGCGTCGTTTGCCCCCCACGTCGCCCCACGTTCCCATCCGAGTGTATTTGCACGTGTGCACCTGGCATCCAGTCATGATGTCCCTTCTGACGGTCCATCGTCCACAAGCGTGATTGTCGTTAATCTAAGTCACCGATGAGAATGTGAAACCTGAGCCCGGCGGCCCCACCGCAAGGCTCACCAGATGGCAGCTCATCCGAATCATTTCAGCAGAGATCATGTAGCCAGTTGTGCATGTAGCAAACGGCCTTACGTCGTGGCCCCTGTTTCTCCGTTCTGCCTCCTGGGGTATCATAAAAACGTTATCTGACGCCAGGGTGAGTGGTGTGAAGTTAGACACCCTGAGTTGGGTGTACACGGCTCACGCTCCACTTCTGGGGTGACATGGACTGTTACTTAGTCTCTCTGTATTGCCTCCCCTGATTTCCTTTTCAGGAAGAAGGACCACTTCTTTCTTTGTGCCCTCTTGAGTTCTGTGTGTGTGTCTGTCGTAGGACCCATGACACTTGTTTGTACTCTCTGTGTGGCCTTTGGCAATGAACTTTATTTACTTCTCTGGGCCTCAGCCTTCTCATCTATAAAATGGGGATGATAATACTACTAACCTCAGAGGGTAGTTGTGAAGATTACGTCAGTGAAGCCGTGTGAATTGCTCGTCACAGTGTTTGTCACACACCAGGTCACTGTAGTTGTTGTTATGACTTATTTAGCTGTTTGTTCCTGCTAGATTATAAATAAGACTTTTAAGGGCAGGGATTGTGTCTGTTTAATGTTTGTTGGATGACTGAATGAATGTCTTTAAGCCTCACAACCTTCATCTGTAAAATAGGTTAATATTTCACGTTACTGTTATATTGAGTAAGATAAGAGAAAGGGTCTATGAAGAGCCCACCACAGAAATATGATATAACTTTTCCTAAAAACTTTAGTATAAGAAATGTTTGAACCTACAGAAAAGTAGAAAGAGAATAGTAAATTAACACCCATATGTCTATCATCTAAATTTAACAACTGTTAACATTTAGTCATATTGCTTAATCTCTTAGTATTTTATTTTGCTGAAGAATTTGAAGTAAATTACAGACGATTTTATGTCATCCCTAAATTTATTTTATTTCATTTCATCCCTTACTTCGTATGTATCTTAGAGATGATATTCTCCTATAACTACAATGCTCTTTTAATCTAACCATGTTAGTAATGATTTCCCCACATCAGCAAATACGCAGTCTATATTCATATTTCCCAGTGGTTTCCAAATGTCTTTCGCAGCAGGTTTATTCAAACAAGATCCAGACAGCAGCTTCTTCTCACTGGGGAACTGTGCCCAGGTCAGGGCCCAGCCTGGTTCCCCTGTTTGCCAGTCAGCAGCCTTGAACAGTGAAACTAATGGAAATATTAATCGTAGTCTTCATGATTCTTCGTACTTTCCAGTGATTTATGCTCTTTATGTCCACGTCTTACTTATGTCCTCATTCGATTGTTCTCTCTTGGAGGGCAGAGCCCAGGTCCTTGACGCTTTTATAGAACTCGGCCCGGGATGTAAGTGCCCAATACATAAAATGTTTACTTGTATTCAAGACACATCCCTTGCTTGTTAGAAACGTGGCTGCTTATACATGTAAGTCTTGGTTACAAAGCTTAATGTTCCTTTTGGGGTATGATCTGAGAAAAAGCCGTGCAGCGTGAAAAGTTTCAGATGCATGCAAAGAGAAAATAGAAAAGCCAGAGACACGAAGGAAGCTGAGAAATAGGGGCCTGGAGAAATAGTTTGAAAGGCCTGTGAATCATCATTCTCTAGAGAGTGGAATGGTGGCTGCCAGGGGCCGGGGGTGGGGGAAACGGGAGGTGCTGGTTAAACGGTCCAAACTTCCAGTTACGAGATGATTAAGTTCTAGGGGTCCCGAGTACGGTACGGTGACTGTAAGTAATAAGATTATATCATATACTTGAAAGTTGCTATGAGAGTAGATCTTAACTGTCTTTACCGTCCACATCAAAAGCTAATTCTGTGAGCGCATGGAGGTGTGAACTAACCCTACTGTGGTGATCCTTTCCCAATATGTACATCGTACCAAATCATCACATCGTACACCTTAAACTGACACAGTGTCACTTGTATCTCAATAAAGCTGGAAAAAAGAAAAAAAGAAAAAGAATTCTGGCTTGATCTGCGCAGAGCATAAAGGCAGAGAGAGATCTAAAGTGGAAGCAGGAAGGAAAGCTATTAGGTGGGCACAAAAGTAATTGCGGTTTACAAGGTGAAAAATAATTGCAGAAACCACAATTGCTTTTGCACTGACCTAGTAGAAGAGGGGGAGTGCACTGGAGGGGGCTTAGGATGAGGAGGGACTGGAAATAGTCATTATCTTGCATACGTTTAACTTACCACCGGCCATTGCTCAGTGAAAGGCTACAGATCTGAGTTCAGATCCCAGCTCCGCTCCTCTGGTGGCAGGACCGTGGGCAAAGTATTAAATCTTGCAAAGTTCTTTTCAGTTAATTCCATCTGCTTTTCATGGACAGTGAAGGGATTATCATCTGTGAAGGCAGACAGTATAGAAACTGCACTATAAAGACTATTATTATTATCAGAGTCCACTTCCTGGGGCGACCAATGCTTCCACCTCTGTGATGAGTGCCTCCCAAAGACAACTGTGCTCAGAAATGTCATTGCCTGAAGTGAAATGAAAACGACACGGGATTTATTGCAGGATGGGGTTTTCTGTCTTGCATGAAGCAAAGCAGTTCTCTCCTGATTTCTGTCCATCTCCAACCCTCTCGGTTCAGGTGGAAGTCCGGTACACGTGGAAGCCACTCAGGGTCGTGAGGTCTTCGTGGCTGAAGCCTTTCCTTAACTCCTAGATGTCAGAACCTGGCGAGACTGTCTCCCGCAGGCCCTGCTTCCCAAAGTCAATCCTGGGTCTGGCCCACCAGCCAGAGGCTCTTACAAGCTGCAGCACCCTCAGCTCAACTCCAAAGAAAGAACTGCCCCCGCTTCCTTGGTGACCAAGTTATCCTTTTCTAAAGGAATCTGTTCCTATGGAATTCAGAAAGCAGGACATCTTTGTTTCCCCGGGAGAGCGGTTTCACCATAGTGTGTGGCAGGTTCTGGTCATTGCTCAAAGGTTGTCAGGAAACAAGTAACGGCTGGTTAAATGTATTTGCAAATCATGGCTGTCTACTCCCTGGAACCACAGGCCTGCTCTCAAATTTTAGCTTGCCTGAGAATTACCTAGGGCGTTTAAAATTCAGAGTCAATAGATCTGAGATGGCCGGTGCTTGTCGTAAGCATTCTGGGGGATGAGAGTGCAGGTGACACAGGGGTTACACTTGGAGAAACATAGCAGCAAGGCCGTTTGCCCAGAAGTCAGTCTGTGGCGTTGGCTCTCTGGGAACTGGGTTATAGTGACTGGGCCCACCGCTGGGAAACACTGCTGCTAAGATCACACCGGGTCTTCTCAGCATGACCTCCGGAATAGAGCCATTCTTCACAGCCATTTCTCGGTCCTGGTGGCTTTGTCTGTGTTGTCAACCCTCTCTGGTCCCTCGGAGCGTGCTGGGCATTTCACAGGGAGCTTTGCGGAGTTTTCTTTTTGTATGATGAATAACAAGGTAGCATTTTCTCATTTTTTCACTTTGTGTGATTTAGCTTCTTAATTACAGAAGGATTTTAATAAAACCTGCCCCAGATGATCAGCGTGGCCTGAGGGTGACCGTGGGCTGCGGACCCCTCCAATTGTCATAACTGGTGAGCCTTCTTTTGTGTCTTCGTTCTCAAATACATAATTGTGTGACAAGTAGTTGTGAGACAGGAACTCGGAGAGGTGCTAAGCAGACAGCGGTGCACAGACTCAGACATGGCTTCTGCTTCCAGGTGCTTCCCGTCTTAGTAGAGACACGAACTCACCACATCACCCGAACACGTGTAAGCTTGTGATGTGACAAGGTCTCTGACGCCCATCAGTAAGAGCGGGCTTTGACCTTGAGCTGCCCTGAGTCAGTGAGCCTGGACCTGAGCTCCAGGTGACCGGGAGAAGGAGGGAAGAACTTTCTAGGCAGTGTGAGAGCATGTGAAATGTCTGAAGCAGAAGGCGTGTGGAAAGTTGAGGGTCTGACGGGTATTAGCCGGTAAATTGATAAGATTTGGGGACAGCCTTGGCCATGGGAAGAAGTGGGGAGATGTCAAGGATGGTTTCTAGGTAGATGGGTAAAGGCTGGCACCATTTGGGAAGTCAGGAGCCTTGGGAAAAGAGCCTTGTCTTCTTAGTTTGTTTCCTGGTCTGGGGGATTGGACAGTGAGTTGGTTTTGATCGTGGTTCATCGGAGGGGCCCCTGACATAGCTACCAGGAGCTGATGGGCGTGGGGCTGAGGAGGGGTCTGGACTTGACGTAGAAAATGGGGGGTCCTGTGAGCGTTGGGGGTAATGGACGCAGTGGGCATGGGTGAGATTTTCCAGAGACAATGTAGAGGAAGAACTGCAGAAGTCTAGGATGAGTCAGAGAGTGCAGGAGGGGCCAGCGAAGGAAGCTCATTTCTCTCACGTGAAAAGTTTAGACATTAAAAGTCAATGGGAAGAAACTGGTTGTCAGAGGATGTTGGATGTACAGGAGACAGAAAGTGCAATAATGAAAAGTGCCTGGGGAGGCAGGAATAGATGGGATCCAGGCACCTGTGTCCCAAAGAGGCTCTGGTGACATTGTCACCAAATGTTTTGTTGAATTTATGGCCAGAAGCAGATAGTATCTGGGGTTTCACAGAGCTTTTGGTCTCTGATGGACTGGTCTGCTATGGTTTTGGCTTCCAACTTGACGCTTTTTCCCTGGGGAGGAGACATCTCAGTGAACATGTAGGAGCTGGACGTTTTTGGAGACACACTTTCAGGACCCACAAGGGTTTCTCCTTGGGAAAGTTTATCTCCAGCATCCCCTTTATCCAAACTGGTCATCCAGGGACCAAGAGGCTCGGTGCCCTGATGTGGCCTCCAATGGAAAGACTTGAAGAAGTCAATACTCGGTTTTTTCTTTTTCTGTTTTCCTCAACAGAATTATTCAGCTGCACAGAAATCCTATTTTAAATTCCATGAATCAGCTTTCTCTAAAGAGTTTAGCATGTGGGGACTGTTTCTGTGGAAACGTTTTGCAGGACGTGAAATGACAGCTGCCTCTCGTCAGACGCCCTGATTCCAGCTGCATGAGTAATTTGGATTGCAGAAAGTTATCAGACTGGAAAGACTCGTGCCATAGACAGAAAACTCCTAAGTTTAATTCCACTGAAACTGTATTTCGATCCTATGACATAGTTAGAGAACGTGTGTACTTCTGGAGTGGTTGTTGGAAAAGCCTGCTAATGCCGGCCCTGGAATGAGACCAGATTTGAGAATCCCCTGAGCAGGAAGGTCGGGACTTGTTCTACAAAGGAACACTGGGAGATGGCCAGGCCGTGTAGGAGTTTTTTTTAAAGATGGTGTAATGGTCAAAAAACAGTCTGTGAGCAGGAGGCGTTCCAGGGCTGGCTTTGGGAGCCAAGACCCCAGGAGAAGAAATGCCAAAGGGAGAAGGAAGGCCCAGCCTGACGTGGCTGGTTGCATGGAGGGAGCTTCCTTCTGAGGACAGTGTGTGAACCCGAGGCCTAGACAGCAAGCTGTAAGCTTTGTTCTTTAATTTCTGTGTTTGAAAAATGTCAAGAAACGTTAACCCAGAGAGCTCTGGTTTAAACTAGGGAACAGGCACCAGCTTGAAGGCCCATTTATGTGCCAGTACCAGGGGCCACTGAGAAATGTGCAGTCATGTGCCTTTTGCTTACTCTGCACATACGTTGTGTCCTGAGACTCTCACGTGGTACAGTAGGTTTATTTATGGTGAATCAAATCTGTAACCGGGGAGGAAGTCCCAATTCCAGGAGCAAAGTTTTTGAAAGAGGAATGCCCACTGCCCTGGAAAGAAGCAGGGGACAGTCATCCCCGTGGTGGCAAAACCAGCAGGGAGAGTCGTTTGGGTTGGTTCGATCTGGGCGTGTTTGGCCACCACCTCAGTTAGTCCATTCACCGTCTTATGTATACCATCCCAGATATGTCTCCTTCATACCTTTCACACACCATCTTGTGTCTGTTTTATTTTCCATTCTGTAACGTGATCAGGGAAAGTGCTGAGTTTCTGGAGCATTCTGTGAGATGCGCTGGAGCACAGCCAAAGGAGCACTGGTTTCTGTGGTCGGAAAGGCCGGGGTGTGCATGCTGACCCTGCCTGTGTGACGGCCTCGGTCTCTTCACCTGCAAACCGGAGCCGACAACGCCCACCCTCGTCGGGTTCCAGTAAAGCTTCAGGAGTTACTGGGCCTAGTTCAGTGCCCGGCACAAAATAAACTCACTCTCTCTCCCAACCCCCTAATCATCTCTGCCTAATTCTTTTTAGAAACAAATGCTTCAGCAGATGTTTATGTGTTCTGCTGACAGACCACTGCGAGCCTTGGCAGCCCTGCCGTTGCAAAGAAAGGACCTCTAGCTCAGAATTCTGTTTGGAGAGCCAGCGTGGCAAATCCTATTGCCTTACAGGCGACATCAGGAGCCTGCCAAGTGGAGAGGGAAGGACACATGTGGAAGAGGCGATTAGCCTGAAAGCAAATTGCAGGGGACCTAGTGAGCGTGCAGGCGTGACAGTGACCTCCTGGCTTCCCTCATCCTGACGGGTCCCAGGAACAGGCCTGCACCTCCAGACGAGTTCTGTCAGACAAGTTCGTCTGAACTCTTCAGACGAGAGGCCAGATGTAGCCAGCTGTCAGACAAGTTCTTGTCTGCAGGCAGGGGTGAGGACACTGCAGCAAAGTGTCCCTGGTCACCCGGGGCTTTGCAGAGGGGAGGCAGCACCAAAGGACCCAGAATAGCCATTCCCACACACCTCCCCACAAGGCCTCCCCAAGGGGCTCGCTCAGTGGACAGGAGTGAACTGAACTCTGTGTGTTTTTGTGGTACAGTCGAGGCCTCTGGCCCCTTTGGAGTCCAGGGGGAGGCAGAGTGAAGTTGGCAGAGCATTGTTGGGAGTGAGATCAACCCAGTTTGAACCCTGGCTCTGCCACGTTGATGAGCTACTTATCCCACGTTGGACTCAATTTACTTGTTGGAGAATTGGGATAACTCGTCAAAGTGCCGTGAAGATGAAATAAAACGGGCACCTGTCATGTTCTTGATCTGTAGGAGATACCCCAGCAGGTTTAGTCCTGTCCCCAGGGCCATGTCTCAGGCCTGGCACCTGCAGAATTTGTTTGTGTGGTGGTTTCGTCATGGTGTTCCTTCTAAGGTGGCACCAGCAACACGCCTAAGGGTCTGTGCCAGGTGAATGTCATGGGATCAGGTGAGACTTGGCCGAGGACCCTTCAGAGACTGTCAGAGAGCAGACAAAGGCCTGTGTGCCATCCTCACGGGGGAGCCCTGTGCAGACAGTACTAGCTGCCTGTGTGGGGTGCCCACCTGTGCCCACCTGTGGGGAGGAGCAGTGAGTAAGTCTCCGAGCTGTTGAGAACAGGGCCCCTGCCCGAAGGGTTGGTAACATGCAAGGGAAGGTCACGCTGACACTCGGCAGACTGGAAACACAGAAGCTTAGACAGACACGCGCTCCAGGCGTGGCCTCCACTGCGCAGCACACGGATGGCGGCGACGTCCTGACCTTGAAAGGCTGGTGTTTCTGTCCTGGCAGCACAAGGTGACGGTGTCTCTGTGGCAGGGGCACCGTGGGCTGAACTAAACAGGTTTAGAAAAACTGAGAGGGGAGAATCACAGCCCGCACTTGTTTGCCATTCTTTGGTGCCAGGCGCTGGACTAAGCTCGGTAGCTCCTTAATCTTTACTGGAACCCGACGATGGTGGCTGTTCTTGGCTCCAGTTTACAGATGAAGAGACCAAGGCTGTCACACAGGCGGGGTCAGGAGGCAAACCCGGGCCTTTCCGACCAGGGAAACCAGTGCTCCTTTGGCTGTGCTCCAGCGCACTCACAGAATGCTCCAGAAACTCAGCACTTTCCCTGATCACGTCCTGACATAACCTCGGAGTAGGGACCCAGAACCCCCGGTAGAAACAGTAAGTGACAGACTGGAGCAAGTCAGGGTGACGGGGGAGGGTTAGCAAGCAGGCGCTGAGAAGCACCGCTGCCACTTTGCTGCTCTCTGCGGTCCAGTCTGGCAGCTCTTTGCGTAGCAAAAACCAGCGACAAGTAACAGCCAGCCCCCTCCCAGGTCAGGGACGCAGCTGGACCTCCTGGCCACTGAGGTCCCCAGATGGTGTGCTTCCTTCGGGGAGGACTGTTGCAGCCAGAGGAGACGTGCTGAGCTGCAAAGGGAAGGGATTCAGCATTGTAGGTCCAGGAGTCAAAATGGCTCTCAGAAAGCTGTTGGCTGCAAGGGGACCCCAACTTGGGTGGAGGAGCTGGGAATCCGGCCTCACTGGGCCCCACAGACGGAGGGAGGCCCGTGCTCCCACGTGACAGCGACCTCTCTCAGGCCACTGTGGCGGACTGTGGCTCAGGCAGCACTTGCCTGCTTGTCCTTGGTCATTGTCCCAGCAGGGGGCTGCTGATGGCATTTCCTGTCTTTACTGGGGCTTTGCAGAAGTCCAAAGACGGAGCCAAACTGGTAGCAGAGAAGTGCTCTTCTAAGGAAAGAAGGAAAACCTATCAAATGCGGTCCAACCAGGAAATAGCAGAGGTTCCCTAGAGCCTTGGCTCCCCCTCCACCAAGCCCGAGCGAAATAATGCGATGGCTCAGTCTGTAGCTGGAACACACACCTGACCTGTCAATCGGCAGTGGGGGCCCTGTTTCCCGTCCAGCCTGAGGTAGATGGAGGGTGGGGAGGTCACCCCTGGGCCCTGCCGTGGGCTTGGTCCTGTTCTTCGCTCTGGGTGGAGTTCCTGGCTTCGAGCTGGTTGACCTGCCGTGCTTGGTCCTGCAGATGTCAGGAGCGAGTCTTGCAAAGATCAGACCGTTTTGCCTTGATCTCCTTGGGAGGCAGGGTTGGGGCTCCACGAGGCAAAGATGCTTCAGGCTGAGAACTTGAAAACTAAAGTCATCAGAGGAGCTCCAGGGAATGCCAAGAGGATTTGGGTGGGTTTTGGGGTTCCGTTTCAGCACGTAGCCACCCTAAGAAAACTGCTGAGTCATTCTATCCAAGAAAACCAGACTCTAGAATATGGAGGGCAAACGAGCAGGCCCCACACCACTGGTCAGGGGCCTGTGGGAGCCATTGCAAGTGATGATAACACTCCTCGAAACTCAGCCCTGTCTCCTTGGCATTAGAAGTCTTTGCAGCACAGAGAATGCTACACGAAAATTGACCAGTTGTCAGGAGCTGTCACTTGAACGTCAATCATTCATGTGACAAATCCTTATTGAGCTTTTACTTTATGCCAAGCAATGTAATAAACACTAGGATAGGATGCCAGGGAAAACCAGGAAATACTCCTGCTTTCCAGAGCTTAAAGTTCGGTGGGAGAGCCGGACGTTAAGTCAGATACTCATGCCAACAAATGCATGCAACGGTGCAACAAATGCAACGGTGACAGGAGTGTCCAGGGAGAAACATCTAGCTCTCATAAACAAGAGATGGCACCTGGCCTGGAAATCGGGGAGGAAGTGATGGCTGAGCTGAGAGCTGCAGGATGAATAGGGGTGAGCACTTCAGGCAGAGGGAGGAGCCTGCAGAGCCTGCAGTGGGAAGGAACAGGTGAGGGTGAGGGCGTGGAGGAAACAGTGCCAGAGGGGCCTCGTCCTGTTGGGTTTCCTCAGCCACGTTAATGGGGTGTTGTTTTTATTCTGAGAGTAACGAGGGGGCAACCAAGGCGTTTCATGTAGCTATAACGTGCGTTTTGAAAAGATGGTTCTGGACAGAGCGAGTGTGGAGAATAGATGGGAGGAACTCCGGGAATGTGGGAAGACCAGTGCCCTGGACCACGTTCTTTGTACTGTGGGTTGTCGTTAAAAAGTCTGGAAATCACTGGTCTGGAGGCTTCTCAGGAAACCTCTGTTCTGGGGTTCTGAGCCAGTGGGAAGAAACTCAGTGCTAAAGTGGGAGGGGCTTTAAATCATTCACTCCAAGCTTGGGGGGGCAGCGATGGCAGAGGGTTTTCTAGGATAGTGCCGCATCTCTGGGCCCAATGGTGAAGAAGCTCCAGCATTGCTGGAGCTGCGATATAAGCCCACTGCCCCCTGTGCATGCTACTGGCTGAAAGGAAGGAGACGAAAGAAAACAGGTTTGCTTTTGAGGGCTCGTGACTGCCCCCCGGGGCCCACCCATGCAGAACGGGTGCCTCGGCTAAGGCTTCGTGAGCTGCCAATGACTACACGGGTCCAAGGCCTCCTTCTGTCTCTACAGAGTCCCTCCCAGGGCTTGCAAGACCAATGCAGAGCTGTCCCACGACGGAGGATTTCTAGGATCAAAAGCTCCCAAGTCCCACCCTTCTTACATGTTCTGTGTTGGGCAAAGATTTTAATACTGCACCAGGCTCAGAATCAGGGGCTTCTGGGCACATCAGAGCTCAGACATTTGGGAGGTTGAGTGTGTCGCAGGCACCCTGTGTTTAGAAATCTCGCATGTGAGCTGCAGAGAGCTGGTTCTCTCGGTTGCCACAGAAACCCATTGGAGCTGGATTTAGCATGAAATTACAGGGTATGCACAGAGATGGAGTTAAACATGTGTCTACCATTGCTTTTATTTCTTTTATTTTCAAACTGAACCTTGCCAGCAAGTAGCAGCAGCATGCTGTGCCAAAGGAGTGGGGGTTCTAGAAGCTTCCTAAATGTCAAGGACATAGATTTCCACCACAGGCGGGATTACTGCCCAAGCATTTCCCTCCCAGGCTCCTGAGCCTGCCAATTGGGAAGGAGGATTCAGGGAGGCTTGGGTCACGTCTAGAGGTGTGGCTTCCGTGACAGTTGCCACCAGCCACTTTTGGCTACTGAGCCCTCGAGGTGTGGCTGGTTCAAACAGAGACGCACCCTAAATGTGGAACTCGTGCCGGATTTCAAAGACGTAGTGTGACAAAAAGAACGGAAAGTATCTCACTGATGTTCAGTCGTCCATATTGGAATACTGATCGTTGGGATCTCTTGGGTTAAATAAGCTGCATTACTAAAATTAGTTTTACCTGTTTCTTTGTACTCTCTCCAATGTTGCTACTAGAACATTTAAAATGACATGTGTGGCCCATATTACGTTTCCGCTAGGGGGGGGGCTGGTTTGGAGCTATGGAACCTTCTTTGGTAGAAATCATGGCATTTTGCTTTTTTCCTCTTTCGAGGCTGTGACGTGCAGCTCTGCTTCCAAGGTCCTTATTGGGGGTGGGATGAGAGCAAAGACAAGTAGACTTCCCAACAGGATCTTTTTCTCTTTTATTTCAAGACGTGAATATGCAGAAAAATCTTGGGGCAACTTTGTCTGTTGCAAAATCATATTTTTTCTCATCTGTGTATTGGAGTGATTAGAAATAAAACCCCTAATAATTTGAGGGGTGATTTGAGGGCACAGTGAATAAGAAGAGAGTAAGAGACGACCTGGGGAGCCTGTGTCCTTACCAGTCAGTCTGGGGGAAAAGGACCCCCCAGGAGTGGATGGTGACAGCTTAAATTTTTATTTCCGAGAGGTAATTGACATATGCAAGCTTAAAGTGTACTCATGTTGGTTTGATACATTTATGTACTGCAACATGATTACTGTCTAAGCTTTTGAGAGGCCAGGAGAGTGGGTTCTGTTTCTGAGACCCCAGGGAAGAAGGTGACCCTGGGGGAGCTGGTCCCCTGATGTTTAACTGGCAGGAAGCCCTCCTGGCTGCAAAGACTCAGACGTGGAGCCTCGTTTCCAGGGCCTTGGGCTCTGCTAGGGGAGATAACCTTCGGAACAGCCCAGCTGCCCTACAAAGCATAATGCAGGAGGGGAGACGTGTGGCTCGGGCGGCCCTGGCGAGACCAGCCAGGCGTAAGTGAAGACAGTTCTGCCCAATTTCTACTGCGGGCAGAGAGAAAGAAATCTGCACTGCATGCATTCAGCCCAACCTCTACTTGGTGTGAAGAAGTCTGTGCTGGGGCCACTCTGTGACCGTGGACATGCCGCCTTACCATTCGGATCCTCAGCTGAACGAGGAATCGCTAGGCTTTGCATTCTGTGTCCGAGGGGAGAACCCGAACAGCAGGGAAGGAGAAAGACAGGTGCTGCAAGGGCTCTGCCAGGGCCTCCGGGAGAGGCCGCTGGTTCGTGGCTGACTTGGCTGTAGGTGCCAGTTTTCCACTCCCTGGGGGGGGGGGATCTGATCCCTTGGAAAGAACAGCACTGCGCCTTTCCTGAAACATCGTCACTGCAGGCAGGGAGCGTGCAGAGACAGCAGGTGGCGCTCGTGCTCCTGAAAGGACGGTGCCCGCAGCCTGGCGGGCAGGCAGCGCCGGGTGCAAGCAGAGCCAGGGCTCTGCGGTCTGCGGCATCCAAGGCACCGCGGCAAAATGGCCGGTCAGGACTGTCCCCAGGCATGACTGCCCCTCCCCTGGACATGCGCTGGACGCTCGGGGCGGCAGCACTGACTGAGGTGAATGTGAAGAGAAACCCTCTCCATGACCTCAGGGCCAGCTGCTTGTGTCCCAAACCCTGACTGCACATGTCTGGGCTTTAGACCGTGACAGAGATGAGTCACATCGTCTCTGGGTGTGACAAGTATACTTATCACTTATCACGGGGGGAGGGGACTGGTCCAGGTTCTCCTGCCATGTTGGCTGAGGCCGTGTCCCCTGCGGCATGTGAGATTGGCAGGATTCGGGAAGAGCCCCGTACCTGGGGGAGCCGGGCTTTACCTGGGAAATGCGGCAACTTCTCAGCGAGGAAAACCCTGAAATTACGTTCCCTTTGAAGACATGTCAAAAATGCATCCTCTTTGAAGACATGTCAAACAGAAGTGAGCAAAATGAAGGAAAATACTAACCAAGTGAGGAAGTGACAAGATCACAGACTGCAATTTGGGAATCCAGCAGGGACAGTAACTAGTGGTGTGACCTAGGCCCTCTAGGCAGTCTCACTTCGATCAGCAGCAGTAATTAATTGCTAATGTTTTTTATTGTTGTTGTTGTTTTCCTTTTTGTTTGGCACCGCATTAAATAGCATGTGTGAGAGAGACAGAGAAAGAAAAGAGTGGCCGGCTGCCATGTAAGGCAGGGTAAGACACTGAGGAAACCCTTCCACTTGGATTTCCATTTCAGTCATTAAAGCTCACGGTGACCATACCCAGGGAAAGAGGCCACGCCACCTTCATCCTTTGGGAACCGAGGTCCTTCCCTCAGAGTAGCCGTGACCAACATATAATACATGCGCTGGGATCTTCATTTAGTGACTTGAACAGCCATGTACCTCCCAGCAAAGCCCAGATCTTCTGGCTTCTGGGGGCAACTTCAACACACCAGGTTCCCATGGGGAGAGAGTGAGGTCTGCCTTTGCTCCTGGGGCCCTGGAAACATTTGCTAGAGCTGAGGAGAGAGGTGACCTGGCAGGTGACAGGTGGGCGGGGAGTGCAGAGTTACACCCCTACCTAACCGGCTTGGCATCAACCATCTTTGGTCATCAACCATTAATTGGGCACCTACTGTGTGTGGGCAGGCACTGGGGTGCAGCTGGAGCCCTACCCAATCTTTGCTCTCAAGGAGCTCGGTGATTTGCCAAGAGAAAACAGAGTCTGCGTTCCCCCTTCAGCTCAAACAAGCATATGTAGGTGCTGCGGGGCTTACAGCGGGCGCCTAGCCCTGCGCAGAAGGCACCCCTCCCCCTGCTTACGGCTGGACATGCTCAGGAGGGGAAGGATGCTTTTCAGACTGAGGGAGTGTCTTTGCATGTGTTTTGTCCCGGTATCCAGATGGCCCCCCGGCCAGCCCGTTGAGGGTTTTGTTTGGCAGGAACGTGCTCTGATTCCTTAATATAATATAAGACTGGGTCTTGTATGAATGTTTGCTCCAAAAGACGCATTAGAGCTAATGGTCCAACAAGGTCTTCTTTTCGGGGAAACACAGGATTCTGTGGCTGACGCTTCGAGAGCTTTCCTCCGGGCTGGGCACCAGCGTGTGTAACCCTGTACAATTGTTCTGTTCTTTCACCTGTTCTGTAAGTTGAGGGGCCAGGATTTGAACCGACGTCGGTTCAGAGCCAGACCTGTTACCATTGTGCTTTGCTGTGTTTGGGAGGCAGGACCACCAGAGGTGCACACGACTAATGGAGAAAATGCAGGTGATGCTGATGGAGTGTCAGCTATGATTATAAGGTGAGCATTATTTCTTCCTCTGCTGTATAGAGGAAATGTTCACGTCAAAATTAACCTGGGGTGCCCCCAATCTAAGGCATCCTTGCCACTGTTCCCAGTTTGCAGACAGATGGTAACATGCAGATTGGTGGTCCGGAACTCAGAAGGGGCTGTTTTCACATAAAAACGGTCCACTTATCTGTGGTTAGGTTCCTAGATGGGTGTAACTCAAAATGCAACCGAAATACAGTATATTTGAAATAAAGAGTTAAGACCGTAATAGGACAATGCCAAAGATTAAGCAGAACAGGAAAAAAGAAATTCAACTGTGTTCATTTTGAATGCTAGTGCTTGAGGGAAAATACGTTTAATTAAAAAGGGATAAGAGGTATATGAAGATTCTGAAGAGGATTTCTCAGCAATTTGCAGGGACTCACTGGCTCTTTGTAAATCTGATTTTCATTTGAAAGGCTACAAATTTCCCTTCTCTTGCTATTTCTGTCACCGGTATCAATATTATGCCTATTGGCTATGATAATAGATTTTACAGTATTGGGGGTGGGGAAGGGAGATTGGGAAGAATTTCTCTTCCGTGCCCCAACCTATGCCCTTGATACACATCAGGGGACAAAACAAAGCTTTTGCCTTTGAGGAATTCCTTTCTTATGGGGGTGTTCAGACAATAAACTAATGAAGGGCAGATATATATCTATCTCTGGGGCAAGGGATATTTATGCATTTAATGTAAAATATCAAGTAGTGATCAGTGCTTTGAAGAAAAAAATGGGTAAGGGAGTGTGTTTTAGATACAAGGAAAATTGCTTTAAAGGAGCTGCTGACAGAATTCCTCGAAGAAGCAAGGGGACAGCCAACGTAGATGTGTGTGGGGGAGGGCATTCTAGGCAGGGGGAACTGCCAGTGCAAAGGCCCTGAGGCAGGGAAGTGCTTGGCATGTTCAGGGAACAGCAGAGATGCAGTGTGAGTAAGGTTAGAGAGGCAGAATGGCCAGGGGAGGGACGTGGAGTCTTTCTCTGTGGTTTTTCAGTGGGAATTCTGTTTCTCCCAAGAGAACTGAGAAAGAATTGTACACAAGAGAAGGAGACCCAGAGTTGAAAACGCATGTGACATTTTGTGGAGACATCGCTGTGCTCTTAATGGTAACGGAGATCCTGTCTGTCATACCCCCTCCTGAGCAGACCCTAAGTGGGCAGGAGAGGGCTAGGTCATTCCGGGCACTGACGCCCAGGGGGCACGTTGAGCCCAGGGCAGCTTGGCTGCTGTCCAGGCACAGCTAGGGTGGGGAGGGAACAGCAATCAGGAATTTACTTGGACTGAGGAAGTCTGTCCATGCTTCTGAGCAGACACTTGTCACTTGCTGAAATGATGAAAAATAAGGACCCTCAGATAGAAGACCGTGATCACTGTGACTAATCTACATATTCCTGTGTTGTTTCAGTGACACGAATGGTTCCTCCCTGGCTCCCATAGCTTTTTTCAGGAATAAAGAGGGAGCTTAGGTCTCTGTGTGCTCTGGGTAAGACCCCTCCCCACACCCCCGCAACAGCCACATGAACAAGGGGAGAAGTGAAAGGGGGCCCAGGACTCTGTGTCCTGGCAAGTCTCCACTTCTTCCGTGACACTCAGCCTCCCACAGCTACCAACCCCCAGGCGTGACCTCACTGGGTCCTCGATCCCACTTGGCACGAGTTCCTGGACTCCCAGGTCACCGCTCAGCCTAGACTCTAGTGCCTGCAGGCTGTGGCGACCCTCCCTCCAGGCAGCTCTGGCCCATCCTGCTTCCCCACTCCGTCATTCTCCACAGCTTGCAGCACCTGCTGTTTGTATAATATGCTCACGTGAGCCCCACGTGGGGTAGAGGGGTGTCTGTGTTGTTCACACCTGTGTTCTCAGGGTACAGGACAGTGACAAAACCCTGTTTACGGAGTATGTACTACAAGGTTAAGCACAGTTCCGCGGGGAGGACAAGGCCTGATCTGAGCAGGCTGGGGCCTGAGAAACAGAAGACATTTTCAGGAGCCTCTGTGGGCAAGGGGACTGTGTTTCCTGCCACCCGCCAGCTCTGTTTCCTTAGACCCGAAAGACCCCATCGGGAGCTTCTTAACAGAGTAGTTAAATGACAAGTTTCACGCGATACCTCGTCTTTCACGGTATTTAGCCGCTTTTCCTGCAGGCTTTTCGGCAAGGGAGGTTTGCTCTCTAGTGTGGGGTTGCCACGGGCTCTCGTTTTGGGAGTGGCTCTTCTCCCCACTCGAATAAGGAGGGCTTTCGAGTATGGGTTTGGTATCATCTCTTTCTCACCCTGATAATTATAGGAGGAGTTCCCCTGGTGACATTGGAAGTGGCTGAGTTTGTGTGGCTTACCTAAGTGTGTATGGCTGCTGCCCGCCCAGCTGTGATAGGGCCCGTGTGGCGATGGCTCCCTGGGGAATGACGGCAGGAAGAGCCTGCCCACGGGACCTTTGCTGTGTCCTTCCCTCTTAAGTATATAGCTGCTTTACAGAGTATGAACACCTGGAGGGCAGGCTAAGGTCTGTCCACCTTGTGGCCCCATAAACTGACGTCAATCCTCCTGCACCCCAGGAGGTATGGTTGGTCTACACTGAATGGTCAACTTGGCTGACCTTGGCCTAATGACAGCTCCTAATGACAGTTTTAACAGGGAGGGCCCAAATTTGGCAGCAGGACGCCCCTGCCTGTGATGTACTCAATTCGCTTTGCGTCTTGTCTAATGCACTGCACTGGAGAAACGTGAAGTCAGAGCAGTTGGGTGGATCGCTCTAGAATGTTCTTTATTTAATGTTTGTTGAGAAGCGGCAGGGAGAGTGCTGCTTCAAAGGGCATGTCTGTTTTATTTCAGCATCTACCACTTATAGAAGGCTAGATCATAGTTCAGTGCAGACTCACTCTTGCCCTTTTCTGATCTAAACAGGTCTTTTCATCTACTGTCTCTTTTTATGAACAGACAGGCCTGCAAGTGACAGGGATGAGCTGTGGTGACAGAGTCCACTCCCTCTGTGGTCTGAGGGTAACACTGGCTGTACCCTCACCCGTGTTTGGGATGATTCAAACGCTGCTCCCCAGCTCGTGGACATCCTCCTTGCTCCCTCATGCGACAATGGGACTGTTTCCCTGCTCGTTAGCATTTCGGTAAAGGGCTAAAGCTGGGGGTGGGGGCGGGGTGGGGGAGCCAACAAGGCCACTTTGCTGCAACTTGAGTGTTCCAGAAAACATGTAATAAAGGCCAGGAGAAATTAACGGCCAGGAGAACAATTTGCGATGATTTGTGGCACAGGACTTTCCATTACATTAGGCTGAAGAAGCCATTTGTTTATTGGCTCGGAGGACCTTGTACATGTGTCTGTCAGAACATGACTCCACCGAGGTGGGAGAGGTGTGGCTGTCACTGCGAAGATGACGATGGCCTCACACGTATGTCCCCTGTCCTTTTAACTGTAGCCTCCAAGGTGGGTATAAGCTCTCCTCTGGCGTGATAACCTGTTGTGGTTCAGGAATAATGTATTCAAATTTCTATTTCTATTTATTCGTATCTAAATTAAGAAAGAAATTGAGCTCTAAAATATACACTATATGGATCGACAATGATTTATATATAAAATTTATAAGTCAGTATAGATATACAGGGTGCCAAAAAAATGGATACACATTTTAAGAAAGGAAAAGACTGTATTAAAATTGTTACTACAACGACTGACGCTAGCATTCATTTGATGAATGCCATCTTCTGAGCGAACGTCATATTACACATTGCTACCGTAATTCAATTCAACTTTGAAAAGTAATACATACAAGTAGGTACCATCTCTTAAAAAGTGTACTACATTGTTTTGGCACCCCCGGTGTTTTGGAGACACATGATCACAATTTTTTACTCGTGGGGGCAGAAGGTCAAAAAAGTTTGGATGATCTAAATCAGGTGTGTCCAAACTTTTCTCAGCGTTTTTCACCACGGGCCATATGCGGTAAAATACACAAACAGCCGGGCCACTCACTCGAGGTGAAGTACGTATTGCCTCACCGGGTTTATTTAAGTAAACTAAATATATTTTTGGAATTTGCTGTGGGCCAATTAACAATGGATCGTGGGTCGCAGTTGGCCTGTGGGCCACAGTTTGGACACCCCTGATCTAAATGATGAGTAGGAGCAAATCCTCTTAGCACACAAGGAGTTTTTTTTTTTTTTTTAATTTTATTGGGGAATATTGGGGAACAGAGTGTTTTTCCAGGACCCATCAGCTCCAAGTCGTTGTCCTTCAATCTAGTTGTGGAGGGCGCAGCTCAGCTCCAAGCCCAGTCACTGTTTTTCAATCTTAGTTGCAGGGGGCGCAGCCCACCATGTGGGAATTGAACCAGTAACCTTGTGTTGAGAGCTCGCGCTCTAACGAGCTGAGCCATCCGGCTGCCTGTGTCTCACCATTCTTTTTCCTTCACTTTCATCCCCACATCCTTTTCTGTACTTCTCTCTACTCAGTTTTCTTCCTCTTCCCTTCCAAGGTCAAGGATGAGAGAAGGCAGGGAAGTGGGGGAAGGCAGCCTGTGTATGTGAGGGGTCTGGTTCCCTCTTGGGTGCTGGTCTACGGGGAACACCGCCCTCTTCCCACGAATTTGTTCAAGGTCATGCAGACGCAACGGCCCATTTTACCGAGATTGCCTTTCCAACCAGCCCTTTTGGTCCTTTCTTCTGGAGGTCTATAAAGTCTTTGGTGTACAACTCAGGTGGAATGAGGCAGATCAAAGGCAGTTGGAAGGGAGAGAAAAGCAAAGAAAGAGATGGAATGTTCTCGGTGCAATGCAAATAAAGTCCTGGCTGTCTTAGGTATTAATCTCCACCCCTTCTGCTCCCTCCTCTGCCACCCAGCCCAGGGAAATGCCATGTATGGCCATGGGCCTCTTAATTCTGGCTCTGCCTTCCTTCCAGAGGCCTCTCTATGCCCCCAACTGGGAGCTGCTTCCTCGCCCTGTGGCTTTACCCCACCTTGGCTTTCTCCACTGTAGTGGTCTTTGCATTGCACTATGCTTACCTTTTGGGTGGCTTACCCTCTCAGTGGACTGCAGTCTCCTTGGGGACAGGGACTCTTGTCTCTTTCCTCGTTGTAGTCTTTGGCAGGTAGCGGCCACTCCTGTTGTTGCTGTGTGTTGATTGTTGGGTGACAGTTGGCATAGAGTACCAGGAAGCACATGCAGAACCTTCCCCACTCCATGCTCAGAATCCATACGTAGTTGGGCCATGACGAGACAGTGTCTTATCTTTGTGACCCCAAAGAAGTCTGACCTCAAGACTAGGAGTATAGGCTTTTCCAGGGGAAGTGTGATCTGAAAGCAGCTGGGAGGAGATGGAATTCTGTATCCCCCCACAGTGGGTGCAGAGTCTCCAATCACTGAGCAGGGCAGAAAGGGACACAGCACACGGCGTGAGGCCACGGTCATGCACATCATTCAGATTCTCCAAAATCCTCGTAAACAGGCTGAAATCAGAGGGTCCTCATGTTCCACTGGAACCCAGGGTAGTAATTTCTCAGAAAGTACAAAGGGAGGCCGAACTTATTGGGGTAGAGAAGGAAGAACAAGTGAGCATGAGTCCGAGGGAGGGAAATTGCTTTTGCTCTGGTTTTTGCACAGATGTTTGGAGCTGGCAGGAAGCCCAGGACGTGGCAGCCGCGCTGGAAAGGTGACATCCTTGCTGTAAATCCCCTCCTTGTCCACCCCCCCAGACCCCCTGGCATCATGTTGGCCCTGCAGAAGCCTCTCACAGGCTCACATGTCTGGGGAAGCACCCGGCCTGCCCGCCCTGTGCCCCTGCAGGCTCTGTGCCTCCCGCCGAGCAGGGGTCACTCTGACAGAGAGAATTGGCCGGGGTAGCTGCCTTCTGCTCTCAAAGCAGACATATTGGAATTTCTCACTCGTCTGCGTTTCTGTATCAGTGCTTGCAGACAACTTTCCTCATTGTAAGGACTCTCTCTCTAAATATTTTTACTTTCTGGAGTAAAATTTGTCCTTTTGGCCAACGTGCCAGGTGGGTGGGAAGTTTTGTCTCCCCACTGGGAAGCGCCCTCTGGTACCGGGTTTCCCACTGGGGCCTTCCTACCACAGGTTCCCAAGACACCCTCTCAGGCCCGCCCTTGCCTCTCTAAATCACTCACATCTTTCAGCCATTGCCAAGGCCCACGGGGCTCAGCTGGCTTGTCTGTCTTCCTTTAGGCCATTCCCTTTCATTTCATCCGTTGGTATTCTGTATACTTAAAAGCCCCCCAGGACTGGGCCCTGAGCAGGTAATATCCCCACCCCCGTCCAGATGTCCCTTCCTTACTACATCTCCCAGAGGAGGGACACCCCCTCTGACTGCCTTTTCTGGGGGAGAAAGAATGGGGCAACAAGTCAGAGGACCATACGAGGCTGGCCTGTGATTCCTGACATAGTTAATGTAAAAATGGCTGACGTTTATCGAGACCTGACCGAGCACCAAACAGTACGCTACGTTCTTTACGTTCTGTTTTACTTTCCCACTAAGCCTAGGAGGTAGGTATTATTGTGGCCCCATCTTAGCAGTGCAGAAATGGAGCCCCAGAGAAGTTGTTACATGTCCAAGATATCCCAGCTACAAAGTGATGGGCCAGGGCTTAGATCTTGCTCCAAAACAATAGTTTTAACTAACAGTCACCTCCCAACAGATACCTTCTAAACCTTGGGGAGAAGTTTGCACCTCTGAGCATGCCAGAGTAGGTAAACATCTATTTCCCTGCGTCTCAAAGTAATGAACTATTATAGTCTATTTATTGCTGGTATAACAGGAAGCACTCTGGTTCATTGCCTGCGTGCCAGTTCTTAGAACTAAGGCCCGAAGGGTTGACTTAGTACAGGAAATGGTGTGGTTTGTGTGCTCAGGAAACAGTGACCAGAGTGAAATATTTGGCAAGTTTTATACTCTGATTGAGCATTGGGGAGTTGGAGGAAATACCTGAACATTTTCCATGCTGCTGACTATTTTTCTACAATGTGATTTTTAGTGGCCGCATGGTGGATGGTGTGCCACCATTTAGTTACATGAAATCTGGGCCATGGGTCAGTTACTGACGGTGGGAGTAAATTTTAGAAAAGAGAATTTGAGGGTTGGGTGTAGAGCAGCCAGCTTTTCCAGCTTTAGAAAGCTGCTTGGGCCTGGCTCTGTCCAGAGAAGGTCAGCTACACCTGCCGTGGGAGTTTTCTGGGCAGTGAGGGGAGGGCCCAGCCACCTCCATGAAGGTCATTCAGGTCGATCTTGCAGCCTTCGAGAAGATCAAAGATTCAGGTGCCAGCCCTCTTACACATCTTCCTAAACATAATCCAGTCTTCCTAATCCCGTGGGGTCAGACTTGTTTGTAGTTTAGCTCTGCAGAAACCTTTCATAAGTGAAAAAAGCTAGAAGTCTAATAGCATTCCTACTGGGTGCCATCACGGGAAGAACGTCCAGAGTGTGATTCTCAGCCTTGCCGAAGTGTGAAAGAATAGTGTGTTCTGAAAAGAAACACGCGGGGGATTAATTTGATCTTACCTACTGGCTTAGAATCACAACATTCAGAGAAGCCCCAGAGATCATCTTTCCAGAGCAGGAAGAGTCTCCAAGTATCCGAGAGACTGAATTAAGTCATTAATCAGAGTTGTGTCCTAAATTGTGCCTATGCACCTGTCTAACCCATTTCCTTTTTGTGTCAGATGCAAGATAATAGGTTGTCACTGTGTAGAAGGACCTCCAGAGATATTTGATCCACGCCCCTGTTTCAGACTAGACGATAACCTTTTAGGCAGAAGGGGTGGGGTGCTGAGATGGGGGAGGAAATAGGGAGCGATCTGGCCATTAGTTCTGCGAGGGCAGGGAAGGCATCGAGTTTTCTCACCGTTAACTCCTTAGCACCTAGCACAGCACCTGCCATTTACTTGTCGCTGTTTAATAAGCATTTTGAGACTACATAAAGGAATCAGAGGTGGTAGTAGCATTGTGGATAGGCCACTGCCATACTTGGTACTTCAGCAGAAGGTGCAGAATGGGTGACAAAAGGTCACCATCCTGTCTGGGTCGGGCCTGGAACCTTCTCAGCATCTTAGCTTTGCAGGTCAGGCATTTCCCAAAAGATCATTTTGCTTCATTCTTCTCAGGAATTGAATGACTAAGAAGGGATGGTATGCAACTAGAAATTTATGAGAAGAGGTGGGTGGGAGCGAAGATGATGGATTGACTGTCGCGGCAGGGACTCCTACCCGCCAGCAGTGCTGTGAGAGGTGGGGAGAAGCTGGGGGCCGTGTTGGTGGCTGGAGAGGAAGAGATGACCTGGTTGGCCTTGATTATTGCCCAACCTATTACAATGCGATGGCTGGGGACCGCATGTTCAGATGTAAAGAATTCCATGGGCCGTAAGTGAACCTAATTCTTTATGTGTTGTTTCCTTTCTGGGAAGATGGGAAGTTCTTTGTCAGAACAAAGAGATACCCTGGTGGTGACACATGCAGAATATAAATCAGATTCAGGACTGTTGGGTCCTGCTTTTTGTGGGATTAGCCTCGGACAAGTTAAACACGCGAGAGGAAATAACCTCTCTACTTCCCTTCTGTAAAGCCAGTTGGCCCATATTTATATTCCGCGTCTTACGCCACTGGTGTGAGAGTTCAGGGTGGGGCGATGTCTCCTGTAACAAGCTGTCACCAGAAGGCCTCATTATTTCAGAATAAGAGAAACCGCTGCAAATGATGGCATTTGGCATGAGAACAAACTTTCTGTGCTGCTTGATGGTAGGAGACGCAGCATTTTAACCAATTAGTTCTGTCCTGGTCTGTCATTGAGCTGTGCAGCTTCCTCCCCAAGCTATTCATAACTCCGATAACCTGTATTAATATAAAAGGGGAGTCGGGCTTACAGAGCCCCAAGACATAAGCTTCAAAAATGCCTTCAGATCCAGCAAGAAGTCAGTTCTTAGACGGTAGTGACTCTTGGCTGGTAAGGGTGAGGAGGAAATGGTGGCCTTTGCCTGAACTTGATCTGCGGTGACAAATGGGGCGCAAATGAGTCCCTGTGAGCCCTGTCCAGACCTCGGCCTGGTGCTTGCTTGTGGAGATACATGCTGTGTAATGGTTCAGAGCACAGGCTCTGCATCCAGACTGCCTGGATACGCTGTGGAACTGCTCTGTCCTCAGTTTCCTCATCTGCAAAATGGGGGGAGGGTAGTCCCCACCTCCCTGGGTTGTTGTGAGGATTGAACAAGCTAATTCATATGACGCACTTAGAGCAATGCCTGGCACATTTGGTAAGTGATCAGTGAGTGTTTGATATTATTATTATTATTATTATTTATGGGCTTATACCTTCAGTTCAGTCTTCTGAGTCTCTGATATGAGAAACTTGGTAGGACAACTATTTTCAGGAGTGGCAGGCCATTTGCAATTATATGGGGTAATAGAAACCAAGGGTAAGATAGCCAATGAACTGCCGCCCACAGGCAAACAGCAGACCTCATTTTAGCCAGACAACCCAATATCCTTTCCTAGCATTCTTTTCTCCCGAGAAGGAAATCAGCATAATTAGAGTTTACTTCCTTCTCCTGGCCTGACATACCTTCTGGGTAGGCTCCCACTGTCATTTAATGAAAAGCTCTGTAGCCAGAGGGAAAAGAGGGAGAGCACACAGTGCTAATAATCCATGTATTCTTGCTTCACGCATCCTAGTAATAATGGGCGACACAGATTGGATAATATTGATGTCTTGTTACTTACCACTTGTACTGTGATGAAAATGTCATTTCTAACACTGGTGTCCCATTATTTCCCATCCCCCCACGACAAGAATTTTTCTTTTTTATTTTTGCTCATTTTAACGAACACTTACGGGCTATCTTCCATGTACCAGGCACTGTGCTAGACTTGAACAGGACAATGTCCTTTCCTCCAAAAAGGAGGAGAGGGAGACATGTATATCCTAATCCAATATTAGGTTAAAGTCTTGAACATGAAGTTTTAGGGGCCCAGAACTGTGGAATAAATGGTGATTTCCTGTAGCAAGGCATGTTGATAAAAATCTTCATTTGTGTTAGCCAGAAAAGTATCGCAAGGTCATTCATGCTGAAAGGACCCAAGAACCAAGTCTCATGTCAAGGCTCCAAGCAGCTTTCACATGAGCTAAATTAGTCAGACCTTTGGGGTAGCCTGGGAGCCATGGAGCAGAGCCATGATGTGAATGAGAAAGAAATTCAAGCTTTGCCTGGCCGACTCAGGCTTTCCAGTTGATTTACCACAGAATTCAGTTCAGAGTCCATATTTGTCCTGCTTCGGAGTAGCTGGTGTAACCCATTTCACCCCCGAGTGATCTCTACCAGTGAGCCTTCCTTTTCAGCATAGGAAGGGTGTTCCTTGGACCAGTCTAGCTTTTCTCTCTCTCAGAGTGTTGTCTTCCATTTTTGGGGGACTGGTCTCACGGAGTCCTAGGCTACTGACCACTAAGAGCAAAACTCGAATTTGCTGGAAATGCTCCTAGGGAGTCAGAGTTCAGTGAATCAGAGATGGTGCCGGAGGCCTTCCTCTGCTGCCCTTCGTGGGAGCTGCCGTTCATGCTCCAGCATCCAGAGAGAACTGGCAGGTCCAGGTTTTCTCCAGAGCTCGACTCTGCGCTTGCTGGAGAGTTCCTCCTGGATGAAGTGCAAACACTCACACTCAGTTCATGACGTTTGTTCTCCAAATCTTCTCTTCCTGCGAGATGCCAGAAATGACACCGTCAGTCACCCAGCTGCCAGGGCTGGAAATCCGAGAGCCCTCCTTTTCTCTCTCGTCACCACCTTCCAATAAGTCCCTAAGTCATGTGCATCTCTGAATATCTCTTGACTCTGTCTTCGCCTCTCCGACCACGTGACCCCTACATCAGAGCCTGGGGGAAGGGGACGGTGGTAGAGAATGTGGTGGGAGGAGGGGGTCGGAGGGGGTTGGAGGGGAGGATAGTCTCTTATTTTGGAATTGCCACTCCTGTTCTGACCTTTTATCTGGATTAATGTAATAGTTTCCATCTTGCCCTCCTCTGGTCCATCTTCCGATTGCTGCCCAAGTAATGTTACTAAAATGCATCTCTTATGCAAGAATTGTTAGAAATCTTTTGAAAAAAGTGTGATGAAGGGCACTGAGCAGTTAGTCACTGCAGATAACAAGTCAGGTTTTGCGCTGGCACGTGACTGTGAAGACATGTCAGTGGGACAACAAAGAAAGTCTAGAAATAAACCCAGGAATATACGGGCATTATTCATGCAGATACAGACGACACTTCAGATCTGGAGGAAAACCAGTCTCCTGGCGTCTCCTGAAGGGGCTGGCACATGAAGTGGAGCTCTTGAGGCCGTGGTTGGCACTTTGGGCTTTCCTCTGAGCGGGGCAGGGGCCCCTGGAGAATTTGGAGCCAAGGACTGTCACCACAACTTACCTTTGCAAGACTACGATTTTGCACCTCGATTCTGAGGGGCACGTGATGCGAAGCTGCTTCCTTTCCCTCTGTCAGGCTCTTCCTGTCTGCACCACAGAGCCCTCTGTGTGAACCACTTCTGCCCCTTTCACAGGCAGGGACTATCTTCTCAGCAATATTTGTGCAGCATGAGCCCCAGTACCTGGTGCAGAGAAGGCAGTGTTTAGTGAAGCTCTTAGACCAAACGAATTTCCTAGCTCTGGCGTCGCCCCTATTTCTTCACTCCTTTATCGCTTCTTGTACTCTGGTCTTCTTGTCATTCATTTTTCCCTCTATAGAGAATGAATGCAAATACAAATACAGATGAGCTTATCTGAATAGCACACAAACATTAACTGTTGGGAAAATGAAATATACACACATGTGTCTCTCTCCGCCTCTTCATTTTATTTTGTTTAAATTTGCATCAAGGAGACCTGGGTTCAGATCTTACTTGCTAGGTTTGTGACATTGAGCACATTACTTAGTTTTGACATTTCTGTCATTTTATCTGTAAAAAGGGGACAATACTGCTTACCTTCCTGGATTATTGGACATTCAGTTGAGTGTCAGGAGATGCTTTATAGAAAGAGAAGGGATGATTCTCTCCCCTTTACAGATGAGGCTCCAATTCCCACGTCCCTAAGAGAGAACCAGGTTAGACTTCAGACTTCTCCCTCGTCTGATGTTTTTCCTGTCGTCCAGTTTCTCCTCTTTGACTCCAGACTCAGCAAAAGTTGCTATCCAGTTTCAACACGCTCAATATGGATGATACCCGGGACTTCTGGGGTGGGCATTTTGGAATCTGCCTGAGGAGAATCCTGACCGCAAATCAGTGACCGTAATTCATGAGCTCCTGGCTGTTTGACCAGCCACAGCCTCTCGTTGGTCTAAGGCCCCCAGGTCAGTGGAGATCACGCTCCATGCCCTCAGCAAGGAGACCCTCTAGTTGCGCTGACAGTATGGACATCTATAAAGTGAACGTGACAGTGTGACAAGGTGATGAGATGGTCATGTACACACTAAGCCGTGCTCTTCCGAGGAGCTGAGTGGCTGGGGCAGGTGAGCTGGGCTCCGGGGGTGGGGGTGGGAGGATGAGAAGAGCATCTTGGGGAATGTATAGGACCTGGCTAGTCCAGGACAGGAGACGGGTGGGGGACGGGAAGTGGAGAAGCAGCCACTCTGCTGCTTCTGTTTTCCATGCCCTTACGAGACGGCAGTTATCCCCGTTTAAAGATAACTAGAGGACACGCGTGTCAGCAGCAGTGGATTTCTGTTAGACAGCTGGGTTCAAAGGTCAGAGCCGCAGGCCTGCCCAGAGTCGGTGCAAATAGGCGGCATGTCCTCTGGCCCACTCTGCTTGGGGGTGCGGTGTGGGGCTCTGCAGGCTGTGAGTTGGGAGAAGAAGGACATGTGCCAGCAGAGGGGGGACTGGGGACCGGAAGAGAGACACTGGCCAGCTGCAGAAAGGGATGTCACCTCCTAGATGGCAGTTTGTCAGGAGGAGGAAGTGAGGTGGGGTGCTGTGTGGGTTGCGGCTGGCAGCCTCCTAGCAGCCATGTAGCGAGCACCCTGCCAGACCTGGGATGGCTCCGCTTCTCCCGGGAGGCAGTGAGCGTGGCCTCCGGGATAGGCCCAGCCTGAGTCAGGACTTCTAACCAAGCCCCGGACTGAGGAAGCAGACTCACTCTCCTCACTCACACTCAGGCCCCAGGAGGAAAGTCAAACCGCTTTCCTTCTTGACAGTCACTGGAAATGGTCGTGAACTGCTGCAGAGCACGTGGTGTGGTGGGTTGTGCGTGGGTTTCAGCGTTAGAGGGTGTTTCCTCATAGTGGATGTATTTTGTGACCTCCCAATTCCAGCTTAGGGATTTACACTAAGGAAATAACGAGGATTTCTTAAGCATTATGCCCAAGGGTTATGGAAGCATTATTTTTGAAACAGTGAAAAATTACCGCCCAACTAAATGCTTGAGAATAGGGACTTGATTAAGTTACGGGAAGTCCCATCAGGAAGGACACAGCAAACAGTAAAATACAGCTCCAGCGCAGGGTCCACCCACGGGCCAGGGCTGGTGAGCTGGCTGAGGTTTTACGGCCCTTGAGCTAGAAATGATTGCACGTTTTAAGTGGTCCGTTAAGAACTTACATAACAGCCTCCATTTTGCTTTGTGGCCTGCAAAGCCTAAAATAGTATGCAGCCCTTTAAGAAAGAGTTCACTGACCACTGCTGTGGGAGATATTTAATGAGATGCAAAATGTTTGTGATATACATAGTTAGGTGAGAATATTGCCTTAGTGTGTGTCGAAGTTGCCCCCTGGGGTGTATCAGTCTCCCCAGAATCGAGCCACTTAAGACCACAACCGTTTCATGCGCTCGTGAGCTGTGGGGCAGGAATTTGGACAGGGCAGAGCGAGGACATCTGGGGCCTGTGCTGGTGTCACCTGAGTGCTGGGGGGCTGGCTGGGAGGGCTGCGGGGAGCATATGTCCAGGGCCAGGTTTCTCTCTGACACCGGGCTCCTTGGTTCTTCTCCACGCGGCCTCTTTGTGTGGACGGAGGGTAGTTGGGTTTCTGTCGTGGTGACTGGTTTTCCCTGGAGCAAAAGCAGAAGCTGCCCCCCTCTTAAAGGCTGGCATATTCTCCCTCTGCTGCCTCCCTCTGCTGAAGGTGGTCACAGGGTTAGCCCCGATTCAAGCGGTTCGGGGGCATGTGCCCCACCTTTGGATGACAGGAGCGTAGTTAGCAACTGTTACCGTGTATATATAGGTAACAGTAACTAGACAATAGATCCATCCCTCCATTCCTGGGCTTCTAGTGATGACCCTGCGAGCAGCTTCCAGGAGATACCAACGTGTGAACAAAACGGCCTTACCTATCTTAGAGTCTACAGTGGACGTCTGCCATTGTCATGCTCACCCATCATCTTTCGAGCCACAGTTTTAGATTTGGGTAAAAGAGCAGGTGGATAAGACGGAACTCAAATTTCCCACCTCCTTGCAGGTAGGGTACACGCGTGTGAACGTAACACTTAGAACAGAAGAAACAAAAAAACAGATTAGGAAACCTTGCTCTCTGGAGCCAGACAGTCTGAGTTCAAATCTCCACTCTGCCCCATCCCGTCTGTGACTTTAGACTAGTTGTACGTTCCTCTGTGCCTCCGTCCCCTCCTCCATGCAGAGGGGGAATTGTAGAACCCACTTCCTAGGGTCGCTACATGAGTGAACCTGTGTGAAGAGCCCGGAGCAGCGCCGGGTACATGAGAGTGTGAGGGTAGGGCCTGGGCTCTGCCATCAGACAGAGACCCAGAACTTCAGTGAGATGTGGACAACATGAGACAGCAGCCAGCTCCGTGTGCAGCTCAGAGTCGCTGTCACATGTCCCCACAAAGGTATCTCGCTTTCCCCCTAGTCCCAGATCCACCTGGAAGGGGTGGCAGTAGCGGTTCCTGCAAAGTCGAGTTCCAGGGTTTATACTGAGCAGGTCGTGTCTCCATCGGATCAGTACTGTGTGGTTTGGGCATCATTTCTGGAAGCTTCCACTCGAACCTGTTCTCCCAGCCAGTTCAGTGGTTCCGAGAGCTAACATAGCTTTTAATAAATTATTTCCCCCCCTAACCGATACCACGTCAATTCTGTTATTTGCAGTCAAGAACTGTGGCTGCTACAACTGTGGCATGGTTTGAGGGGAGGCAGGGCAGGCCCGCTGGGCTCTTGCTCCTGTCTGATATTCTGGCATCAGGAGCTACTCCTGAAAGGGGTGCTCATACATTGCGTTTCAATACACACACATCCTGGAAGGGAGATAGCACACATAAAGTTTCCAGTTATTATTAATTATTATTATTATTATTATTATTATTATTATTATTTGTGTAATGTGCCTTATATGGACTTGGGGGGTGCTATCTTGGGGTCCTGGAATCAGATCTGTTCTGGTTAAATTTGCTCCTGCTTCGTTCCCCGGGCCTGGGCAACATGACCTGGCTTTTTCTGACCACATTTCCAGAGTTGCCTGGTACTGCGCAGGACGTCTTTTCGTTCTAGAATATTTTATATTCTTTCTCCTGGGTGGCGCACAGAATTTATCTAATTTTTGTCCTTATCTGAGCCATTCGTGCTAAACAAGCGAGTAGATCCAAGAGATGCCTTTCATGTTAAGCCTTGGAAGGCACCCACGTTAGGTGGAAAGTTTTAGGTTGTTATTGGCCGTATTGTCAAAAGATGCCAAAAACCCAGAAAAAGAAAATCCAAACATTTCTGGACTAGAGGCGGGACTTGAGGGGCAAGCTGACTCTGCCCTTGATTACAGAGCTGTGCTGAGAAGAGGGGGCCGAAATTGGGAGAAGATTGTAAAACATTTAAATGCGAGAGGACCTTTTTTCCAGGGAGTTGGGGGGGTTGTATAAATTGACAGGAATACATTGCTAAAGCTCCTGATACTGCAAGAATCATGACATTAGTGTAGTTTCTTAAGATTCCATGAGGCAAAAGCCCATGGTCTCTCTATTACTCCAGGAATATTACTCAGAGGGTCTCCTGGTGCCAGTGAGTAACAGCTCACGTCTGGACGTGAGTCCGTCACGCCTTCTTCAGATGTTGGGGGGCTGCCATTGGTGTTGGCCTTGCAGTTGGGGTCAGGGAGACATGGGTGAGGCACTTAGGCAGCCAGCACATCAGGGGGTAGCACTGAGGAGGGTTTGGGTTAGAACAATGGAGGGTGGGTGAGGGAGGGCAAAACTCCACACTCCAGGGAACGAGAAGAGCCGGTAAAAATAATGTATGAAATCGTTGGAGATAAATTTCACGTGTTCATTGTACATTTTATGAAAATCTCCCCTGCTCGAAGAGTCCACAGAGGTCTGTATGGCTTTTCTTCTTCCAGTCCAGAGTATTTCAATGAAATTTTGCTTCAAAGTGAGAACTGGGACAGAGAAATCAGAAATTCTGAACCTGAGTTATAAGTTATTTTTTTGTTAACCTGTGTGTCCTCGAGCCTGTTGGTTTAGTTTGTTATGTCAAAAAAAGCCGCATCAATAAAATGAGAAAATAATCCTCGTTTTATACTTGGCGCTATTTGATTATGAATTGGATATGAGATGGTACTGGAGAATTTTGTGAGGTGTGATCAGGGTAAATGCCACGTTGCTGGTAATTTAATAAAATACGGAAAAGAAAAGGTGTGGATATATAGCAACACATTCATGTTGTGAAGCCCAGGAGATAGCTATTCAGGTGAACACTGTTGTCTGTATGTCTGAAACTTGGCATCGTTGAAAGTTAGAAAAAAGGACCCATCTTACTTATCTCGCAGGGTTTCTATGAGGCTCAAAGGAGAAAATGGATGGAAGGTGTTTTCCAAATGGGAAAGCGTGGACCGAGTGAGTGTCGGTTGTAGTTCTTTTCATTGTTTTTAGGAAGAACACGCAGCTTTCAGCTCTGCTCTTGTCTGGCTGGGTGCTCTTGGTTTTTCTCCTCCCCCTTTCCTTACCTGGGTGATAAGACCAAAGAGTTCACCCGCTGCAGCGGGCAGCGAAAGTTTCCTGATCCTGCTTTCTTCCATTGTGCACACTGGAGGCGACCAGGTCTGCCACGAGCACTGTGGACAGAGGGGGCCGATCCTATTCGTCTCCGTATCAGGGGAATGCTCTTTAGATGGTCAGCGAGGACAGTACATCATGGTATCCTTTTCTACCCACAAGCTCGCGCGCGGGTTTCTGGAGAGACCTACGCGCTTCACTCTAACAATTAATTCATGCTTTCCATATGAGAGAGAAGAACAGGATACCGGGTTAATTCCTGAGGTTTTGTGGGATCACCTTTCAGCCATTCATCTGGCCTGTTGCTCAGAAGAGAGAGTGTTAGGGGACAGTGAATTGGTGCAACATGACGTATGTTCTTTTCTTCCTCTTCCCAAACTCCAAGGGTTATTCCTCAGAGGGGAAGAGAACTACATCCCCCCTTCCCTTTTTAATGAAAATAAGTTAATGAGCGACATGCTGTCCTTTGCAGTCTCATTCTCTTTTCAATAGATGTAATTTTTTTTTTGAGAAGTTAGAAGCACTTTATATTCATCTATACCATGAAAAGACACTTTATATTCCTCTGTAATATTTGCATACTTACCCTGCTGTACCATCCCTCTTATGAAGTATTGCTGACACCAGATATTAAATTGCTTGCTCTCTGGTGCTTTGAATGAAGCTATGAATTGGACAGGACAGATTTCCCAGGCTGGCGAGAAGCCAGGTCTCTCTTTCCAAACCACTGACACAGTGGGACCTTGGGTAACCTTGAAAAAATCACTTTGCTTCTGCCTCTTTTCCCTCTGTCTGTGTGAAATCAGAGCAGTGGTGTGTTTAGCCCATTTCTATCCATGGGGGACATGATTAATGGGAAGGATGTTTACAAAGTCCTGCTTTAGAGGAGATGGTCCAATTCAAGGAAATAATAGAAAACCTTATAAATCATGAGACCTCTGGATGGTATGTTGTGTGGATAGAAGATACTCATATTATTTATATTGTGTAAATTAGATCTCTCTAGCTCAACTGGGATTAAATGGGATGCACATATTTTTTCATCCTCAGAAACCATGCTTTTGTTTTCAGAATCAGTGCTATAATCATGATAAATAAGAGTGACAAAATATGTGAAATAATTCAGTGGATTGGAGAGAAAAATTTTATTAGGAAAAAAAATCAGAAAAGCTATCCAGTTGATCATGCCCAGTGGAAAATCACTGTGAATAACTAAACATCAAGAACCCTTCCCGGTGAGTTCCGCGGCTAACTGCCTTGTTAGGATGGAAACATGAAATCCTTACGGGGAAACCTCCAGACTTTACTTATGAAAATGGAATGCATTTTATAGCAAAAACTGATGACTTAACATGGAACAAATCCTAACCTTCGGTAACCCAGAATACTTCTACATTTGGTTTCTGAGGAGAAGAGGGAAAAGAACAAACTGATGTCAGATAATTATTTTGAGGAGACATTTCTGGGGCAAGTTCTTTGATGGTGGCCGATTAATCCTATCAGCCTCTTCAGCAGTCTCCTGGTAATTCTGTAGGATGACGTCATTCAGCATGATGGTCCTTGAGTCCCTGAGAGGTCACAGAATCAAGATTAGGGCTGCAAGGACCCCAAGAAAGTCCTCCCCAGAGGAGATGGAGGCTCACGGAGGCCCTCATTCAAATATACTTAATGTACTGTACAAAGTGTTTCTTCATTATTTCAACAAATGTGTATATCAAGCCACCATGTATTGATTACTTTCTTTTTGCCAGGTTCTCCAGAAGTCACTGGGGATGGATAACAGTTCTCAAACAGGGTGGGGACTAGTGGAAGGGACCTCATGCTAGCAAATAATTAAAGTGCAGGACGGCTGTTTGAACAGCTGTGCACAATAGAGGGACTCACTATTTCTAGCACAAGAAAGAGCCCAGAACAGCATTTCTTAAACTTTACTCCATAAAATGTAATGATGTATTAGGGGGTCTTGAGAAAAATATTCTTGGTTACATATGTTAAGACTTGTTGCATGATTTTTTTTTCTTGGAGATTCACAGAAGTTCTGTAGTTAAAAAAATGCTCAAATTTATTTGGGCATGGAAAGTATCCCTCAAACCAACTTTCTTTCCATCTTTCTTTTCCTCCTCCCCCTTTCTCTCCTCGCCCGTCTCCTTCTCCTCCTCTACTTCTTCCTTCTTTTCCTGGCAGAACAACTTTTAGGTCTCATAGAATTCTCATGTTCTCTAGGATATTGTAGGAAGCTCTGAAGAGCGTTTTGGGCATCCCTCATTCACCAGAAAGCTCCGTTAGCTAAGAGATCATATTCTCAAAAGATTCGATAAATGGAGGTTTACTGTAGTTCCAATCCATGGTTGAAATAGTGTCCCAAGAGTAATAAGCCAACAACTTTCCCTCACCACAGAGGTAGACTGTTGAAGCAATAATTCATATAATTTTGGGGAATTTGATTGTTAACCAGAAATGAAGTAATTTGGAGATGCACTGTAACGACCAATTGTTTCCTCGTTTGCTCCAATTAATCTACTACGCCAGGCACAAGACATAATCCAGAAGGTATAAGATCTCAGAGCAAATACATATTTAAGGAAATGCTCCTAGCTGCTGATAAATGCAGGCTGAACCTTTGAATATAAAAATAGTCCATTGTGATGGAAATTAAGAGTAACAGAGAAGGTTACAGCACTTTTTTCTTGAAGTTTCATTAGTATCAGAATTATAAGTCATTCCCTGGGCCGTCAGATTCTGTATCTGTCTTTTTTCTTGAAATCACATTTAGTTCAGAATGACTGCAATGTAGCACGTTTTTGCGTATTCTTTTAGGGAATGTTTTTATCCATGTTACTTGTAAGTTGCCTTGTATATTTGATGTATGTACATATGTGGCCAGTATTCACATGTCATATGAATTCTGCTTAAAATTCTACATTGTGGTGGTGATGTGAACCTAATCTGAAAGTGGGGTTTGGGGAGTGGGTTGAGTGCCATCCTTCTGTGTCACTTGTTAAGTCGCTGTCTGTGGGCAGACACGATGTAAATTGGTTTGATTTTGTTTCTTACATCCCCCCCCTCTACTGCATTATATTCCATTTTCGTGTTTTTAGAAGAATGATTTTTATTAAGCAGCAAGATCCATTATAAATCTAAACTATGAAAGCAACAAAATTTATGTGAATACTTGAGAATTGTTTTGTTGTGTTTTATTGAGGAAACGTTGGTTTGTAGCATTACATAGGTTTCAGGTGTGCAACAGTATAATCAACATCTGTATACACAGCAGGGTGAGCACACAAAAGGTCTTGTTTCCATCGATCACCATGTAATTGATCCCCTGTCCCCCTTCATCCCCCTTCCCTCCAGTAACCACTGATCTGTTGTCTGTCTTTATGAGTTTTTTTTTGTTTTTTGTTTTTGTTGTTGTTCATTTGTATTTGGTTTTAGATTCCACATATGAATGAAATCATATGGTAATTGTCTTTTTCCATCTGACTTATTTCACTCAACATACGTAATATCCTTGAGGTCCATCCATATTGTTGCAAATGGCAGGATTTCATCTTTTTTATGGCTGAATAAAATTTCATTGTATATGTATATGTAGACCTCAGTTTTGAGGGTGTGAATCCCAGATTCACCCTCCAAACACACCTTTTATTATTATTGTCATTCATCTTTCAAACTCCCGATTTTCTCTACTGAGTGGTTGTCAATAGAGAATTTTGTGAAAATGGAGGACAAAGAGACTTTCTAGAGATGAAGTTTTATTCTCCTTAATGTTCCTTCATTCCCTTGGTAACAAAATTATCCTGAAAACTGACTGTCTTTATGACACCAACGGAAGTAGAAAAGTCTGAAAGAATACTCAAGATGGCTACTGAGAAGAATATTCTTGGTAAGCTATGCTGGAATAGTTCTAAAATATAGGTCAGGTCACCTATAGGAAAACCTCAAGCAATACCGAGACACTAAATGCTACTCAAAAAAACAAATTAAGAGGAATTTAGAGAGGTTTTAAAGTTTGGTACAAATTAAAAAATAAGCTATATGCTAACAGAAATTTTATTTCTGTATTTAGTGTTCAAAAGTCACAGAAGTCCTTTGGCCAATGATTGTGGAAAACTTAGGTTTGGGCCATGAATATTGAAATTCCAGGTAATCAAATTAGATCAAGAATGTTCTAAAAAATGGGGGGAAACAGTTATTACCTGGTTGTGCCACGTTACCAGAGTGGGTGATTTCAGATAATTTATTTACATGCTAATTATTTTTTTTCCTTAACCTAATTTAATGGGTTAGAACATTCTCCATCTGACCACCTGTCTTGATGGAATGAAGTCAATTAAGTTGGGTCCTCCTGTGCTTTCTCTTCTCAGCGTATGTGTGAAGATCAGGAAGATGAGATTTTTAAAAAGTGCTGATTATAACGTTGAAGTCTTTGGGGCCAGAATCATATTTTTTTTTACTTATTACACAGTTAAAGTAAATTAGAGAAAACAAGATTTGAGACAATGATGCTTTCAGGAGAAAAATACATTCTCAAGCTCTTTGTGTGCTAATGATTTACTAATTGAAAACCTCTTTATTCAAATGCAGCAGTTTTTCTAAGGACTATTAGTAGATTATATTTTACCAGCCTCATATATTCTTTTATGTGTAAGTGAAAATAATGAAATTGTATTTCTTTAAAACCTATTTTGTGTTTTACTGACCGGGTAGATCTTTTCCTGGTTTAGTGCATTTTGGAGATTAGTTTCTGAACGCACACTTTTAAATCATTTCTTTTTCAGTGGTTTCCAGGAAAAATTAAACATTTATGGGGAAAAAAGTCAACATCCTTGATGGCGCCAACATACTGCTAGCATTTCCATTGGCTTGGGGGAAGAGAAACATCATTTATCTCCCTTTGTAGCTCTGCTTCATTTTACATCAAATACCATATGTTTGGTGACAGTTTTCTTCACTCATTGGGTCTTATCATTCCAAATTCCCCCCTTTTAATGATTTGCTTAAAAAGCATGGGAAATAACACACAGCTTGCCTTTGAAAGTCTACATGTGTTCTTTATGGCATGTCTTTTTAAAAAGCAGACCCCATATTTAGTGTCTCGGCTATAGTAAAGTTGTTTAAATCCAACGTTTCAGTTCTTTATGTTTCTGAGAAAGGTAGTTTCAGAGGCACCAGAGAAACAGCAAATCCAGATGGATCATTAATTTAGCATTTCCAGCAGATACATTTGCAATTACAATTTTATTGGCCATGCACTGAATATAAATACTCTTTCTATTAAAATCTCTGTTAGGAAAGAATCTGATTTTACCACGGTGCATGCCTTTGTATTCAATTAGAAAATTGAATACAAAGAAAATTGCTTAGCTTAACTTTCTAAAATTAATCCGCAGGGCCGTCCAAGAGAGAAGGTAGACTGCAGACAGCAGGCAGGGCCTGGAGGACCATCTGTCAGGACACTGAGGGCAGGATTCCTTCTGGAGAGAAAGGCTGTGCTGGACAGGCAGTATTGCCAACTGCCACAAGATTTTACATCCAGCTGCTGCAACATAACGAAATCTGGAGAACACTTCTTTTCAGCCATTTTATTTTTCTTTCCCCAAGCAACAGTTTTCCCACAAATGCTAGTCTTTTTACTGGAGCAAGAACACTCTATTGAGGTGAAGTTTAGACTCTTAGAACCGTTCTGTTTATTCACTCATTAGCTACACAACCGTGAACAAGCTGCTGCTTTACCCAGATATCGATCCATTTGTTAATTAACTCAGGATCCATTTTGGTAGGGGGAAATAATGATTCCTGATGCGGTCCCTTCCCTCCTCCCATCAGTGGTTCTGCTTCCAGCGCTCTTCTGCTGACTTATCTCGCTTCGGTTTGCAGCCTTGTAATCAGACAGAGCTCTTGGCATCTCACCTTTATCGTGTCTCTCTGTCCCCTTTCACTAGAGCAAAATACAGTGTTGAAGAGATTACAATTTGGTGGCATAATATTAAGGGATGGAATTGGCGTCTCTAATCTGATTTTTCAAACACATAAATATTTATTGAATACTTACAACGTGCAGACAGCTAGCGAGATATTCGGGGCCTGTGCTAGGGTCATTGCAATACCAGGTTTGGGTCTCATTGCAAAATGCCTACAGTCTCCTTGGAGAGACAAGTCATATGGAGAGAAATATTTCCAACCAAAGAGAGGTTGCTCCCTTATTTGATACAGTTCAAATATCACCCTCTTCGAGAGGCTATCACTGACCATTCCAAATCAAGTAATACCAGCACATACTCTCTGTCCCCTCACCCTGTTTTACCTTTGCCTACAAAGAACTTACCAGTACGTGGCAATTTATTCCTGAGTGTTTGTGTTCTGTTATTTGTTTATTGCTTTTCTCTTCCACCAGATTTAAGTTCTATGACCTTAAGGACTGTCTGTTAATTGTTGTATCCCTGATACCTAAAACAGTAGCTGATACAATAAATATTTGTTGAACAAAGGAATGAATGGTGTATGTAGTACAGCAGTCCGCCCTTATCTGCAGGGGGATATGTGCCAAGACCCCCAGTGGTTGCCTGAAACAGCGGATTGCGTTGAACCCTATATATACTATGTTTTTTCCTGTACATACACACCTTTTCATGGAAAGGGAGCACTTTCTGGCTTCTCCTCGGAGCATCCGAACTGCCAGCGGCGCGACCCTGGCGCTTTGGGGCCGTTTACGAAGGACAGTCAGGTGCCGTAGTCACAGCCCCGCGCTCTGGACAGCAGAGCTGACCCCCAAGGTTGCTCCTTGAACCCTGAGATATGCAAAGGTGTTTTAGGTGGCTGGCTGTCCTAAAGAACGAAACATTTTGGGGCAGTGGTCGTTCTCAGAATAGATGGGTACGTGGCTTCTCAGTGTGCTCATCATATATCTGTAACCCGGATATTGGCTATGATTTCAGACACGATTCACCTGCCAGCATTTTCTGTGGATGCCCAATGCCTTTGCTAAGATTGCTGCCGTTTCCACGCGCTGTGTTGTCGCTATGTCCAGCTTTGAACTTCTGCTGCCACTGCGTTAGCTTAGTTCCTTGACCATCCTTTGCGTAGAGCTGCTGTGTCCAGCACGGCTCAGGGAACTCAGCGCCGTTCTCTGATCTCACAACACACACCGTCCTCGTGGTTCCAGCAGAACTTTCGGAAGGGCTGAAGGCTGAGAGAAAAAGCAACGCGGCGTGTCACTTCGAGCACCATAAAAAAACTTCTAATTTATTATGAAGTGCCTTTGCATTAGAGGTTCTTGAGCAGCCGGCCCTCTTCCTTGGCCATTCCCCTGGCTTCCTGTTTAGATTTTTGGTTTGTTTACTCTCGCTGTTCACACAGTTGGGGTTTCACTTCCTCTCCCGTGGTTCTACAAAGAGGCTTCCATTTCGAAGGGGATTCTGAAGCCATGAGAGCCGGTTGTTGTAGCAAGCACTGTGTGTGGAACATCGAGGGGACTCAGCCCAGAGCTCGTTTCTGATCAGGCGTCTGGGCAGTAAAATAGTGGTCGGTGAAGCTGTACACGCGTCTGTCTTGTTTCATCTCCAGGTCATTTTGTTCCATCCCTTCAAGGAGCTGATTGCCTGGCATAGCTCAGGTCCGTTCGTGACTGGACTGGGTTACCTCCGGAATCTCACTGATTCTTAGTCACGGTCTGCGTTTCCCTCTCTGATATGCTAACTGATAGTCCTTCCGGAATTCTGCCATCTGCTTTCATTCCCAAGGGTGGGGCTCAGCACTCAGTTCCACTGGGGGTCCACACCACCCCTTCCTCCATCATCTTCCTTCCTCTGGGTTCTACCCCCCCACCCCCCCAGAGGCATTCGAGGCAGGTAATGCCTGTCCACAGTCTCAGGTGAATGGATGCGTGAGAATGCAATCCACTAAATTTTAATAACTGTGAATTAGTTGCTGTAAATTATTACATTCTACCTAACATTGGAAGTCTCCATGACAGTTTTATTTCTGCTTTGCAGCTGCTCTAATCCAGGACTTATGTTTTGGGTGAGTATAATGTAAATGTGCACTTCTGCTACCTGGTGCTCATATGGAATTCCCGGAACCTTGGCCACGAGCTCTTATTTTGGGCCTGGAGGACAATGGTGTTAGTTTTTGCTCAGAATCCAGTGCAGAAGCTGATTCGAACATTTCAAATAGCCCTCCCCCAAGAAATGGAGAGTAGAGTTGAGTCATTGCAGGGGAAGTCCACATTGCATGTGTTATGGTCAGAGAAGGAGTAAATGCCACAGCTTTGTCACCGCAGCGCAGCTCCTGTGCCTCAGAGGCCTCTGCAGAGCAGAGCTGGGAGAGCTGGGGCTGTGTGACCTCTCGCGGCCGGATGTCCTGGTTCCCAGGCCTGCCTTCCGTCCCGTGCAGGAGGGAAGACACAGACTTCCAAACCCTGTGAGGAGAGCGGGGTGGGCGTGCGCAGGAAATACCTGTCGCCTCTAACAGCCGAGATAAAGGAACTTCGCTGGCTGCCTGCAGGGCTGACAACTGGATGAGAGGCCGTGGTGATGGCAGTAGGGGTGCTTAAAAGGGCCAGTGAAGCAAAGGTCCAAACTCACCGCCAGGGGAGGTGATGTGGGCAGTGTCGGGGCTGGTGGCTAAGGAAACGGGAGGGAGGTAGCCTGGGTCAGGGACGTGCAACGGGTGTTCTGTGGGTGTTTGGGATGCTTTTCTGGGATGACGGTGACTTCCCCCCTCTTTGCAGTGGGCTGCTGGGTCGTAGAGAGAGAGGAGGACATATGATTGGTGTGTGGCGGTGTGACCTGGCCTTTGTGGAAGGGGTCCCAGGCACGTCAAGGTTACAGGGGAACAGGGATGTCATCCTCAGACCACACATGTGGAATCTGACCGGGGTCACAGACCTTGGTGACAAAGTGAATAGACTGCACAGCTGACCCAGAGGGCCCCTCAGGGGACACTCAAACGTGTTGAGTCCGATTTTAGCTCTGACGGTCATAGCTTCACTGTCACTTCTTCAAGGAGCCCTCCCCTTAGCCCGCACATTAAATGAAGTTTTCTGGACACACCCGCACTGTGAACAGCTGTCGTTTTCCTTCTCAGCACCTACTCCTACAAGTAATGAATGCTGCAGCCATGTGCTGAATGCCTGTCACCCATCTGGACAGTTATGTCCCAAGAAAGCAGGACCTGTGTCTGTCGCATTCGCCACCGTATCTCAGAGCCTGGCACGGTCTAATAATCATTTGTTGAATGAATGACTCCATTAAACAAGTGTTCACCGAACACGTCCTGTGTGCCAGGGTCCGAGGTGACGGCCGTGAGGAGATGGCGTGATGAGGTGGGCACAGGCCCACCCCTCGGGGGCTTGCAGGCTGGTAGTGGAGTCATGGCAGGAGTAACACAGGGACAGAGCTCAGGCGAGGAAGGAGGAGGACATGCCATTAGTAACACCTGTTGACAGCCATCAGTTCCAAAGACCATAACTAAACTAGTTCGTCAGTGTTTACAGGGAGGCTGTGAGGGATGAACGGGGAACATTATGATTTCCTTTTCACAGAGAGGAAACCAACAGTCAGAGATGCTCTGAGATTTGGTCAGATGCTGACGCCAAAATTTCCCCTAGTACACGGATTTCTAGCTCCTTTTGGGCAGAACTTGAGGAGCGAGAGAATATTGACAGTAAGAAACTAGGGGAAAGAATGGAAAGAGCACCACCCAAGGAGGAGGTAACATTAGTACAATCCCAACTGTTGAACATTCCAGGATGTGGGAATCACAGCACCAAGAGCATCAGGGAACACTCTAGAAGGGAATGTGGCTCATCTAGCCCAGGCTCTTTATTTTACAGGTGAAGACACCGAGGCCTAGAGATAGGAAGGGACCCGTTACTTTGTGTGACAGGGATCAGCAAGAACCAGGCCTTTGGTTTTGGGGGACATCGTATGTACCCCATAGGGAGAACCCTGTGAAGTGGGTTTTATTGTTATCTCTAGTTGGGGAAGTTGAGCCTTGGGAGGGTAAGCAGCTTATCTAAGGTCACACTCTACTGACTAGGGGAGCTGGGGTTTCATGGGTTCTGTGCTCTTAACTGCTGAGGAGTGATCTCCAGAAATGGTTTGGAAACTGAGGGAAGCACCGCAGCAGAGGCGCACAGCAGGGCTGGAGCCACCAGCTCCAGCTGGAACTGAGAGGCGGCCGGTGGCGCAGCTCTTTGCTCCTCCAGGAAGGAGTTAGTGCATTTCAGGGACTTAGGAAAGGCTCCCCTCCTGAATAAGGTCTCTGTCGTGTCTTCCAGCTGATACGAGGAATTCTGGTAACGTGCACAAAAGTTTTGTATTTCACAAGAGAATACCTAAACATCATTCCGAACAAGGCCGCCCACTAACGTGTGAATTTATCAGCTCTAATCGTAAACCCATGTTGGGTTGTGAGCATGTTGAGTTGGAGGTGGAGATGTCGAATGGACTTCAGGACGGATGACCAATCGTCACATTAGCGAGCGTGTATACTGTGCTCCCAGGGCCAGGCCCAGGGGCCACAGGTGTGGCCTTGTGTAACCCTTCAAACCCTTCATGGAGTAGATTCTGCTTTCACTCCCATTTCAAAGATGAAGAAACTGAGGACATTTGCCTGGAGTTATAAAGCCAGTGAATGGTGGATCCAAGATGTGAACCCAGGCGGGTTGTCCACCCCCTTCCTTAGTACGTGAGTCTGGAGCTCAGGGTGGGCCATAGAAAGTTTTAATATGGTCGATAATCAGTGACATTACTAAGAAGTGGAAACAGCCTATTAGATCAGTATGTTTTTGATGTTACTCTGCTTCTGCCCCTGAAATGGGAAACTGTGGCATTATTTGTTATCAGGGGACTTTTCTGGTCTAGTTTGTGAAGTTTAGAAATGTGTGAGAAACCCTGTCGATTTATTTTAGATACTTGCAAAACCTCATTCCACTTGCCCTCAGATTCAAACTTATCCTCTAGTTGTCTCTTTCAGTGAAAAACTGCCTCTGTCACATTCTCCACTGGCCATCATGCATTTGTGCGATTCGATCTCCAGTGGTCTGAGGGCTTGTTTGCAGGAGGTTGACGTCACTTGCTGAATCGGGGCTTTGCCAGTGAACACAAGCCCAGCAATGCTTCAGTGTCACTTAGCAAGTTGTCTTCTGTCCAAAAAAGCTGTGAGGGATTTAATTATCTGGGAGGCAGGGAGAGAGACTGTCTTGAAAGGTTTGAGACTAGAGGACCTCACTCACCTGTGTTAAGGCCCCCAGCATCCTCAAAAGTTTGCTTCTTGGGGTGTGGCGCCCTATAAAGTCCGTGGCGTTTGGACGTCAGCAGTGTCCCGTTAACCCGAGGTGGTGTGCTTCTTCAACGCCGTGCATTGCTGAGGCGAGTCTGGCCTCTGTCAAGAATAAATGGACTTTGGGACATTCGTGATAGCAAGCAGGTGGCTCTGTGCTTAGGTTAAAAATAAAAGTACCGTCAACACCGAGGGACTTCACAGCCCCACAAGAATGGAGTGCACTTGTGGGAAATTGCCATTTCCTCTCATGCATGAGAGTTTCAAGAGGGACTGGCCGCAGTGTGCTGCGTGTGGAGGCTGTTGTGAAGGCTGTTTTGCTCCAGGAGAGGAGAGGGTGTCATGGAGCTTGCTTCTTGATGCAAAGGAGTGCTGTGGGTATCAGCTTGCCCACTGCAAAGCCTCACCTTTGCCCAGGACACCATCTTTGCTTGTAAGTCCTTCTCTCAATATATCATTTAATCAAATCCTATCCATTTGCCAAAAAAAAAAAAAATCAATTTATTGCTCACTTTTGTTCTCCAACTTCCGCATTCAGACGGTGGCCTCCTGGAGGCCCGAGCCTATGACTTACTTAGTGGGTCCGGGGCTTAGTGGCTTAGTGGCACGGGACACTCAAGAACTGTCTCGCATCAAGAAGACTTCCTGTGGGTCACAGCATCCCCGCCCCCTCTGGCTCAATCAAGGACATCACTCCCTGATTCTTCTCTTTCTTTCTTCAAATAAATGATCCCATTTCCACGAAGTTTGTCCTTATCCATCGTCCCTGCTAATTCTCCCCCAGTGGCCCCTGCTGCTCCCCCAGTGCCTGACTGGGGCGGGGAGTGTCTCTCTCCCTGGTGTGATGGGCATGAGAACCTCATCGCCATTGATTGAACATGGGGTGATATGAACACTTGTGCCCCAGGAGTCAAAGAAGCCAGACTGGGAATGATGACCCAGCTTGTCTGTAATAGAGAAGAAGGCTGCTGTCTGTGGAGCTGGGTCTGCGACTTGGTTTCCCATAGTTACCAAGAGACTACAAACAACCAGATGAGGTCTTCGGGCCACTTCCGCTACCACTTCTAGTCTTCCTTTCCTCCCGTGGATGAAACATCTCTACGCCAGGGTCCCGGAGCCCATCCCCTCCTACCCAGTGAAGGCCATCACTCCAGCTTTGTTTCGGCTCTTTTGCGTCTTTCCTTCTCTTCTGGATTTTCCAACAACACACAGCTATGCTGTCTCCTATCTAGACAGAAATGTCTCTTGAACATACATGTTCCTTGAACTATGGACCCATTTCTCTGTTCCCCTTTATGGCTGAACTCCTCGAAAGGGTTATCTCTACCAGTTATCTCCACTTCCTCGTCTCACTTCTTCTCTTTGAACACATTTCAGTCAGGTTTCTTTTTCCTTCATCACTCGAAAAACAAAACAAAAACCTGCTTTGTCAGAGGCGCCGATGTCTCAGATGATGATTTGTTTTGTTCAGATCAGTCTTGGTTTATGCCTGTTGTCCTGACATTTTCATTATTAAGAGCTTCTTCCTTCACTCTCAAAAATATTCTAATTTGGGCAAAGATGATATGGTCCCTTGACCTACCCATAACCTTTCTGTACCAACTCCAACGGTCCATTTTCATTTTCGGTCCTGTTAATAAGATGCATTGAACCACTGTATCTCACGCCTGTTCTAGAAAGGCTGCCTTCCTTCGCTTCAGGGCACCTTTTTTTTTTCTTTTTCGTTTTCTAACTTCTCTGGAGGCTGCGTGCCAGCCTTGTTTGCAATCCTTGAACCTTTTCTCTGTCTATTTTCAGTCTTTTGATGACCTCATCCAGTTGCGTAGCTTTAAATGCAGTCTAAATGTTGGTCACCTGCTCGCTGGTCTTCCTGCCTCCACCTTGCTCCTCACCGCATTCAGAGTCCAGAGGTGACACAAACATGGTCCTGTGATTCTCATGATGGCCTATGAGGCCTTCTGTGATCTGGCCTGATACCTCTGTGACCTCAGAGTCCCCCCTCTGCCACCCCCCCCCCCAGCTCCTCATCCCCTGAACGGCAGCCAGCTGGGCCTCCGATCGTTGTCACGCTCACTGAGCATGTGTTGATTTCACTCGCTGGGTTTGCATCTGCTGTTCTCTTTGGCCGGAATTCTCTTCTCTTGGGTTTCCCCACCGTCTCTGTTCAAGTGTCGCCTATCTCTTGCCTGACAGCCCTCGCCGTATGGAATGAAACCACCATCGCCACCGGTACCTCCCCACGGCACTCTGTTCCCTCTGACCCTGCCTTATTTTTCTCTGCTACACTGAAAACCACACAGTGCTTTCTGTTTTCTGTCTCTTCTGCTGTCAGATAAGCCCACAAAGATAGGGACTTTCTCTCTGTTCATCCCCAGCATTGAAAACACTTCACCCCAGGTAACAGGTATATGATACATAGTTGTTGAATGAAAAATGTATAAATAGGTATCTAGCCTTACAAAATACTATTAATGACATTTAAAAAGAATTTCCTGGTGTCCAAGAGTTGGTATCCATTGGCACTCATGAGAGATAAACATAAGATATTTAAAAAGAAAAAAAATAGACTCTACAGGTTCTTGATATAAAAAGATGGAAATACCACCAAAATATCCCAAAACAGAGAAAAATTTTCTTTAAATTACATTACACCCATATGGGGAATATTATACATCTATAGAAATGATTTGTAAGGGATATTTAATGGCATGGGAAAGTGCTTACAATATAATGGTAACAGAAAAAGAAAGAAGATAACCTTCTGTAGGGTTTCAAATATGTAAACACACATATATGTCCTTGGGAAGAAAAACACTGAAAGGGAATGCCCCCAAACACGAATAGTGGTAATTTCTAGGTGGTAGAATTATGGGCAATTTAAAAATAAGTATCTTTATATTTTATACCCTTTCTAAAATTTTCTTCATGAATACTTATTTTTTCACCGTCAGAAAAAATAACTCCTTACATACTTGCAAAATGATAGCATTCCCAGCTCACTGAAGTAAGACCTTCCCTTGGGGTTTTTGCAAGCATGATAAAGGATTGATTTTGCTAGGCCCACACATACTCTCCGACTCCATTGCAGCTAAAGTGTACATTTGGAAGTCAGCTGGCTGAGCTTGGCTATCCATGGCCTGAGAAAACAGACTTTTAAAGTTCTGGGTAGCGGTATGATTTTTGCTCATTAAAACGAGCTTGTTGGGGCTACTAGTTGTTAGCACCCCGTTTGCCTTTCTGTGAGGGGGAGGGGGCAGTCAGCAAAATAATACTCAACACGGCAGACCTCTGGGTAAGGAAGACCGTACATTTAACTGTCATTTATCTGATTTCATGAGACTTTGCTGTCACCACGTCTTGAATCTGCCTCTCTTCCTCATGCTTGACAGTGGTAATATTTAAAAATTTTTCTTTTTTTATTTACCGTGGTGACATTTTTGAAGTCCATCTTTCAGTTCCTAGAAATAAAATCGTTTAAGTCTGAATATTATTTGTGAGCATACTAAAAGTGTTTTTGCGGTTGCAGTTTACTTTAGAGAAAGAGTTGAGCAAACTTCACATAAATCGACTAGTCAAAAATCTCAAAGTCAAAGTTCAAATTAACTCTAGACCCACCGAGTCCAAGTCGAAATCTCTGTCCCTGTTCTCCTGGGCAGTCTCACTGGGTGATGGGAACACTGAGATCAAACTCATGAGCATCTCAGATAAGTGACATCGTGAATATGCATGTGCTTTGTCCCCCTATTGGTATTTTTCTAAGCTGGGACTCAGTTTTTAAACAATCATCTCTTGCAGTCCAAAGAATTGGACCGAGTCACAGTGACAGCAGGTCACCAGCCAGCTTGTGAACAAGCGTGTACATTGTATCGTCTCATCTTTGCTTTCCAATCATTTTTAAAAATCCTAAATATAATAGTACAATTTAAAGGAGAATAACAAATGTACCAATGTGCATATATAAGCAGGTTAATAAACAGAAGTTTCGAGTAAGTCAGAAGTTCTCCTGAGCTTCTCTCAGCCCTGCGCTAACCACTCTTCTGAATTTTGTGTGAATCACTCCTCTGCTTTATTTACAGTGTTATCACTTATATATATAATCCCATTCAATATATTATTTAATGTATGCATATTTGAAAACTTTATGTAAATGGAATTATACTGGATGTACTTTTCTGATGTGTTTCTTTCTCCCAATTTTTACTGAGATTTTTTTTCCCCATGTTGATCTATGTAGTTAGAGTTCACTATTTTCAGTACCGTATAATATTCGGTTGTATGGACATACCACTATTTATTCATCTAATCTACTGTTGATGGACATTTGTGTTATTTCCAGTGTTTGCTGTTGCAAACAAGTTTTCCTTTCCTCTCTATATTTGTCAACACTTGGTATTGTTCAACTTTCTTATTTTTACCTATTTGGAAGGGGAGTCTTAATAACTCATTTAGTTTCAATCTGCTTCCTCTTGATTACTGAGTTAAGGTTAAACATATTTTCATTTAATTTACGGTCTCTTCACAATTTTCTCTTCTATGAAACACCTGTTGATATGTTTTGCCCCTTTTTCTATTCTTCCTCCCCTCCAGTTGTAGAAGTTGTATATTTGTGGCTACTATGTTATATGTGTAGCAAATATTCATCCCAAATCGTGTTTTGTGTTTTTGGCCCTCTTTCTATATCTTTACATGAACAAAAGTTGTTAATTTTAATGTAATTAAATTTATCAATCTTTTTCATTAGAGTTTCAGCTTTTGTTTAGTTTTAGTCATAAAGCTCCTCTGTATTTTCTTCTAAAAGCTTTTTTTGTCCCTCCCCACCCCACACACATATTTAAGCCTTTAATCCATCTTGAATTTTTATTGTCATGACGTAGGGATCTTATTTCATTTCCTCCTGTGTAGCTAAGTAATAGTTGCAGAGTGGTTTATTAAATTGTCCATCCTTTCCCACCGATCTGCAGGGCCCTGTCAGTCATACATTCACTGGGTCTGTTTCTAGGCTCTTTATTCTGCTCTGTGGTCACTTTGGCCCTTCCCCACCAGCCCACTGTCTTAATTACTTACCTTTAAACCAAATGTTAATCTCCACCGTCCAGGGCATGTCCCCATTCTCCTCCTCCTCTTTATGTTTCTCCATCTAGTTCAGTAGTCTCTCTATTCCTGACACTTTCTTTCTACTTAAAGGAGTGTTACAGTGTATGTAGTTGGTCATACAGCCAGACATGAGTGTCACTCCTCTCCCCTTTCCAATTACTCTTTGATATAGAGGGTTGTTTTGAAAATCATACAATGTGAGAAACAGTAGCAGAGGAAAGAAAACTGTGCTTTAGTAATTTCTAGAAGTAGGGATTTTTCCCCTCTGTTTGTGATCGTTCTGCTCCCTCTCAGCCTCTGTGTGGCTCACCTGGTCTTTATCTCACTACACGTACTAAGCGAGCCGATCTGTCAAATCGACTGAAAAACCTCAGACTGAAAGTATAGGCACAAGTACACACCTTGAAGGTGTAACTTCCTGGGGCGGCTGAATCTCCTTTCTGCTTCTAGGACAAAGCCAGGTTAGTGATGACACACGAGGCTTTGGGGCCTGGGAGAAATGCAAGTCCAGCAGAAAGGGGCAGGATGAGCCATTGCAGACACAGAAGTAAATCTCACTTCTGTGGGAACTCCCAAGGGCCCCCACTCAGCCCTCCTTACCCCCTCTCCCCGCAGCTCCTCCCCTTCAAATGCTTCAGACTTGGCCCAGAGCTGGGGGCTCAGGTCACAGCTCCTCCCACTCCTTCCTCACGCCTGAGACCTGCCTTCAGTAGGCAGGGGGGCGGGCCTGCCGTGAAAGATCCTGTGGCTTTCCCTGGTGGTAGCTGCGGGTGTGACCGAGAGGATGGGTAGTTGTATATGTGAGTACATGTCATCTTGGGGGGAAAAGGACTGTATTCTCTGCCATCATTGTGGTAGGTTTCCCTCTCACTCCACCCAACCCCTTCTATTTTCATCTATGTGGCCCCAGCCCTTGGTTCCCTTGCAAATGTCACCATGTTCTCTGCTGCCTCCCCCTCAGCCTCTTCTGTGACCTTTAAGGGCATCCTATGGGTGGGCTTTAATTTAAGGGAGCTGGGTGAATAATGGCCGATGCCCCCCCCCCCCCCCGCATTGCTAAAGTGTAGCATATTGCCTAAAAGACACGCAGTTCTTCGTAAAATATCCTACTTCCTAATCCCCACACAAAACGATTTGGAAAGTCTCCTTTTCTGTTCTCTCTTTTATATTAATATCTGAAGAGGGGAAGTAGGTGGAAGGAAAAGCAAACTTGCAGGGAGCTGGGCGTCACTGGTGGAGTGTACCAGCCCCCATGGAGCTCTTTTACAGGCGCCCTTCAGACTCTACATACCAGTCCCACTGTGGGGGCAGCGAGGTGAAGAGGAGACATTTACTCACCAGGGTTCTTTTTAGGGAAAGTATTGTGTTTTGGAATGTGTTTGGAAGAAATACTTTGACAAATTGCAGAGCGTGCTCAGGCAAGCAGCTCTGCCTGAGGCTTGAGAGAAAGAGTGGAGAGTGTTTTGTTGTGGAGAGGGAGGGGTGCTAACAGAGGAGAAGGGGGGCACGAGACGCTCGATGGGAGGCCGTGTGCCGTGTGATGCCATGTCATCCATTCATCCCTCCCCCCGCTGTCCCCAAACCAGTAAAGTGCGTCACCTTCCCGGTGCTTGGTGTGAGGACAGTTTTCGCTGGAACCTGAGGAGCTGTTTCCTGTCCACACAGATGTGGGGTCGACACAGAAACAGAATGTGAAGCGGCAGATGCCAGGGGCAGAAGATAGGAGAAAACAAAAGTCTCGAAGAATTTATATTGAAAACATTTCTGTTAAAGAAAGAAACAAGTTATGTAACAAGAGATGTGATGATGAAAGTTATGTTTTCTGCAGAGGAAGGCATCAGCCACGGCGCGAACCCCCCGTTGCCCTCTGCGTGTCCGCTGGAGCGCTGGGGGCTGCTTCTGACAAGCGCCCTGGTCCTCCAGGGTTGAGAACCGTGGGTCGGCTTGTGTCAACTGTAGAGGCTTGTGTCAACTTCAGAATCGGTGCCTAGAAAATCTCCCCCCTTCAGGGGTTCTCCAGGTTGAGTAGGGTGGGGAGAGCTGTGTCCGAAAAACCAGACATTTGAAAACTACACATGCAGGTTGAAAACCACTGCTCTAGGCGGACTTTTCCCAATTCCACTTTAATTTCATTTATGTCCATAACAGCCCGTCTTGGGGTATTTGAATCAAATTGACTTCTGACAGTGATTCAGTCGGTAATTGTTTATTGAACAACTATTTTGTGCTGGACACAGTCGTCAAATTCTGAGGCATAAAAGTGAACAAGAAACCCCATCGATCGTTCTGAGGAACTTATAGTCTGAGGAGTGTACAGTGTAGGGTAACCCATTTCCTCTGTAGGCAGGTGAATCAGATTACTGTTTCACTCACGGACCATTTGAGATTATGTGTCGATTCCTGTTACAGAGGAGCTGTAGTGAGACTTCAGAGCACCATTTGTTAAATTAGCATCGCAGTCACGAAACCTTTGGCTCCGTATAATCTTTGCCCAGCTCGGAGAACCTACAGGTGGCATATCGCCAACTTCTACCTTCCAGCATATTCCTTGGAAAGTTTGGGTTGGGCTTGAAGCAAATGCCTCCCAGTTTTTGGGCTCCACCAGGGCTTGTGTGTTCAGTTGAGCAATCTTTCCCCCATACAGGAGTGTCCAGCTGTGAGGCGAGAGGAAGCTGAGGGCAGCCCAGCCCTTCTCCTTTCGCCATGGGGCCGCCCTTCTTAGGGCGTCCTTTTCTAACATGTCCCCAGGGGATGCCTTTGGATAATTTGCATGAAGGTGACACAGAGGCGAGCAGGTGCCCCGCTGGCCGTAACATTTCCCCAACTCAGTACAACCCATCGGACTTAAACGTGTGTGGCCAGCAGAGGCTCCACTCGGAACCCTAAGTAAGGACCAGATGTCTATGAGAAGAGCTGACTCTCCTTATAAAATGTTAGGACCACGAGGGATTTTAGGAAATGCGATGTTCCAACCATCTAATTGGCTAAGGGTAGAAAATGACTTTGGTTTTCAGAACTTAATGGAAGGTCGGAGATCATTCTGTTTGTCCTTCTCACGTCACTGATGAAGAAATCGTCCCGAAAGGCGAGGCGACTGGGGATCCCAGTCTTGCAGGTCTTCTGACCCCTAATCCCGCGTCCTTTCAGTTTTACTATGTTCATCGACACACAGCTGGTTAGTGGCCGAGTGAGTCCAGAATTCAGGCCAAGCCCCATCACGACCGTTTCCTGATTTGCACACAGGGACCTGGCTCTGCCACCCAAACCTGATTTCTGGTCCTACCTTCTCCATGTGAAGTCCGCTGTGGACATTAGGGCATATTTCAATCTGTGCGCTTCGCCCCTGAAGAGCGCTATTGAAGCAGTCACGCTCTGTGTCAGATTTCTCCATCTCCTGGCCCACTTCTGAGCTTGGCACAGGAACTGTGGTTGGCGTGACTGCACTTTTCACATGTGATCCAACAGCAAATACCGAGAGAAATCACTTTCTCTTCTGATAAAACCTCTACTCCTCGATCTAGGGCAAGACGGGGGTGAGTAAGCTAAACGTCTCAGTCTTGCTCCGTGTCTGTCCCGTGTGATGGGGCCAGGTGGCCAACAATCGGTCACAGGCCCTGCTGACATGGGACGACGGCACGTCTCTAGGAGAGCTGTCTGGAAGGAATGTATCCGGCCTAGGTGGTACCATTTCTGCAGAATTTCAGACAAGTCTGGGTTCTGCCCTTCTTCCCAGAGCAAATGGGGCACAAATACTAGCGCCTTAGAGTTCGTCTGTCTGACGTGGAGAGCGTGCCTGCCAGGGCACCGGTGGGGCACATATATGGAGGGGACTGCATGGTCAGAGGGTTCTGATGGACTCACTCCATTGAGTCCTGGCTTCGCCACATAGCGGGATGGTTTAGGCAAGACGTTTACCCTGATTGCATCTGTCTCTTCATGAATAACGTGGGCATAATGACACCTGCTCCGTGTCCCCTTACAAGGCTCTGTGAGGTCAGACAAGGTAAGGGGTGTGGAAGTGCTTGGAGCATCTGCTGAATAAACCTGAGGTCCTCTGGGGGATTCCTGGCAATGGGCACGGGGCTGGGGGGCTCGGGGTCCCTCCTGTCAGCTGGGGGAGCAGTGTGTGCAGCCCAGCTTCCTGCAGCGTCCCCAGTATGGGACTGCCATTCCTGAGCAGGTGCTGTCGTGCTCAAAACTTCCACCACCTCCCCCCACCCCCGGCACACACATTTCTAAGGCGACTTTCAGGCAATCGCTATTAAAAAAAAAGAGAGAGGTGCAAGGGGTGGGGTCTCTCTTGTAGACAGAGCAAAACTTCTGCTGTGTCTAGTTGTGCACGGCCAAGCCTCTCCATGGGATTCCGGAGACGGGGTGCTGCCCTTCCGTCTGTGCGTTTCATCTCAGATCCCGAGACGTTTGATGGTGTTTGCCTGAGCTGCTTTCTCTGTGGGGTGGGCGTGGAGACCTGAGAATGGACGATGAGTGTGATTCTCTGTCAATATGTCTTTGTACCCCAGAGCCCCAAATGAGTGCCCCGCAGGCTTCCTTTAAGTTTTGGTGTCAGTCGTCAAATGTTGAGAGTAATCCTAATGCACAGTGTTTGTCCCCACGCTTGCCATGATGTGCTTCAGTGGATAATCCTGGGAGGATGAAAGGAGAAGGTCCTGTGAAGAGGAAGTGGATATGAGAAGGGGCAGATCAAAGATCGGAGAGCCCAGGGGTGGAAGGGAAGCAATCCTTCTCACCTTTTCTCTCTCTCCCTCTGTCACGTGGTCCTCCAGACTCTTCTCAGACATAGGCAGGGGCGTGTCATTTCCTCCATCTCAAGATAGCCCATTCTGTTTCTGGACAACTGCAACTGGGAGAAAATAATCGCTAGTGGGAAGCTGAAATCTGTGTCTCTGTAGTTTCGATTCTTTGGTCTTAGCTCTATCCTAAAATATTCTCTCTGCACTTAAACAGACCTGCCCCACATGCTGCTTTCAAGAGACCATGTGATAACAGTCCCACTGCTGCCTACAGGGATTAAATTGGAGTTTCAGGCTTGGTAGATACCATACATTTCCTCCAATAAGCAGTCTTGTACCGTTTTTCCCCGAAAATAAGACCGGGTCTTCTATTAATTTTTGCTCCAAAAGATGCATTAGGGCTTATGTTCAGGGGATGTCATCCTGAAAACTCATGCCTGTGCTTATTTTCTGGTTAGGCCTTATTTTCGGGGATACATGGTAGATAACCGTTAGGGCTTACCTTCTGGGAAGGTTCAGTAGAAGTGGCATGATGGTAAGGAAACACAGTCCCAGACAGACAGACAGCGGTGGAATGGACAACTATATAGGAACATTTAAAAAATCCTTAAACAGCGTACAAAGGACCCGGGTACTGCATGCCTATGAAGCTAGATACGGTTCCAGCTGCCGTGTCTACAGTGTAAACACAATAGTCAAAGCACCTGCCCCTGGGAGGCATTCCTTTGGATGGGTTTAGGACCAGAAGTCAAATAGGTAGGTGTGCAAGACAATTTCAGATGCTCATAAACACTACAAAGAAAATGAATAGGGAAATGAGGTAGGCCACGACTCCAAGTTTATCGGAAACTTTGAAACAGTAAACCATATCAGGTTTTCTTTATGAGTTATTCTTTGGGACTCTGCTTATGGTATCTTCTCTCCACCCAGAGCTAATAAAGCTATTCGACCTTTATGTATTCGTTTTTCAAATCTAGGCATTTGATTCATTAGGAGTCAATCTTTGTACATGATGTAAAGTAGAAAACTTATTTTTCTCTGTAAAGTAAATGGAAATTTCCAACATACTGAATGATATTTCTTACCCTTTTCTGGTCCTAGTTTGTGTGTGTGTGTGTGTGTGTGTGTGTATACACATATATACATATATGCATACATATTCATAACCCTGATTCTGAGCTTTTTATTGATGTTTGTCCTTCCGTAATGAGCACTAAAGTGGGTTTTTAAAAAAAATTACAACAGCTTTGTGTTACACCTTAATATTTCACAAGGCCAGTTTTCCCTGTCTGCTTCAGCTATCTGTGATTATCTTTGTACCATACAAATTTAAAAATGAGATTAGAAAATTTCCCCAAAAAAGTATTTGGAGATTTTTGGAGATTTTACTGGAATTACATTGAATACTAGATGAATTTTGGGGAAAATGGACGTCTTTACGAGGCCTGGCCTCCACCTCATAAATATTTATACAGGTCTGTTGTGTCCCTTAAGGGAGTCAGCTACTCCCTTGGTGTTACAGGAACAGGGATATGTCATGGAACAGAAGGCAGCGTTATCATGGGACTTCAGGGAAACTTGTACCAACTGTGTATCGTAACTGCCTTCTTATCAAGACTGTCTCACTTCTGGGGGAGGTCTGGCTCCTCAGCCTTAAGACTCCACTGGGCAAGTTTTAGAGGCTCGGCCCTCCCACATTCTGCTCAGTAGCTGAGGGTGTGGGTACTGGAGCCTGACCACTTGCATCTAAATTCCTGAGCAGTCATGTGCTGTGTAACCTTGGGCAGGCACCCTCACCTCCCCCGATTTTCAGTTTTGTTGGCAGTAAAATAGAGAACTAATTAAAAAACTGGACACCACATGCTTAGCCATAAGTGCTTATGATGGGTAGCTACTGTGGTAGACAATTTTAAACTGCCCTTGCTCTAATCTAACAGGGAACTGTTGTGTGTGTGTCTGTGTCCACAAACAATCGTTTCAAGGCAACTGCGGTCTGAAACTAGTCTTTGTTCAAAATGCATAACTATTAAAAAGAATTAAATGGGGAGGGTAGACAGTCTCCATAAATAAAGAACTGAAATGGGCTATAAAACAATCCATTCGAGGCAGCAAGAAGTGGATACAATATTGCATACTTAATAGAAATGAGGTAAAGAACCTTGCAGTGAGAGTTAAGAACCGTTTTGTTACCCGAGTAATTACATCTAGAGTAAACGTAGGGATCAAGAGGCTGTGAGAAAAACTCAGGAATTATTACTCCGAGTTTCTCCTACTCTTGGCTTGGGGCAAGGGCAGAGGCAGCAGGGAGGAAAGACTGCAGGGTGTTTTTGTCAAAGTTCGGGTACCTTGGAAGACCACATCCTCTTGGAGGAATTGGTTAAGGTCACAGCAGGAGCAGTGACAGCACTGAAGCCAGGCCAGTGATTGACAGGTAGGGAAGTACTTATTGAATTACCTCAAAAGTGAGGGTCCCACCTCCGGGAGGAGGAGCGCGACCCACAGACGTCCCGAAACTAGTGGAGCTTTGAATAAGTCCGCAGGGTTCAATGCTATCTCAGCAGTAGTAGCTGAAGTAGGGGGTGGAGGACTCAGTCTGTTCTGGGGACATGAGTGTCCTTTTCATTATGGTTTCAACAGTCATTTTTCTTATCGCTAAACCATAAGGGTAGCTAGTCTATGTTTAATGTCTATTTATAAAACTCTCTGAATGAAATCCTGGTTTTATTGAAAGAGCGTCATTACTAGAGATTCTAGAAAATACCAGGAAATAGTTTAATTATAGACCAAATCGCTAATATGATCAGTTCCTGGTGTAAGTAATGAGATTGAAAGCATAGAGTCGGGACACACACCCAGGTTCTAGGGGGCATGTGTTAGTAAGTTCAAATTGTTAGAAGGAAGTCAAATACATATACATATATACATGTATATATATATGGTTGATATGCTGGGCATTATATAAATTGTGAAACTTTCCACTGGATTGTTCCCACAAGAATGCAAACTTGATATTATTTCTCTCATCTGAAAATCAAAATAAATAAGCAAAGAAAACCCCTCCCTTGACCCCCCCTTTCCTCTTAGGCTACTGTCCTTTTCTCTCCAAGTGTCTATAGGCAGCAGCAATCTCCCACTATTCTCCTTAAAGAATTGGCTGCCCTTGCTTTCTCTCCCAGGCCTTCTCAAACCCTCTGCAGGGAGGGTTTTGCTGCTGCCACTCCTCTTGATCACCTGTGACCGTCATGTTGTTCCTCAGATTCGGAGACTTACCTGGGTGACCTGTCCTCGGCGGCTCCCTTCTTTCTGCCCCAGCCTTGCCCACTGCAGACATGCCCCTTCTCTGCTCCCACAGAACCCTTTCTTTGTCTTATTCAGTCACTGTGTTATTACTCTGTGTTACAGCTGTGCCTTTGATTCACCATTGTCCCCAGTGCTGTCACTGAGCTTGGAATTGCTAGATGCTTAGTACAGCGGGTACTATATGAATGAGTAAAATATGAGTGAATTGTTGAATATGAGGTCTCGGCTGGCCAAACAATTTTAATTGTCTTGTGGAGCCTGTGACATGAAATGTGTACCTCAACATGCAGTGACTGTTGAAGGCTCAACCTCTACTGCCCTTTGGCCCTCTTGCCCCTGGTGACCCCTGGGATTCATAGGATGCTTTCAGGGGTTCAAGGAGCATCCCAGCTAGCCCAACACTGAGACAGTGTCTAGCGGAATGGAGCTCGTGCTTCCCTAGGAGTCAGAGCCACGGAAAAGTCGTGAGGGCGTGTGGGTGGCAGAGGAAATAGTTTGCCTTGGTCACATATACCTCACAGACAGCATACAGCATGCAAGAAATACACTGCATTAGAACCCTGTCACCCAGCGTCCCGTGGTCAAACCTCATGAAGAGAGAATCACAGGGTGACACTTAGGTGGTGGCGAATGGAACAACGATCAGCTTTTCCACTCATACAGCTCTGCACTCAGACCACCGCTTTCTCTCGAACAGCCCAGCTTACTCAGATGGCTCCTTCCCCACCCTGCTGGTGAGGTGGCGACACTAGTGGTCCCACAGCCACAGGAAACCTGCAGCTCAGAGAAGGGCCTGAGAACCTTCTCCCATGGAAAGTCTAACAAGTAAGACTGCCGAATAGCAGAGGCAGAGGAACTTGGTGGTGAAGGGCAGTTTAGGGTTTTCCTCTTGTGCTTTCTGTTCTCCTCCGTTCAGTGCTTTCAGAGAGAAGCTGTTTCCTGCCCTTGCCCCCAGCCTGGGCTCAGGTTGGTCTACCACAAACACTCTAGACTGACGGGCATTGGAGAAACTGCCAGCCTTCCCGCCAATCGCTGCATCAAGCAGAGGAAGACTCGGCCGGGTTAGACCAAAAAAAAAAAAATATTTGATGTTTGCCTGATCAACATGAAGAGGGAGTAGGGGATGAAGCTGATGAGAAAGCTCTGGAAAAATACCTATTGCCTCTTGAGGTCTGAATGTAAGCGGGGAAAGAGGTGCTGATGGTCTGGAAGTTTTGCTGGGGAGATTTTTGAGTCTGGGGAGAACTGTCTGTCCGCTGCACCTCACGGTCATGCCTGGTGTGGGCGGGCAATGGCTTGGGGCCATTCTGCTCAGGATTCTAGGGTTCAAAAATAGAAACTATCTTTAGAAAATGTAAGAAAAAAAAATGTTTGGGTAGCTCACTTAACAGTCAGATATTCTGGAAAGCTTGGATCACAGAGCAGGCAGGCAGAGGGTAATCAAGATGGTGCCACAGGGACTATTTCCTCAGGACGCCACGGCTGGCACCATTACCACTGGGTGCTCTCCACCATCCCTGAATGCCACCATCCCTGAACAGTGGCTGATGGACTGCTCAGCTCCTGATTTAGTCACAGCTACCATGAATAATCCCTGTACTTGAACCACATTGTCCCTCTCTCTAGAAACAATATTCTAGGGAGAAGGATTCACTTGATTTAAATTTGCCTCGTGTCCAGGTGATTGGTGAGAAATGGGTCCTCCATTTTCCATAGTGGGTGGCAGAGGTTTTCTCCCCAATCTGTCTTGGATTTAGCCCAGCAGGACAGGTGTGCAGATGTTGGATAGCCAAGCTCCGTGTCCAGATTTAGTAGTAATCAAATGCAGGACTGTACGGACAAAGGGGAACATTAATAGTCCTGGCTGTGGTGACAGGAGGAGGGCAGAGCCCTTGAGAAGGAGGCCATTGAGAATGGGCTGACGTAATCCATCTTGGTCCAGAGACTTGAACTTATTAAAATGGCACACTTCTCTCTTGCTATTTACCATCTATCTTCATCTTCACCTCTCTTATAACTGTTCGCTCTGTCCTTATGAGTTTGAAAATCATTCCCCTTACTAGGGAAAATGGAAGATAATTGAAGTTGATTTATTCTCTTTCTGTTGACTATATTATAGTCCCAAAATGAGAAAGTGCAGCCATGTTTATTAGTGGGCTCTAAGAAAATGATACACAAAATATGAATACAATTCCTTATAGGAAGTTATGGATAGGTAACTAGAGTGGATTTTGGATGGGGTACAAAATCTAACAGGAAAATAATATCCCCTTTGTCACTAGCAGCTGAGAACTATGCCTCAGGGACTTATAGCTTCATTGTTGCAGAGTAAAGTAGGGTTACCAGATCTAGCAAATGAGAAAACACAGGATGCCCAGTTAAATTCAAACTTCAGGTAAACAACAAACGATTTTGAACATAAACATGTTCCACGCACCTGCAATGTTTAGGATATACTAAAAATCACTTGTTATTTATTTAAAATTCAGATGTAACGGGGAATCCTGTGTTTTATCTGGCAACCCTGGTTGGACGAGACCTCCAAGGACTCCAGCCCACTTTTGATACAGAAATACACTCTGCAGACCAGCAGCTCTGTGTCCTGCCCCAGCCCACGCTCAACTTCCCCATGCAACACGCAGCAAGTCACGTGGGAGCAGAGTATGCCTGGTCCATGTGTTGTGTTCAAATGCAAAATCTGACAAACAGAAAAGGAAGGTTAAGTATCTAGGTAAATCAGGAAAAACTCCCATTCAGCCTTTTAGTCATTGAAGCAAAAGCAAGTGTTGTCTTCTCCCACAACGGAATTAAGTAGGTACTTATCCTCACGTAACATGACTCTAAAATATTCTTTTAAGACCTTTCACTCTCAAGCACATCAGATTTCGCATAATATTAACACTATCCACTGTTGTATATCTTGCGTGGTTAAGACACACCAGGAACAACTCTCAGTACTTCGCATGCGTTAACTCATCAATTTCATTTTTGTTTTACACAGACAGGGACACCAAGCAGAGACACTAAGTGCATTCAGTAACTTGCTGAAGGCCCTGTCGTCACTAAGTGGTCAAACTGGCTATGGACACAGCAGGCGGGTTGGCCCTTAACCACTACAATATACTCTTCTTGGAGGTAGATGTTCCACAAATCGACCAAATTAAATTAAAAATAGTGTCGACTGGGTCTTCTGGGGTCTGAAACTGTACAGTTGGTTCTACAACTTTCACAGGCTTCCTGGTCTTAATTGCTCAGTTAAATGGCCTCGCGTGATGGCACCTCCTGTAAGCCCTGTCTGCTTCTACTCAACACCTCTAGGGTGAGACCCTCCTCAAGTAGAGAAGTAGGTTTGCTAGATGCTTCTGCTCTGGAAGTTTCCCCTCAGCACCTCCTGGATTGATCCGGTAGGAGCATATAAATGACTAGTAATCCCATGCCAGTAGGTAAAGGTCGGTCTGCCTTCCTGAGGGATTTTTTTCTTTTCTGCTTTGGTTCAAATACTCCCAACTTTTCCCGCGATTCCTTTTGAGCTATGAAGAATAATTCACTTGTGCTCGAGTTCTGTGATGGTGCCCATCTTCTTGGGCATAAGCCTGTCTGTAGAAATTCTCTCATCAGAAAACTCTAGCCCCTGTTCAAATGCAACGTTATGGTCTTTTACAGGATACCCACAAGACAATTTGCTCTCATGGAACTTTGGAAGGGAAATTCCGTCCACGTCACGTCCCACGGTGATTTTGCGTGCACGGCCCTTGCTGTAGCCCCTTTTGACAGTGAAGCCTAAGACTCAAGGAAACAGTTTCTGTTGTGTTTTGGGGCTGCTACACTTTTCTGGGGAGTTCAATGTCGGGTTTTGATAGTGAAAGCAAAGCATTAAAGCCTGACATGTACCTACTCCCAGGCCAAATCCGGGGACATCCATCCTTCAGTTCAGTTCCCCTTTGTCTTTTCAGAGTCCCCATTTCCAAAGCCAGGCTTTGCCCTGAACAGGCTGTTTTAAGTTCTATTGCATAGCTTAGTGTCAGCACTTATGGAAACAGGGAGGAGCAGACAAACGGAAAGAAGTTATCTGGACCACCTGGTGTTAGAGAGGACAAGTGGTGAGTGGAGAAAGTTTGTTTCTGGTGACTAAGTGTAGCCTCTGAGCAGAGTCTGATGGTGGTCCGAGTCTAAAGACTAACGACGCTGAAAGTCTTCATCATCATTGGTGACAAAATTTCACTGCATTTTTGGTTACTTTCAATAAACCACACAGACCCACTGTGGATTTCACTCTGCATCAGGGGAGGTGTGAGCGTGCATGCATGGCGGGCGGGGAGGGCCAATGAGGAAGCAGCGCGGTGGGACCTGCCTCCACATACTCTGTGCACAGCATCATTGCTGTTCTAGGACGCAAACCAGGCCTCAGCCGCAGCGCGGGTGCTGTGTGAAGGCTCACTTCTACCATGACTTGGTGCCACGTCATCACAAACAAGCCCAGACTTGCTTCTGTTCCTTTGTACTGAGGTGGCTTCTGGGAGTATCACGATTCTGCTCCACAGATGTGGGTGGTGCTAAGAAACCAGGGGTATGGCATCTTTAGCCCAGCAGCTGTACGTCTAGGGGTTGGCCTAAAGAAATGATGGGATCACTACCCAAAGATGTTAAAATTATCTCAATGTCCAGCAATAGGAGATCAGTTAAATGAATTTGATTAAATGCATTGAAGAGATTCTCTGTGGCCGTTAAAAAAGATATGATTCTGTGTTTGTAGACCTAGAATATTTTCAAGAGTATTTTTAGGTGAAAAGAAAACAGGCTAAGGAATAGTACATACAGCGTATGCTCATTTTTGTCATCTGTCTATCTGTACCTAAGTGCATAGGAAATATTCTGGAAAGATAGACACTGAAGCTCTGGGAATGGTTATTTCTGGACAGTAGAATTGTAGATAATTTTAGCTTCATTTTTGCCTTTCAAATAATTGCCTATGATTAATAGTCATTGAACTGCTCATATAAGAAAAAATATAAAATTGTTTTTCAACAGAAATAAATAGACTATATAACTTTGTTTTTAGAAATACTACTTCTGCAGTGAAGCCATCCCTAAGTAACTAGAACAGATATAGAGAATTCTTCCCTCAATACCTCATCTAAACATGTGTCTCATATGGTTCTACCTTGTATCATAAGATGTACGGATCCCCTTTTTTGTTTGGGTGTTATATTAATATTTAAGCATTATTTTTAAATGATAAAGCTACTACTAAAAAATTCAGCATACTCATGCTAAAAGTCCTTGTATTTGCTTAAAATGTTTAATTATTTTCTCTTTTGTTGTCTTTTTCCTAAGCTGGTACATCCAACCAAATGGAGAGTCTTCTCTTTTCGGTACTTTGCAGTAAGGTCGCCCCATGTTTGGCAGATAGTAAGTGGAAACAGCACTGGTTGAGGGCTCACTATTACCTGTGAAATGCTTTCAGTTTAGATCACTTCCATCTCCAAAATATCCCTATAAGACAGAAATTACCCCCATTTTCAGAAGAATAAACAGAGATTCAGGAAAGTTAGGTGATTCTTAACGTCATATACTTAGTTAGCTATTGGCAAAGCCCAGATGCAGACCCAGGTCTATTGGCTTTACATCCCATTTCTTTCCAATGTACCGCACTGCCTTAAGACTAATAAAGGACTAACTACATTTGGCAACTTCCCATCAAAAGCAATTCTTCCCATGAGAGTTCTGAGTTGCAAACAATAAAACATGCTTTAGTCGTGAATACTTCCCAGACTGCATTGTGGGACTGCCTACGGGGGATTCTCACAGCCCTTGTCAGAGGCACAAGCTTGACTCTGTGGTACTGCCCGGGTCACACTCTCTAGGACACCTGCGTGGTGACATCTGAAGACTCCATGACTACAGTAATCCAGACAATGTGGTATTGCAAAGGAATAGATAATTATATCAGTGGAACTAAATAGAGAACCCAGAAATAGATTCATGCAAATATAGTCAGCTGATCTTTGACAAAGGAACAAAGCCAATTTATTGGAGAAAGGGTAATCTTCTCGGCAAATGGTCTGGAACAGCTGGTCATCTGCATGCAAAAAAAAAATTAAAATAAAATAAAGTAAATAAAAAAATAAAGAATCCAGACACAGACCATACACATTTCACAAAAATTAACTCAAAATCTATCATAGACCTAAACGTAAAATACAAAGCTCCTAGAAGATGGAAAACCTTCTGTTCTGTGAGAGACACTGTACAGAGAATGAAAAGAAGAGCCACAGACTGGGAGAAAATATTTGCAAAATACTTACCTGATGAAAGGCTGCTATCCAAACCAGACACAGAACTCTTAAAGCTCAGCAGTAAGAAAACAATCTGATGAAATAACCTGGGCAAAAGATCTGAACAGACACTTCATCAAAGAAGATAGATGACAAATAAGGGTGTTAAAAGATAATCGATATCATACGTCATCAGATAATTGCAAATTAAAATAACATTGAGACACCACTGCACACCCATTAGAATGGCAAAAATTCAAAACACCGACAACACCAAATGCTGGCGAGGATGTGGATAACAGGAACTCTCGTTCACTGTTGGTTGGAATACACAGAATGGTGCAGCCACTTTGGAAGCCAGTGTAGTGGTTCCTTACAAAGCTAAACGTCATCTCACCATGTGATCCAGCAATCATGCTCCTTGGGATTTACCCAGAGGAGTTGAAAACTTATGCCCACAGTAAAACCAGCACGGAGATGTTTTAGCAGCTTTATTCATAGTTGCTGAAAGTTGGAAGCAACCAAGACGTCCTTTAATAGGTGAGTGGACCAAGAAACTGTGGTACATAAATACAGTAGGGTATTATTTAGTATGAGGAAATGAGCTCTCAAGCCACAAAAAGACATGGAAGAACCTTAAAGACATTTTACGATATGAAAGAAGCCAACATGAAAAGGCTACATACTGTATGTTTCCAACTATATGGCATTCTGGCAAAGGTAAAACTATGGAGGCAGTAAAAAGATCAGTGTTTTCTAGAAGTTTAGAAAGAGGCAGGAATGAATCGGAGCACAGGTGATTTTTAAGGTGGCGAAACTATGCTGTATGAAATGACAAGGCTGTGTGCACTTGTCAAAACCCCGTGAATGTACAGTGCGAAGAGTGAGTCCTAATGTAAACTGTGCTCTTTGGTGTGGGATTTGGTGGTGGGGGAAGGTATTGATGTTTGTGGGTCAGGGGGTATGTGGGAAACTCTGTACTTTCTGCTTAATATTGCTATGAACCTAAAAGTGCTCTTAAGTCAATTAATTAAAAACAAACAAACTCCATGGCTCTTGTCCGCAATCAGAAACTCTCCCAAAACATGGATTCCACGTGGAGCCTTCTCTCTCCATATTGATCTAACTCCAAGGAGGTCATAGCAGGGATTAGATTGGTTTAGTTGAGGCCATCTGCTGAGGATGGGTTGGACATGGAAATCTGGATTCTGTCTTGGGGCCAAGGACTGTGATGGGAACTTCCACAGATGTAGGAAGCCAGACTGCACCATTGTGGCAAGTGTCTCCTACAGACACCAATGTGGAAAAGGATTAAAAACTCGTATTAGTATTTTTTGACAGCTACCACCTGAATAATTAATTCACGCTCTCCTCCCATTGGAAGGAAGAAGGTGTCTTCTCCTCTTCTGCATTTTGATATTTGCTTCCTTGGATTTCTATATGAGCACCTCCCCCCCGCCCCCCACGGTATTTCCTGCCAGAAATGCCTAAAGTGTATCTGTAACTTTTTCAAAGTGCTTTTGAAACATTCACTGCTAGGAACTGTGTACTGAAGGGTTAACATTTCTTAACACTCACATTTTAAGCACAAAATAAGCAAGATTTACACATTTATCAATTTTTTTGTCCATTATGCAATTGTTATCACCCCGAGTAAATTTGTTTTGTCTATCTGAGAAAAATCCAGATGCTGGTGAAATATCCAAATACACAAACACACACACACACACACACACACACACACACACATACATATATATATATTTTAATGTTAGGATTATTAACTGACTCTACCAGTGGGAGGACAATTCTGTCTTTGGTTTTGACAGTGAACTCAGAAGTTAGTGGACGTGGCTCTTCCAACAGGAAATAAAAATACAAGCGTTAGAGAAATTCCTATAGCTGGAATAATATAAAAGATAGGAAGAAGGAAGCAGAGAGAGAGAGGAGGAGACTATGGGAGGGTAGAGGCTGGTGCCAGCGTGGGCTGCATGACGTAGACTGGTGGAGACCCAGAGGGAAATCATCCTCGTCAGAAAGAGAAGGGAAAAGGAAGTCCCCAACCCAGCTGAGCAGCAAAGGGGAATCTAAAACTTTTATAGGTGTTACAGAGCCATTTGCATGAACAGTTTTATCTTTATGGCTCATATGAAAGGCACTGAAATACCCTACGTAAGGAAACGTAGGATGAAATGGTGGCTATTAGGTGCAACGCGTAAAAGAAACACCACTTTGGAGTTTTTACAAGTTACTCAAGTAATATCATTTGAAGAATGGCAGGAAGTCATGCTAGACTTGTGTGGATGTCCCAGGCCACACCACGCGACAGCTTATAATTTATTTTACATTAAGGTCTATCAGGGTCGGATGCACTGAACTACGAATAGAATCGGCAGCACGGGAGCCACAGCAGGCAGGGGGGTGAAGACGAGTGCGTGAGCTGGTGTCACCACACGAACCCTTTTCCCCACGTGAGCTCTGTCTTGTGTCATGGGAAACGCAAACCAACAAATGAGTTCATCTTTCTCCCCGATGTATGTATCACATGGGTTGTTGTTGGTGGTCTTTCTTCTGACTTCTGAACCCCGCTAAGGGGCGTGACAAAGTAGGCCTTAGTTTCCTGGTGTTGCCCATAATGGTGACTTGTGAAAAAGATGGTGGAGTGGCCAGATCATTTTGAAGGTCTATTCTAGGCTCCCTATCTTTTGACTTCTCCCCCCCATATTATTTATGATACTAGGGTAATCTCAGTATAAAGTAGTTAGCTCCAAGCTAAATCAAACAGCCCTTCTGTTTTTAGTTCTTAGAAGAATTAAATGACAAGAAAATTAGTTTATTTTCATTTATTTGATCAATAAATATTGAGCTCCTACATTATAGCCCCTGAGGACTCAACTGTGAAACGTTCTCAGCTTTTATGGACATTATTCTAGTAGAAAGAGAACAATATACTGATTACGTACAGAGGATGAGGTCAAATAAAGCGGGCGACCAGGGTATATGAGTGACCATGACAGGCCTCTGATAAGACAATATTTCATCAATGTGGTTCTACAGTCAACATTGGGACCCATTCAGATTCAATCTGGTATCGTAGGCCCTTTAAAGTACTGTGTATAGACTCAGAATCCTTCTAGGTTCTGTGTAATAGATTATTGGCTGGTGGTACCAAGACTAAATATTGAGACTCTGTCATCAGTGATTCAGTTTTTTTTCCCTTCTCTATCGGAAAAAAATATATTGGGAAAATTTTCAATAAAAAGTAAAATAAAAATCATTCTGGTCAGTCAGACTCTTAGGTAATCCGCAACGCTCATGCACGGATTATTCTATAAGAAAGAGGTCTTGTATTTGCGACGGACCCTTTCATTGGGAGGATGAAAATGTCTTCCAGCTTTAGGTCACAGGTGTCTAGCGACCTGCATACGCCTTTCTCCTGGTACGTTAGATATGGGGAGGAGACCACGTACAGGGAAGCAGAGAATCATAGGTTCGGCTAACTCCAAAAAAGTCAATCATAATTATTCCTAAAATATAAAATCGTAACCTCTGATGAAAACCACGTGTTTGTTGCTCGTTTGTCACCAACATCTCTGGCAGATGTGGTTCCAGTTTCAGAATGTTTGTGATGGTTTCAGTGTCTGTCTGTCTGTCTGATCGGAAGCACTGCTGTTTGTTGAGTCCCTCTTGTGATCCAGACACATTGCATGTGCTGTTTCTAATTCTGATGTCTGTGAGGTAGAGATGATTCTGACCCTCTTTCATGTCACATCTTGTGGTGGCTGAGCCAGGATAAGGTTAAGATGGATTGATCCGACTTGACAACTCTGGGTTCCCATTGTAGTATAGCAGCTTCTCACGGAAAGGACCCTTGGGATGGCTGCTGGCTGCTGATGGCAGCCTCCGGTTCTGGCCAGGGCGTATTTTCCAGGCAGACCAGGTCTGACCAATCTCCACGGAGGACATCCATTAATCCATAAATCCTCTCCGCCACAGAGGATTTCAAGTTTATGGCAGACTTTGTGGCCAAAATGGCAAGTTCTGAAAAACAAACAAACAAACAAACAAATAAATAAATAAACTGCTCTACTTACCGATTTTAATTTCTTGGCAAAGTGAGTAACTTAACAGCTAAGAGAGGAGGCACCTTTCTTCCTCCCAACCTCGCCTTGGCTGGAGAGTTGGTTACTTTGACTCTGTTGCCCTCTCTTTTCAGATTCCCCGTTGAGCTGTGAACAGTGAACAATGCAGCCAATGCTATTTTAAAGCAACTGCTGTATCGTGGTCAAATTGTAACATTTCCTCTGTCACTGTGAGCCTGTGGATTCCTGGCCCTGAGTAATACATACTGATAGAGCGCAGAGCAGTGGTTTTTAACCTTTTGATAACCACAGACCATTTTAGAAATTTCTTTGACTTATTTTTTGGTGGTTGTGGACTTTTTATAAAGGAACAAAGATGAATACGAACACTCCCCCCCCCCCCCATGAGAAAGTGCCTGCCTATTAATACCACATGCTTTCACTGACAAACAAAAGTAAATAAAGGAGCTATAAGCCATAGAGGGAGCTTGAAAGGTGACAAGTTAGCTCTTACTGGATTTCCCCCTCACTCTGCCTGCCTGACCATGAACTTGATACCTTCCTGGGGGAATTCTTGTAGATGTTTTGATATACTTCTTCAGTCTTTTTTCTCCCTTTGCATTTTTGTATGGTTGACAGTCTATTGAACACGACTGGTCTTAATATTGCATACCAGTCAGGGATGGACCCAGGGGTCAGCCATCTTTTTCTGTCCAGGACCAGATGGTAAATATTTTAGGCCTTGAAGACCATGCAACTCATCAGTGTTGCTGTTGTAGGGTGCAAACAGCCATCAGTGATATGTAAGCAAAGGGGCTTTCATGTGTTCCAATACAACTTGATGTATAAAATGAGATGGGTGCATTGTGTGACCTCCGGGCCACGCTACTCAAATTGACTTACTCATCACAGCAGTTACAGGTAATATCTGTCTAGCAGAGTTCCTTAGAATGCAATAATGAAAAAACCCAGTTACTCAAATCATTGCATAGACTTTTATAGGTTTGACTATCATTATGCAAAGTCCATGGCAGTGGAATAGCTTTTTTCATTATAATTTTGGTTTTTTAAGAAAAATTCTTGTGTTCAGAAACGATTTGGTGAGTGACTCCTACATCGCAGATCTTCTGTTAGCGCTAGGGAGCCAGAGAGCATGAAGTTGGCGTCTGTCCTCTCAAGGAGCCTGCCATCTAGTGGGAGATGCCACAGTCTAATTGACAGGGGAATAAAATGAGATTAGAGGTGGAACAGTGTGGGGACAGTTTCATAGGGGCAGAGGATGACACAACGTACTTTTATCTAGAGAATGCCGGAAAGGCGTGGGAAGCCGAGCAGTTTGCAAGTTACTAGGTAGGGAGCTGGGATGGGCTTTCCAGGTAAAGGAAGCAGTATGTGGGGTGTCTAAAAGAGGATGTGAGTTTGGTCGGCTGCACACAGGGCTGTTACAGTGAGAGGGCTGGGAGCACGGGCGTGCATGCTGGGAGGTGAGGCCGAAAGGTAAAGCCGGGTGAGATCCTGGCTAGCTTCATCTATGACCATGAGAGATTGGAAATAAATCCTGCAGATAGTGGGGGTTAGCACAGAGGTGTCATTACCACTCGGTAGGGAAGCAGGATGATAAGATTAAGGCTTTAGAATGATGACTTCACAAAGTTGTGAAGAACACATGGGAGAGGGAGGTGAGTCAGGACTGGGAAAATGGTTGGTCTACTGCAGCCGTCCTATCGACGGGTGACGAGGGCCATGTGGAAAGAGGGGCGGAGACAGACGTACTGCAGAGGCGCTGACAAGGTATACTTAGCACAGCTCGGTTGAGAACGCCATATGGGTGAGTCAGCCCTGAGTCCATGGCGACCCCCAGCTCTCTGTATTTGGAAACTGGATGGAAGAGAACATGTGAGTCCAAGTCGAGGAGTCGTAGGCGGAGAAGCACTTTGAGTGGAAAGACGCGTTCAGAGTTGAAGGACTGATGGTGTAACCAGGTAGAGAAAGCCAACAAGCCATTCTCAAGTTCTGGCTGGAAAAGCGACTGCCATTCATGAAACATCTCTTAGACGTGAAGGTGTCATTTTTATGGCAATATAGGAGTTTATTTTCATATCCCAGATAGCAATGGCCAAAACTTTTAGCTACACACATAATTAATAAATACATTTTATAGACATCGATGTAAAACAAGACCAGAAAACCCCACAAATCACAGAAACCCCCAAACAATGACTGACGGTGCCAGAAGGCCTGCAGCGCGCCTGACACTGGCACCCTGCTGGAGCCATCGCCGAGTGACACAGCTGTCCCCCTTGGGCAGACTACACGGCGTGTGTCATAAGAGCTAGAAGGTGTCATAGGACTTTGCTCAGTAATTTTAGTCCTGGTGCTTAAAGGGAGATGATTTAGTGTCATTAACGAGTTTCCCTTCTCGATGTGATCTACAAAACATCCAGGTAGAAGGGAATGGTTTAGTGTGTGTGTGTGTGTTTCTACTCAGAGTAGAAAAGAACACGAAGACCGTGAAGAAACATGGGGCGACATTCACCTCGATGTGGAAATACTGTGTGTAATTGTCTCAACGATACAAACACGTACACCCCCAGAGCCTCACTGGAAAAGTATTCAAAATGAAAACTGTCAGAATGGTAAGAGTATAGATACTTTTCTTTCTCTTTTTTTCCCAAGTGAAGTTCATGTCCGTACAGTTTTCCAGAAGCTTTCGAAAAGGTGTATATTCAGTGGCAGTAAAGCAAACATGCAGGTAGACATGCTCCAAACACCGTAATCTAAATGTTTCCTGAGTACCTGAGGAGGGTCGTACGGAGAGGAGGGAAGTGAGAAGAAAAAGAGGCCGAGGAAGGGGCAGTTCAGGGTGGCAGCTCCCCACCCCCGCCCGTGGAGTCCCCGTGGATGGCACTGGGCACTTGTGATCCATGCTGATGGAAGCTTCATGTCCCAGCGGGTGTTACATGAGGTGACCACCCCACCTCATTTCCTTTCCACTGTCACTGCTGAGCCATGACACTGACATGGCCTGGGGCAGGCCTGCAGTGGAAGATTTGAATTGAGACTGGTGGCAGGAGATGAGACAATCATGCTTCTTTCATGCACACACTTGGTTTCATTGACACATTAACCACAGGTGAGGAGGAAAGGCCACAAGGTGTGGGGTTGGTGTGAGTGGGGGCAGAGGAACTTAAAAAAAAAAAAGGCATCAGCGTTGCAAAGACTTTCCGCGATTCCACATTCCACACCCACCTCGAAAGCCCCGTCCTACCACAGGAAGTGCGCTGACCATTGGGAGGCATAAAAGAGACCCGAGAGTGGCGGTGCTCACCCTCTCTGCTCAGCCTGTCAGAACCTCAGCCATGAGAACCGTCGTCCTGGCCTTGCTCGCAATCTGCTGCCTCACTGCGTATGTGGTGGAAGGTGAGTCGGGGGTCGCTCATGAGATGGGAACAGGCACGCAGGCACGTGGGCTTACTCTTTGGTTGTGACTTCCCCCCTCGAGCAAAATGGCAATGATAATTTTGACTCGGGGGGAACTTGTCGATTCCAAAGACAGAACGTGGTTAGAATCTGGGCTCCTATTTTTCATCATTGGGTGATTTGGGGTGAATCTCTTTACCTCTCTGAGTCTATGCTTCCTTATGTATAAGTTGAACATGGTAACAGGTATTCTCACCTGGGGTTAAAATGAAATGAATCTTAGGATCCCTTACCAGATTTCCTCACAAGTACTCATTTCTTGGTTACTGTTAGCTGTGGAATGGCGGTGACGATTTTATATGCCTCTGTAGCTTTTGCCCATTAATACTGATGTTGATAAATTCCCCAGATACGTAAGAGCTCACTCACAACGTGGGGGTGAGCTAGAGGGTGTCGATTCTGAAGCCAGTCAATGTTTTCTATTAAAACTGACTGGAAGCTCATACCTTCCTACTAGGCAATCAATATTATCTTCAAGTGTGTGGGAGAATCTATGATTGCTGCTCCGAATGTTCCATGTATGGTGAACTTCTTGAGCTTATAAGAGGCCAGTGATAAGTGCTAACAAATAGATCAGTGACTTATACACAATGGGACAAATTTAGGAGGTACCAGATGCCTCTGAGGTCTACTGAGCCTCGCCTGGGCCTTCCGCCCTTATTTCCTAAAGGATTATTTTTCTAACCCCTTGGACTTTATTTCTCCTTGTGTCTCTGGCAGCAACAGAGACTATCCTTTGGGGGTAATTCACGTCGCAGTGAACTCCCCTCTCAACAGCCTAATTTGTAGACTTATTACCTCCTTAAGACGAGACTATCTGAACCTGATCACGTGTGTCCGTGAATAGAGGAGGCGTAGGCTGGGACTCCCTGAAATTGCATGCTGAATAAAAAGTATTGATGAGGCAGCAGAGTTTGAGGCTACTAACTGAGGCAGTGTGGCTGGCATTTGGCTGACACGGGAGGCATGCTGTTTGGTGGAGACCCAGATATGGGGAGGGGAAATGATGTGCGTAGAGACCGAGGACGACTACTAGGCTCCGATTCCCCAGCTTTCTACCTAAATGACGTCCCTTAGTCCCCCTGGGCTTAGCTCCTTACGTGTAACAACAGGGCAAAGCAGTCTGGGCTTTGACTCAGCTCTGCAACGTGTGTGCGGGTGATGTCTGTGCCGCTGCCCCAGACGCACGAACGTTGCTGAGAGTCAGAAGGTTCGGGGGTTTAGGCTCCTGTAGGATTCTCTGGATCTCGGGAATCCACGTTGGAGGCTTCACAGAGAAAAATATTGTTTCTTAAGTAGTGAGAGAAACGGAGAAAGGACAAGCAGACTTCCCTGTTTCACAAGGTTCAGAGAGAGTTCAGCGTTGACAATAAACTGGCACAGACGGAGGGTAAAGACTGTGCCCACAGATGAGGAGGAGAAAGGCTAGCAAACACCTTTTGGGTCGTTTCACGTTTGAAAAAAGCCTCACTTTTCCCAGCAACACTGCAGATCAAACTTGATCAGCACCAGCTGTTTCTTTAGAAGCTTCTTAGCTGAATACTTGTCTTCTGCGTAGGAGAAACATTGGCACTTAGAAACCTTGATTAGGTTTTACCAAACCTGTCATATGATCGACTCTCCCAAGTTTTCCCTTCTCTGATGTAGGGTGGTTCCCTAACCGGGAAATGAGTACTTCCCCTCGGGCCATTTCCAGTGAGGATGGGTACTTTATGAACTAGCTCCTTTCTGCAGCTCACGTTTACCATGGAACACGAGAACACATTTATTTATTCAGTCAAAACCAATAGTTAACATTCCCTTCCCCAAATTACCCTTTATCACATTTCCCTTGTTATTTTATTTATAGCACTGCAATGTGTATACTATTTGGAATTACATTTTGTATTTATTTGTCTGCTTGGCTTTCTTCACCAGGCGTGGGGAGTGAAGGTGTGGAAAAGGAAGTCTGTATGAGTCTAACCACCCGTCGGCTGCCAGTGAAACACATCAAGAGATACGTCTTCAGGGAGGGCCCCATGAAGGCAGTGATGTGAGTTGGTCTTCGCAAAGCCGGGCTGGGTAGAGCACCATATGTAGAAATGCTCCTCAGGGAAAAGTCAACATGGAGGGAGACCTCAGCTTAACCAGCAGCCCCTTTGTTTGTCCATATGGACCATGCCTTAGGTAGCACTAAATGATGATTGTCATATAAATTTGGCAACTAAACAAAGAATATTATCCTCCTTTCTGATTGGCTTAGCAGAAGAATCTGACTGGGAACCAGATGAATGCTGTGGTCAGTTCTGAGGGTTAGGTTTAGAGATGGCTGGCTCAGATCGGGATTTGACCATATGACCACAGTGATGTGAAGTCCTCCTTTCCCCTCCCTCCCCTCCCTTACCCTCCTTTCCCTCCCTTCCCTTTCCTCCCTTCCCTTCCCTCCCTTCCCTCCCGTACCTCCCTTCCCCTCCCTCCCCTCCTTTCCCCTCCCTCCCTTACCCTCCCTCCCCTCCCTTCCCCTTCCTCCCCCTTCCTCCCTTCCCCTCCCTCCCTTCCCCTCACTCCCCTCCCTTCTCTTCCCCTCCCCTCCTTTCCCTTCTCTTTCCCTTCCCTTCCCTTTTCCCCCTTCTCTTCCTCCCCTCTTTTCTCCTCCCCTCTTCTCCTCCCCTCCCCCTTCCTGTCCTCTCCCTTCATATGGTGTTTTGGAGTAAAGGATGCCATGTTTTATCAGTTGCCATATCTCAAGAAAATATGCCAAAAACTAGCCTGCATGGTACCATTCTCTTTCCAGGATCCCATTTTCAGAATAGCAGTTATGTGTCTTCTCAACACATAACTGCCACTTTACCCCAGGAAATTAAGATGGGGAACTCACCTTTTGTACAGAAAATGAGATGAGTATATTTGGACTTGAAAAGGAAGATGGCATGTAGGCACTGGGCTAGATGATGTCAAGCGTCCAGTTTAGTTCCAACATTTGGTCGCTCTAATGAGAAAGGCAGTCTGGGACGCATGGTGAACAGAGGAGCTGGGTATTACCTGGAGGGTTTCCTCCTTTATGTTACAATAAGATTACAGAAGAAAGGTTTTCACATATGGTCTCGTGGTTCTGAAAGACCATTTTGACCCGTGATTTTTGCACAAGAGCTCTTATATTTGGTCTGATCTTAACTCCTGCTCCCAAGGCTTCGAGGATGTGACTAACTTCCCCTGTCTTTTACTTACTTTGCAGATTTATTACCAGACGTGGCTTTAAGATATGTGCCAATCCACAAGCTGACTGGGTGCAAAAAACCGTGGAGCACTTGGACAACAGAAGTAGCATGAACCAGACGAAGCCTACAAGACCCCAACAATCCACCAGTACACCTTTTGTGTAGTTTCATGTTTGAAAAAAGCCTCACTGAGTGGGTAGTGGCCTTCCGGCTCCCTGTCCTCTCGCCAGCCAGCCAGCTGATTTCTCTTGACAAGCTCATGGACTAATTAAATTATACTCACGTTTTCTGCAAGTGCTGCATGTGTCCAATTATTTTCTTGTATTTTTACTTTTTGTGTCTTTCATCTTCATTTAGAAGCTCTAATTAATAAATATTTATTATTCAGACTAGTCCCACTGTCTATTCATTGCCGATTGGGAAAGGGAACATATCATTTATGTTCTGTTTCTGTCCCAACTGTATCTCCCTTTGATGGTATCCATGATGGGAGAGGTTGGGGGCAGTGTTTATCAGAGATGCGAGCTGTGTGCATTGTTCTTAGGTTTCAGGTTGAAATGGTTCTCTACCCATGAGTCACAGGTGAAAATGGAGACAGGGGCAGCAGTTCAAGATCTAGTTCAGCCTGTCTTCATAAGGCAGTTCTGTTCATGGAATAAGACAGGAAATCCAACTGTCTTCGGGTTTCCGTTCCGAGTGTCCACTACTCAAAAAGTGGCTTTATTCAAGTTTCATCTCAAACAACATCTCTTACCTCTTGTGTTTCATTTCATCTCCCATGGAAGGAACGAAAGGAGAGGGCTTGTCAATTCTTTTATTTGTCAAGGTAGCAATGGTCAGACTTTTGGCCAAAAAGATGCTTTATTCAAATAAAAACCAATGCCCTTTGAACTGGGCTATTATCTCGCTGCCTCTCTGTGATTTCCGTAATTGTTGCTACTCTAGCTGCCATCCATGTCATGCTTTTCTGCCAGTAAGCTTCTCACACCCTACCTGTGTCTCCTGCAACATGTCTTGAGTGGGATCACAATTTGCTGTTGAGTTTTAACTAAATGTCCCTCTGGCCACCCAGACTTGGGCTGTCTTGTGTTGTTGCTAGATTGCTGATTTGGTTCACATCGATGGCTCTCCTCTCCAGGTAGCTGGTGATGTACATAGACGTCCACTGCTCTCTGACTCTATATCGTCAGAACTGACCAGGGTTTGGTAGTTTCAAGGGAAGAGAAAATACCACGGTCTAGTTCTGAGGGGACACTCGGCAGTGCCAAGGTCTTTTCCAGGGTAGCTGAGGGCAGCCCGCTGTGAGTTGTCTTCCTAGTGACTCCGAGTGGACACCTGCCTTAAAAGCTGCTGTCTCACCGAGAGAGAGACATTCTCATTGCGGTTTGCCCACAGTGAGATTCAAAGCTGGTCTTCAGGAAAATAGACACTTACTCAGAAGTATGAGGGGTGAAGCAGAGCTGTCATTCAAGATGAAAAGAATGGTTTCCTGGTTGAACTTGGTATTTGTGTTTCCCAAATGTCTCCCAGACCCTCGGTATTTTCCTGAGGTAACGTGATATGTGGAAGCAAGGGGATATGTGTATCCTGTTAACTGACCACATTATCGGAGGTGACACTGTGTGACACCAAAGGTTTCAACCAAAGAGCATGCATGACTTTGAACTAACTGACTGATGTTTTGAATGCACGTAGGTAAGACCTGAATCTACTAACCGTACCCCTGTGGTTTACTGGGTTTCAATTTAATTCGAAGAAATAATTTAAGAAAAAGACCTGGAAATATTATTGTTTTAGTGGCTGTGATTCCTCCTTGATATGCCTGTGGCATGTCGTATACTTACCTTTAACCTGAAACTTATTCATTTGCATGGAAGTTGCTCGTTTGCCTGTCTGTACCCCTCTCTGCCCCCTCCTGCAGTTAGACCGGAAGCTGCTTGTGTGTATTATTATTTTTCATTTATCATACTTTTAAATTTATTGGGGTATTATGGTTAATAATATATAAATTGCAGATGTGCATGACCTTTGCAGGTGTTCATGACCTTTGTTTACTTTAGCGTGTGCTCATCACCCAGCGTCTAGTTTCCTTCCATCACCATGTACGCACCAGGAGCTGAAGCTGCAGCAATGAGCAGAACACAAGTCCCGCTTTCATGGAGCGTACGTGCTGCTAACATGCGCCCTCTCTCTCTCTTTCCAGGAGCCTTCGTCTCCTCGCTTGACCGACAGATGCCTGTTGTCAGCCTGATGTAGCGGTCCAGGGCCCCGTTGGATACGGGGTGCAATCGTGGCACCCGAGCCTGTCCAGACCTCCAGCGAGCTCACACAAGTAAGTGGACAATTCCGACATAGTGTCACATGTGTCACCACAGGGGAAGTGGAGAGCGTGAGCTGTGGGCACACAGGAGAAGACCTGCCCAGGTCTTCGCATGTGTGGGGGTCAGGACAGCCTTCCCGTTGGAAATAGCCGGTACCCCGAGACCTGAAGGGGTATCAGAGTCATGCAGGGAATTTTGGTGCGTTCCAGGCAGCTCACGGAAGGGACTGCAGGTGAGAGAAATTTGATGTGCTCAGGAACGAATGCAAGAAAAGTTGACCCTGAATGATGCAGGGGTTAGGGGCACTGACCCCTGTGCAGTCCAGAATCCACGTATGACTTTTGACTCCCCCAAACTGAACTAATAGCCTGCTACACCAATAACGCAAACAGTTAACATGTGTTTTGTGTGTCTTATGTATTATCCACTGTATTCTTACAGTAAAGTAAGCTAGAGAAAAGAAAATGTGGAGAAAGCATAAGGAAAACACATTTACAGTACTTATTGAAAAGAACCTGCGTATAATTGGACCCGCACAATTTGAATTCTTGTTCCGGGGACAACTGTAGTTGAATGTGACCGAGGAACAAAGCGAAGGTTAGACAACAAAGGGAGGGGGCAAATGGCACAGATTAGGAGATGGAGGAGCTGTCACCAAGGGCTTTGTCTGCCAGATCGAGGAAGGTGCTCTTCATCTTAAAAACTGGGAATGACGCTGGTTGCCAGGTGGAGAATGGGGTGCAGAGGCTGAGATCGGGGCTAGGAAACCAAGCAGAGGTGGCTCTGGACCTGGTAACTTTTGAACTTGGCCTGGCATGTTGGGGCCTGGTTTTCCTTTCTTCACGGGCCTTTTCCGCTTTGCTGGGGCTCCTGTTAGCGGGGCACAATTGCCTGAGGGTGGCTCAGCTGGACATGCCACATGCCTCAGGCAGCGAGTCCATTCACGGTCCGTGGCTGTGGGGCACCAGGGCTGGGATGGGAAAAAACTGCATTTCTGGGACTCGCCTTCCCATTTGCGTCAGGTATTGGCTAAGCTAAGTTTGTACCTGAGGGACCAGGATTGGAGCCGACCACCACGAGGTAGGAGAAGGCCGAGTTGAGAAGCAGTGAACTTGACCTCAATGGGGTTTTTGAGGCCCACAGACCAAGTCTTTTCTGATGTATCCAGTTTCCCGAGTACTTGTTGAGCACCTGCGGATGGCAAGGGGCACAGGATCCCGTCTGCTGTCACCAAGCGCGTGATCTCATGGGGAGACAGTCACCAAAGCCAGTCCCATATAGGTGTTCCGAGTGGCTCAGCTCAGGCCTCCCCTCCTCTCAGGGGCCGTTCAGATGTCAGCCTAGGTAACACCCCTCTCTTGTACCTATTCAGCCCCCGAGCTTTCCTCTATTATTGCTCCGCTCACCGTGAAATGCCAACTTACCTATTTATTTATTTACATTTTCTGTCTAGTGGTCGGGGTGGGGACTGTGCAGTGGACCCCTGGGACCTGGGACTTGGCATAGAGCCTGGGGCATCACAGGCCCAGTATCCCTTTGGGGAGTGTATACTCCCTGCACGTGTCACTACTCTGGCAGGTGTCATAAAAAGCTATAGGAATACAGAAGAGAGAAGACCTCAGCCTGCCCTGTGAAAGTCAGGAAAAGCTGTGCAGAAGACGTGATGTAGAAATGGCACCTTTAAACGTGAGAAGGGGTTTGTGAGGAAGAGAAGAAGGGGTTTGTGAGGAAGAGAAGGGGTCCAGAGGGAACCGCACAGAGGCAGGAAAATCAGGGCGTGCTGAGGGCAACTGTCCTTCCTGGGACGGCTGGGGTGTCACAGTGGAAGGGAAGCTGGGACTGGACTGAGAAGGCCCTGTGTGCCGTGGCGAAGGTAGGATGTAAGCAGAGGGACCCAGGGAGCAAAATGATCAGATCTGAGGGTTAGGACCCAACTGGGAGGCACACAGAACACGGTTGAGGGTGGAGGGGGGTAGGGAGGTGACTGTTACATCAGCCCAGGCTGGCGGAGACGGTAGCCTGGATTAGGTGGCCATGGGAATAGGAGCTGGGGGCCCGACACAGACTTGGAATGGCTTGGTTATCAGCTGGACGTGGGCATGAGCCGGTTGGAGGCATTGAGACGGCACTGGGGTGGCCAGCGTGGGAGACCTGGTGAAGACACAGCCCCGCTGATTGGTGACGTTTCAGTCCAATTTCTGGTGTGGTTACTAATAGACCCACCAGAAAGGAGCACCAAGGAGAAGTAGATAAAGCAGAAGGAAGAGGCCTGGAAAAGTAGAACACTGGTTATAAATCAGCCTTAATACTCAAGTAACTCAGACAAAAGCTCAAAGTACATTCTTATTCCCTTTTGACAGACAATCTTTTTCTGTGGATGAGGTAAAAATAAGGCTGAGTATCTGTGCAACACTTTATGCCCCTTGGGGGGTGGGGTGGGGGTGGTAACAAATAAATGGATACAGTATCCACTGAGTGAGTCACCAGTGTTATTTTGAGAGGGATTTGTCACTTGGCAGTGGGAGGCAAAGAGGAGATGAATCCGTAATGAGAGAAAAAGAGAAATGAGGTGAAAGAAAAGGTTTTGAGTGAGAATTACGAGTCATGCTAAAGCATGACTGCAAGGTGGGGTTTGATGAGAGAGGGTGAGAGAAGAGGCCGGAGGGAATTTCTCTTTCTGTGGGAGGAACTAGTAAGAAGTGGGTGCCACCGCTGAGGGCAGATGGCCAGAGGAGTGACCTGGAGGTATTGTTTCGGAGGCTAGCAGGAAATTTGGAGGAATCTGAGCTGGGAGAAAGCCCCTCCTCCCACCTCCTTCCAAAAGAAATGTCAATCAAATACAAGGGATGTAGGTCGATTTCCTGCCACACTGTGTTGCCTAGAGTAATTGCTAAGGCTGTATCATCTGCTTCTTCCCGAAACTTGTCATTTCTGTCATCAAGGTAAAATTGCTGAATCGGTACGTACTTGTGAAAAGGTTCACATTCTAGAGAAGGAAACAAAAGCCCCCATGGCCAGGCTGAGCTGATCTTAAGCAGAGCTATCAGCTGTTCTGTCAGGGAAGCTGGCCTTCCATTTCTGAAGACTGGGTGGGGGTTTGGGGGTGGAGAGGCGGATGGGTGAGGGGAGTGTGGGCAAAGTAACCCATCATAAGCAGTGGGTGAAAGAGGAGGGCGAGGGCCACGTGATCTCTGTCTCTCTCTTTGTGTCTTTCCCCTCTCTCTCTCTCTCTCTCTCTCTCTCTCTCTCTCTCTCTCTCTCTCTCTCTCTCTCTCGGTAGATACCTGTGTGGCAGTCAGGAGCCTTGGCTCTGCCTGGGTTTGTATCTTGGCTTCAGCACTCACTCTTTAGGTGACTGTGGGAAAAGCCCTCAATTTCTCTGTGCCTTAAGGTGGCCTCATTTATAAAATTGCAATAATAATAGTGCTGAGCTCATTGGATTATGATGAGGGTTAAAGCGCTTAAAACAGAGGCTGGCACATCGTGAAAGCTCAGTAGTGTTTGCTGTTATTATCCCTAGTCGCTAGGATGGGATAGGGTGCAGGAAAATGGAGGGCAGGTGGAAAAGGAAGTAGATACATTGGGGATTAACAAGATTTCCTGTAAGCTGACATTTACTGGTTGAGACCTGTCTTCATCATTTAGGCAAAAGTGGGTTTAACTGTCTATATTTTCTTAATAATTGCATATAAGTCATCAAATCATAGTGTCCTATAGAATGCTTGTACCATGAGTCTACATTGAAAAAAAACGATTCTATGGGCACCTGTATTTAGGAAATGATCGCACCATTTCCCTTCCTCTCGGAGAGGCACGGTGATCAAAGTAGTACATCAAAGTCTCCGCAAAGTACTGTGAAAAAGACCTCACTGAGCTCAGTGTTTTGTCCAGTCAACCCGAGTACACGATTCCTTTCCATATACCATTTATCAACCTCCCAGGAACACCAATTAAACATAAATTCTTTAAAACATTGCAGACGAAAAATCGGTTCAGAGCCATAAATCTTGAAAGTACAGGCTACAGTTCGTCAATAGCATCAACACAATCAAAAAGAGGAATCTAACTACTCCAGGTCCTCTCACTTATCTCTAACCTGTTGAAGTGTAGAGTCCCGTGTTGGAAATGTCTGTTATTCTGCAGTGTGTGAGTGTGTGTATATGAGGTGCTCACAGACTCTGTGGTTCCTTTATATTGTTATTAACCGGGTACCCCCTGAAGTACCCACTTACCGGTACTCATTGAATACCTACTATGAATGAGATGTCACACTAAGTACGGTGGGGCCAAAGTAGAATACTTGAAGGATTTTAAACTTTCCTCTTTCGGTCGCTTTGCTTATACTCTTCATAATAACTGGAGAGCGCCAAGCAGTACACGTGGTCCTGTCCAAAACGTCCGCAGACCAAATGTCCACATGGAAAGTGCTTGAAGAAGAGCAGAACCATGAACATGTTGTCACCGAAGTTTTGGTGGTCACACCCAAATACGGCCACCAACCTCTCAACCATACTGACAATCAAATTCGTATCACCAGAACCGTTCACAGATAGAACGAATAGAAAGCCAATGATTGGGTTGATGCCTACTTGAGCGCTATTGCTCATTGACTTCAGCGTAAACGTGTCTCACTGCATAAGGAAGAACAAGCAGTCACACGAGATCCAGGATTCCTCATGAATTACAAGAAGAACAATGTCCATGCAATTTGAACGCGGTTCAGTGTTTGTATTCCATAACAAATCACGGACCAACTATTTCTGTGGACATTTTGGTGTGAATCAGATGTCACAATGAACATTTTGGACAGGACCAAATGTTCACTAGTCTAAGAGTGACAAGCGGCCACCTCTTTCTTCTTCCTCCAGTTATCAGTGTCCCTCTCAGATGTCACCTTCCCTAGGAAACCTTCCCTGTCCTTCCAACCAGATCTTAGACCTCCTGGCCTTTCTTACGGCATTTGTTTTACTCTGCCCTGAGTTGTAGATGTTCGTGAAGTTCTTATTCCTTATAAAGGATTGGTAGGTCTTGGCAGCATGGGTCTGTGTCTTCTTCATCCCTGGATTTCCTGTGGCACCAATAGCAGGCCTTTCCTGCGGTCTGTGCTCCATACACAGTTGCTGAATTTGAAGGCACAGCCCTGTCACTTACGTCAATCAGATTGTAGTTGTGGGACTATAAGGACAGCAGAAGGTAGAGGTGACTGGTTATCGCCTACTGAGTGGAACGGACTAAGATGAGAGCATGGTTCCTTCGGAGCGTTGGCTCCTACTGAGTGGCCGTGGCTGCCTGACTTTCTCTGTGGGGTGATATCTTAAGGCTCCTTCCTGGCTCAGTGGGAAGAGTGCCATGGTCAGTTAGCGATGCCTGCCTGGTGTTCTAGCTCACCGGTGGCCTGCAGCTAGATGAGCTGGTGACGTGGGGCTCAGAGAAGGAGCAGGCCACTGTGGGATGACTGGGGTCGCTCAAGAGATTTCAACCAAGCCCTGGAGGATGAGTAGGATGTAAAAGCCAGTGGGGGAATAATTTTATATATATAATGTGATGGCTCGGTGTGAGGTCGGAGGAATAGTGGATGGGGGGAGGGGGATTCACAGTGTGAGGGATATAAATGATGAACGTTTAAGTATTACCTTGTCTTGTACACCTGAAACTAATAATAATAAAAAAAGCCAGTGGGGGTAAATGATGCAAGAAAACAGGTGTGGTGGTGTAAGAGACCAAAATAGTTTTGTGGATTATGTAATAAATTTGCATCTCCCATTAGACTATCAACTGGGACGGCAAGGCTTGTTTTGCACGAGGGTCAGGCAGAGTATCAGGCGCGGTGCAGACACTCCGCAAAGATGCCCTAAATACTCATTTAGGGAGTGTGGCCAGGACTTAAGATGACAGCGAGATGGGAACACAGGATGGAGCAGCCGTGCAGGGTGCATGAGAATGTGACTTAGGAAGGGTTCCCAGGCTGAAGAGTGACTGTATTTTGTAGTCATTTTTGACGAATTGGCATGACTTAGGGGACAATTTGAGTTCCATTGAGATGTCAGTGTATGTGAATACTGTCTCACAGGTGAGGTAATATCATTCCTTTAGGACCATTTCCCATGATGCCCTCACACAGCATCACATACCTGTACCCACACCTGTCGGAAATGTGGATCCTGACAAATCATGGACATCCAGCCAGGTGTCTGGGCCTGTTCAGCAGAGGTAGGACATGTGGATGGCTCCAGTATTCCGTGGATAGAGCCCTGTCTCCTGCTCCAGACACACAGACCATTTGTGAGGGCACTGAAGACCCAGGATACACAGTCGTGGGCAGAGAGAACTGTAGCACGAAGCCTCTTTTCTTCCCTCATGGCATCACCCGTGGCAGCTCAGTTTGGGAAGAAGATTGATTTCCTCCCATAGGACAACTTCCTGAGAGATCTGTACTTTTGGGCCTGAAGGCATGCCCACATCAAAATGGGCTGAGAGAAAAAGTGGATCTGTATCCATTCACGCCATTGGCTCTGCACCTGGGCTAAATAGAGGCCCTCATGCTTGCTCTCCATTGTAACAGGATAGGCAGGCTGGTTATTAGTGTGGGTCATGATTGTTTTAATCTTGTTTGTGATGATTTTTCTCCCTTGATTGGAATTGCCCAACTTGTTATCTTATTACGGTCTTCAAATGTTGTGGCATGTTTGGAAGAAGTTGTCTTGATTTCAAGGATCGGAATTATTTAAATATTTGGATTGACAGTAGCAGAGGAACCTAGTGGTTCGATTGGCTACTCCTCACCGAGACCAACAATCCTTTGGTATTTGTCAAAGAGACTGTTGTTTGTATGTTTGGATTAAAACTTATATTTACATAGTTGAATGTGACTATGCTCAAAAGTTTACATGCCACATAATAAACGTTCGTAATATCTAGTGAAGAATGCATTGAACGTGCTCATGAAATTCCAAAGTGAGTTGCTTAGTGCAGTTTAAATTGTTTCTTGAGCTGGGTAGTGGTTTTACTGGTGTGTTCAGTTCATGAAAATTCTCTTAGTTGTTAACGGAGGTATTTTTTTTGGGATATATGTGTTATATTTCAGTAGAAATTTGAAATAATTCATTATTTAGTATACTTTTTTTTATGTTTAAGACTGGATTTCATTAAGATACACGAGAGTTACATTTGATAAACCTTAGAGGTAACCGATAGTTCTAAAGGTGGAAGATTTAGGATGGCTAGAAATGGAAGAAGAAATTTCTCATCACAGTCACCTTGAAAAGTTAATTTCACGGAGTTGCTGTAATATGAATCATGCTCGCCTGTGTTGTCATGAATAGCATCACAGATAAAGATGAAAGATTAAGGGATTGCAAATCTTTTCCTTCCTAACCAGTAAAGCATTTCTCCATCTATCTTGTCAAAAGCGAGATCGAGAAGCAGAGGAAAACTGCATAAATATGAAAAGATCCCAGTACACCCTTAATGTACACTCTTGGTACTTTATCTTGATGCCTTGAAAATAAGAAACAACACCAGATGCTTCTGTTTACAAATGTCCCCTTTAGAATACTTTTATTTGCCTTAGTTCACTAGAAGCTTCACTGCAAAAGGCAGGTGAGGTAATGGAAAGTGGGAATTGTAATGTTTACCAGTGAAGACACAGAGAAATGAGCAGCTTACCTCGGGGTGCTTAGAACTCAAGGTAAGAACTCAGCCAGAGCTCCTGACGCTGGTCCAGTTCTGTCTTTGTGTCCTTCAGGTATTCTGCATTGACTGTTTACTATTGTCACAATGAGACTAGTTGTAAATAAGGGTTGGTCAACAAAACCCAGCCACAACCCCTTACTGCGTGTTCTTTCCCTATAAAGCAGCTGGAGTATCGGGCTGTGGAGACACTCCAAGTCCTTTTGAATTGATTGCCACCTGCTTCTCCAGCCAGTCCTTTGCCTTCTCAGAAATGGGGTGGGGTGGGTTTTACTAACCTACAAGCAAAAGGCAGTAACTCTTACATTAGTGTTCTCTCTCGATGCGCTGGTAAACATTCTGTGTTTGAAGCTCTGGTGACCCAAATGGGGCCCTCAAGTCCAGGTGGAATGACGGAAGATAAACCATCCTCAGTTAGCACAGCTAAATCAAGAGTCTGTGAATAGATGGGGGGCAGTCCCACGGATCATGGGGAGATAGGTGATTTCTAATTGCAGCCAATACCAGACAAACACGATGGGTTGTTCTATGTGCACATATATGCAGTTTTTCTTATCGTCTTGTTGAAAACGGATGCATGAGAGATGTCAGGGTTTGTGCCCTGTCCCCCTGTGGACGGAGGCTAACGGGCTTCCCAGCAGATCTTGGGGGAGGAGTCTTAAGTGGTTTCATAGGAATCTACTGCATGGGACTTAAAACTATTTGGTCAAGATGGCTGCAGATTAAGGATAGGAAAGCTCACCCCCTTTCCACTGCTCCCCTGTGCTGACGTTCAGCCATGAGCCTGGAACACAAATCAGCTTTCTTCCTCCTGGGCCGTGGTGTGTCATTATGTCCTGCCCTCTGTTTAAAGCATCCTGTTAGATTTGAGCTGAGTCCCCACCTGGAGATGAGATGGGTTGGCAGCAGGAAACTTACTCCCACCTCCAGGAGTAACCATGGTGATGGCTCTCAGCCTGGGCGACGTGGCTACATCCTCCCTCAGTCACCTTCTGAGACTCAGGAGAGAGGACTGGGGAGGGTATTCTTGCTTGTCTTTCTGAGTAATGGGTGTGATTGTTGGGGGAAGCGCCATCTTCTCCATACCACCATCTCTCCATTCAGAACTTAGAAAGGGAGAGACACACCGCAGGGGCTTGGTAATTGTTTCCTAAATGGGTTTTTTCTTTGGAGGAGAGGTGGCTCACGCTCTCAGTACCTGAGGCACCACTTTGCCTTTTTGTTCTTGTCTCTCGGACACTAATTAATATGCCCAGGGCATCCCAGTTTTATGCCAGTGTCTATGAGTCCATCTGTATATTGGGACTATTTCTAAGATACAAAGGAAGAGCTAGAAGGAAGGGACCAGTAAAAACAGAGTGTCTTGACGTTGAAATGAGTGTAGATGTAAATAAGTATTGGATGTTTTCCTTGATTACATTTTGGGTGTACAACTTTTGAGCAAAAACAGAATTTAAAAAGGTATCCCTATCCCCTGATGACAGTAATAAATCTCAGGAATTGCGGTGAAGATGGGTAATATATTATCCTCTGCAGCAAGAAAGAGGCTGTGATGGCTCGGTGTCGTCTATCTTACATATTCTTGCCTTCCAATCGCGACGTTAAATTGGATTTATGTAAGTGCTGGGCATTTTCAGTTTTTCTGAAATGTGCTTATTTCAGCCGAGAGGATAAGGGGTTGAATTCCTTAAAGCCGGAGCAAATGTTGGGAGGCCAAGATGTTGCAGCAACACCTCTCATTTTTCTACTGCCCGAATCTTGCTGACGTGCACACCCAAGGCAAAGTGGTTTTAAAGACCATTAACTCTGATTGAAGAGGAACAAAATAAAGAAAGCTCTGTTCTGTGGGATCTGAACACTCACACACAGCGCCTCGAGAATATTCACCAAGCAAGTAAAAAAAAAAACACCCCAAAACCATCATTTTCCTGCAGAGTTACATGTTTGGGAGGTGGGTTGAAGTTAGTTCTCTTTCTGTGGCTCTGAACTTGTACTTCCTCCGTGTGAAGTGACCTAAGTGTCAGTGGGATGAAAACGCGTGAGGGAGTCTCCTTTTCCCGCTTTCATGTTTGCTGGTACCCAGGCCGCGTCAGCTCTTTAGTTCGAATCTCGTCCCAGTAGCATGAATGCTGGCTCATGACCTGCACCTGTTAGCGTAGCACCTGAGGCCCTTGCAAAGCCCCCTTTTCTCTCAGTACTTCCGAGAATCCCCCTAAAACTGCCACACAGGTCCTGCTCCTGTGGCTGCAGGAGCCCAGCTGCCTGTCTAGCCACCAGAGCGGCTAGTTGGCCGTCTTGAGAAATGTGCTCCAAGCTGAGGCTTGTTTCTCCTGCTTGCCTCTGTCACTTCATGGTGAAGGTGACATCCCTGGGCCCATGCTGCTTTTTGGCCGTGAGAATGAGAATATGCACTCTTTCTAGTTATGCGTAGTTGGGAGCGGGATTGGGGGGCGTCCCTCAGAGACTCAGTCGGGCCCTGAGGCATTAGAGAGGGAGGACTGGCGTGGGTGCATGCAGCCCCTTTCTCTTAGACGTCGTCCAGCTCTGTCAGGGTGGCTGAGTTGAGGCAAGCTCCAAGCACCGCTTCTCACGTAGCATGTGGGACGTATGACTGCCCTCCGTTCAGAGTCTGCTTATCACAGCAGAGTCCTTGTTTTCAATCTCAGACTCTGTCCCCGAGTCCTGCAGTCTCACTGCAGCCTGAGTTCAGTGACAGCCTTCCCCCGACCACTCCAGAAGCAAGGCAGCCCTTCAGCAATGTCCACATACACGTATCTTGGTCCAATGGTGGACTCTCGATGTTTTTCCTTCCTTCTCTGTTTTTCTGGCTTCACCTCATTGGCCTTGTCGTGAATCATTGGATGCGAGTAGGTTCTTAGCAGGTGGGGTGCTGTCACCTCCACAGAGGGTTCACTTGGCAGACATGCCACTCACTGTGCCTCTGTTCTGTCAAATCAAAGGATAGAATTTGACCTAAGCCCAAGCCTACGAGCTGATAAAACAATGGTTCATACCAGCCTAGGGACCTTCGCAGAGAACGAGTGGGACCAAGAAAAGTCTACTTTCCATCACTGCTGGTTCAGCTCAGCTAAACGCAATGTATTCATTCAGTCTGATATAAAAGCCAGATTCCTTTCCATGTTAGCTCATTCGTCCTATGCCCAGTCGTTCTGAATACCCCAATATGCCACAGTCATTAGTCTACATGGTCCTAAAGTATTTTTTTTCCCTCACGGGCACTTAATTCCTTTTCCCTCAAAAAAAAAAAAAAAAAAAGAAAGAAGGAAATAGTGAAATTTATGATTATAATAGTAAACCCAGAGAACACACAATAGGAAAAAAAAGAGAAAACAAAAATCATCTGTAATCTTACCGTCTGTAGAGATCATAGAGTCATTACTATTTCTACTGTGCTTTCCTCTCTGCCCCTCTGATTGTTTAAAAGTTGGGATTATGATAATGTTGTGCCTTACTTTAAAAATAGTAAATGTCATAACGGGAGATTTCTTGAAGCTCTTATTATTGCTTAATACGATTGAAGACGTAAACAAGACAAAGTGAAATTATAGTACAGCTCCTACGTAGCATCCACTACTACTGTTTTTTTTTCGTTGAACCCCTGGAAACCCAGACACTGGCCTATCCTACAGCCTCGCCTACAGCTACAGGAAAAAGAAAACAATAAAACAAACAACAGAAAAATGCAGGCTGCCGTTTTCAATTTCTGCCGTGCCTTCATGTAATGGGCGCCCTTTGCCTTCACATCCAGTGAGTAAGTGGCCAGGCTCTGTGATGGGTGGGTTCCATTATGACCCCAAGATGTAGGGAGAAGGGACAAATCATAAATGCCACCCCATAATTCTGATTTTAGTGAGACCTTTTTATTTTTTTTTATCTCCACCCAGGAGATGTCTGCAAAATGATTTATGGGTGATTTAAACTGGGTTGGCCAACTCCAACGGCAAGAGAATCGAGAAAGGGGATTTATGATGACATGGTCTGCCTGTTTTCCACGTCTATGACCGCAGCATGGTTTTGAGAGTCGGCGGGTCAGTTCTGCGATTTCATTCCTTTGGCAGACCTTGCTTTCCACAGGGTGGAATCACCTCATGTAGGAAATTAGCTAACCAACTCGATTTGGGCAAGGAAGAGAGGCAAATAAATCCACTGTAGGAAAGAATATGTGAGTGCAGACTTCTCTTAGAGGACAAACTATATTTATTTTTGGAAGTGTGGATTATATGCCCGATTCCCATTGGCTATGTGAACAAGGCATCGCACACTCATTTCTGGAATGCATGTGCTCCCACCATCCTTCTTCGTTTTATCGGCTCTAGCACCTTCTCTTCTATGCTTACCCTGGGGACAGAAATGCTGATTTCATCACCATGGGGAACATCGTTTGTCTGCTTCAGGAGGAGCTGGGGCAGATGCTGAATTAACCATCCGTCTGGTGATGCTGGCTGCTCTCCTGAGATGTACAGTCCATCCTGCGGCTCACATCGATACACATATATGTAATTTTTCTTCCCTCTTCCACCTACTGTTTTCCCACTTTAATGGTTGTGAAATATTCAGTAGTTATGGCACCTAATATTTGTGGATGCGAATATATGCCATATAATTTTACCCACGTGACAGTCCTAAGAGGTAGGTGATTTTATTAACACATTCTGCAGATGGCGAAACTGGGGGAAAGGTGGGTTAGGGAACTTACTCAAGGTTCCACCAGAATTAAGTGCAGATTTCGGGGCTGAACCAAGTCTCAGTGACCTCAGCGTTCGGCTGCTAACCAGTAGGCTGTAGCTATCTGCCAGTTTGGTTATGAGAACTGACGTCACTCTGAGTTTTTTCAGTATGAAGAGGTTTGATGCAGGGAAAGGAAGGTTTATACAGCTTTGTACACTCCTACCAGCGGAAGGGAGCAATGGTCAGGAAGCTTCTAGAAGTGGAAACGCAAATATTTCAGAGATGCCGCTGCTGCTGAGCCCAGCTGCTGGCAGCACCGCAAGCTGTGGGCACAGCCCCAGCGCAGCCATTTGCTGATGCCCGCCCGTCCACACGCCTCGGGCTTCTGCCCAAAACCAGGGCCCATCCTTTGCTTCTGCCTTACAGGCTTCCAAGAGGGCCAGTCCCTGATGATATCCAAACAGACACCTGCAGCCAAGAAAATTTGAGAGATGTGGTGTCCGAGCTTCCAGCACCCGTGGGGAAAGCCTAGGCGAAAGCTGGGGACAGGGAAGGAAGGCCCTGGGATGCGTAGATGGTGTCAGGCTCACAGGTTATGAGACAAACGTACTTCACTTATTTCCCCCCATCAGCGTCCATTTAGGTTAATTCCCCCGCCCATCGCCACAAATGACATGCTGGTGACTCAGACTTGACTGGCTCCTGTCCCCACGCATTTCGCCCTCTTGGAGCCCCGGTGAGCTCACTCAGGTCCTTCCTGCACTTCGGCTCCTGGCCCCTTGCTGTGCTCACGGGTCGCGCAGCCACTAGGGGGCAGCATGTCCCCACCGCCATTGTCACCGGCGCCTGAGTCTCCTCACCCTCCGAAGCTGCAACCCACGTCTCCCATCCATCGCTGTTAAACCCAACGGAGCTGCTCCCCAAGTGAGCACGGCCTTGCGCCAAGTCCCCTGCTCGGCCCCGAGAACTGGGCAGACTTTTCTGGCCTTTGTGTCCTTTATGGAAACAGCAGCTTCTCTGGCCTCTGTGGGGACTCCTCTGTCCCTGTGGAGTGACTGTCCCTGTGGATGGGCCTGGGTTGGAGCCGGACACCTCACGGCTGGCTCCATCATCCCCCCCATCTCTGTCCTTCGGGTCCCAGCCAAACTTGCCTCTTGGGAGCTCTTTCCTCAGTGAAAACCAACTCAGGCAAATCGACACCAGTCCACTGCCGACTCCATCCCTTCACCAACGGTGTTTGTATTGTGAAGCCTCCGGTTCAGAGACTGTCTCCTTACTCAGTGCTACGGCGAAGAGTCTGGGCATCACTCTTTGTCCATGTTCTTTCCTTAGATTCCTAAAAAATGGAATTGCTGTGTAAAAGAGAGGAATTTATAAGGTTGTGTTATATACATATCACCAAATTGCTTCCGAAAAGTACCAATTTACACTTCTACCAGCCAGTAACACTGCTGGCTCTCTGCACCTTCTGCTGAATGGTATTTTATCTATCTATCTACCTACCTGCCTTCCTATGTATCATCTATGTAGATATTTTCCATATGATACATGTGAAATATGTACATATGTATGTGTGCATATATATTTCCCTCAGGCTGCTTTGCTCACCACATTAAAATAGGGAACCATGACCCAGTCCTCTCTCTCGTGTGTCCTTGAGATTCCAAAACACCAAACCTTCTAAAAATGTGAGAAAAGCAACCCCCCAACATATTTGTTGAGTCAGTGGTAACTGTGACAATTGAAACTATTGAATGAATTCAGAGGGTGCAGGGGTATTATCACTAAGGCGTAGGTTAACCCAAAATTCCAGATAGACTTTTTTTCTTTCTCGTATCAACAATATCAGGGGTTAAGCAGGCCTCGGCTGGTATGGGATCTACTGGATCCAGGTTCTTTCCATCTTCCATTCCCAAGTTTGCATCCACATTCCATCCAGCAGGAAGAAGAGAAGGGATAAGAGGTCATGCTTCTTTCCAGGAGATATTTTACAGAAGTTGCATGTGTCACTTTCTCTTACAGCTTGTTGCCCGGAAGGTGGTCACATAGCCAAATTCAGGTGCAAGAGAGGGTGGGAGATGCAGTCTTTATTTCACATGGTCATTTTCCAGCTACAAATCCGAGAAGTAAAGTAAAGGACAGGTGCTGAGGGACAAGTAGGAGTCCCTGTCACAGAGGCGTATAAGACGTGATGTTTGTTCTTAAGTGACTTGCGGTTTACTTACTTCCTGGAATTCCCATGTTCCTCCTTTACAAAGAAAACATAGTGCTTTGAATAACAGCCTATTGTATTTCATTCTTTTAATTATAGACTGCTTTTCTGTTGACATGGATTATGGTTTTCAGAGATACCTCAACTTCATTTCGGACTTCAGATGTCTGTAGGCGTCTCATGCTTTGCTCCCTTCCTTCACCCAGCCTCTCTGTCTGGCCATGAACTTATCTGAGAATAAACCATCAAATGCAGCAGGCGAGTTGTGAGCTGGCAAATTTGCTTCATATCCTTTCCTTGACAAAGAAAAATGAAAGTGTACTAAAACATCAGGAAGCAAAGAAAGAAACTAAGAGAGAAGAAAGAAAGGCAGCAGGTCTCCGTGACAAGCATCTCAAATTACAGCAACTGTAGCCTCCATCACCCAGATTGTAAAACCTAATTTGGACAGGCCGGGCGGGGAGCTTTAATGGAGAGAGAGATCAGTAGACCCGGGCCCACTCACTGCGCAGAGCTTCATTGTGATTTCCTGTGTTTCTGGCACAGCTCATCAAGTGCACACCAGCCAGAGGTTATGATAATAGAATTTCATAAATTAGTGGCTAAATAAGCAGAGCCTGTGATAAAAGTTTTATGGATTGGGGGCCTTGAGCAAAGAACAGGCATTAGCTTGAGCGGTGGGTCCCAGGAGTCTTGAGTCTTTGCTTGTTCTCCATCACCGCTTGGCAAATTATCTTTCTGCTGCCCAGCTGGTTGGCCCAGTGGTCCCTGTTTAATTTTGTCCGTCTTTGTTTCCAGCTTTCTCATCCCTCTCCTGAATCACATAGACATGCAGTATACTCAAGAAATACTTTCTAAATGAAGCAGTGGGTGTACAGTTGGTACAATGATGATGAACTTGAGCTCTGCAGTGTTGATGGCGTAAGCAGCAGGGAGCGCACTGGTCCCCAAGCCCTCAGACTTCCTGCTCACGGTGTAAATGCTGATCGTACAGGGATTCAAACTCTGGAAATTCTTCCAAGTTCAGCTCGCCTTCGGGGGTTCCCAACCTGAGTTGTGGCCACAGGCTTTTTAGCCCCTGATCATGGCTGGCCTCACCCCACCCCAACGTTGGGTGTCTGACCATCTGACTGAACGATTGTTAAAAGTGTGTAAATTCAGTCAAAACGTGCCTGGAAAGAGATCTCGTTTATACGTCTAGAGTTCAAGGTGCTCTATCCAAGAAAATACAGATGCACAAGAAAGGAAGTGGAGTGGGTCCGATGACTCCCAAAGCCGGGACAAAAAGTGGGTTCGCCTGGGAAAGGAGGACTTCAGATGTCCCGGGCATTGCTGATCAGGCTCTGAGTCTTTCAGTGTCATGGGAAACCCATGTCACCTCATGTAATCCTCACCACAGTGGAGGGAGCAAGTGGGTGGGAACTGTTTTCTCCACTTTACAGTTGAGGGAAGGTTAAGTGCTGTCCAAGGTCATACAGTCAGAGGGGGCTAAGATGAAAATAGAACTCAGGTGCCCTGACGGCTAGGCCAGGCTCTTTCCATTATGTTACAGCTGCCTGCGTCCAAGAGACCCACATCCAGTGCCCAGAAAACACCATGCAGAAGACAGCTGTTACTATTCTAGGTTTCAGGACGGCGGGGTGGGGGTGTGGAGATTCCATGCTGCCATCCTGGCTATGGAGTCCTTTTTTATGACTGATGCCGTTCCAACTGGCATAAACATGGCATAGCTGAAGATTAAATGTTCTGAACATGAGCCCATTAGGTTTCTCGACCCTTTTCCCCAGAATACTGTCTCGTTTAAATCCCCAATCAAGTTTCATTTATCGAATTTCTAAAATGTTAATCACGAGAGGGCCTCTTCCTTGCCACCATTCTGGGAGCAAATACTCTCTCCTGTACTTGGTGAAGGAAAAAAAAATGCCTTTCAGTCTAGAGCTCAAGTCACCAAGAAAAATTGCTTTGCCAGTCCCTCCTGCCGCCTTGGGTGACTAACTTGTCTCAGTGTGCCCTGGACTTTCCCAGCAGAAAGTCCTGTGTCCTCCCTTCAATCCAGAGCAAACTGGGGTGATGGGTCTCCCTCCCATGGCCATTAGCTCCTCTCCCTGAATCCATGCCTCTTTTGTTCCCATATTTAGGACTGATCTTTGCCAAGTTGATCCTGCTGCCACAGCGGGCTTGTTAATAGTAAAAGGAACCCCATGAGATAGCCTGAGGCAGAGGGAGATGAGGCCTTGTGGCTCAGTCACAGTGTGTCCCCTCTTCCTGCCTCTGGGGGTGGGGATAAAGCAGAAGCTGCAAAACGCTGTGTCCTCACCAGGAAGACTTTCCGGGGCTCTGTCTACATCTCGTCGGTGGATTGGTGAACTGGGCTCGATGGCCATCTGCTCTGTCGGACCAGGGCTCCCCTTGGAGGTGAAGGGCGGATTTTCAGGGAGCTGGGCTTTCTGTGTGAAACTTGACAGGCTCCTAAGAGTGGAAGAGCATGGCTGTGGCTGTGGGACCTGAGAGAAGGGGACGTTGGTGCCACTCACTCTTGCCAGCAGGAAAGTAAGACTATCTCATTGCCCCAGGGAAAATTCTTCATGTTTCCAGGGTAGAACATTGTAGTAAAGCTGGGTGGGGAGCAATTACCTACAAATCAGTCAGTCTAGAAGGTAATTGAGAAGATTCAGCACAAACCAGTTTCTTTTGGCTAAGGAGGGCTGAGGACTTCGGGGGGCGTTCCTGGCCCCCTGCACCTGGCGGGTTGTCCCAGCAGGTTAGATGAGGTGCTGTGCTAGCAGAGGGATTAAACTGCCCCCTTCCCAGGAGGTCCTATTTCCTTGGGTGGCAGTGCTCTCTGTCCAGGCTTAGATGTGGGGCTTTGTGACCCTTCACAGGGTGTTCGCAGCTGCTGGGTTTGTTTTCTCAGGGTGTGACTATTTGACAGCCGGGGAGAAAGGGGCAATCTTGCTGTCTCCCTGGGAGCCTGGAGAACAGAGAGAATGCATAAGGTGATTTCACTGCATGTGTGTGTTGGGCTTACATAAGTCAGCCAAGCGCAGGCAGCAGTGCAGGGATGGGAAGACACGCGGGGGCAGGGAGAGCTGGCGGGGAGGCACCGCAGTGCAGATCCCAGCTCCACGCCCACGTGGAGATGCCGGGGCTGCAAAGCTGCAGGGATGGAGCCAGCTGCGGGGCGGGCGGAGCTGGCCAGCTTCTAGTGCTGTGACGGGGCACAGAGCCCTGATTGGGCAGTGCTCCAGGGTAGGGCTGGCGATGGTGGGGAAAGCTGCCTTCATGGGGCTTGTTTGTGACAATAGGTGGGGAAGTGCAGTGTGGGACGAGTGGAGGCGGCCTTGGAGCTGCTTTGCAGGGGAGGAATTACAGCCGCAGGCCCCTGGACCTGATGAGCGCTGGGGTTTCTCCTTCTGAGCCTCTCGCCCCAAGTCTTTCTTCTTCATAATCTCAGCCAGACCCCTCCCACGCCTTGGCTCTCCTCCACCACGGCCCAGCACCAGCCCCAAGGACACCGCAGACGCCTCTGCTGGAGTCATCATGTTTGGGGGTGCTGGGCAGGCACCTCATCTGAGCAGCCACCTGCATGTTGCACCACCCAGGTGGTTGCAGCCCCCCCACTCTTTATTTGAGCTTGTTCTGCATGAGGATCCAGGCTGGGTCGTTCCGAGCCTAGTCCCGCCCAAATACAATGCACAGCTGAACCTGGTACCTGAACACAGGGAGGGAGACGCAAAGTGCCGTGTCTTTTCTTCTATAGGTTCAAACACCTAACACCCCCTTCTTCCCACCTGCTTTCCTGCTTTGGAGGAACCAGCTCTGTGTCATTGCGTTTGACCCCTGCACGTCCGATGGCGGTTTCAATAGGGGCAACAGCTATGGGCACACGTCAGCTTCTATCCATTTGCTACATTCATTCTCTTTTTTCTCCAGTAGAGAAAGCTGGCCTTCAACTCCAGACAGACCTGGGTCTAGATCTTGGCACTGCCACACGCTTGCTTTATGTTATTAGGCAAGTAACTTCCTGCATTGTCAGTTTTCTCATCTGTGAAATGGGGCTTAAATAAAAAGAGGTTAGCAACACCGGCTCAGAGGTTAAATGGCCTGAGTTTGAGTTACAGAATCTGCCATTATTGTCTGTGTGATCTCGGGTAAATGCTGAACCTCCCCGTGCCTCAGTTTCTTCATCTGAAAGGTGGGTTAGTGATAGCACTTACCTCCTAGGGTTGCTGTCATGACTAACTGTGTTAATATATGCGTAGAGCTTAAAATAGTGGCTAGCAGAGTACACATTTTATGTCATATGATAAGCGTACTGAGCTCATCACGTTTGCTGTGAGGCATAGACCACACATATAAAAGTACCTGGAAAATAAATGCAAATACATGCGACTGTCCCCCTTCCTTTCCTTAACATGGTTAGGAAATATCAAAACAACCCTCTGTACTAACATGCCGTACCACTTAATTAGGTCTAATACGGTTGATTATTTTTCTTCTTCAGCCCCTTTCCTTTTGAGAAAATGGAAACTGAAGTTGATGTAGAGAATGATTATTAATAGGATATAATAGCTCTTCACATTAAATAAGACGGTTATGCTAAAGTACAATTTTCAGAAAGGTAAAACTCATGACTCACATACAAATGGAGAGTGAATACATTTCCCAGATTTTGTTTACCCTGTTAATTAATTAGGGAATGAGTAAGATGCTAAAATCTGTTCCAAGGAGAATTTGAAGAACACGCATACAGACACACACACACACAGTCAGGAAAGGAATGCTGAAACACATTGGCTAATAGATAGAAAACTGGCTAAGAGCCTACAGTGCCACACAGAATAATATTTGGCGTTAACTGTGTACGGGGTGGAAATCAATCACCTCTCTATCAGACAAAGTGCATTGGCATTTCTCTAGATAAGATCCTTTGTTTCCCTATCAGTTTTCTAAAACTCAGCTTCTACCCCTGCAGAGCTGGCAGGTTACCCAGTGAATGAAAGCAGGTGAAGACATACACCCTAGAATCACATAACCCCGGACAGTCTGCTGGCTGGTGCCAGGCTGTCACTGAAAGAACAGCCTGTAGAGTCCCTGATAATTACAGATAAAAGCAGAGATAAAGTACCGTGTAGGTAGGAAAGAGGGCGGATTTATTTGTAAGAGGTATTTCCACTTGCCAGTTGATGGTATAAAATGAGCTGTACCTACATTTGTGATGTTACCTGCCAAGTACCCTTGGTTTCTGGGATGGAGACCACCCTCCTGCGGTTTAGCGGTGAGAGCTGATCCCAGGGCCTGCCTTTTGCTGACAGCCTTCTCAGCGACAGTGTGTGGCCCTAGGACTCCTCTGCCAGGGTCTCTGCAGCCTTGCCAGAGAAATCACGCCCCAGGTCTCCAAGGGAGTGGGATGGGAAACCGGACGTTGGGATGGAGAGAAGATGGGATGTAGGCTCCTTGTGGTTTGGTTAATGCTAAGCCATTGGGCCCCGAAATAGGCTAGCTCTCTCCTCTGACGTCTTGGCGCCATCAGCACTGTGTGCTCTAAGTCTGTGAACTATATTTGCATGAACATGTTCAGTGTCCGTGAAATAGGAAACTTTTCCCAATGGCTTTGGATACTCACAGGCCATCGAAATGCTAACAACCAGCTTGATTAAGACTCCCTTGAAAGTTTTCCCAAAAATTCACTGCTGAGTTTGCCCTTCGTTCCTAGCAGGGAGTCAGCTGTGTTTCTCAAAGCATGGTTTAGGGGGCCCCAAGGCCCAGTCACTTTGAGTGTTGCCCCCTAACTGTGGAGCCTGAGGACATGTAAACAGTCAGTAGGCCCAGTGCTTCCTTGTCCCCTTTTCTGGTCCCCCAGAGGCACCACTGGCAGGAAGGGAGGAGAGAGAGGGGTGGCCATAGAGTGGCCCTCGTTTGTGATCCCAGGTGAGAAGGGACACCCAGCACAATGCTTGTTTGGCTCCTGATTTGGGGGAACCAGGGAGAAGAGGAGGGAAAGAGTGGGATCAAGCCCATCTGATTTGTTCGTGGGCAGGCACAGAGATGGTTTCTCCCCCTCTGATCCTTCTGTGGATACCCCCAATGAAGGCTTCTCAGTGGGAAGTGATTGTACGGGGTCCTCAGAGCCTATTTTCAGCCGTCATGACCCGAACAGCACTCAGAATGCACAGAGTTCTCTCCATCTTACTGAAGGAGAGGGACCCCGATTCTTGGTAGTAAAGGGGACAAGGCAGATGGATGTTTACTGTGGCTTCTCTGTCCACAGGTGGAGGGGGGATGAGGGCCCCAGTGTGTGTCCCTAGCTGATGCCACCGAGCTTTGACCGCCTGCTCTCTGCCAGGCGCGGCTAAGTGCTGCACGAATGCTCTCTCCTCACTCTGCTGGAAGACAGTCAGGGGGCTGGGATCTCCCTATGCCCCAGCCTGAACAAAGATGAGCAGCTAAGTGGCTTTCCCCACAGTACACCGGGCCACGGGGACTTTTAGCCAGAAAGGACACTTTGGGGCATTACAGCTTGGCAGCATGGGCAATCTGCTGGCATCCTGACCTTCAGTCTCAGTAATTACAGCCTCCTTATCTACGGAAACAAAGCCGATCTGGGGCAGCAGGGGACAGATTTAGAAACAGCCCACCAGGAGATCAGAGCTCAGCCTGAGGAGGACACGGCCCGGCCGTGCTCCAGCCCAAATGAAAGGCAACTAATCAGGTGGAGGCAGGCAGACGCCGCCCCAGCTGCATTTTTTATTTTATTTTATTTTAACAGAAAAAAGGACTCTCAGCAAACCCTTCTACCAGACACATCAACCTAGGATGAAATTTCTGGTGCACCTCCTCCCCTGACAGGAATAATAAATTAATGGCAGGTGACAGCGGTGGCTGGGGCCTCACTCAGGGCTGTTTCCATCCAGTCCCGGGAGAGCCCCCAACCCCCCCCCCCATGCCAGCACTGCTAAACTTAGTCCTTCAGCATGTGCGCAGTCTATGCTTAGTGTCTGAAAGTCAGAGCTCAGAGTACAGTTCATCAAGCCATCAGTCACCTCTCTGTCCAAGTGACACACAGAGAAAAATCCTTCCAAAAGGCTCGCTTGCAGCCACCAGGGGTGGCAGCCATTCTAAAAATGGGGAATTCGCTGGGCCAAAGGGGTTTTCTCCTTACCTGGGTGGCGTGAGGAGTGCCTGAGAGAGCCAGGCTCCGAGCCAGGGAGCGAGTGTGGCTGCAGAGTAAGGCTGGGGGACAGGCGGGAAGGAAGCGGGCCCTGCCACCCCTTCTCTGTCCCCACTGGAAGTGCAGGCCACTGGGTGTGGATGCTAAGGCCTAGCGGAGATGTCGCTTCTTGACGGCAACTTGCCTTGAGACCCTCACTGTGGGTTAGGAGCCCCCCACCCCACTGCATACAGCGTTTCCTCTGCCACACTACAGCTACCCCGCAGACTCTGATGTGCCACTGAGTCACCTGGGATGTAGTGAAAATGCAGTTCCCCTTTCTGTATGCCGTGTTTCCCCGAAATAAGACCTCGCCAGACCATCAGCTCTAATGTGTCTTTTGGAGCAAAAATTAATATAAGACCCGATATATTATATTATATTATATTATATTATATTATATTATATTATATTATATTATATTATATTATATTATATTATATTATATTATATTATATTATATTATATTAATGATATAAGACCCGGTCTTATAGTAAAATAAGACCGGGTCTTACATTAATTTTTGCTCCAAAAGACACATTAGAGCTGATGGTCCGGTGAGGTCTTATTTCTGGAGAAACACGGTATCTGCAGCCTCAGCAGGGGGGCTGCTTAGGCCAGAGGTGGCCCCAGGCTGGTCAGGGGCTGAGCTTGTAGATTCATGGGTGAAGGCGTCCCAGGGAGGGAGGAAGGCAGCAGGTGTTCAACCCCCTCCCCTATTTGCCGCCATGATTGTGGGCAAAGGCAGTGTACCCAAGTGAGAGTACCTAGTCCACGAGAAGGAAGGAAACTTTCCGTTCAGACTCGGAGCTGCCCCCACTCTTCTATCTGGAGCCTTTCATCACAACCAGCTGGCTACAGGGGCACCTCAATGGGGGGCTGGGATGGAGGGGCCTGGGCTTGTCCTGCTCCTGAGGGGCAGCCCAGCTGGTTAACTGTTCTCGGAGTGTAGTCCAGTGGGGAGGTGGAGGGCGGTCTCAGGACAAGAGTAAACTGACCGCACAGAATGGTGAAAGACAAAACACACCAGACAATTATGGAGGCGATTCGATTCGGGCTATTGCAGTACGGAGAACGTTCTTTAATGAGGAATGTCTCAAAGGACAGGAAGGAGGCCTGGCATATTTAGGTCACACAGGGGAGAATACCTGTCAGCACTATTCTTTCAGTTGGGCATGACCCAGAAAAAGCTCAGCCCATCCTGCTGTCACGCTGCATGTGGTAAGAACGATGGATCTTACTCCGAGTGACAGGGGACGCGTGGTATGCGAGCAGAGGAGTGGCACAACCTGACTTGCAGTTTGGAGGGTCACTCTCCTTACTAGAGAACGCACTAAAAGTGAGCAAGGATTAAGGGGTGAACGAGGAAGAAAGGTGATTTGGGAGGCCGTTGTGCAATAATGTAGGAAAAGTGCTAAAGGTGGCTGGGAGCCAAGGTAGGGAAGGAGAGAGATGTGGTCCAGTGCTGGCTATGATATGAGAGAAGGATTGACACGATTTGTTGCTATGAGGGATAAGAAGAGAGTCAAGAATTACTCTAAGGTTTCGGCCTGAGCACCTGGAAGAAGGGAGTTACCATTTACTGAGAAGGGAAAGACTACAGGACAAATAGGCTTGAGGATAGGATGGTAACTTCGAAATGCCTATGAAAAATCCAAGTGGAGATGGTAACTGGCAGCTGTGCTTACAAGGCCCGTGTTCAGAGGAGAGATTGGGTTAGACATCCAACAGGAAGTCATACGCGGGGGCGTGGCTTTCAGTCTGTGAGACTGGAGGAGACCACCAAGGGAGCAAGCATAAGACGGAAGATATCTGGAGGCTCAGCCCCTGGTCCTGTGTACATTTAGGTGGCGGGGATGGAAGTAGGAACCAACAAAGGACATAAAAAGAGAAGTCAAGGAGTTACGTAAAGAACCAAGAATACTGTTCCAGAAAGAAAAAAAAAATTCAGGTGGGAAGCCGTGATCCTCAGGGTCAAATGCTGCTTTTAGGTCACATAGGACAACGTGTGAGACTTAACCCCTGGATTTGGCTGTGTGTGTGTGTGTGTGTTGGGGGGAAGGTGGAGTGGGGTTGGGGAGGGGATTGACGATCTTGGCAAGAGTAATTTTTAAGGCGAGGTGTGTTGAGAAGGAAAATCTTATTGGAGTGGGTTCAAGAGAGAATGGAAGGGAGGACTCTGGGTAGAGACAACCCTTGATGACTGGTCCCAAAGGGGAGCAGAGAAATATGGCAGTAGCTGAAGGCAAAAGTGGGGTCGAAAAATGGGTTTAGAACGAGAGTAACAATAGTAGGTTTGTATGCAGATAGGCAAAGAACCGACAGGTGGGAGGGAAAATCCTTGAGAAGATGCAAGGACGTGGGACCTGGAGCCCCAGGATAGGGCTTGAGTCCCGCTAGGACCATGGGCAGTCCGTGCATTGTGCCAGGAGCTAACACAGCTCAGATAGGTAGGGCTGCCAGCAGACTGGTAACGGGAACATCGGAAGGTCTTTTCTCCTTGTTTCTAATTTCTACAGGCACTAGGAAGCAATGTCAGCTGAGAGGGAGAGGAATGGAAGGTTCAAGGTGGGAGGAAAGGGTGTGAAATTCTTATCTAGGAGATACTGATTGAAGGAACTGGGCCATGTGGTAGGAGGTGGCACCACCAGGACCTCAGGGAGGGTGGTGGCTTGCCACTGGGAGTGACACCACTGAGCATGGCTGGGTGGTTTCTCCAGGGGCACCGGCAGCTCTCTTCCTGTCCTCCGTTTTTCTTGCCACACACAAAGCTCCTGGCTGTTTGCTGCAAACACTGAGGTGAATCCTGGATGACAGCTGGGGGCAGTGCTCCCTCTGGAATGGCGGCCCTTCCTGCCGGCCAGCGTTCCTCTGGCAGGCCAGCCTTGTCTGTGCTGGTATTTTAAGCTTTCAAATGTGTCCTAAGGCAGCCTGGCAGCCACTCTATGCCATCCACACCAGTGCCCTTCTCACCAGAGGGGACTTAGGGACCCTTGCAATAATTAGTCATCAGAACCGGGTCTGAATTGCAGGGGAATCCATTTGCCCAGGGATGTAAACAGACTGGATTTAGAGGCGGACAGATTTGGAGCTTTTGTTAAAGGGAAGAGCTTTTGTGTTAGGGAAGGAGGCAGCTTGGGAAAGAGTAAAGTTTGAATATGGTTTAAATAAAATAGGCTTCTGACAAAATCTCCACCCCCCCCCCAAAAAAAAACACACCTCCTCTACAAAAACAAATGGGATAGGTGGTTAGCCTACAACCTGGATATGTAGACACATATGCCCTCATCTCCATGAGCTAGGAAAACGAATAGTAATTATTCACATAGGAGCTCAGCATTACTATCCACAAAGCACTCAGAGCAGTACCGGGCACATCGGAGAGCTCAGTACCCATTAGGAAACAGTAATACTGATAAATTATTATTCCTCGTGTTCCCTTATCATTTTGCCTTAGCTAGGGCTTACCTGCTCCTTGTTTCGAACTCTTTTTCCAGACCTATTTAAATAAACCCCCAAAACGAGTAGATTTATTCATGTAAGGTTCTTCCACAAGAACGATGTCCACATCTACAAAACACGTCACAAATGTGACGGAAGGTAATGTGGGCGGTGGGAAGACGTGGGGTCTGAGCCAGACCCCTTGGCCTGTCCAGACACCTAACCAAGCTACTTACCTTCCAAGAACCTTACTTTTCTGATCTGTGGAACAAAGAAAATAACACCCACCCTTGAGACTGTGACCAGGGTTAAATGAATCAATGTATGTGATGTTACCTGAATAGTGCTGGGTACGTAGTATGGCTCCAACAGTGACCGCTGTGATTATTAGGAATGTTGGTGGATTCCCCAAGTAGGAAAAGCCTTCTTCTTCTTCATATACAGAAATCTTCTTTATCATTTCAGGACCAACTTGGCGCCAGCTTCTGCAAAAATCCTCACTGATTCTCCTCGTCAGATTCCGTCTTTTCTTCCTCTGGACTCCTATTCCACTTTGGTGACTTTCTATTGCATCATTCCTCCCTTTCCCCCAATTCATCTTGGAAATATTTTTCCTTACACATGTGTCTTTTGAGCTAGACTTATGGTTTTATTTATTTATTTTTTTACATCTCTGAGTCTCCTTACCATTTAGCCGTAAGGCTAGTATGTAGCAGGCACCTAACAAATACGTATAGGATTAATTGAGAGTGAGAATTAATTAGAGCAGGTAAGTGCCCAGTAAAGGCAGCCAAAAAAATGGGTCCCCCTTCTGTGCCAGAGACAAGGTAGCCTGTTGTAAAAATGTGCACTTAAAAGTCTGAGGACAAGCGTTAGTCATCAGATCTCCAGTTGCTGAAAGAGTCTCAGATTTGATGTAGGAAAGTGACTTATGAAAGGGAAGGTTGGCCAGAGGAGGGCATTTTAGTCACCTAATCTACTGCTGGCCTCATCTCTGCTGTAATTGGGGATCATTTATTAATACCTAAGGAGAGAGGGACTGAAGATGTAACACGTGGCAGGGTGGCTTGATGGAAAGGAGAGTCAGATCCTGGGTTTATCACTTCCGAGCTCTGTGGCTTTTGCAGGTTACTCAATCTCAGCGATTTTTCGGTTTCCTGAGGATGGGTGGGAGGGTTAGAGATGACATGACCTATCTGTGCTCGCTAATGGGTATGTTTCTCATTGAGAACTCTAATACCTGGTACCTGATTTTTTTTTTTTTTCAAATTAGAAAGGAATCATCAAAGCTAATCATACACAAAATCAATTTCAACTAGAATGTTCTGACTGCTCCTAGTTTGGGGCACAGGCTTCCTAAGGCGCTTCTTGTCCTTGGATCAGAACCTCAGGCGACAGTAAATCAGCTTCTTCCTGTTCTGGGTCCACTTCTGTTCCCTAATCTCGGCTTAGAAAATTCTTGAAATTGTTCTTAGGGGCACTGAGCTGGGGTGTGGGAAGACATCGTTATCCTCTTCTTCATCCTATGGAGAAAATCACTCAGGGGCACGTGTCCCACTGATGGTGGCTTAGTGACGACATCTTCCTACACGAAGGATATTATTAATGTCACAGTGACTCACTCTGTGAGACTCTCCCGGATCTTGCTGGCCGGGAAGTATGGGGATAGATGGACAGAAGTATGGACGGAGGAGGAAAAGCACTGGGGCGTAGATGAAATACATTAAACGGGGAAGTTACACCCTCCTTACCTTTGAGAGGTGAGACACAGAAAGGCAGCGGGGGCTCAATGAAAGGTAGCGCCAGAAGGAAATTGGAGAGGGAGTTAGAAAAGGTGACAGGAGGATGTCATAAAGAAGGAGGGAAGCAGAAAAGAGAAGGAAAACATGGCCTGGGGTCATTATTTAGGATTGAAGCTCAATCCATGGGGATGAGCAATAAAAGAAGATAACATTTGTAAAATAGAGTCAGAGGTCAAAGGGGTCCCAGAAAGATGGCGTTTAGGAACATCTAAGTCAGTGGTTTTTGAGACTCGGATGAAATCTGTGAAGGAACAAAAAGCATATCAATTCCAAAGCTTGGGTGTTGTTTTGTGGAGTTCCTAGTAGTCGCCTAAAGCTGACCTGTGGATTCCCGTCTTAGCACATTCTGCTCTGTGTGTTCACGGACGTGATTGTGAGACAGTGAGACAGCCTTCCCCAAGCAGGTCTGAAAGTCAAACAAAGGGTTTATGAAGATTCTGTTTTGGTGTCTTTCCAACTGCTTAAGTGTCACTTTTTCAAATCTAGCTATGATATTTATTTATTTAGTCAATATGTTGTCTTTTGTTTAATTTCAGGAAGGGTTGTTGGATTTTTTTTTAAATGACAATTAGCATTTAAGTGGTCCAAGCAAAAGAGGATGGTGGTGACCTCAAATAACACAGTTTAGGGTTTTTCAGGTGGCAGTGTTTGTTTTTTACGTACTATACCCAGGAGATTAAGAAAATAGTCGTGCGTCGCATCCAGGAAGCCTCAGAATGGCAGACCACGCAGACACTGGTTTAGGAACTGGGTCATTTAGAGTTTGGTGGAGCTGGAACTGTCTGGTTTGCTTGTTCCTGCTCAGAGCAGGCATCTGCAGAGCTTGACTCTTGCCACTCTTGGCCATTCTTCTGTGACGACCGTCTTTCTTCTTAATAGATTCTCCCTGTACAGCCTTTTGCCTTGCTCTTTCCTCTCTCCATGGTTTTTTTTTTTTTTTTTTTGTGTGTGTGTGTGTGTGTTTCCTCCCATGTTTACGTGCCGATCTCTTTCATTGTGCCCCAAAGTGCCCACGAGAGTCACGAGTGAATCCATAATCACCATCACCTCTGAGGCCCTTTCGTGGCCATTCTACAGTGGCTCTTCCTGAGGCACGTGTCTACCCAGGGCCAGGTCTGTACCCAGGACATGCTCACCTTGGAGTGTGGTAAGGCCATGATGCTGGTTTTCAGAACCACTAATGTCTTTTCTCCAGAACCAACTGAAGTTTTAATTTTTCATGTCTCCTACTAGGTCTTAATGTGAGTAGGACAATTCTCATTCATCCCAACCTCATTTGTCAGTGTTCTTAGTAAGAAATCGAATCTAGCAAGCACCCTATCAGATGAATTCTCACTCATTCCTCATGGGTTATACCAGGCCTCTATGTCTTATTTACCAGATGTGGGGTGAAAGGTTGCACGTAGGCACATCCTGGTAAGGACGGTAGCTAAGTGTGCCCTGTGCAGAGACGATGACCGGTGGAAAAGTACCTGGGGTGCCTCTCACCCCCATAGACACAATGATAGAGGGTGGCAGGTAGCGAATCTGACCTTTGGTGAAAATGTCTATCTAGTCTCCATGGCCATGACCTATCTACACACACTGGGAAAACCAGATATTTGACACACAAACCAGGAGTCACTGCCTCTTGAATTACACCCAGGAAAGAGAGAGTGAATACTCTAAGCACCATCTTCACAGACATTCTAGAGGAAGTCGAACAACTTTAGCCAAGTTTCTTGGGCAACTTTAGAGGTATCTGACGTCTCAGAGCCTGAGGCAGGAACACGGGTGGGTAGATTATATAGACCTTTTCTTTTGGAAGAAAACAAACCAAATCGAGAAACCATTGGTCCAAAACATAATTTTATCTGTGTCACTGTTCCATCAGTTGGCATCACGTAATGTTTTACTATAGAACCCCCGAGAAGCAATTAAACCAAATTAAAAAGTTGACATTGCGGTCCCTCGCGTTGGCAAGGCTTTGCTGAGCATCTGCTGAGAGGAAGTTCTGTTGAGACCCACTTCCCTTTTCATTTCCCACCCATGAAGTGCATTTGCAAAGCAGCAGCATGCTGACTGCTTGAATGTCTTCAGCACCGGCTGGCTGTACCTCAGTTTTCTCAATTAAACGATTCCGGCTCCGACCCACTGTAGGAGGAACCATCTGGTTCAGTGACGTTTTTGTTGGTTTCCAGGTTATCTTGCGAGACAACGCATGGGAGGTGGGGAATCGGAAGGCTTCTTTAGATTTTATCCTTACAAATGAAAATAAGTGGTTCGAAAAGGAATCAGATGGCTCCTGTTGTCCTAAGAGCTGCTTGCCCGGATGAGCCGACCCATTCATGCTTCATGACGTGTCTATCAACTGAGCATGATTCTCTCTGATTTAAGGAAGATTTTCCCTTAGGTTGAATGATTAGTTCTCAAGAGCGCTGAGCAAATGTTTGTCCACTTAGGGTCTTGCCCTTGGTCATTTATGTATCGTTTGTTTGGTCAAGTTTTGCTTAGTGGACAGACAGGCTCAAGGATCCAAACTCTTCTTTCCAAAAATTGGTGCCTCTTCTCTCTTTCATCTTTTGCAGTTTCCCTAAGGCAAACCTTAGAGCTCACCTCCCCCAAGAAGCCTTTCTGACATCCGCCCTGTGTCAGGTGTTTGGACTAGCTCTGAGGAGGAAGGGTGTGGAAGTCTATTTCCTTACTCTTGTCCTGATGTTCTTTCTAATTGTGGGCTCTTTTGATGAGACGCGTATTCAATATCTATGTGGAGATGTGGAATGGGCAGGTGGGAGTTCCGTGTCCAGGGAAAAGGTCTGGGCTGGCAGTATTCTAGATTCCAAAGAGAAGATTTGGGTGACTAAACAAACAAGGCATGACTACCCCTCACTCCTGCTCTTCCTGTTTGGGTTCTGTGATGACGTTCTGTCCTCCGACCTCTCTCACACCTGCTTCCCAGGTTCCCTGGCAGCGTCCTCTCCCCCATCACTACCTGTAATGGCATTCCCCACGGCCTTTTCTTCTGTATTTATCTCACTCTCCATGTCTTTAACTCCCATTCTGCACCATCGCATGGTACTCTGATAGTCTAATTGTTTGCTTATCTGTCTCTCTCAACTGTAAGCTCCTCAGTGGTGAGGACAGTCTCTATATCCCAGGACCTCACATAGCACCAGAATATGGTGGGTGTTAGATGAACCGCTGAGGAATGAATGAAAGCATTCATTCATTCATTCATTCATTCATTCATTCTCTTGTCTTGCAAAAACAAGGAAAACCCAATCATGCCTGCCATTGCAGGAAGGGGTCATGGTGAGTAAGAACAGGAAACTATCGTCCCATGCGATATTATCATAAATGATAATCAGGTCCTCTGGATGATTCCCAAGGCCTCTTTTCCTCAAAGTAGCGCTGTCATTATACTATTTCAACAATATCATTTGCTGTGTTTAATAACATGGTTACTATGAGAAAATGTACTTAGAATTCTAAGTCGTCAACTAGGAAAGCTTTGCTATACGGTTTTTTCCCCTAATTAGTAGTCTGTCTGTTGTTGGTCTTATTCTTGGTGTTTTTCTTTGATTTAACTACATCGGCATTTCCTCGATTCAGGACTGTTACCCCTAAATCCACACAAAGTCACGGGTCGCAGGTCAAATGTGGAAGGTGATGAGATGAAAGACCCCAGGACCAAAAGCACAAGGCTTGCTGCTCAGATGTCCCTGAGAAGGCTGAGCCGCTCCAGGGAGGAGGGCAGCGGAGGCGTGAGCATTTGATAAAGGAGTGGCCTTCCTGGAGCTTCTCTGAGCCTCCCCATGGAGAAATAACAGGCCGCCAGAGTCCGTGTTGCAGCTGCAGAGGCCACAAGTCTGCTGCTATAGGAGGGCGGCATCCGCACGTCTGTGATTGTGCAGAAATGGTTGTTCAATGTTTTTCGAGGGCTTGTCACACAGCCAGCCTCAGACGAGTCATTGAACTTCACTTAGCTTCTGAGCTCGATGAACTGTCTTTTTTGCTAGACTCAGGAAACTGAGTCAAGGTAGAAACCTGTCCTCTCTTGGGGAAACTCCACATCTGTTGTGAGAAGCTGTCAGATCAGTTGTTCCCTCTGGGGGTCAGACGTCTGCTAGAGAAACAGGCTCCTTTTTCAGGGCGTTTCCTGGGCCAGCTTCTGGATGCTCTCAGATACTCAGGGTGTATAGTGCCTCTTCTTCAAATGTTAGTATAGTGTGTGCCTGTGTTTGTGTGTGCACGTGCGTGCAGTGGGTGGGGGGTGGGTGGAGTACCCCTGTCCCATTGCCAGAAACAGGAGGGACAGGAAAATTCTGCTTCTAAATTGAAGAGGCGAGTATTAAACTTCATACCAGTCACCTGTCCACAGTAACATAAGGCAGCGCCTGCCCACGTTCTCTCTCTCTACAATCCTGCAGAAAAGGTAAAACGGTGTCTTTTTCTGCTTCTCAGTAAATAGCGCCAGTTCACACCCGGCTCAGAAATTACGTTGCTTGACCGCACTGTTTTTCTTTCTCCTCGGCTCTCAGAAGGGGGGTCAGTCCCGCCGCCTGTCACATGCAAGAGAAGGACCGCAGTCCCTTTCCACCTTTCCACGTCAGGCTGATGCCCAGGGTTTGGGCTGACCTGGGAAGAAGGGGTCAGGTTTGATGCTGAGGGCTCAGAGACCGTCATGTGAGAACTGATGGAGAGGGGACTCCCCTGGTGGGGGCTGCATTCAGGCTGGCTGATAGTCAGACCCCAATGTTTGAAGGGTTGTGGCATCAAAGAACAAGAGGCATTTTTGGATTTCTCCGAAGGCTGGACTGTGGCAGCTGCAGGAAACATGTTGGCACCAAATGAGAACTCATTCTATCGGGAGAGGTGCTGGTAATCCAGTGGGCTTCCTGCTGAAGTTGCAAACTCCGTCACCAGGTGTGTGGAAACGGAGACAGGACAAGCCCTGCAGGGTGGGGTTGGTAGGACTCCTGTCCTGGTGTGTGTGTGAGGGGGAGAGCTCAGGGATTCTAAGCTTGCTTCCTTTTGTCCTGTTTTCCTTACATTTTCTTCTGGACCATCGGGGTTGATTGCTGTCTTGTCCCTTGTGGGAACTAGGGTGGAGCAGGGTAAAGCTTTTCACATGCCATGCGTTCTGAAGACTCAAATGGCTTTGCACACTCAGCGTGCCACACGGGGTGCCCTCTTATGGCCGATTGGCTACAGTTTTGAAAAGTGTTATTTCTGCGGCAGCCTGTGCTCTCCTAGCATCCTTCCTCCAAGAGCAGTGGACTTCTTCTTGAAGATGGCCCATGGTGACCCGTGCATGTTAGTTCTTCGTGCCTTCTCTCTTGTGCATGCCCCTTTCCTGTTTGCCCAGCACGCTGCTCTGTCAGGGAAAGCCAGGGGGAGCCAGTGCAGGACAAGTGTTTGGCAAGTGGGGGTGGAGGAAGCAGGGTCAGCTTAGAGATAAACATCCCCACCCTAGCTGAAAACAAACTGTTTTTCTAGTCTGTCTGGATTTTAATGTGTGACCCTTTGTGGAAGAAACTGCGACTCTCTTCTAAGCGACATCCTGCATCTTCTGTGTGCTCAGTGGGGCATGAACCCAGCCCCACAGAGCTCAGCGTCCTTCCTGGAAGGCGGTTGTGGCAGCTACGTACGTGCCAAGGACCGGGCCCCACCTCTTGGCACACACCGCCTGTTCTCCTCGGGGGTTCAGGTCCTCCACTCGTCTGCCCCGTGCATTTTATCAGTGCTGAGCAGCAAGAGTCGTGCTTCCTTTGGACAGCTCTGAAGCTTCCTGTTTTAGGGCTCCACGCCTCCTCTCTCACCCTCACAGCGCTGGGAAGGGGCAAGAGTCCCAGCTCCTACTGGGGTCCTGCAAACAGGGAAGGTTAACGTAGGTCATTGAACCCTGGGGGCGATCGTCCCTGTTCCCATGGCACTGGAATGCCTTTCAGTTGGCCAGACAAGGAGTGGGCATGTTTAGCCAGTCGTCGTGTCCATCCTGGCCTGACTGCAGGGTTGAGCTGCTGTCGCCCTCCGGTGCCAACATTATTCTGAGTGGACACAGGAGGACCGAGTCCCTGGTGTAGCTCCTGGAAAGAGATGGTCCAGGTCCTCATTATGGCCTATGTGACCGCTCTCCCTCCTCTCTCTCTCTCTCTCTCTCTCTCTCTCTCTCTCTCTCTCTCTCTCTCTCTCTCACATACACACACATATGAAGAAGCACACTCATACACATGCAGGCTGTACCCTCACTCAGCTCCCCCCGAGCCTTTCTCCCCCACTCACCCAATCCAATCTTCTCTTGTTTTAACGCATAATGACAGTCAAGTGGAGGACACCAGCTTCACACAGCCTGATTTTAAAGAGCTGTGGCTTACCTGCCCGAATGGACCGTTGGTTTGATCTGTGTCTTTGGCGGTCAGGGAGCTGGGTCCTGAAGTAATGGCATGGAGAGCAGTTGGGTAAAATGCAGAAAACATTTGGGAATGAAAACCATTCATTGGTGAAGATCTGACTCTTGCTTTTGGAAAGGAGGCTTGTAGGTGAGAAATGGTGGCTGTGACAAGCGTGGGTCAGCAAAACCGGTTCATTTTAGACCAGGAAGTGCTATAAAGTTATACCCGGATAGTCAGGCCCAGAGTTACTACTGATTTCCTAATTCCTACCTCTAGAAAAGCTTCTGTTGTTTATTTTTGTCTCTTCCATTCTCTTTTCCCCCCTAGCTTTCAAACTGTCCCAAAGCAATCCCAAAGAAGCTTCTAAAAGTTAATCATCTAAGGACTAATAATAATATGCATTGATCACTTGTTACACGATGGGCAATGTACCAAACGCTTCACATTATTATCTCATTGAATCCTCATAAGGTACATAAGGGGTACATACAATCATTGTCCCCAAATGACGCATTAAAAGCAAAAAGAGATCTGGAGCGTTTAAGTGGCTGTCCCCAGGTCACACTGTTAGTGGCAGGGCAGGGTTAGCCATATCGATCTTCTAAATGAGGCCAGTCCCGCTTCCACTACCTCCTGGCTGTTCTCAGTCTTTTTAAGATGGTGGGTAGTCTTGAAATTCCTCTAATCCAAGAAGACACAGTAGAGAAAAAAGAGAAATAAGAGGTAATTTCCCTTTCCTCATGAAGCTTATATTCTAGTGGGAAGAGACAGATGATCGATAATAAAACATTGGTAAGTGTTATGCAGAGAATGAAAAATCAGTCAATGGGATAGAAAGTGACGAGGTGACAGTAAGAATTTTTTTTTTGTGTGTGTAGAAATTGACAAGTTAATTTGAATAGAGATACGAAGGACCTATAACAACCAAAGCCATTTTTGAAAAAGAGTGAAGTTGAAGGACGTAACATTACTAGATTTCAAGACTGGCTATAAAGTTGCAGGAACCAAGACAGCATGGTTTCAGCACGTACAGTGTATAAAAAAAGACACAGTTCAACGAGAACAGAATAGAGTCCAGGAATAGACCCGCATATGTGTGGCCAATCGATCTTTGATAAAGGTGGCAAAGCCATTCAGTGGGGGAAAGGAGACTCCTTACAACAAATGGTGTGACAATAATTCATGTACATATGAAAAAAAAATCCTCAAGTCTTTCCTGATACCAGATATATTAATAAACATAAACTTGATGTAGAACATCATAGAATGCAAAAGAAGAAAAGCTCGAAGAAAACCTAGCAGCCTCGAGTTAGGCCAAGTGGAGCCCAGGAGATGAGGGTACAAATGGAAACGTAGGCAGGGCTGACCATGTGGGGTTGAATGCATTTGTCATGAGCATTTCACAAAGTCTGCCTCCTTCCGCAGAGAGGTACATACTGTTCTGTTGTCTCTCGATTTATGTTTGATGACGGTCATTCTGATGGCTGTTTGGAGAATGTCTTTTAGTGAGGTCAGCGTGTGAAGGGGGAGTCTTGCAGGAGCTGGCACGGGAGATATGGTGCTTTGCAGGAGGCGATGGAACAAAGTGGACAGTGCAGGCGTGTTTCGGGACTGGCCTTGTGGATGCTTTGGTGGTGCTGGGTGGTGTGGAGACCGACAGCATGCGCAGAAGCTGCTGGATTTCGGCTGGAGCCATCACTGCGTGGGCGTGGCTTGCTCCCTGAGACGGGGAACAGCATTTGCCTGGAACGTGATGATTTGCAAAGGATTTTCAGACACATCATCTCTTTTGTTTTCACGACAGTCTTTGTGAGGTAGTAAAAATGTGATTCCTGTTTCACAAATAAGGTAATGGAGCCTCTGCGGAAGTGGATTTGTTTCTGTCCCACAGCTGAGAAGTAGGAAAGCTGTGTGGGCAACTGAGGCCTGTTGCTTGTCTCCCCTGACCCGATGGGAGCCCTGCCTGCCAGCTACACCCGAGTGCAGCCGCACGTCTCCGCTCTTTCCTGCGACAGCTCTATTTCAGGCTCACATACCTCCGACTTTCGACTTTGACGCTCAGGCAGGTTAACAGCTATCTCAGACATCTATTTCTGCTAAAAGATGCTGTCCCTATTTTTGGAAACCAGATGATGCCGAGGATAAGTAATGTGAGAGGGAACCTTGTGCCCTCATAAGTCACTGACTCATATCGCAAGCCGACGACCAGGGACCAAACACGGATTGTCCAGCGACACCCATGAAGCCAGCACACGATTCTTCCTCTCTGACGTTTCAGTAGTGTTTCCATAGGATAATAAAGGCTGTTTACTCGAAAAGTAGATTTAAATATTTTTACAGAGGTCATCTCCACTAGTTTTTTTCTGCAGTAACAATGAAAGGCTCAGGGGGCCTAATTTCCCCAAACTTCTAGAAACGCCTGTTGCAGTATTGGAATCCACATGTGTAAAGCTAAAGGCCGTGCTTGTTCCACCGTGATTCTGTTTATTGGAGGGAAGAAATGGTGTTGTTGTCCCTTTGGCATTCAGTGCCCCCCACTCGTGATGGGGAACAGGGACAACTCCCCACAATTGGTTCCTTTAGGAACCAATTTCTTATCTGGAAACATCATGAAATTTGGTTCTTAGACTTTCTTCTGGGTCATGCCTACAGCAAGGACCTTTGATCTTCTGCAAATAATAATAACGTGACATCCATTATGATTTTATACACTCACACACACACCTCACAAATACTTTGTGATCAACTCTGCTATCCAATGGGACTGAACTGAAATGAAATTTCACCACCTGCCCTCCCTAGAGATGTGTGTCCATGGCCCTGGGAATACACAAAACCAGTGGTTTGTTGGGTGTATAGCCCGTTACCTGTCTGCTGACAGCTTTCCAGAAAACACGAGGCAATCACATCTAGCTGTGGAAGCTTGGCGGCTAATACTAACCCAGGGCACCCTTTGACCTGCGTTCAACCAGGAAGATCTAAGTCCTGATATTTTTAGTGGAAACGTGGTTTGGAAGGTAGACAACAGAACTTAAAGATAAATTAGTGTTTTAAACATAAACCTCTTTTGGGGATGTTGCTTGCTCTCCTCATCACGTCATGGCCATTGGCTGAGTTTTTCTGGGCAGTGACTCACCCTACAGCTCTCGGCCAGGCTGGAAACAGGACGTCAGGCTCTGGTAGTGAGAGCTAGGTGGCACTGTCGTGTCATTCTGTCAGCTGCCCAACTACTAATAGTCTGGCTGCGATGAAGGAGCTTTCTGGAATATGAAATTCGGCTGTGTGGTTTGCATTGTCTCTAAGTGTCATATAATACAACATTCTCTCCTCTGCCTTTTTCTCTGTCACACGCACTCTCACTATCTGATCCCCCCCCCATGTGTAGGAGGCGTGTGTGGAATTTTTCTTAGAATAAACAATTGGGAATCACTAGTCCTAGGCTGTCTGCAGATTTCCAGAGTGACATACATGTGGCCCTTCTACCCTGTGGCCCAGATTCAACAGTTGTTTTTCGGGCTAATGACAGAGGTGCTAAATTTTTTATAGGTCATATAGGATCTAAGGGCAGAGCTGGGTTCTGTCCTCTTAGGAGTCTGGCTCAGACATGGACAATTGACAAAATCTGGCCATTGCACCATGAGGAAAAGTCCATTGGGGGAAAAGTCTACTAGGAAAAGTTAACTTGTTTTTAAAAAGATACAGAGATAAAGTGGTTTCTTCTTCCTTTGGATGTTTTCACGTATGGATGATATCACAGGTGGAACTACTGTAGAATCTTGTCACCACGAGAAAAAATACCCTGAGGACAAAGAAACCATCCAAAATGGCGGAACAGAGAGAGAGAAAGAACTTGGAACCTTAGTGCCGTTGCTGAGCTGTGACACCAACTGACCTTGCAGTCACCCTCCCTCTGGAGTTTTTGCTTTGTGGCACAAGGAACTTTTTGCTGTTTAAACCTCTGAGTTTTACTTGGAGGTTTAAATTTACTGAGGTAAATTTATATACCTTAAGATACACCCTTTTTTGCTTGTAGTTCTGTGAGTTTTGACAAAAGCATTGGAGTTGTTCATTTGCTAAGCTTTGTGAAAGCATCCTTCCTGATGAAATAATTGATTTTGTTCAGAAAATATTTATTGTGCATGAACTATACCAGTCAGGTTCTGTGAAGATTATAGAATGAGACTTGACAAGGCCCTCTGCCTCAAGGAAATACTCATGTACTTAAGATGACGTACACAAATAAAGAATAATTCGTATAATAGCCTTACTTTGAAAAATAAACATGCTAGAATCTTTAGTTTCATTCATTCATTCATTCATTCATTCGTTCATTTACTTACTCCTTCAGTAAACATTTTTGAATGCCTAGTATGTGCCTGTCCTTATAAATACATAGAATGATAAAACCCACCCTTCCCTCAAAGGGAGTCAGAAACATAAATTAAAACGTCAAACACAACAAAATCTCTACTTCTCAGAGTTCCAATAACATTTTATGAGCACCTTAGTTATAGCATACATACCAGAGAGTTTAAATTCACTACCGAGTTGTTTGAACCAGATCTTCTCGTTTCCCTCTGAGAATCTATAAAAATACTGCTTTGGACAATACTGCATCCAGCATTTAAAAAGAGGTACGGGATTTATGTAAGTAGGTGTGCTGAGGGTACTGGAAATTGTATAAGGTTGTTGTGAGAACTACATTAGATTACATGTGTTCTAGTCCAGAGTGGGCCCTAAAAAGCCAGGTGTTAAAACCAGGGAGATCCATGGAGAGTATGTGGAGATTATGAACAGTGTGAGAGAGAAATGAAGGGTTCTAAAAATATGCTGACTTGTGGAAAATTATCTATCAGTGTTTGACAGGAGCACATTCAGCAGATACGACAAATTAGGCTTGGGTGAAGGTCAAGGACTGTCACAAAACCATTACCTGCTCAGATGTCAATGGGACAGAACACTTAACAATTTGTCTTTGTCAAAAGTTAGAGATGGAGCACCTGATTTATTTTAAAGGTTAGTTAGAAAGCCCAAAATAAAGATAGCTGTTAATGACAGCTTTCTGTCGGGAAATCTTTCTCATCCAAAATATCTGTGCTTTTGATGTTTTTTCAGTCACACTACGTTAGTCAGGGATCTAGGTATTTGAAGCAAATGTAGGACATCCTTCTGTCTCACTAAAGTTGGCTGTTACCCAACAAATATTTAATCGAATCAACAAAAAACATATTTTGCACATTTACTAGAGACAAGACAATATGCTAGTTATTCCGGGGATACAAGGAGGAATCAGTATTAACTCCCTGAACGGTCTTATAAACTAGAAGAACAGAAAAAGCATGCACTGATTGACTGTATTCAAAGTAGGCATCTACGTATGTATGCTATAACTAAGGTGCTCATAAAATGTTATTGGAACTCTGAGAAGTAGAGATTTTGTTGTGTTTGACGTTTTAATTTATGTTTCTGACTCCCTTTGAGGGAAGGGTGGGTTTTATCATTCTATGTATTTATAAGGACAGGCACATACTAGGCATTCAAAAATGTTTACTGAAGGAGTAAGTAAATGAACGAATGAATGAATGAATGAATGAAACTAAAGATTCTAGCATGTTTATTTTTCAAAGTAAGGCTATTATACGAATTATTCTTTATTTGTGTACGTCATCTTAAATACATGAGTCAAGTGAGCCGAAGCGGGTGGAAGTATTTGTGGGCTATGCGTCGTGTTACAGGCCCATAGCCAGTCATTATTTGCAAATACGTGGAGAAAGCATGTGGTGTTCAGAGCATGGCCTTTACAGTCAAAAAGAGCTAGGTTCAAATCGGAGCTCCACCGTTTACTAACTGGGCCACCGGGCAAGCTGGTGGGGTAGGCCTGGCCCGTGTGTCCCATGAAGGTTATTACGACTCTTGCGAAGATTAGCGCTCACCACTGTGTGACTGAAGAATGCTGGTCGTCACTGTCCGTTGTTGAAGGCACGTGTTTCTTGGAGCAGAGGCAGAAGCTGATTGGGAGAGCCTGAGCAGCAGCTGGAGTTTGAAACTGTGGCAGGTTTCATGTTAAGGTAGTCTGAATGGTCCTTGTAAAGAGGAGCTGGCCCCGTAGGTCACTGCCCCGGTTGAAGGGAAACAAACGGGTCCTGGGAGCCCCATGGGCAACAGGCGGGAACTAGAAAAGAATTCAGTGGAGTTCTCGGAATACAGTTCTAAGTGTCGTGGTGCAGACCTATTGCAAGTCAGCAGTGGCTCTGCTGAGTTTTAGAGGAGATTCTACTTGGGAAACTTGACTGTATTGATTGCATTTTCTTTGGTTGTGTCCTCTAGTGATTTAGCAAAGAAATGGCTGGCTGGCTCAACGTGCTAAGAGCAAGAAAATCAGAGAGGGGAGAACCAAACGCTGTGATTATTACAAGCAGCAAGGTGTGGGGGCTGTGGTAGAGGAAGGTACAGTCTCCTCGGTTAGGGGAACGGGTCTCCCAGGCTCGTGGGTGGAGAACTCTTCTGTTCATTCCCTGTATCGTACTTTGTTGAACAATGAATTGATTGGTTTTTCCTGTTTGTTTAAGAGAAAATGGGGAAACGAGAAAAAAATACAGGGGAACATCATGTAAAGAAACCATGCTCATATAGGAGAAATGGCGATGCCAGGGTAGTTTGTAGCCATTCATAAGTGGGTTTGCTGGGAAAAAAAAAAAAGCCTTGGGCAAATAACCTTCCATTTCAGAAACCTCTGAACCCATCTGTGACCTGGCAGTAAGCGAGCCTGTCGAGAGTAGCGGCGAGTATAACGGGAAACGAGTTAAATGGGAAAGCCTGTTAGAGGGCAAAGTGCAAGGGTCCGAATCTCCGTCTCCCTTCATTTCACTAAACCACTGGGCAGGGGCCCAGGGGAGCACATCACCAAGCTGAGGTCCCAGAGTCGCGAATTCTGGCTCTGGCTCTGCCTCACGCGTGGAGTGTCCTTCAGCAGGTCATTTACCTCCAGTAAATGGCGAGCTGGTCCTCGAGGTTTCCTTCGTTCCTTGGGGAGCAGCCTGACCCCCATGGGTTTGCTCAAGCCGCCTCCACCACTGGCATGCACCTTCCCTTGTCTGTCCTCACATCTTCTAGTTCACGGCCACAGTGACCCTCCTGCCTGTGCAATAGGATACGATCCCGGGCGTATCACTCCCGGGGCCATTGATTGTCACTCACTGGGTTGTAAGCAGCTTCCTTTATTTATTAAGCTCTCCAGATTTTTGTTCTTATCTCCCTATCTAGAACGAAAATCTCCCCAAGGAAAAGAGTGTGTTTTATGCTTCCTGGCCTACTTTCAGCTTGTGCCAGGAACCAAGTAGGGATTACTGATACCTTGTTGAGGTAACCGTCAACGTTATGCATACAAAAGCACGGACGTGTGAGATGATGGGCTGAGAACAGCAGCGGTGCATTCTGGGAAGGGCTGAGTCCTGTCTGATTCCGGCCTGGGAATCCACTCATCTACCTCTTGCCGCTGTTTTCCACCCCTCTGCACAGCCCTGTGAATTTTCTCGATGTGTACCTGTGCGTGTGGAGAACTGAGAGCCCACCTTCTCCTGAATGTCTGTGGAGGGAAGCCGTCCGCTCCAGCTGTGCTTTCTGTGCTATGAGAGAAGCCGATGGGCAGAACCAATCTGCACACATTGCACTGTCTCGGTACGGGGCAGGCAGGCATGACTCAGAACATGTTAGATGTCCAAGAACATTTTTCTGAGTGGTAAAGGCTAACGAGCTCATGTTTGAGTCTGCCAGCAGAAGGGGCTCTGGGAGATGCCAGGTCAGCGAATCCTCAGTCACAGAGAGGGAAGGCGCTTGATGCCAGCGTGGTCCACGAACGCCTGCCAGGCAGTCATGGGTCAGGAAGCCACCATACTCTGAGAACTGGCTCCATGACTCTGGTCCAGCTCGTCCCCAGCTCGTCCCATAAGTAACCTCTTCATGTGAACGCCAGGGGAGAACCACAGAAATCCTACTCTGTGGTAGGGTTTGTCTCGGGGCTTTTATGTAATCATCAAATATTTGTTGTGCAGGGGATACAGGAAACAAATACCACTGTCCCTGTACCTCCCACGCGCTTAAACTCAGACGCTGTTAGAAGACTTACAAACAGCACCCAGATGCAGGCAGGATACAGGACCTCCCCTACCTGAGCCCTTGGCCTCGCAGCCCAGTCTCTTCAGGGCTTATCTCTCAAGGCTCAGCTCGTTCCCACCAAGTGCCCAGTCCTTCGCTGGCTTCTCAGAGGTTGATTTCATCACAGCTCAGAGGCCATAAAACCCCCCAAATTGGCATTCGAGTACCGAGGATGGTGGCATACGCTGTTCTGAACATGTGAGTGGCAGTGGTGACTCGATGAGTGTGTTTTCCAACTCACCCATCATTAGTGAGTGGATCTTAAGAGAATGAAATGAGCGATCACCAAATAATGCTGGAGAAAAAGAGCAGGAAGTGGCATTACCGCCATGAGAACCACACCCTCATCAGAATGCCATGCCTCTTAATAGAAAGAACGTCCTCATTTGCAAAGTGCTTTTACACCTTTTGTTTTTCAATTATCGATTGCTTAACGTTTCCATAGGTTTCCCAAATACAAACTGAAAACCAACCAGAAATCCAGATTCCAGTTTAGACGTGTCTTGGATGCCCACGATGAGTAAAACACCTTGCTAAGCACCGAACACCTACTCGTGATTAACGGAGACAGAACCCCTGCCCTCAGCAGAGTGAAAACAAGGCTGAGTACTGAGAGGGGGAGCGAGGGAAGGACCCCAACACAGTCTTTGGAGGTGCAGGAGGTTCTCTGAGGCAGCTGACTCTCTGCTTGGCCTAGAAGGACAGGTAGGGCTCTGGTGAGTGGAGGAGAAGGTTTTCAATATTTCTTTTCTCCTTGGCCATGTGACAGAGTGAACATCTGCTCCACTGTCTGTGGGGATGGTGAGAGACAGGAAAAAGGGCAGGTAATGCTGCATATTAAATTACAGCCCACTAGGCGGCCGCGTAGATGAAAGGTCTGGTTTTATAATCTCTTTCTTTCCATGACGCCACCATATGCTCACTTTTCAGCCAGGAACTTAGTCCTAGGGCGGAACTGCTTGGCAGCTGGTGATTTTGTTCCATAAGATTAAAATTACTGCTCTGTTTAGATGACAAACACAGTCTGTGATAATTGTCTTTAAAAGTTGGGGAAGGGAGAAAGGTATAAAGAAGAACAAATAATTAACAGTAATGCTGCCACCCAGAGAATTTCATCGTTAGCATTGGGAAAGCTCTCCGTTCAGCATTTTTCACAGATGCAGACATTTATTCACGCTGATAACTGGGCTCCTGGGTGCCCAGGGCTGCCCTGGGGACGGTCACACAAGAATAGCTTTCCAGCACTTAGCGAGGCACAGTGGAATCTAGTAAATCGGCTTTCACAGGAATAGGGAGTCATACTGGTTTTCAGTTTTGGGAGAAAATGGGTATTCCACTCTGAGAAACGTGGTTAAGTCCCGTGAAAATTGAGTGATGTGTGAACACATGATTATTATTCTTCAAAAGGACTTTTGAGGTAGGTGTGTTTTCTTATCCTTGCTTTACAAAGGAATACGTCAGTGAAAGAGATTCGATAAGTTAACGCATAAAGGATAGCACACCCACGTGGTCCCTGGAAGGATTTTGCAAAGGGTCTCACTGACTCTGGATCCCAGAATGGTGCCCAGCCTCAGGTACCGCTTCTCCACGGAGAGGTTTAACTTAACAGAAGTAAACAGATGTGGCTTAATTAAAAACGGACTGAGGCTTTGTAAGGCATGTGGATGTGCGCACCAGTTTGGGCGCGGGCTGCCCATGTCCATCAGGAATGGGGAGGGGGCAGTGAGGTGAGCAGAGGGCCAGCTAGGTCGGGAACTAGATGGAGGACCAGCTGAGACAGGGGGAACCCCTGACTGCGTGGCGAACAAGAAAAAACCGTGGAAGAAGGAAATGTCTAGGTTACAACAATTATTTTGTTTGAGCATTCATCGGTGCTTTTGTGAGAATGCAGTCTTCTAAAGGAACTGGAAAAACAAAGTTGTCTTTCATGTCTGGGTCAAAGCAATGGATCATAAAGATACGATGTGTGGATGAGCCAGGATGGAGAGAGGACTCCCTCAGGTCATGGTAGTGCATGTGCGTGTGTGTGGGGAGATGGGGAGGTGGGAGGGTCAGCAGAGGAGGCCCCAGCTGAAATCTGAGTTCCAGATTGGTACAATACATTCCAATTCACATGCACGAGTAATGGAATGCGTTAGAGTGCTGTGTGAACTGCCACTTAGGGTGTTGTCACTGAGTGCTGGCCCTCCCAGACCCCCTTGGTGACATCCATGATTCCTGGGGAGACTTTCCTAAACCCATGCATTTTTTTATGCCTTCCATTACTTTGTTTCCATTGCCTGACACGCCATGATTCCCTTCCCCACCCTAAGCCCTCACTGCCTTCTATTGAAATGCTATTTACCCTTGACTTTTCAATCTGGACGTACTGGTTTGTTTGCTTATTTAATAAACCCCTGGAATTCGGGAAGTGTTGCTACTGCAGTGGTTGCTATGTAGTAAGCACCTAATTTATTGATTCAAGTGACTGAATGATTGACAGACAGACTGACTGAATGAGAACCAAACTTAAGTCCCGCCTCTTTCATGAACTGTCTTTATGATTGACCTATGATAATATCCAGCTTCTCTGAGGAACATTATTTCTAATATATACCAATAATAGTCCCATTCCTCTTACTACATGTATTGGGTATTTATTATGTGAAAGACACCATGAGATCTCATTTTGTCCTGACAACAACCCCGGGATATGGGTCCTATAGATGACTGGCCAAGTCGTGAAGCTGGTAAGTGACAGGGCCAGGATTTGTGCCCAGATGGTCTGAAGCCAGTGGCCACAGTCTTTCCCACTCACCGCAGACATCCTGCTTGTCCTTCAGGGCCAAGCGTGGACTCGGCTTCCTCGGGACTCATCTTCATTGACCGTCTTCTCTTCTCCCCCTCTGAAACTGGGCCTTGTGAGGCGGGGTATGTCTCTTCTTCCCGTGTGATGTGGCCGCCATCTTGGAAGGTGCTGAGAAAGGGATTCCTGCCCATACCAGGCAGGTGGCTTGGGGTGTCAGATATTACACAGTCACCCTCTGTTAGAGCCAGGTGTGGGACCTAAGCTTTCAAATCTCATCCCAGGCTGTTTCTCTGGCAGAAAATGCCTCAGCAAAGTCCTTTGTAAACAATTTGGGGCAGGTAATGAGAGTTTATAGAGTTTTACAATTGCAAGAAACCACAATGATTACTCGATAAATGTCCTCATCGAACGAGGAGGTGGCTCTTCCAGGGCCATGGAACAAGTTAGTGAAAGGTTTGCAGTACTGAGAGAGCATGGACAGAGAGGGAGCTTGCGGTCTGAGCATGTGGGATTTAGCCCTTGTCCGACGCTTAGTTCTCACATGTGATAGAAAGTACAGACCGTTCTGGTTCGAACCAAGTTGATAAAGTCTTTACTGTCATCGTCCTTGGCCTATATGCACAGGATAGTTATTCTCTTAGTGAAAACCTCTCCATCTATTCTATAATACTTGGCACCAGCACTCGCTGGGTTGCTTTATTGTGTTTCTCTTGCATTGTGCTCGCTAGCGGTCTCCCAGACTGCACCTCTCCACCCAGCCCCCCACTCCGGGGCACCCCCGCGCCCCAGCCTCTTGCGGTCATCATGGCTGCCAGATCAGCCAATCATGTCGCTCGTCTCCTTGTCTCCCTTCCAGCTCTGCTCCACACACCCAACTGCGGCCATTTCCTGGCGGCCATCCTGAACCAGCGAGCGCTCCAGGTGCTAAAATATTAATGGCTCCCTTTGTGAACAATAACACAGTGAAGCTTGTTGTAAATTAAAATTGCCAGAAAGGTGGAAACAAGGAAATGGAGAAAATACAGCAAAACTAATATGCAAAAGGGCCTCTGAGAGTAGTCAAATGAGGGCCCTCTTAGCTCTGCCTTCCCCTTCAAAACCTAGTGGGGATCTCGCTGGGAAACACAGCTCCACTGGCCAAGACCCACCTTCTCGGGCACATAGATGGGATGCCTACCATGGTGCAAGGCCCCTGGGGTTGTGCCTGGCTGCCTGCTCTCCCGGGTCCTCCTGGACAGAGGAGGGAAGGGCAGCACAGATCTCAAAACAGAGGGCAAACTGTGCGGATAAAGGAAATAGGGGCTCCCGGTGGTCAAAAATGCATCCGACATATAGATGTGAGATGGGCCGAAGGGTGCTGAGGACAAAGCGGGCTAGCTTCAAAGCCAAAGAAATGTGGTTCTGCTCTTTGTCTAATCCTTGACGACAGCGCTTAGCACCTATGTTTTAATGCCTGGATTCCCCAGCTGTATTCTGCCATTGTCGTCATAGTGTCCCTGGTGCCTTGCACATGGCTTGGGCACAAATCACAATCTAAGCTCTATGTTCTAAAAGGATGGATCAAAAGTCGGAATGGGGAGGGATAGAGAGTAAACACTGACCCTTAACATTTGCGGCACCGTGAATGTTAATATTTTTATTCCTTTTATAATGAAGAGAGTACAAAGAGCTGGGGACAGAAACATCACAGGAGGAGGGAAGATAGCGCCACCTCTGCAAAAGACACCCCTAAACTACACCTAGGAGGGGAGCGGACCCCCGGGCAGCCTTTCCCATCTAGAACATCGGGACCTTTCCAGCTGAGCTGCCTGTCTCTCCCATGGCTACAGGGCACGTGCCGGCCTTCCCTTCCCAGGAGTCCTGGCGGTGTCTCCAGGTGCCAGCGACTCACACCCATCCCCACTCCCCAGTGCAACCTGTGCCTGCCCCACCTGCTTAACCCAGTCCAGTTCTCTGACCTCCTCTTCCTGTTTTTGTCTTACCCGAGACTGACTCGCGTTAGGTTCCTGTACTTGTTTGCGTCACTGGGTGTGCTGATACCCTTCTTCTATGACAGGAAACGCTCCCAATCCTAAGGCTTTCAGCTCCGCCCCCACACCCTCCCACCTCCCATTTCACTTCCCAGAGTCCTTGCTCCTGGAGCACAGAGCTCTGACCGTCCAGGCAAGCCTGGCTTACGTGGAGGGGAGAGTGGCCCCTGGCCCCTCAAGGGGAAGGTCTGCCCTGGGCGAGGACCCCGGGTCCCCCTCAAACAGACACAGTTGCAGAGAACCTTCAGTGCCACCTCCCTCAGTTTCTGCCCCTTCACTCCACTGAACCCTTTCACAGGCACCTCGCCTGCTTGCCACTCATTTGGTAGTAAAAGCAGTAGCAAGGCTACACCAGGTGTGCCAGGGAACAGCGAGTTTTTCAGGCTGTGAGCGTGCACACTGCATATGTGACATGTAAGAGAGCCGTTGTCCGCCATATAACACGGTTGCAATGGCCTGGGTTGAAAGTGGGAAATGTGGATTCGTTGTGGATTTTATTATAAGTGTGATACCATTCAGAAAGGCCCAGAAAGCTGGCGACGCCGCTAAGCGATCAGCTCAGGGAGAAGGAGAGAGAGCAGCAGAAACCACTTAGGATCCGAATTAGATTAACATGCGGGTCTCCTGGCCCCCTCCCTTCACCCAGATGTGGCAAATCTAAACATTTGCGAATTCACAGTCATAGTCGGTCATTCGGCACATGATGAACTTCCACTGACGATCCCTGTGGGGCAGATCAGAAAGCTAAGGTCAAAGAGACAAGATACCATAGGAAGAACCAAGGGAAAAGCAACGAGTCACCCTTGGAGAACTTAGGAACTGAAGGGATACCTAGTCTCACTTTGCGCTCAAAAGACATCTCTATGAAGTCTCTAGGACATTCCTGTGAGGTCAGGAGTCCTGGACACCTCTCGTCTCGTTCAGGTTGTGTCTTCAGGTGACAGGCTGCGTGGAGGGCTTGTTCATCTCTAGTGGTCAGCTCCCCACTGCTCTGTCCCAAAGGTACCTCAGGGACAGGTATGCTTGGAACTCAAGTGTTGATGTCACATTGTCCCTCTTTCATTGTGAAGCACCTTCTCTTAACTGGGCGATCCATTGGCTCATTTATTCTTTCTCTCACTGAACACTTAGCATGTGATGGATGAGCTCCTTCAGGAACTGCTCTCACAGGGAGATGAAGTGAGGGGAGACAAGTCTAAAACCCGGCATGGAGCGAGTCCCTGGCTCCCCTAAACCCTAGCCCTCGGGGAAAGCTCACCTTTCCACAGCAGAGAAAGTGGTCGTTGCTCCTCGCATATAGTAATCGTAACTGTAGGAAATCATGTCCATTTCCTCACCGTAGTGGCCTGGGTATTCTGTTGTCAGCCTATATGGGAAGAACAAGAGGTTAGAGGAAAAAGGCAAAACTCACTATTATTGCGGGGGTTGGGAGAGGCGAGGGCAGTCTGTAGACATGCTATAAAGAAGAGATTGAGTGTGAACATCAGGGGAGAGCCAAACTGGAGTTAGGGGGCCTCTAACAGACCATTCCAGGCTGTGGAAAGAGGAACAACTTCCTCCCACTTCTCCTCCTCCTCCTCCTCCTTCTTGCCGTTGAACCATACACCAAAAAGGATGTCAATAACTCCCCAGGTCTTGAAAAAATATTGATTCATATCATTATTAGTCCATTCCACTGAAGTCAACTAGAATCATGTTTCACACTGGATTGTGATTCATTAATGGCTCATGAAATCAGTTTAATTGGTTATTGCCAATTGGACTTTAAAAAAGAAGAAATAGTGTAGAAAAGCTAAGAGAATGCATTGTACACCCTTAGGGTAAGTTCTTGGGTATGTGCGTAAAAACTTCGTTTCAAATGTGTGTGTGTGTGTGTGTGTGTGTGTGTGTGTGTTTATGATGTATGCATTGTGTGATAGTTTAATCTGTATATTTTACTGTGAGTCAAGATCAATAAAGTGCTTGAAAGTATTAACGTAAATGTGAGCTCCACCGGGGGAGTGCTTGTCTTGGCTGCTATTGTCTCTTTGTCACCCAAACAGTTCCTGGTACGGAGTAATGTGCACTGAATAAATAAATGGCCTTGGGAGAGTCACTGGATCTCAGTTTCCTGGTCTATAGAAGAATAAGCACTCCTTCATAGGTTTGTCATCGGGACTAATACAAATCTGTGTGACATCCCAGTACATGGTCTGAGTGGAATCATTAGGGACAATTTTGTTTCTTCCTTCCCCTTCTCCTTTTTCTCCTTTCTCCTCCGAGAGTCAGTCAATGCTGGGCTTCTTGGTAAGAAGGGTTTGTTGTGGTCCACCCTGAAGTAAAGGTAGAATCTCCTAGTCATCTCTTATCCGGGCTAACTATTGGGGATCTTCAGGAACCCAATAGTTCTTGCAGTATGGAAGAAATGGTCCCCCTGAAAACTCTCTCTGCATCTCCAAGACTGCATGCGAAACTAGTAGTTGTATGTTGACAATAGAAAGTTCTTCCCCTGTGCAGACTTAATATTGCAAGGATTGTCATAAAATCTTGCAGAGACTGATTTATAAGCTGGAAGGTCTCCTAGGAGGATCTCAGGGCTGAGATGTAGCAAGACAACCTGGAGTTGGCCGGAGCCTAGATCTCCACTCTCCTGGGTCACAATCATTCCTTTCCCCACAGTATGCAGTTGCCCTTGTTCTCTGAGTTTTCTCTTCTCAAGACAATGCTCCAGCAGGACGCCCAGCCCAGCCCAGAGTGGGTTACATGTGCTTCTGCTCAGTGTGTTCATGAATGGAAATAGGGCTCCGCTAATTCAGAAATCGACCTTGTACCTCTAAAGAGACTCAGAACAAGGACTTCCTCTGTCGGAGGAAAGAAAAAGGCTCGTACACGGCCTAACAGGGCCTCACGTGGCTCCCATAGGTTTGTGGTTCCCAGGAATCTAACAGTCGCTGGATTACCATTTATCCAAACAAAGGGGGATTTGGTTAGAATGTGAATAATGCAGATTCGGGTTAGAAGAGGTGGGTAAGAAGGTGTTTTCCTCACTTCCGGGAACACAACATTTTGTCCACTAGTTTTGAGCCACTCTTTGGATACACCACATAAACGCTAACTGCCAAACCTTTTTATAGGTGCTAAAGGCAGAATCCACACATGGCAATACTGCCTTAGGCTAAATCCAACTGCCAAAAAAACAATTAGGAAAGACCTAGGCCGGATTTTATTTTTTTAAACTGATCTGCCTTCAGATTACTTGGATAATTAAATACATTTGCAATAAAGTGCAAAAGAGAGGCTTGTATTTTTTTGTTGTTGTTTATTTTTTGGTTGGTTGGTTGGTTTTTAAACCATGCTGAAGTTTTATGCTTCAAAAGGGGAAAGTGCTTTCTTTAACGAGCTCTCTCTGTCACGTCATTTTTGGCCGTGACCAGACACAGGCCGTTGCCTAACTGGGCAATTTGTCTGGGAAACCCCTGTGGGGACTGCTGGGAATTTCTGGAGCTCCCTGGAGAAGGTGTGGTGCATGCTCATTGGTACATTTCCATCTTGGTCCCAGGCAAGGATTTGTTTTACTTGATGTTTGGTGGTGGTTTTATGTTTGTTATAAAACCATGAGGTCAAGGTTAGATTACGTTGGTACAGAACCCTGGATCAAGGGGGTTGGGCAAGGAGTTTGGGTATTGATAGAAATTACACCTGCTGTACGAATCTACAAAGATGTTACCGTGTGTTTCTCCTGTCACTTTTGGATGAGTGACTGTTGGGGTATGATTTCTCACGTCACAGTACTTTTTCTGCCATCGGCAGGCAAGATGAGACAGACAGACAGAGAGTTGTTTCAAAGTTAAGGGAGAACTTGGTAACGTAAAAACACAGAGGGAGAAACGACCCCCGTCCTGAGTAGGAAGGGAACCTCCCAAACACGGTTCATAGAGGGAACTGCACCTTCACAGTATTCAGGACACAGAAGTTTAGAACCAGGTAGCTGTGTCTCCATTTAGTTCTTGGTGACACCACTCACACGCAAACCAGCCTCATAAATGGAAGCCCCAGTAACGACTCCTCAGAGAGGAAAACAAAAAGAAAAGAATTTAAACTTTCAGAATTGGGAGCAGGGACGAGGGCGTAGGGCCTTGTCAGGAAATTAGAAGAGGCTACAAGGAGCAGGCCATCGGGCATGAGAAGCTGTGGCAGGCGCTTCCCGAGCCCAGGTGGGGAGAGTTTCCAGCCTCCCTGTGAATGCCTAGGCCACTGGCAGCTTTTTGGCAAAGCATGCCACATGCTGAGAATTGCCACACATTCCTAGACCAGTTCAAACAACCAAATCAGCCTTCAACTGGGTAAGATAAAGGGGAGGCTGGTTAGCAAGCCGCCTCTATTCAACCTCCTGAACCAAGAGCTCTGCTCCCAGGAACCTCCTATGCACGCCCCCCCCCCCCACTGCAAAGGGGGTGGGGTGGGTTGGTGTGTGTGTGCGTGTGTGTGAGAACTTGACAACACAGACCCACCTGTACAACTTCTTGTGTTAGATGAGGTTGAAGGTTGAATGAGATGGAAGGAAATTAAATAATGTCTTGCCGGTGAGCTGAAGACCACTCATTCACACTGAAAGGCCTTTTCAGATCAATTGAGGGTTTTCTCATCTCAGATTCCTAAAGCACTAGCAGTACCCACAGGCCCAACTAGAATCAATAACCGATGGCTGACACAGACCGAGTGCCGCTGCAGATGTCACGACTCCTTTGCTCTGAGAACAGGATGTGTCACAGAGCTCAGCCCAGATATATGAGCACAGTCGTTTCAAAACAGGGAGTAGAGAAACAGTTTAGAGAAAGAGGCCCGACTTACCGCCACAGGTTTGCCTGAGAACTGATGTGGCTTTTCAGAGTCATAAGAAAGCGTTTGGAATCTGTTCCTCAGCAGAAAGTGATTCAGTCTAAGACGTTATCAGAAGCCACCTCTGCTACTGGTTCCTGAGCGGTGGGACCTAAAGTGGTGGCACCAGGATCTCCTGTTCGATCCATGTCTGACCTGCCGGCAGTTTGGACAACTGGCTTATTTGGAGCCACCCTGGAGGCTCATCTCGGGCCATGCGCCCCAGGTGGGTGCCTCATCTCAGGGCCCCAAGTCGGCTATTGTCACATCCTGCACTTGACCCCGCCGAGGGAAACCAGAGACGCACACGCCACAGACCCCCTGCCACAGAAACAGGAAGAGGCGCCAGCATTCCCACGGGAACGATCAGAATGGGGGGCCGGCAGAAGCCAGACTTCAGCTTTTCTGGAAACGGAATGAAGTGAGAATGCTTTGTGGCCCTTGCTGTAGAGCTCAGCCCGTGCTCCCACAGCACAGGAGAGAAACTTCTGATTAGCCCAGCCTATTTCTGTTTCGCTCCTATTTTCTCCACCTCACCATTAGCACCTTATTTTAAATATCCCGTCCGAGTGTCCTGTCACTTGTCAGCACTGCATACGGCGCTTTTGGTTACAAAACCAGAAAACTGTAGCGTCTTGTTTCATGATGGTGGCTGACACAGGGGCTCCTGGAGGGGCCCTGGCACGTGGAAGCATGTCCCCCTTTGGGATCTAGTTCAGGAGTGGGTATGGAGGAGAAATCCAGTGTCTGTAGGACAGATGTGTTGAGGTTCATTTAGATCCTCCATCCAGCTAAGGAGAGGTTGTCCCCTCTGACAGGCAAATCGTCGAGAAATTTCTTAACTAAACAGGCTGTTTGTGACCAGTCCCCCTGCATACTGCTACAGAATGAGAGTATTTCAGGTTAGACTGATTTGCCGATGGCCTGGCTTCGCCCACAGGTGCTGCATCCATAGAACCTGTTAGAATTAGTTTTGCGAAGATGAGACAAAACCCAAACTCAGTTGTGCACAGAGGAAAGCACCCTCCAAGGAACAGCCACCCGGCTTCTCGCACAAAGAGCTGGGGGAACCGGCCAGGGGGGACTGAATGGCCAGGGCTCCGCAGTTCCTTTTCTGCGGAGACACCCTGAGCCCTGGCATGTGAGAAAGAACGTGTCCTCTTGTGGCATTTTGGAGATTTATATTTCAAAAAGCGCAACTATGTATCACAACACAGGAAACAGTTCTGGAGATATCTGTGGCTCTAATTCAAAGATGAAAGTCCCCAACTGTTTTCCAAATTGCTCTCTTAGAGCAGAGGGTCTTGCTCACTGTCCTAGCCCAGGGCTGGTCAGCAGGCCCATTTGTTTCAACTCATGTTGGCTTTCATGAGCCACATCCCATCCTGGTTACTCTGGTCCTGTACCCCGGCGGGGACGACGGCACCTTCAATGTGTCTGGTCCTGCCCGAATAAGCCCTCTCCTCTCCTGTTTTCAGTACTAGAAGCCTCTGCATTGTTACCGCCTATTTCATCTGTATCGTCCTTGTTTCCTCACTGAAATGGAGAGAGCTCCCCGCTGTACAAAGACCATGGCGTTTGGAGGCAGGCCGACCCATGTTAATTGAGTTTGGAACTCCAAACAAGTCACATTTCTGCACTCAGTTCCCTCCGTACGTCTCACATATAGTTACATGGGATATGATGCAATTGTATCGTGATTTCTGCATGTGAGAAGTACATGAGCTGACACACGTGAGCGCGTGGTAGGTGCTCAACAAATAAAAGGCGTCGTCCACACCATCATCCTCAGGAACTGAATCAAAGCCCCTGGATTGTACTTATTTTAGATCCACTCGTATTCCCTGGCTGATAAGATGAATTAATGAGTGGCGGAATGGATGGCTGTTTCCAGAATCTGGTAAAGGGGATACAGTGGGAATGAACGGGAGAGAGAGAATGAAGCAACCAATTTGGTCGGTAATGTTGAGGTTTACAGTGTTCGAAATGGCTGGTCAGGCCTGGCTGTGGGTTGGGCAGCACTTATTAGACAACCAACCACCTCTTGGAAGTTTGTGCTGTGAGATTGGGTCCTAGGAAGGGCGGCGTCACCACTCTGCAGGCAGCAAATACATTTCTAAAGGACAACTATGGCACACTCATTGCGACAGCCACTCAGACTGGTGAAAGGTACGACTGATTTTGCTCAAGCTCAGGGGGTCTGTGTGCCCCCCCATAATGAGTGCTTTGCACACCATGAAGCACAAGGCAGGGATGGTTCTGAGGGCACAGGAGCGTCTGACCTCAGTGCAAGCTGCTTTCGATGGAACAGCCCATCCAGTTCCCCAAAGTGGGGGTGTCCCATCTCTATACCAGCAGCTCCCAACTTGCTCAGAGCAACCAGCTTAGGAGCTACCCCGCTCCCCAGGTCTCTGGGAGCCATGCTGCTGCAGACACCTGTGCACAGGGAGGTGACAGATGCCAAGGAGGTGACACGAGGCCTTCTTGTCCTTGCCAGGACACCACAGGGAAAGGCCACGTGACAACTACCCATCTTATATTAAAGTCTGAGCAGTGGGGTAGGAGTTCAACTTAGCTTAGATCGAATGCTTTGGGGTGGGGAGAGGGAAGAACGTTCTGAGTTACTGATTATGTTTGTTCGCTGGAGCTCTCTGGGAATTAAGAAAAACCGTTCTCTGCTTTGTGACTTGTGCATTCGGGAGAGAGGAGCAAGGCCACGCCCGAGAGTCAAGGAACGTCAAGGTGGAAGTAGAACTGGGGAAGGTCACCCATGTCTCGTCTGAGGAAGGGCTTTGCATTTTGAGTCAAAACATGTTGTCTAATGACCCTCATGAAAGGTCATGGATCCAGGAAGGACCACTTAGAAAAGGAAAGAGATGCTTAGTTTAAAGCCACCATTCTGGGCACCCCCAGTGTCGGCCTGGACAGCTTCCATGCACCGACGGGGGCCGTGTGGTGTGGCATGCAGCAGCTGGAGCTGCCTGGGCCCTGGGGAATTATTACACACAGTCTCTGAAGGCTTGTGGCTTCCTCAGCGACATGTGTTTGTGATTTGCAGACGATCAGCTGGACTAAGCATTTGAATTCTCATACATAAATAATAGGTGTAAAATTTACACGCGTGTGCAGTCCAGCGGGGACTCTTCAGTGAGGCGTGTCTGCGTGTGTCAGGAATTCAGCCTCCTGCCAGAGTTCAGGGGGGGCCATAATGTCTGACGAGAGACAGCACAAACTGAAATGAGAGCAGCATTGAACAAATAAACCCCTACTCATCTGGGAGCTGGTAGGGTGAGTGGCTTTTGTCTGCTCACAGCGGTGCTATTTCTGAACCCCAAATGCTTGCAAGTTCAGACTAAACACTCACGTGGCCAAATGGTGGGGCCTCTGTGCCACAGAATGGCCTTCACAGTGGGAAGAGGAAGATGTCCCCATCCACATGTGTCCAGTTCTCTGGGGGGTAATGGAAGCTAGTGAACGTGATGGAGGGGAAGGTGTCATGTGGGAGGGTTATCAGCAGTTTTCACTGGAGGAAGGCGTGGGAAACAGCTCTTACCGTTAAGAGGAGCCAAGCAAGCAGTGCATGTGAAAGAAGTCCTTTTCAAGAATAAGATACCATCCTATCAGTGTTGGGTTTCCCCGTGCTGACTGTTTCTAGGGACCCACAACAATCAGATGTCCCAGAAATTTATCAAGGGCCTACTGTGTGCCGGGCAGTGTGCTGACATGCTGAAGCAATAAGATCTGACTTATGCCCTTGAGGCTTTATTCAAATTAGAAAGACGTAACGCCATGAGTCAGGCAACCTAAAGATACCACTACAATGTCTAGACACACAGTGGGCCCCGGGCGTCGTGTACTGACCACCAGGATGCCCACTGCAGTCTCATTCTGCCTCTTCAAAAAGGTACCGTTTCCTTTGGTAACCATGGTAACTCTCAGCCCTAGCGACCTGCAACCGACCAGACAGAGGAGCCAGGTGAAGCCTGCCCTAGTGTACTGCCTTCCATGTCCTCTGAGACTTCTCTCCTCTTTCCCCCTATCCTCGGTGCTACTGGCCATCAGTGACATGTCTGGGTGGTGGGGTGGGCTGACGAAGGGAGAGGGAGTGGTGGTGGGCGAGGGTGGGCAGACCATTGCTGACCAGGGTGGGCGGCAACATGTTGCCGCTGGAGACCCAGCTGTCTCGGCAACTTAAGAAAAGTTGTTCATATCTGTTTGCCAGTCTTTAACCTCAGGACTTCGTTCCATGTTCATTAAATTCTTAGCATCTTACTTGGTGGGCTGCATATAAGAGGGCTTAAGAGTCGTTTTTAAAACGGGTGAGAAGGGCACGGAACACCTGTGAGCAGCAGCTGTAAATGGGAACCAGGCCCCTGGTGAGCCCCCCTGGGAGACTGGGGCGTCGTTAGAAAATCAGGGGAATTTTGAGACATAAAGACCCGGATGTCTTTCAGGGCTCAGCATGCACATAAACAGGAAAAGCCGTGGTGCTGAGGGTAGTGACACAGATTACGAGATCCATAGAATCTGGGGACTCCGGGAAGGTGTCTGTCTTTTCCCCTTGATCCCACCCCGACCTCTGCTGCTTGGCAGCTTTTCTAAGACCAGCGAGCCTTTCTTGCCTGTCTCATCACCAAAGCCTTTGCCCCAAGTCCAGTCCCTGCTGCTGTTCTGTTTGGCCGGGAGCCAGGTGGCCAGCCAGTGACTGTGTGACGCCAGCCGAGGCCGGCTCTCCCATCCGTCTTGGCAGACACCTTGGACCTGGCCGTGATGAGCCAATGCAGCTGCCCCAGCTCCCTCCTCCTCTGCTGCCTGGGGAGGGGTGAGTCAGCCGCCCCCAGCACACCGTCCAAGTGGACGGTTTCTCTTTCCTCTGCATAACCAGCTCCACATACCAGTTCTGTTTCCTGCAAGGCCATCTGACCCCTGATTGCGATGACCGTGAGCAGAGCCCGCCTTCGAGAGGCCTGGTAGTTGGGGAGGAGGCCGGGTCTGTGTGGCAGCTGGCAGGTGAAGGGGCATCTGCCGCCAGGCAGGCCAGCTCTGTTCCGTCATAGCCAGGGGCACCCCCAGGCCTTAGGTGCATGAGAATTCAATCCTCACAACAAAACTGGATGTCATGGCGGGCCTCCCGTGTGCCTGGCCGCATGTAAAGGGCTCGCATGCACCTACACAGAGCCTTGGCTTGTGCACTGCTTCCATGCCAGGGCAGAGGGGGGCGGGGGGAGGCCAATTTTTAAAAAAACAGAACACCTTCTAAAGTAAATAAGTAAATTGTATTTTCTGGGCCACGTTGCCTTACTCTGCATGCCCTCCAGAGTCACTGACTCAAACATTCATCCAGGAATGTTCAGCAGACCCCGCGCTCTGCTAGGCATGGGGACGCAGACATCAGTGTCTGCTGCGTCCCTCACCTGCTCCCTGTCCAGGTGGAGACAGAAACGGACACACACGATTCAGGTGTGTGTGTTACGGGCTGTCACAGACGCTTCCACAAAGGGCAGGGCAGCTCAGGGGACCGGGGCCCCCACCCCTCGTCTTCCCGCTGCCCCCAGGCTGCCCTCTCCCCCCGCCCCGCCTCACGGCAGCCTGCTCTGAGCTGACTTCTCTTTCACCCCCTCTTCTTCCTGGACCGTCCAGGGTACCCCAGCCCTTGTGTGTTTCTTTGGAGCCTGATGAAGGAGAAGTCTTGCTAATGTGGCAGTGGGTTACTGACTACTAGTTTGTTGTTGACTCTTTCGGATAATTGATGTGCATTTTAACTGGCTTTTAATGCCTGGCAGCAAAGGAATGCCTCGCGGTGGACACGATTTCACTGTGGATATGCCATTCTGTCAGCCGACCTGGAAGGGAAGGGTGAAGAAGGCCCGGCTTCTCAGGTGGCAGCTGGCAGGCTCCTAGTAACTCTCCTCTCTCCCTGGGGCTCGCTCTCTTCAGAACTTTCAGCCTCTCTTTGAAAACAGTTCTGGGCACCTGGGTTGCCTTTTGCAAAACCATCTTTGGAGCCAAGACATTTTTAGGGCCCAATACAACCTCAAAGATCTTCTAGGCCTGGGGGTTTCAATTTGTGACCTAGCGTGTCCCTGAGTGGCCTTCTGGGAGCTGGAGGGTTCCTGAAATCTCTGTATAGGTCTGTGTAAACATGCTTAAGTGCATTTTCTTTCTTCTGAAGACAAGGTCTGTGGCTTTCATCCGATTCTTAGACCCAGAAAATGTGGTCATCATTTTAAGGGATGGACTTGAGGTCCCGTAGAGAGGCAAAGTGATTTTCGAGAGATGGTACAATTACAGTGGAAAGACAGGGAGGAAGGGGGGCGGAGGCGAAGGAGAGACAGCGCCCAAGCTCAAGGCGGGACTTGCTGCTCAGTCAGGGTTCCTTGCACTCTCCCCCTCCCCCACACGGAGGTCTTGGGTCTGAGATTCAGGACTTAGGTCTTTGATTGGCAGTCTGTCCTGCACCCCAGCCATGGCTGCTCACCGGCCCTGGTGGGTAAGACCTGCTTTGAGGAAGCCGTTTGGATTGCTGGAGGTGCTCCCTCACAGGGCGACTGCTAAGCTGCCTTTGAGCTCTGAATTTCCTGTTCATCATTACTTTAAATTGAAAAATGCTCAGTTTATGGAGCTGCCTGTGCCCCCGTGGGCCTCTGTGGACCGACGCTGTCTGGTTGCAGAGAATAAGCGTAACTGCAAGGCTGCCCTTGCAAGCGTCACACCGTAGAGATAAATCACTTGAGGGAGCCAGCCTTCAAATGTCGACACTTTCCAATCCCTTTGTCTAAGGAGAAATGCCTGGCTTGTTGGCAGAATGAAGAACTTGGGACAAGATGTGTTGTCAACCAGAAGTCACTTATCGGGGTAAATAAATATATACACAATCTCCTAGTCAGCTTGATGGCTAAGTCAAGGGATATTTAGTTATCAGCCCGGAGAGCGAGAAAGGAACAAAATTTCACAGAGTGGAATTACAAAGTGACCTAGAAAACAGTAACCTCTATTTTGTCTATAATTGTATGCTGGGTTACAATTATAGTATGGTCTGACCTGTGACAGGGTCAGTGTCTTCCAAAGAAGGTCTGCAGGAAAAAATAAGTTCCCAAACAGGTCCAGCAGCCTCAGATGTGATGACAAGTTAGCGTGATAGAGAGGAAAGAGCGCTGAATAGTGAGTGGGCCTAAGCTCTAGCGGCCACCTCCTCCAGGAAGTAGCTGGGTGACTTTGGACAACACACTTCCTTGCTCATTGGTTCTGTTTGTTTCTTTTTCTGCCAAAAGAGGGGTGTAGGAGCATTGGGTTGACGCCCTGTAAGGTGCCTCCCAGTGTGAATATTCTAGCCCTCGCTTCCTTTCTTCCTTTCTCCCTCCCTCCCTCCTTCCCTCCATCTTTCCCTCCTTCTATATGCTAGCTGCTACACCTCAAGCTTGTTTGTGATAGCCCAGGCTTATCTGAAGGCAGAAGCATAGGCCAGCGCACCCCCTCCACAAGCTCCCCTCTGGCCCCAGGAGTCAGGAGGGGCTGTACTTGGCCGCAGGCTCACCAGCAGGAATATGGGCACCTCTTGCTGTAGCGACAGCAGTAAAATTGCCACTCCCGATCCAGCACGGACTCGAAGTAGCGGCTCTGGAACCCGGCCACCAGCCCATTGCTGGAGCATGTCTGGTACCTGAAGACAAGAGAACAACCCAAGTCAACCAGTGAGTCACCCCACAGACCCCTGCCCAGGACCCCAGCTCCCACAGCTACTGAGGCAGACCCCTCTCTCACTGACCTAGATTCCTAGCAAGTGATTCCATTTTAATACAAGTAACAAACACTGTTATATTTGTAGAGATGACATAGGCTCACCATTAAAATTCAAACAGTTCAGAATCTTTCAACTGAAGGAAATGTGGGGACTGCAGCTCCTGGGAGACCTCTAGAATATGTTTTTGGATGGAAGAATGCATACATGGATGGATAGAGAAGCCTCTAGAATTCTACCAATGCAAGATTGTCTTGTGCATGGCAGTGAAAAGAAAAGACAGCATAATTCATTTTCACTTGAATTGAAAATAGAAAGAAAACGAAGAGAAACACAATGAACTGATAAGCTTCCAGTGAGGGTTTCTTCTGCTTAGAACAGAGCCCTGGAAATTAAGTCCACTCCTTCGTTTGGCCCCTGAGACAGCAGCAAAGCACCTGCCCTTTTCATCCGTTTATTATTCACTTATTCACTTGTGCACATGTAATTTCAAATATGCATTTGTTTATTCATCCCTCTATTCAAGACTTGTCCTCCGCTACCCTTCTGTGTTGATCACTGTGCTTGCGCGTTCAGAGGTGGGCGAGGTGCAGGGTCACCCCTGCAAACGAGCCTGAATTCCCTGTTCCCAGGCCTTGGGAGAGGTTCTGGCAGACCTCAGAGTGATTGCTCGGCTGTAGGAGGTCGATTGTGCCAGGGAGGAGGTGCCCTGAGACCTGTGCCCTCTGAGGCTCACGTCTCATCAAGAGTGTCCTGCTTCGGAAAGCACCTGGCACACTTCGGGGACACTGGGATGGCCCCCTAGGGTCTGGGGTAGCGGGAGGATGGTCTGTTCTAGCCTCGTTCTAGCAACAAACACAATGAGCGAGAAGCATCTTCAGTAGGAAGCTTAAGAGGTGTGAACAGGCGTGAACAGCTCCTGTGTGTCCACAGAGTGTGCGGCAGCCCGGTGCTGTCTGTGACCTGCCTCTCTGCCCTCCTTAACGTCCTGCCTTCTTCTCAACGGCCCTTTCAGAACAGAGCGGGCTGCGGTTTCCGCGAACTGCTCGTTGTCTGTTGTGTTGGTTTGTCCTGTGCTCTCAGACCTCCCCAGGGGACAGTGATCTCAGGTGGTAAGTGCCCCTAGGTAAAAATAAATGGAGCAAGATAAGCTGCCCTGCCTCATGGGGTACACGGGGTTCCCATTCTGAAGGCAATCCATGTTCCATGAATTCCGCCAGCTGTCAGCCAGGCCGCTGGCCCCACGGTCCTGTGTGGAAAGGGTGTGTGCCACTCTGTCACGCGCCACCTCAGATAACGCTGCCCTGTGAAGATTAGTTGGCTACTACAGGCCTAAGAACATACGGTGAAAGTTAGACAGCCGACCAGAACCCCTCCCCAGTGCCTGCCCCACCGCGTCACGTGTTGGAAGAGTGAGCCTGCACTGGGGTTTGGCAGTGCACGTAGGCACAGTGACTTTATTTCTGCCAGAAGTGGATCTTTGTTGGGGTACGCTTGGGTGCTCAGGTGGGGGCAGTATAGCAGAGTGGTCACCTTGGGCAGGCCTCATGCCCTCTCAATGGCCTCACCTTTCTCATCTGTCAAATGGGCATGCTAATGACACGTACTGATTCAAGTTATTGTGAAGGCCAGATAGGGCAATGCATGTCTGATTCCGGGGACGGTGTCTTTTTATGCTTCGTAAGTTGCTTGTTATTGTCATCATACATTCATTTAGTCCACACGCAATGGTGAGGAGACTCTGCGAAAGCCACCCTCGGCTCCCCCGTCTGCAGTCTGTGGAAAGCGGGTGGGGTCCCGTGCATTCCCTCCACAGCTGTTCCCACCCTGAAAGCAAAGGCAGAAAGCCCCGTCCAGCGCCTGTGACAGTGAGACAGGAGCAGCAGGACGCAGAGGACAGAGCCCTCGGTGAGCGGTCTGCAGACATGACTTCTCTCCCCGCCCTGACCCTAGCATGCTGTGTGGGATCTCAGTTAGGTCAGGTGAGGATTACATGAAGTCATGCCTGAAAGCTCTGGGCCACGACAGGAAGAGCCAGGATCCAGACTCCGATTTCTGGGGGGCACAAAAGGTTGCCCCGAGACTGTCCCTCTGCTTGTGGCCCATCTTCAGGGCTGCTGGCCAGTTCCGGGGGGCGGAGGCCAGGACCGGAAGGCGTGTGCATGTCTGGTTTGGTTGGTGAGCTCCTCTGGGGAGTTGGCGTCTCTCCTTCCTGTCTCTGCTGGTCTCAGGCCAAATGTGTAGAGAGTCCAACATCTCCGCCAGCTGTGGGTGGCGTTGGGTCGTGGGTAGGACAGGGTACAGGAAAGCTGGGCCACCTCGGTCAAGAGCTTTCATAGTCCCATCAACGGACATACAAATGTTCCTCGCGCTGCTGGCCAGTCTTCAAGCCCATTGTGGAGATGGAGCCAGAGCAGCGTTGCCCGTCGTCCAGCCCCGTGACTAGTTCTGTGTCCAGCAGACCCTAGCCTCCTTTGCTCCCCAGAGTTTCTCCCCCAACCCAGCTTGACGAGAGCTTACACTCCACCAAGAGAGGTTCCTTCTTTGAAGGAAAGCTTTGAGGACTGTTAATTCTACGTTCCCCAGAACAATCCTTTGAGTTGCTCTCAGCTGCTTATAAGATGGTCCGCAGAGTTTTAGAATGGTCATGAAGTCTTTCAACAAATGTTCATCGGAACCTCTTCTCTACCTGATGCTGTAGGTGGCCTGGCACTCTTTCTGGAGGGCTGTCCCGGGAGCAGACACTGCTGCAGGGCAGCTATTGGGAGAAGTCAACTGGAGCTAAAGAAAAGAGAGGAGCGAAAGTATAGGCTAGGTGGGGTGGGGCAGTGCCGTGGCCATGGGCAGAGACAGACCCAGGCTGGGGCAGGTGTACCCGTGAGAGGAGGTGTACAAATCCTGATTCCTCTCTGAAGCCCAGCAGAATGCCCTTTCTGCTGACCTGTATGCAACATGGGGACGAGAATCCTAACCTGAGAGTATTGCTGAAGATTAAAGATATGCTGCATGCCGCATGTCTACCGCACGGGCAGGCTCAGAGTGTGTTATTAAAAGGTGGGAGAGGTAGTAGTTCTTATCATATTGTCATAAATATTTACAATTAAACAGAGAAGCCACATGCCAGTCTCCAGAATCCACTCTCTGTCGGGGCCTGTGTTAGGAATTGTCAGGGTCCGATTCTTCCAGCGGGACACTGAGATGAGCCTCTGAAAACAGATAGCAAAGCACAAGAGCAGTCTTTTATTCTTCTTGTGAGAAGTCTTTCTGTCTTGACAATTCCAGGCCATGCTGATTTTGCTTCCCCATGCCATGTTGATGTCACCCTCACACATGTCATCTGACACGCACGCTCTCTGCGTCGTGTCATGGAGAGCTAGTGTGGGGATTTGAAGGCAAAAACTGCACCACTTACAACGTCCTCCAGCCACGGTGGTGGGGTCTGAACAGTCCCTTTGATAATGCCGAGTTGCAGGCAGTCTGCTCTCTCCCTGCCCCTCTCTGGGTAAGGATGCTGCCATCTTCTCCATGTCCAGGTTTTAAGTCTGCTGGTGTGTTTACCAGGCTTCAAGAGGGTGGCGTAGAAATGACCTGTTGAACTGCTCCCTGGGTTGAAAGACGTAGAGTAGGCCGTGGGAAGAAATACAGATTCTCCCCAAAATACAAACGCCTGCCTCGCTAAGCGGTAGAAGCTACCCAAAGGCCTCTGAAGAGGTCAGACTGTCTTCTGAGATGTTCTCGTGTCCTGAGGTCACCTGGGGCCTGCGAGCGCTTCCAGGTCACGCAGGATGGAAGGCTTAAGCACAGAAGCTCATGAGCACCAAATATTACAATATTTGTTAATGCCACCACAGCGTCTGTCAGAAAATATGACAAATATCCAGGACATTTGTAACGTCCACTTAATATCTACAGATTGTAATTGAAGTGTTCGTTTCCCAAACAAGATAGTTCACGTCAGGGGCCTTTATAATCCAGCAATTTGTATTCCAGCTCCAGCTTTATAATCTACCAGCTGTGAGAGACTTAGCTCTTTGAGTTTCAGTTTCCATTGTGTAATAGTGAAGATAAGCAACCTGTGTTAAGGACTCACTATGTGCCAGGCGTTCTGCTAAGCACTGTACGTACGTGAATTATCTTAATCGCCAAAATGATTCTATAAAATGGGCTCGCAATCAGCTCACCACCACCACCACCACCACCACCATTTGACATAGAAGGAAGCTGCGCTTCAGAGAAGTTAAGTAGTTCTCCAAAGGACTCGTAGCCAGTAATGTGTATCTATTACCTCGTTTAATTCTCGCAGTTCTGGGGATTTGTCTTTGTAGTGGCAGAAACTGAGGCTTAGAAAGTTGACAGGACTTGCCTAAAGGGGGTAGTGGGGCTGCATTGTGGGAATCGCTGTTTGACTCCAACGTTCAAAATCTTGCCATTATTTTAAGATCCTTCAGAGAAACACACATGCATACACACACATGCGTGAAGCGTGCGCACATATCCTAACTGTGGACATCTCTGACTGACTGGGAAGGTGATGTCTGAGAAGTACCCAGACAGGAGCAAACCCGCTACCGGGAAGAATGGACCATTGCCATCCTTCTGAGCACAGCCGAGAGCCATTTGGGCAAAGCTCCCCAGACAGCCGACTCCTAGTACTTAGGGAGCTAGATGGGCAGCTGGCAAGAATCCTGGGTCTGCCATAACCCACACTCAGCCTTCTTGCCCTCGGAAGTCATCCTTGCATGCATGTGATATCTTTAGCCCGGCACTCACCGCCGTTTTATCCAACAACAAACAAAACACCAATGTAATATCTGCCCATGGCTCTGTGGTATCTGATGGTCTGGCTCGGGCACCGCCTCTGCCCTCACTGGCTAACGGCGGGCGATCTCCTAACGCTTCTGAGTCACAGTCCCTCATGTACCAATGGGGGAGACCATAACGCCTGCCTCCCAGGCTTGCTGGGAAGGTCACTCAAGGCCAGAGGCTGTGTGTCATTCATCTTTATGTCCCTGGAGTCTGGCACAGTTTGTGATAATGAGCATTTAGTAGTGAACGAGGGAGCAAAGGAATGTGTGAGTGAGGCCTGTTTGTAAACTGTGCAGCTCCGCAAACGTGAGCATTAGGGCAGCGGCACCTTTGTGTGACGTGACTGTTTCGTGGATTTCTCGGTTGCCTCACCCTCGCGGCTTCCGTCCCTAATCTCTGATGGAAAGACATTGCTCTAGATGGTGTTCGAGGCCCTCCCAGGGCTGAGACTCAGCGTCCGTTATGCTCTGTTTGCCTTTTCAGCTCCCAGCATGCGCTCTACCAGTCTGCACCCTTAGCTTTGTAAAAACCCTTTGATTTTGGAATCATAGTAGGTTTACAGAAGACATGTAAAGATAATACCCTTCGCTTGGTCTCCCCTCAGGTCACCTGTCATGACTGGTGCCTCCACGAGTACCAGGTTACCTGTGTGCAGCACTCCACTCCCACCCGTGTGTGGCTCACCTGTGTCCACGAGAGCCCCTTCCTGTGCAGGGACCCCCACCAGGCTACCACGGAGCATGTAGCCCTGTGGCTTTTGAAATAAGGGGTTTCCTGGGGTATTATTTGAAGCTCATTGGGACATTAAGATTTGGGGATAATGGAAACCTGACAATAAGTGGGTCCGCCGTGCGCTGTGTGTGTTTTAGAGAATTGCGGGAAGTCTAGAAAGACCGTCCTGCAGGGTGACAAATGCCATAAGCCCAAATGGGGTGTGGACAGTAAGTGTGAGCCCCACGTTATAGACACTGGTCTACTGAGAACCGACGCGGTAATGTGAGCAAAACGGTTTTCCCGCAGGAAAGTCTGCAGGCTTCCCGGCTGTGGGCACCAGGGACCGTAGCTGGGCTTGGACTGCGGAGGCACTCACTAGGTCTTTCACTGCATTTTCAGGGGGGGCCTACTGTGCGCCAGCATGATTCTAGGCTCTGGGGAACATTCCATACAGCGTTGAGTGAGATGAAGCCCCTACTTTCATGAAGCATATGTTTTGAAGGAGACAGCATACAAATACCAATCAGGTCATGACCATACACCACAGGAAATAGCAGGCAGGTTGGGCAGTGGAGGCTGGGAGATGGTGGTTGAGAGGAGGAGGTCTGAGGAAGCCTGTGTGACGAGTCAGGCGCCCCGTCTACCCTGAGCTAGGACGACTGCTCGGTACCAGACCCAGTCAGATGACGGAAAACTACCGCCTTTCAGATCTGCCTTCATGCTAACTGTCCGCGGGACAGTTTTCTTTTCTTCTCCATCACGTGGCTTGTCTTTGGGGAGTTCATACATTTTGGGGAGTTCATACAAACAGCTCCAATATGAGCTGCCATCTACAAGTATCTTCTTGAGATTCTTTGAAGCCCTACAGGTGCCACTACCCTGTTTCCCTGAAAATAAGACCAAGCCGGACCATCAGCTCGAATGCGTCTTTTGGAGCAAAAATTAATATAAGACCCAGTCTTATTTTACTATAATATAAGACCAGGTCTTATATTATATAATATAATGTAATGTGATATGATATGATATGATATGAGACCGGGTCTTACATTAATTTTTGCTCCAAAAGACACATTAGAGCTGATGGTCCGGCGAGGTCTTATTTTTGGGGAAACGCCGTAGACAGAATGCAGTTCTCCTGACTTCAGAATCCATGTAAAGCTGTCTGGCCCCAAATCGGCCTCATCAAATCCGAGATTCACTGAACCCTTCTTCACTGCCCGGGAGGCGTCAGGCATGTGTTTCAGATTTAGGTTAGTTTTCGTGCTCTCCTACATTTTTTTCTTGTAAGCATCGCCGTGACCGCCCCTAACAGCTTGTGAAGTGAGTGTCACACCTTTTTTTTTTTTTTTGCTAGCATGAGGTACCACAGAATTAAAAGATGATAGAAACGGGCTGTGAATCAAGGTGTCCTGATTCTGAGACCAGAGCTCCTCCCACGCCACAAGAGCTTCATTAATCTCACTAGAGAATTCCAGCTTCATCTTGTTCCATGCATGCCCTACAGGCTGTGCCGCCCACGTTAGAGAAGATGCCCTGAGCACAACTGAGGTACCCCCGGAGATGGCAACGGGCCACTTTTGGGGCCCAGGGAAGGCCTCCTAGCAGTCCTTTGCGGTGAGCCAGCTTGCCCATTTCAGAATCTGATGCCTAAAGTGCTGGTTTTCAACAGAGCAACTGTGGCCAGCCACTCGCCACGATGAAACACCTTTTAAAGGCTGTGTTCCAAATAGCAGGCATCTTTAGCAAACCCTCCAGACTGTCGTCAGATCTTGGAAAAGGAATGGTCGGACTGCACGACCTCAGAAAGCTCCACGCCTCCCATGCTCTATGTTCTCCTTGGCTCTAAAACGCACTTGGAGTTTTCTTGCAGGAGGTTGAGATTCCTCCCACCTCTTAAAATAAACCTGCAGGCTGATTTTATGCCGTTATACACGGCAGCCAAATTGTACAAGCCCACCAACTCTTTCCCCAGAACAGATTACGAGCCTGCAGCCAGCGGGAGGATATGATGGCTCCCCAGCCAGTGAGCAATTTCTTTCCTTCCAGAATGTTCACTGAGGCTGAAGTCTGAACTCAAAGCAATAATTATCTAGAAAAGTGCCAGTCGGGTCCTTGGTGTCAGTCCTGAGGCAGCTGAGTCCGATGGTAAAGAAGACGCTTGTCATGTTCGTGCATTTTGTACTCTGAGCTCAGTGGACGGGGAGAAGGAGGCCACAGAGGGAGGAAGGGAGGAAATGCTTTGACTCTGTGTACCGAAAAATGTGGGAAAAAAGGAGGTGGAGGAGAGCTCTTGCCTGTCAGCTTCTCACTTGGCTCCCACTGGCCAAAACAAAAATCATGTTATTTTCACTCCCTTCCTCTGTTGCTTTTCTTCAAATAGCTTGGGAGTTAATGACAAACCAGTCACAAGTTGTCAAGTTTAAAACTAAACACCATTTGCCTTCTCTAAACAGAAAGATAAACAGAAAGAACAACAGACTGCAGGAAAGACCCATGGTGTTTTCAGGGCCAAGCAGAGCACAGGGCAGAGGCAGGCGGAGGCTTCTGGGACCATACAGTCTGGACGTCCGTTCTCCCCGTGAGCTGGGAGCCCAGGAGGTGAACTGCTGGTCCAAGGTCACACAGCAAGTTGTCTCTAGAACCAGGATCCAAATCCAGCTGACTCAAAGCCCAGGGCGCTTCCTTTGGAGGTGAGGAACCATCGCTGAGCGCTCTTTTACTGTGGCTTTAAAAAGGGGCGTTGGAAAGGGGCCCCACTTATGGAAGGGCCCTAAATGGGAGGACTAGATGGACAGTTGTAACTAGGTCACTCCGGGCCCCACGCCAGGCAGTGGGCTCCGCTTTGGGGAGTTGCTAGCAACTGTCAGTTATCAGGCCAGACTCTGAGTCAGGCTGTTGGAAGGGGTTTTGGGTAATTAAATCCGCTCACCAGAGGCAGTGCAGGTGGATGAGGAAAGCCCAGTAGAGGGCCCCCCACCTGCCCCAGCCTTCTCCAGGCTGACTAAGGCCCTCCTAAGTCATGGAAACCGAGCTCGTCCCCATCCCTCCAGTGGGGGGCTTTGGGAGGGATCTTGCAGGTCCCCACCCAGGGTGAAGAATTGCCCCGAGTCCAGTCCTGTGGCCCTTTCTCTGCTGGCAGAGCCCACGCTGGGGGTAGGGGTGGGGGCAGCAGACTCTCAAGAAGCCCACTGTGGAGAAACACCAGCGCTTTGCAGCTGAGACTCGCTCGATCCAAGTCCTGGCTGTACCAGCTGAGGAAAGCCCTGTCCTCCAGACCGCGGTTTGTCTACCTATAAAATGACGTATGGATTTGTTCTGAGTGCTAAGCAAGGTAATCCACAGGCAGCACTCAGCGCGGTGCCTGCTCAACGTGAGCGCTCAGTAAATGCCAGCTGTCTGTGTGACTCCGAGCTCCTCTCTCCTGCCCGGCCCTGCCACGCATCAGTGTCTTTTCCCCTCGATTGCCCAGCGGTGTTGTCTGCTGGTGGAGTTTTATGCTTGACCACCCCTAAACCCCCTGCACCGCGTTCCTGCTGGAACTCGTCAGAGCGTCTTCTCTCCACAGATACCACAGGGCAGCCGGCTGCCAGCTGGGTTTCCTCCTCCCTGGGCAGGGTCTGCCTACCCTCCCCGCCCCAGTGGTCCTGCCTCCATCCAGGCGGCCGTGATAACCGGCCTGGCAGCCAGTAGCTCCTGGAATGGGCTCCTGACCAGGTATGGGGCTGGGAAGTCACATCCCACAGGCTGGGACCATGTTCACGGCATAACTATGGCAGAGCCCGTTGGGTGACAGTAATACTTCTCCCTGAAAACATTTAGCAAACTTTTCCAGCCATGGGACCCATTTAAAATTCCGACAGAAAGAAGGACCTCCATATTTATCATTGAGAGAGCACATTTAATCGGGAGCAGCAGAGAGCTATTCAATTTCACTTTGCCAAAATTTTTTTTGTCCCCTCGCCCCCATTTATTGGCTCTAAATCGGTATTTCTCAAACGGTCTGTGGTGCAAAACCAGTTGTTTATTTCCCCCTAACTACAGTGGACCAATACTTCTGTAAAACAGTGAAAATCAATGATTACAAAACTAAAATGCCATTTGGACGGCACAGCACTGTTCAATTGCTATGAAGTTCCTTAAATGCTTCTTTCTGCACTTATCCTTTTGGGCTGGTCACCATCTCGCAAACCCACACCAGTCCCGGGACCAAACTGAGTCGGACCCTCCCCATCCTGGGTTCTTGTCCCCAGTTGCAGTCACTGAGCAGCAGCCCTGCACCACTGGGAGCCCCGGGAAGGTCCCCAGTAGGGTGTGCCCAGACATTAGAGGGTCCAGCAGCCCCCGGCTGGGATGTGGTGGGTGGCCCCAGCCCCACTGCCTCCAGGCGCCCCCTTACCATTCCATTCCAGCCCTGTTGATCTCCTCCCACCAGCACTCCGTGGGCTCCCCCAGGCTCTGGGGCGTGGGCATGCAGGCGTAGTTCCACTGTCGGTCGGAACCTTCCTTCTTGTTGAAGATGCTTCTCACTGCCACCACCACCTGTCCGTGGGGACACTGGTAGCTGAAGCCCTGCCGGTTCAGATTCACCCACCCGTCATCACCGTAGTCCTGGTACTGCTGGTACGGATACCCATAGCCACCATACTGGCCCCAGGCCACACTGACCAGTGGCAGCAACAGCCACACAAGAGTGAGACGCATGTTGCCTGGGTTTCTGGCAGACAGTGTCACCCTAGGTCTGCTGGGCGGACGGCTTTATACAGCTGCTGCTGACATGTGGCTTCCAGATGTGCGTGAGCAGCCCCCAACTGCAGTGTGTCATCGATGAAGCACAACTTCTCCGCGTGGAGACACTGGCCATAGTCCGTCCAGCTCGTTTTAAGGTGGAATTCTAGGCAAATGTAAGCAACACACAAATGGAAGAAACTGCCTGGAGAAAGAACAGCGTTGCCGATAGATCAGAAAAGCAAACGGCTCCAGTTCCTTACCAACACTCCCCCGACGAAAGCAGCATATTTGTCCATCACCTCTCAGCACCTCCCCTCTGTCTGCCCACCCCACCCTGCCACTAGCAAACCCCTGTGTTTGTCCTCCAAACGAGCCTTCCAGGACTGCACAAATATCCAGAAAGTCATTTCAAAACACCAGTATACTCAAGTGAAGGGAACAGCGCCGTTTGGATTTTGGTGAGGCTGGACACCTGGTTTCTTTAAGTCCTCAGCCCATCCTATAACCCTGAGATGGTGGACCAGTTTGCAAGGCTGCTCTGAGAATTCTTAGGTCCCACGTGGAAGTGCTGTGGGCCCAAGGACAGAGTGGCGGAGCAGTATCTATCTTCCTTGCCAGCTGCTGAAATTGGACCCAGCTACTGCTCTGCTCTCAAATATGTTTCATCTGAATGAAGCCACTTTTTATCTTTCGGCGTTGAAAGACGTTTAGGTTTTTCCCAGGTTTTGGTAATTGTGGATTAGGCATGGATGAACATCCATTAAACGAGATTTTTTAAAAAAAACATTGAAACTTCATGTATTTTTTTCCAGTTTTATTAAACACTTGACATACCTCACTGTATCATGTGTATAAAGTGTACAACATGATGGTTTGATGTTCAGACATTGTGCAATGGTGACAACAGATTCAGCTGGCCGCCATTTTCTCATCTAGGTACAATAAAAAGAAGGAAAAAAATTCTCCTTGCGATGAGAACTCTCAGCATTTACTCTCGTAACAACTTCCTTATACATCACAGAGCATGCTAACTAGAATCACTACACTGTACATTATGTCCCTAATGTTTATCTCTTACCGTACAACTGGACGTTTGTAATCTTTTCACCACCAGAATCTAAAAAACAGAGAGATCAGACTTGTGGTTACTGGACGCAGACAGCTGGGGGAGGGGAAAGTGGGGGAGCATGTACAGGTTTTTGTGTGAACAGATGTTCAGTTCATTTGCGCAAAGACCTGGGAATGGGATTGCTGGAGCGTAAGGTACGTGTGTGCTTAACCTTGTAAGCCGCCGTCCGCAATGCCTCGTGCCTGAGCCAATGTATCTGTACTTCCCTACCCAATAACTGCCATTTCTTTGTTCATTCCAGCCATTTTAATAGGTTCATAGTTTTCTAGTGGTTATTTCAGTGAAGTTTGGGTTTGCGTTTCCCGAACGATTATTGACGTGGAACATCTTTTCATGTGTTTATTGGCCATCTCCCTGTCTTCTTTGGTGATTTGGGCGTTCGAATATTTTGAGCCCTTCGGGCGTCTCCTGCATGCAGAGTAGTTCCCGTGTTTCATCGGGTTGTGCTTAAGGAAGTCTCTTACTGTTGTGGTTGTAGATCAGGGATCTTTTATCAGTGATCTAGCTTCCAAAGTTCCTGTGACACTTGTTAAACTGTTGACTCCTGAGCTCCGCTCCAGACCTACTAAATCATAACCTCACAGGGGGTACCCAGGTACCTACAATTTAAAAAAAGCTTTCCAGGTGATTCTTATTTACACCAAAGTTTAAGAACCAGTTTCCTAAAGGAATGTGGAGCCAGAGAAAAAAATGATGCCACATATCCCACCCTGTGCCCGACCTGTAGCACATTTACCAGGTGGCATTGGGGCTGGACTAACCGTCAAAATAACCTTGAAGGAGAAAGGAAGTCACACATGGGAAGGAAGCAAACGTGTGTGTGCACATGTACACCGGACGTGCTGATGGTCATGGTTACCGAAGGGAGGGGAAGAGGCTCTGGGCTGAACGAGTAGGTGAGTCTCAGTTTCGTTTTGGGTTCCGTCTCCTCCTGTGGCTTCTATCTTTAACTAACTCTCCAGCACTGGCAGCTGGAGGTGCTCCAAGCTGAGGACGACCACTTTGATTTGTAATACCTAGGAGCAATCATCCTCAACCCTGTCACCACTCAAGAATTACCTGGGGCCTTTTGAAAGACACCAGTGGCTGAGCCCCACCCTAGCCCCATCAGATGAGGAGCTTTGGAGCAGGGCACATTGATGTTGATGGGGGCGGTTCTAATTCTTATGTTCCCGGAAGTCCACAGACTTTTGTCCACGTCTGGGGTCGGCCCTGCTGATGGAGAATGTCAAGCCAGTTGCCTAACCATTCAAGTCTGGGAGGGGTGTGCTGTTTCCCAGCTGGTAAAATGAGGTGCTTGGTGTAACTGATCCCCTGAACGGTGATTCGTAACATTCTGAAGATCGTAGACAACTTAGAGAATCGGATGAAAATTGCACCTCTGGATCACAGCCCTCTTGCCTGCTTAACCATTTGTTCAGACTGCCTCACTCATTTATATATTTCTGAAGCCCAAGCTAACATCTGGACCATTGTTGTTGTTTTTTCTACAAACTCCTTTCTTCCTTCCTCCCATCGTTTGGCAAAAACGTCTGAGTAAAAAGCCAAAAGTATCTGTAGGTGTGGTACTTCTTCCTCCTGTTGAAGCGTCTGAAATCTTGTTAGATGCCATTCGTTGGGCCAAGGTGTTGAGTCCCCAACCTGTCCCTCTTTATACTGCCACTATTAATGGGATTATAATCACTCACACGATGTGGCTATGGTCTCCCACCTCAGTCGCTCCCAGCCAGCTATCTGGGGCTGAGTGGAGGGAACCATAGCCTGGACCACCCAGGACAGATGAGTTCTGATGAACGTCAGGATGAGGGGAGACCCTAAGAAACAACTGAGGACACTTGTGCTGAGATGGGCCTTAGTGGGAGGAGGGCACCCAGAGCAAGGAGAACGCTGAAAGAAGCAGCGGAAAACACCGGGCAATGTGCCTGGTTTTTGTTTCACCCCAGATACTTCCCATCAGTTAACAAGGTAGTGTATGCACCCACATCTGACTATGGCAGCTATTTTCTTTTGCAAACTTTGCACATGGTAGGCAGTAAAACTATTTGTGGAATGAATGAAATTATCACCCACACCCCTGAGCCATATGATAACGAAGTTAAAAATCCTTCTCATTAAAATGCAGTCCTAAAGCGGAGGCCCCTTAGAACCGACTGACTTTTATGGGTAACAGGACGACCGACCGGCTGTCTGAAATAAAGGCCTTTGTGGTCCCTCTCCATACTGCATCCCATGCTTCTTTCGAGTCATGGGATCTGTGTATTTCCTTCTTTTCTGTGTCCTTTGCTTTGCCTTGTGACCGCATTGCTGCAACAACCATTCTGCTCCTCGTTGCATTAGTGGCATTTATTGTGCAGCTAACGAGTGCCAGGCACCAGAGAGGGTTCATTTGTTCATTTGCATCCAGCCTCCTTTAACACCATTCCCATTTTACAGATGGGTTATTAGAGCTCAGGAAGCTCAAGGTCATTCAGTGAGTGAGCAGAGGGCCGGGTCCCCACAGTGTCGTCAAAGTCGAGACTCTTAAGCCCCATGCTGGGCAATGAGGGCACACCGTCCAGGTCACCGACTGCATTAATTGCAAATGACAGGAGAGCTCAAGGCTGCCGAGGAGTGATAGACGCTGAGGGCCTGGTGCCTTGTTGGCTCCATTTAGTCTGGAGTTGGGAAGCTCTTACTCCTGCAAAGCTGTGCCCAGAAGGCCCTGCTGCTCCTCAGGCAGGTTCAGGGAGGTGATCTGACAGAAGTGGGTGCTGTCCTCATGCTCTGCTCAAAGTGGGGGCGACCTCAGGAAAGGCTGAGGCCTGCAGGTGGCCTTGAGAAGTACGCACTTTCTCCCACACCCCCTCCCAGCATCTGCGGACCCTACTCAACCCAGCCTGCAGGCTGCAGCTTCCTGGGCCCAGCGGGGACGCCCGGTGCCATTTCCCTGGGGAGGTAGTCTCACCTCTATCAGGTCTCGTCTGCACAGCCTTATGCTTCCAAGCTAGCCTGGTGGAAACAACTTTGCACCAGCCAGTGAACCAGAACCACGTCCCTCTTCCTTCTGTCTGCCTTGGGCTGGTGACAGCAAACAGCCTAGGCTGTCCTGGGTCATGCCTCATCCCCCCGAGAAGTGACTTGACTTTCTAAACACGGAGTTCTAGCTGTGCCAGAGCTGGAAGGTCAAAATACCTGCTCTGTGATTGACGTTTGAAACATACGTTCCCAATTAATCTTCATCACATTGCCATAAAAATGATCAGAATATCCATGACTTCCCAAGTGGGAAGCTGCCCCTCAGTGGGGGGAAGGGATACCCCCCTAGAAACCCCCTGGCGGGTGGCAGGACAGCTCAGAAGTTCCGGCCTCTGCTCCAGAGCTCTCCACAGGAGGTCAGCTGGCCTTGGCTGAAGCTAGGTCACAATTCAGTTTCTCCTTTTGCCCAACTCTGCTTTCCTCACTCATGGATATTGGACCCCAAAACATGTCTCAGTAAACCTGTCCGCTAATCTATGTTTCCCAGTCTGTTTCCTGGGGTCCCCAAGCTAAGATACTCATTGTCGGGTCCAAAATAATATTTGTGGCAGAATAAATGGACATTGGAAGGAGGGTAAAGTAGCCAGTTCTATTTACTATAAACATCCCTCCAGAGAGAAGTAGAAATGGAGACCATGGCCCGTTTCCATAATTTCATAGGCAGACATTTCATAAGATATCGGAGATTAATTTGATGCTGGCGATCAATTAACGATGTGGCCATAATGTACCATTCCTTTGAAAGACAGACGTAAGGGACTGCTGCAGAGCACAGTCAACCAAAATGTCCAAAGTAACCACAGTCACCCAGGCATCAGTCAACAAACTTTAAAAATCCTTTGGAAGTAACAATGCTTTGCCACATGTAAAATCCCGTAGACCTGAGAATTTTCTAATGGATATTAAGTTCTTATTAATTTTCATCTGGCCAAATTAACCACCAGGGGAGAAGGCAGTCTGTGCAGGGCTCGGTGTCTCTCAGGCCGGGCTCAAATTACATTAGTGTAAGTGGATCAGGGATACGCGAATTAAATTACCCTCTGGATGTCGTAGATGTCGTCATTAAAACCATCACCCTGACAGATGAAGAATGCTCGTCTCACAGCCCCAGTGCCACCAAGCTCATACTCCTTGTTATTCTTCGGGACTGTATGATGACAGCCTTTGATGTCTTGGTTGAGATTCTCCCTACCGTATTTACTATTTTCTTTTCAGAGGCAGTCATTAGAGGAGGTATCATTTATGCCACTGGGTGACACAGAATGACACACAGATGGAGAAAAAGAGAAATTCCCTTTACTGCCACCTTTACCCACAATATAATAGTCCCAGGACTGCAAATCAGGTGTCTTCTCTGTAACCATCACTCTGGGCTGAGTGGACAGCAGGCCTGCCTGGAAATGGCCAGTTTGTAGTTTTTAAACATTTCAGGACATTTATCTCAAGAGAATCTACTCACAGAACTTGCAGGAGCTGCCAGGGGTTAAGTGCCAGATGAGGTCTCTTTGTTCTAGGCACTTCTCACTCATTATCTTGAGTCTTCATGAGAGTCCAATGTGTAGATAAGTATTATTACACATTTATGTTTTACAAATGATGAAACAAACCCAGAAAAGCAAATAGATAACCCAAGATTGCATAGAGGTGAAGAGAGCAAACTGGGAATTCAAACCCAGGAATTGACTAACAGCCACCATGAAGATGTTCTGCTCCTTTGTTTATTATTATTATTTTAAAATTAAAGTTTATTGGGCTGACAATTGTTAGTAAAGTCACATAGGTTTCAGGCATACAATTCTGTAACTCCTTTATTTTTTATGAGCATTTTCAACTTGATGAAAACAAAGGAAAAGCAGGAATCCAAAAGGAGAGTAAGTTTTAAAAGCCCCAGCTATCCTGGAGAAACCAACTAATCCTGATGACCTTGGGGACCACCCATGTTGTAGGAGCCCACTCAAATGAGGGAGGGTAAAGAAAGTCAAAACGCCAAAGTGCCATCTGTTCTCCATAAAGAATAGACTAGGTTAAAATGGGGGGTGGGGACCCTCCAGAAAGAAGGCCACAAGGAAAATTATCTGCCTCAAACTTGGCCATTGGTGGAGAGGTAAAAAATATTCCCTGAGAATTTTTAACTGAAAGTTGGCCTTCTTGGGTGTTTCATAGCAAATTCATATTACCTATTTCACACAAAAACAAAGCAAAAACAAAAAACCTGCAGGTTGAAGTTTTATTTTTAGATGATAATATATCAGTGCTTCCTGTCATCTGACTAAAGCAAACACAAATTCATTATGAAAGAATACACGTTTTCCAGGACCTCTTTCCACATAAATCAAATCAAACAAGAACTCACTCAAAAAGCATGGACGGAACAAGGTGCCATGAGTGAGAGCCTTAAGAAACGGACACGTTTTGGAATCGGACCTACAAGGACTTCAGATATTGGATTTGTCAGTTGCAGGGTATAAAATGAGAATATTTAATATGTGCAAATGTATAAAAGAAATGCCAAAAGCACGAGCAAGGAATAAGAGACTATAAAAATGACCAGGGACATTCAAATGAGATCAAATAGAACTTCTACGTAAGAAAGTATAATATTTGCAACTTGAGAACTCATTAGGTGGGCTTAGCAACAGATTCAACACAGCCCAAAGGATAAATGACAAGAAAGATGTGCGGAAACGAGCCCGTGTGCAGTCCGATGCGATGGGAAATGTGAAAAGTACAGACAGTGGAGACTAGATGTCACCAACTTAGGTCTAAGCAGAGATCCAAGATGAAATGGAGACAGGGCTACACCATTTTCTGAATTGTTAATTCCACAGGAGACTCAGTGCTCACGTCCCATCCCTCCTGGGGGGGTCCCCTCTCTAGCTGAGACCAGTCTACGATTGGTGAGAACTAAACTAGCCTCTACCTTGAAAGCCTTCGCCACGCCTCTTACCTCTATTAGAGAGCAAGGTGGGTTTTACCCTCTCTGTGGAGGAAGTTGGGAGGCTTTAAGAAACAACACACCCACCTTGTGTCAAGGCCAGTAAAGTGGGAAGGTGCTGACAGCAGGAGGGTTGATGATAATGATAGCTATACTGACCGAGGGCTTACCGTGTGCCAGGCGCTGTGCTCAACCCTTTACATAATAATAATAACCCCGATCATAATAACTCTGGGAAGGAACCACTGTAAATAGCCCCATTACAGCAGAGGAGACTGAGGCCTGGAGAAGGTAAGTAATCTGCCCAGTCACCCAGCCAAGTAATGACAACTGGAAATTCCAAATTTTTCTGTCTCCAGAGAGAAGAATTTTAACCATTCTGTTACGCTATCTTCCAAATGCGTAAATATATAATAGCAATCTCTCTTGGTTCATTCAACCCATATATATCAAAATATTGCCACTGTGTGCCCAGGACCTGGGTTAAAAAAGGAGTAATACTTTGTTTGTTCTCTTGGGTGTGTTCTTTCTTAAAGCCTGCCCCCCCCCCAACTTTTAGCTGATTAGCAATATTGTTAAAATTATGGAATAATTTTATTTATAAGCAGCTTACCGCCCTGTAGATGTTAAACACAGTGGTTTTTACCATTAATAAGAATAATGGGACTTCCAGCTCAGTGGAGGGCATTCGGTCTGAGATTAGAAGGGCTGACTCTCAGATACCTCTTCCCATATAGGAAGCTGCTGGCTTTGTCTGTGAATGTTGAGAAGATAAATACACTTCAGTCTTTTCATGAGCACAGCACTCCTGAGGAAAATTCTACCCACTGATGTTCATATCCACTTTTGAGGTGGGGAAAAGGCAAGATCTAAAACACAGGGATATACCTACCCTGGGCAGGGCCTCGCCTCTCGCTCTGGAAATCTTTGTACACATCTGGGCATTCTGTAACAAAAGTCAGAGTGAGGCTGGTACACCCACTTGAGCAGCAGCGAGGGCTCTCAGCCTTTTTTCCTCTTAGATTTGCAAAGGTCTGAAGAGGTGTCAGTGTGGCCTTGAGGTCCTCCTTAAAGTGTGGGGCTCTTCAGCTACAGAATCCAAATGAGTCTTCTGGAAGCGCGCCTGGAGGAGAGTTCTGGCCTCGCATTCCCTGGACGGCAGCCACGGTGCAGACATTCGCTACTGCCAGCATGTAGAGGAGAAACATGGAAAATACTGCTCAGGCAAGAATACAATGGAGCGTTTCTAGGATACCTCAGCCAGGAGGGAGCTTTGTCAACCAGCTTCTCAAGACAGAGAAGCCATGCCTTCCCTCCCCTATTGGCTCATCAGCATGAATAACGAATAATGCAGGGGGGGGAAAGAACTCCAAGAGACTGGAGAACAGTCTGGGAGAACCTTAGTTCATGAATTTAAGAGCAGAGTCTCCTCTGCGTTTTCCATCCTGCGGGGTTCATAAGTTACCATGTGCTTAGAAAAGTGTTTACCGGGACCTAAGTGTGCCTCGGTAACTTTCTGTTCTTCAGCGTGTGTGCCTTTTTTTTTCTTTAACTTTTTGAATTTTAGGTGCATAGCTTTGATTTAATCAAATATCTGTCAATTCATGGCACACTATTTTTTTTTTTTGATTCCACAAGGCCCTTTTCTTGTTTTATTTTAGTTTTCCCCTTCATCCCTCATTTTCTTCGTTAAAAAATAATTCCCATCCCTTCACCCTCCTCCACTTTGGCAACTGTCAGTTTGTTCTCAGTATCTATGGATATGTTTCTGTTTTGTTTATTCATTTGTTTATTTTTTTAGATTCCACATAATGAGTGAAATCATACGATATTTGTCTTTCTCTGACTTATTTCACTTAGCATAATACCCTCTAGGTCCACCCATGTTGTCACAAATGGCAAGATTTCGTTCTTTTTTATAGCCGACTAATATTCTGTTGTGTATATGGACCACGTCTTCTTTATCCATTTGTCTATCGATGGACCTCTACGTCGCTTCCATATCTTGGCTATTACTAGTAATGCTGCAATGAACATCTTCATTGGAGAGGTATTCTTCTGTCTTTTCGTTTAGTTTGAGTTTCTATGTTTGTTTATATGAATTAGACAAAATAGCTCTCTCTCTCAGTCTTGAGTAATGTAGACACAGCCTTGGTGTAGACCATGTGTGCTGAGTGGGTTGGGCAGGCCAGTAGGAGCCGAGCAGGTACCTAAGGTGTGTGGGGCACTGGCCCACTGAGCTGGAATGGCACTGGGGGGGAGGTTGGGGGAAAGAACAGGTGTGGGGGGGACAGGTGTGTATAGTAACGCCTCGCTAATCCTGCCAGCTCCCTTTATTTTGGGGTCAGAATGGGTTCAGGCTATGTGTCACGTCCGAAACTCACTGTGGTGACCTTGCAGGTAGGCCAGAGCCCCTAAATAGAGGTCAGGTGCCCTGTGGAGGCTGGGGGGATGTGACAAATGGCTCTCACTGGCTACTCCTGCCCAGAGAGTTCCCACAGTTCCTGGAGGGCCTTCTCTGTTTAGTCTCTTTTTCTTGTTTGTTGTCCGGAAGCTGTTCATTCAATCCTCAGTTGTCTCACAGGACTAAATGCTCCCCATAGACGCGTATATTTGAGTTTGCTCGTAGGAGGGGACAAGTTCTGTGCCATCCTACGCTGCCGCCATCTTGGACCTCCCCTTCACGCCCCATTTTCCATTACTGTTTTTTTTGTTTTGTTTTGATTTTTACCATTGAGCAGTACCTCCACTAAGATATTTAATACAAGTTCTTCATATGTATGTATCTGTGAAAATATGTGTTGGGTATTTTGTGTATTTCTGTGCTCACATCTTACATTTTAGTGTTACATTATATTTCTTACCCTGTGACTCAGTAGTATACTAATGTAGGCTCACTGTTTGATTACTTCTGACAGTTGTGTCCTGTCCATCTGATGATGGACAGCTATTTGCTGCTACAAAAAATGTTGCTGTGTATGTTTTTCTGTGTGGTACCTGATGAGCCTCTGTGAGAATTTCTCAGGCACATCTCAGGAGAAAGACTATTGTATCATAGGGTGCAGAGACACTAATTCCCCCTAAGAGCCGCCAGATTACTTGCCAGAAAGACTGCCGGTTCCCACTCCTACCAGCTATGCATGTGGAATCCTTGTTCCCCCAACTTGTTGAAAACTTGGAGTCCTCTAATTTTGAAATGTTTGCCGATTGGTGGGTATTAAGTGGTATAATTCTGCTGTTTTAATTTTTATGTCTCTTATTACGGGTGAAGTTGAGAATCTCTAACTTTCATCATTGAGGTTTCTCGTTTTTATGCCTTGGCAATTCATATCCTGTACATCTTTTCCTACTTTTCCCTCAATGATGTATAGAAATTCCTTTTATACTCCCAGTATTAATCCCATTGATTTTAAACTTTGCCAATATCTTCTCTAATTATGGTACACCTCTGTTAACATGGTCTGTTGTGCCCACGTTGAAGAGAAATCTTCAATGTTTGTGTAGTCAGACCCAATAATTTTCTGCCTAAGTTTGTGGTTATGGAGGCTTATTTTAAAAAATCATTTTCCATAGCTGACAATGTTAATGAAACTGTTTTATTTAGAATAGGAAATCACAGCGTTTGAACATAGATTGAAGTTTTTTAGCCATCGGCAGGGGAGCTTGTAGTGGAACACTGAGACACACCATTGAATCAGTGAAGGAACATGCGATCCCTGCAGACAACTACACAATAAAAAACATTGCAGATCCAATCACATTTCTTAGAAAAAGTTGTTTAGGGTAGTCTTCTGTTAGATCATTCAACATGATGGACAATTCAATGAATTTATATTCCGGTTTTTAAACAAAAATAATTACCTGGCTGTGTCGTTGAATGTATAACATTCCCATGGTTCAAGCCTAATCATTACTAGACCTCACTGAAGTAACATGGCTTTGACATTTGGATTTTAACTTTCTTGTATGTCACTTATACAAAGATTTTTATAGCAGCCTTATTTTAGCTCATGGAAAAACATGGGGAAAATTCCAACATTTAACAATAGAATTTTTAGCAAGATAGCTTTATAAGTATAATGAAATACTTATGGCATAATCTTTAAAAATAAGTAAGCAGCAATACTCTGGTTTCTCTTCAGATCACATAAATCTTTTGCCTTTTAGAAATAAGTAAGCAGGATACCTCAATATATAGAACAATGCTGCTACAAAAGAGTCCTGAGTATAAATCACAAAATAGAAAAATGGAATCCACATGCAAATGACAACTGCACAAAAAGGTGCTTATGTGTTCAAAGGCAGAAGCGGAATTTAGCCAGATGAATTTATTGTGTTTTGTGGTTTTTTTCACCTGTAAGATTATGATTTAAAAAATATTGAAAAGTATATTTTTATGTTGCACTTTTAAGAAAAGCACATGAATATAGAGCTAGTTTATGAAAATTTAGAAGCTTCCATCACTCTTAGATACTGGTTATAGGGCATACGTGAAAATGAAAAAAAAGTGGGTGTTTCAAAGAGTCATCTGGCTCACGCGTCCCCAAACCGTCCAGCCTGCACCTGTTTACATAAGTAATGGTTTACTGGAGCGCAGCCACACTCATTTGTTCCTCCCTGTGTCTGACTGCTTTCCAGTTACCAGGGCGAAGTTGAGTTCTTGCAACAGAGAGCATTTGGCTTGAAACCTTAAAATATCCATGTGGCCCTTTCCAGAGAAAGTGCCAACTCCCAACTTTGAGGCTACGAATTAGAATCTATTCTCATCCGTGGAATATCCATTTAAATAACAGATCCAGAACTGCTTGATTATTTAGGTCTAAGTCTGCAAAGAAGTGAGACTGATTGATTACAGGCCCAAGAGAGTTTGGGGAACAGCCATGACACTGTTTCCAAGGCTGAGAAATTTTAGAGCACAGGCTTTAATTTCTAAGCAAAATAGCCAACGAAATGCATGAGAGCCGTAGGACCTGAGTGTGGAGTGAAAGGAATGCACAGAGCCTCGGTGACACCTGGGATCTCAAGGCTCCCCTAGGAGCTCTGTTTTCCAGGGTGTCCTGTGGGAAGGTGTCTATTCACCTAGGGACATACAGTGATTTGAGGGCAGCATGAAATTAAAAAAGAAAAACTCGATTGATGAATTTCCTGGAGGCGTCAGAGCAAGAAACAGTCTCAGGAGAAACCGATCAGCAGTAAGCAAGGGGAACAGCACATTCTACTTCTGGAGACAGTTTCCATGCTTCTGGGGTGTCTGCTCCCCAATCCAACTCCTTCGCTCCTCCCGCCTCCCTCCTCCGCCCCACCTGGAAAGATGGTTTTCTGTCTTGGGCTGCAGGGAAATGGCTTGTTCCAAATGGATTTTTATTTTATATCCGGGAAGAGGCCATTCAGAAACTTCATCCTCGACTTTTCCACTGTCCCAGAATCCCAGAAAATGTGTCAGCCTGCTTCCAGAACAACAATTAATTCTGTTTTCTGTTTTCTGGTTGCCTCTGTGGATACAATTTAAATCTTTTGTAGGAGAAGTGAAGTTTATCAGTTTGGTAGCTGAAGAAGAAAATTAGTTTTTGCGATGAGATGAAAGGTACTTTCTGAGCTGTTCTAGTCTGCTGATCGGCCGTCCAGGTGATTATAGGTAAACAAACTTGTATTGGTGAAAAGACAGAATTCTAGAATATTTCCTATACACTATATACTTCCTATACACTAGAATATTGGAATATAGGATAGTTACTAGACAGGTACACACATGCATTCATGCGCAGACACACACAGTGGGTTGATAACGGCCCCAGAAAACACGGCATGGATGACACAGGGGAAGGGATCCAGGAGTGTGGCCCAGTGGGGCTGCCAATCCTGTCCGTCAGATGTGTTGCCTCTGTGCTCGTCCTTTTCTCTTCCTCTGTCCATCTCTTTGGCATCCCCACCCAGCAGCTGGAGTGCCCATGCCAGTTCTCCTATGACTGAGGAAAGTTTTCCGATTGTTTCATACTGAAGTTAGCAGTGACTGAGCAGGCTTCCTCTAGAGGATACTTCCATTAAAAAGACAATAAAAAGGACCAAGGGGCGAGGGCAGTGCCTTGCTGAAATAAGTGCATTTCTAACAGTTGCATTTCAAACGCCAGAGTGACGGGTGTCACGGTCAAGATAGATGCAGGCCTACGTGGGGACGTGGGGACGGTGGTGGAGAGAGTCGGCTCTTCCATGGCCCTCAGGCAACACTCCCAAGTTCTCTTAATTCTCTCCCCTCTCCCCAGCTGGGCCCACCTTCCCCGGGTGCTGAGAGCAGTCTCAGGAGCCCGGAAACAGCATCGTTAGGCCCCTTCCCCACCTCCATGCAGGCACCTTCCACACACTAAACATCCAGAACACGAGGCTCGGCCATCCAGCTGGGAGCAGGTCATGGCTCTAAGTCTGCTTTGCTTTCTTCCACGCACAGCGCACACACCTTCTCTGGGAAAGACAGGAAGAGTCTGGGAGCAGCACTGGCCATCACTCAGGGCCCATCGCTGAGCAGATGAAGTTCAAGAGAGAGTTAGAGTGAGGGAGCAGGGTGGGGAGGAGGGAGCTGGAAAGTGGGAGAGAAGGTGACAGGAGTCCCAGCTGGCTGTTTCCTTGGCCCTCAGCCTGGCAGTGCCCACACGGTGCTGCCCTGGCCTGCCCACCCCCCTTGTGCCAGATCCTTCTCATCCTCTGCCTTCAAAACATATCTGTTTTTTGTTTTTTTAAAGATACCTGTTTTGAAACAATCTCCACCCATCCTTTTTTTTTTCTTTCTCTTTTTCAGGTTCTCTCTCTCTTTCTCTCTCTTTCTGAGAAGACTCTGTGCTGAAGAGTTAGTGACTAATAATGAATCAATTAGTTGACTTCCTCAGATAAAATACTTGTCTTTTAAAAGGAGCCAAAGAGAAAGTACAATTTCAAAGGAAACATGAAAATGCTTTCCAAAAGAAAAACGGTGAATAAGGTAGTTCTGGTCCTTCCGTTGACCAGCATGTGCCGTCAAGTGTCACTGGAGAGAAGACAGCAGTTCGTACAGAGCGCACTGGATCCGTGAAGGACCTTTTACTTTCTATTTGTTTTGGTTTGTTTTGTGTTTTTAGTGGTGCCGTTGGTTAGGGAAGGCCTCCAGAGCTGAGGCTTCAGAGATGAGCCTTTCTTCCCCAGAAGCCAAAGGCTCCGGCTTCTGTCAAACGCCGATCCCACTGTGCAGGCAGTGACATGTGAACAGCAGCAGACCTTGGGGAGCTTAGTCCTAAATGCAGTTCTTCGTTCTACTCTCATTAACTTGCGCTACCCAGGACGAGATCCAGGTGAGACCAGAGAGGCTTCTAGAGGACACAATTGAAGTAAGGAGGCACTCAGTCTCAGGGACAGGTAAGTGCCAACTTTGCACTTGCACAACCCGGAGAAGAAGTGACCTCCTTCGAGGTCCACACCTCCATTGTCGTGCCTGGCCTTGTCTTCTGCAGTTGCCTGTTTACTCGCCTGCCCCCCAGCATAGACAAAACACTGTATCTTGTGGAGCTTTGTATATCTTGGGACCGTATATCCTGGTGCAAAGCACAGCCTGTGGAAAGCTCGCAGTCAGTGGGGGCAGACTTTGGTCAGCATTTTTTAAATAAATAAACAAACGAATGGCCACAATTGACCACATACCCTAGGGCCACGCTCTCATCCTGGGTCTTCGCCTCAGATTCCCAGCTCTGCTCTGTTGAGCCAAAGATTGTTCCAGGTTCAGGCTCTCTGAAGGCCTTTCAGTAGATGCTGCGTTTGTACCTCTGGAAGCCTTCCCATTCTCACTTTTTCTTTTTCTTTCGGATTTTCTCTCTGTGAATGATTTTGAACAGTGGCTCTGTTTTCAAGTCTCCTGAGTTTTCCCTAGGGTCTAACTCCCTGTTAATACCACCCAGTTAAAATTTCATTTTAATGTTGTGTTTTTCATCTCTAGAAGGTCCGTTTGGTTCTTTTTTTTATAGCTTCTGCTTATCTTCTCACTGGGTTTGAATTTTCTTTACATACTTGCACACATGGAACATACTTATAGAAGATGTTCTGACGTCCGTCACCAGTTTCATCCTCTCAGTCATTTCTGGATCCCTTTCTACTAACTGATGTTTCTCTTGATTGTGAGTCACATTTTCTTACTTCTTATGGTTGGACATGGACGATAACCCTCACTGTTTTCTTCATATGCTTTCTTCAGCCTTGTTCTTGTAAGGCGCATGTGACTTTCTCTTGATTCAGAGATTCCCTCTCACGTGCACCCTTTCTCAGTCCCTTCCTCCCCTAGGACCAGCAAGCGGGTGAGGACTGACTTTGTCACCCTGCTCTTCCTTGGTTCTGGTTTATGTGCATAGTTTCTTTGACACACACAGAAAGAAGGTACTTTCAGTACTCTCTGCCTTTCCCTTGGGTAATGTCACTCTGCCTCCAGGACATGCTGTCTTTCTGTATCACCTGACTTACAGTCTCATTTTCCTGCTTCCTGCTTCCTTTCCTATTCCTTCTCTTGCCATACTCTAAGCTGACTTTAGCATCATGGTTTCAGGGATTCACTCAGTACTCTGGGGCCCCACTCTCTCTCCCCAGTAAGCCCCGAACTCACACAGCCAGCCCTCCTGCTCCCCGCCCTGGAATCCTTTGATCATCCATACTGTACTTTCTAAAGCTTCCTCTACAGCACTTGTAAGATGTATTCTTACTCTCTTCTTAAATCCTAAATACACCCCCACACTCCTCATTTCCAGCAAATTATCTTGCCTCTTACTTCATGTGGAAAATCAAAGCCAACGTGTAAATTTCCTCAACTTCTTTCATCTCTAAATTTCATTACTCTGCACCTTTATGAATGTTTTCTTTCTTGCTTTCTGTCCTTGGGGAATATGGCCACTATCAAAATATTCCCTTTGCTGTAATTACCTTTCTCACCTTACTCTACCACCTTGTTAATTAAGCTATCTCCTACTCATCCTTTCAAAATAAATATAGTCGTTACTTTCTCTAGGAAACATTTCTTAATCCCTCAGTCTGTTGTTCCTTAGCAATATTCTATTACAGAATAATGAGTTGGAGATGAAAGAAGTGGAGGAAATTTATATTTTGGCTTTGATCTTCTACATGAAAGAAGAGGCAAGATAATTTGCTGGAAGTGAAGAGTGTGGGGAAGTATTTAGAATTGATAAAGGGAGTAAGAATGCGTGTTACAAATGCTGTAGAGAATAGCAATGAAGATATTCCTATCTTCATCAAGTTTAAGATGACACCTAGTGCTGTATATTTGAGTTTCTTGAGAAGCAGTGTTTAAGTGTCCGAGTATATTCTCCGTGCCTAATGTGCTGCGTGGCATATAATGGATAAAAATGTATGACTGAGTAAATAAAATGAATAGATGAATGAATGAAAGGAGTCTGCATACATATACGACCTCTCATGTATGTCCTTTTATAGACTTAATCTAAAATTTAGCGGAAAATTAGCTACACATCAAGTATGATAAAAATCTTTAAGTTAGCAAGGGTCAGGCCTTCTTTTAACTTTTAAGCTTTTAATTGAGAAGTGATCATATAGTCATTTAGATGGTCAAAAACAGATGAGCCATCTGGTCTGGTTGTTTTGGTCCCCTCATCTGATGGCTGTTTGATGATTCTCTCCGTTTCTGTGTGGTGTATCAACCAGCAGTTAATCCAGGGACTTATTGCAGTGTAATCAGGGTTCAAATACTGTATTCATGCTTTTGTGACCTGCTGAGTACAGATTCATTGGGTCCCAGCTGCTACATTCCATCCACCAAATGGTGTTAATTTCAAGCCAAAAGGATAATTTGTGTACCATGTGGTTCTGAGTTAGAAAACCATTGGGAATAAACAGGATTTTCTAGATCAAATTGTCAAACTAAATGTAAATAAATCACTAACCATGGATGAAATTCACCCAAGAACGTGAAGTCATTCAAAGGCAACATTGTGAAACTAGGGCCGTTCCCCCAAAATCATTGCCAAGAGTTCTCCAGCAGAAGGTTGTCTCCCATCTATAGGACATTGCCAACAGGGATTGAAGAGTTGTCTCATTTCCATATTGGGGAAGGATATAGACTCTCTGATAAATGAGAAAGACTTTGGGGACTCGAGCAAACATAACCTCCTGAGAGCAAGGTCCCCTCATTTCGCCCAGGGCAGACTTTGGCTAACTAATTTACTTAAACGTTTTTTTTTAATGTAAATTGAAACACACAAAAAGAATAACCAAAAGACATATTTTAATAAAAGTCCCCCTCTTTTAATAGTTCTAAATTCTAAAAATGAATAAAATAAGTGGCATTATGGGAGGAGCTGAGGGAAAGTATCCAGCAACATGGAAAAAAATCACCGAAATCCTCATTTTACCCCCATGAGAATTATGTTATTAAAACATGAGAATGATCATGCCTCTTCCCTGATTACACCCTTTAGTAATTTTTCATAGTTGACAGAATAAAGTGCATAGAACATTTGAGCTCTGTTGTTCCAGCCACATCTCCGGCCAAGCTTCTCCAGCACTGAAGTAGTTGTTTTGTTTTGTTTTTTTTTGTAAACTTGCCATGTTCTCTCCCTCCCTGCTCACCCGCAAGGTTTTACACATGTAGCTTCTGCTGCCCAGAATGTCATCCCTCTTTTTCTTCTACGAACCAATTCCTAGTCATCCCCCGAATCTAGTTCAGAGGTCAGCTCTTCCATCAAGCTTTCTCTGCCTCAATTTTAGTTTCTATGTACTATGACAAAGCTCCTATACTCTAGCCGAACATATCTGCCTGTTTTTACAACCTGAACACTGATCCAAAGAACCATCTAAAAATAAAAATGGAATGGGGGATTGTAAGAGCAAAGAGATGGAAGTGAGTGTCATGACCTTTGAATAGGTCATATTATCCAACCATTCTCATCCCGATTTCCTTACAAATAAATTGGCAGTTTTCCTATGATCCCAGTAAGAGATGACTTAGGAGACAGAAGTGGGGTATCAAATCCATGAGCTCTGGAACCAGGCAGACCAGGGTTATAAAGACCCAAATATGGAGCAAAAGAATATGCTAACTTTTATTTATTTCATGTAATAAATGTGTCTAAAATATTGAAAATAAATTAAAAATCAGCTACATGAAAATTTAATGTATCTCGTGCTGTGTGATCCTATTCTTTCTAGGTCCATCTATGGTGGCTAGGGGATGAGAGAAAGTAGAAAAGAATGGGGAAACAAGAAAGGAAGTAATAATATCTGTGGAATACTGGCATATCTATGTGCCATTTCTTCCTACCTTGTTTCATTTAACCCTCCAAAGCATATGGTGAAATAGATGCTGTAATGTTATTTCTACTTTATAGAGGAATAAACTGAAGCACAGTGATGATAAAATATTTACTCTCATTCTCATGGCCAGTGATAAGAAGAGAAGCATGAATTTTAATTCAGGAGTGATTGTAGTATCTATCTTTGGCATTGTAGTATACTAGCATTTCAAAATACGCATGTCACTTCTTCTGCCCAATTAGACCCCAGGGGAAGGTGAGGGTGGGGCTTAAGAGAAAGGCTTTGGGTACATATGTTTCCTTAGAGCGTTTCCTTCTGAAAAACCTTTGTAGCAGCTCAGTTAGCTTCAGATATCAGGCAATCACGTGCTTCAGGAGGAGGACCTGATTTGTAATCCAAGCTAGGTAATTCACACTTCCAGGGATATTTAAGAAGGGGCATGTGACACTGTTCCCCCCAAAGAGACATGACAGAGAGAGAGAGAGAGAGAGAGAGAGAGAGAGAGAGAGAGAGAGAGCCTCTGAATATGCAAGAGACAGAAGGGGACATTTTTTTAAAAGAAGACAGAGAAGGGTCGGAGCACAGAGAGAGGGGCTGGTGGCAGGATGGAGAGCTCCCCTTTCTACAGAAGGGAAGGAAACAAGCTTAGATGCTGATAGAAATTCGTAGTCTTCGTGCTTGAAAATGGCAGGCGTTCTGGCTGATGGTTTCCTAAGTCCAATGCAGACATACAGACACACTCATATAGATGTATAAAACTTTGACAGAGGTCAGAGGTCATTGCGGTGGTTGGGTAACTAGCTCCCCATTGCTGAACTGATAGCAAAATGCCATCTCACGACTCACGTCTAGTTTCTCTTGACATCCGCTCACCCCAGGAATGCTAGCTGCTGCTGTGTGCGACCCTCTCATTGCCTCTAGAACCCAAACTTTGTTTCAGCTCTACAACCACCATCTTGAGGAGGGAATCCTCACCCCTTATCCAGCTTATTTAAACAACCTCCTAACTGACCTTCCTGTTTCTAATCCAGTTTCCACACTGAAACAAGAATTCTGTTGCTAACACAGCTCTACGAAAGGAATTTTCATGCTTAAAACCTCATTGTAGCTTTTCTCATTCTTTGAGGTGGAAGTCAGCTCTTACAAGATGTTTCACAACCTGGACCCAGCCTGGCTCTCTCATCTCTCCTCTTGCATACTCTTTCTCCAAATCATCCTGAAGTGCTTATAGTTCCTCAAATTTCACCGTGCCCTCTCTGGTCTGTGGGCTTTTGCACTTGTCCTTTCTGTCCAGTTCACTTTTTTCCACTTTCTAACCTTTACCTGGATTACTGCTAATTTATTCTTTAGGTCCCTGCTTAGATGTCATTCTTCCAGAAACCTCTCCTGAGCCCCCAGGACTGGAGTGGTTGCCTCTAAAAAGGACACCAAGACTGTCCTGGCTATATCCTGTTAAGCATTTATTTATCTCTGTGTCACTCTTAATTATACATATATTTTAATGTCTGTGTCAGCTTTACCAGTGTGCCGTTAACGTCTTGGTCAGTGCCTGGCTTATAATAAGCATTTAAAAAAAATATTTGTCAACTATGAATGAACAAATGAATGAATTTTTTACAGGAAGTAAGATTGTCACTCAGAATGATCAAAGGACTGTCCTGAAGTCCCTCACCAAGTAAATAAACGGTAAATCTGAGTCTTGAGCCCTCCTCTTCTCTCCTCCCCTTTTTTCTTCTCTGTTCTCTGTAATCTCTTACCTTGGAAGATTTCATCCACATGGCCAGCCTTCTATATGGTGATGATTTACGACTGCATATTTTCAGCTACAATTCTTTTCGGGACTCCAGAGTCACATCCAGTAGTCTAGTCAGCATTTCCTCTTGGAGGGATTGTGGGGATTCAAGCTTAACACCTGCTGACTAATTCTGTCTTTGTGTTCAAAGCCTCAGTGAAAGTCTGACAGGCCTGGAAGAGGTGAATATCTTGTTCCCAAATGGTGTGTTATGTGCTAGGCAGAGAGGAGCATGGAATGATGGGAACACAGAGAGGAAGGGAGGGTCAGGTATGTCAAGGAGAATTTTTGTAACAGAATTCTCAACATTATTCCTCCATCTTTGGATCCAGGAAGTCATTTGGTCAATGAAGAGCTCCTCCTGGGTTGGAAAATGTCCCTAATTTTGAATATAAACATCTGACCGTCCAGTTGAGACTCTTCCATACAAGTTGGCCTGTCATCCCATCTCGGCTCCCAGATCAGCTCCTCTCCTGTAAATCCTGACTCCAGACCCTGGGGGGTAATGAAATATGAGATCATAGCTGGAAAACAGTGTGTGCGTCCGGTAGATTGTTGTTTTGGTTTAATTAGGACGTGCTGTTTCCTGAATGCCTCTAATCTCATGTGATGAATTATGTTTCTTACTTGCTCTTCAGGCTTTGATCCTGTGGGCACTTATGGGGTGGGGGAATGGCTCCCTCTTTCTCCTTTGAAACATCATCTTTGGGTGCATAAAAACAGGCAAATGTGTTTTGGGGGTAGCTCTGTATAGAATTACAAATACTGTGGTGGACATTTGCTTCTCTGTAGTCAGAAGGGCCTGGCTGCACCACACAGTCAGGTCCGAACGTCCTGATGTGTACAGAGCCCAGGGGGGGTGACAAAGATAAGGAAACCGTGGGTCCTTGCTCTCTCAGGATTTCTCAGACCAGCGCAGGAGGCAGATCCTCTGACCAGTAACTGCCGTACAAGGCAGAGCAAGATAAGCCATAGTAGAGATAATTACTCCTTTCATTTGTTTATCCAGGTTCAGCTGACAAAGGAATTCCCCATACGCGATCTCATTTCCCCCCTACAAGGGCCTCTGTGAGATGGGTGTTCTTATCCTTGTTTCAGTTACAGAAAACCAAGGCTCAGAAAGAGAGCGTGAGAGAGAGCGAGAACGAGAGCGAGAGAGAGAGAGAGAGAGAGAGAGAGAGAGAGAGAGAGAGAGAGAGAGGAAATACCTTGCCCATGTTCCCACAGTATCTGACATGTGGGTCTAGAATCCCAGTCCAGTCCAGTGGACGGACAGGGAAAGGGACGAATGACTTAGGCCTAAGCAGTGAGACAAAGTCTCACGGAGGAGGAAGGTGTGATCTGAGTTGAGACTCTACCTTCTGGAATAGAGATGAAAAGAAAAGGAATTCCAGACAGAGAAGAAATCTGTGGTGATGGGAGAAGAGGAAGTAGTCTGGGTATCTGTGACCCTCCAGTTGATTCCATCAGAATCGATGGGATAAATATAAGATAAGCACTGTATCGAGTATTTACATAATTCAAAGAAAACTGCCCTTGCTCTCAAGGATTACATAGCTTGAGGGAAAAGAAACACAAAACAAATGAGATTAATACAAGAGAACACCTAAATTGTAGCCCTACTGTGAGGACACAGATGCACTATGGGAGTAGGACTTTGAATTTCATTTAGTTGTATTTTACTTTGTTGATACAGTGACGGACTGCAGGGAAGATGGTTTTTATAAAAAGTGAGTGGAGATGAAATTGCTCTAGAAAAATCAATATTTCAAGGAGACGTTAGACATTAAGTGGGGCCTTGCCAATGAGAAAACATGTAAGAGCTCTGCATAGGGAGGGCTGCCACGCTCAGTGCCTGGATTGTCCTCTCAGGGAGAGGTATGGGGGCAAGCAGTGATGCCTCGCCATGCTTATTGGCCTTGAAGAGGATGGAGGGATTTACAGAAAAGGAGATGAGCTTTCCGAGTGAGGTGCTCAGCTCTGCTGACTCATCCCACCTTGTAACCAGCTAAGCCCTTGGGAAAAGGGGGGAAGAGAGAAACCAGAGGGAGAGTGTGTGTCTGTCACCAAGGCAGGCAGGAGTGTCGCAACTAGACGTTGACTAAGTCTGAAGTAAGCCGGGCAGGATGCTGGCACACGTAGAAACACAGTTTCCCTACATCCTTGTATCACATTTTGAAATAGATCAGGCAGGTATCACAATCCATTTTACAGGAAGTAGACACTCTTTGGGGGAGTTAAATGACCTATTCACGGTCACATCCTTCAGCTGCAGGAATTCAAAACTAGATCTTTGATCTCTCAGCCCAGGTCAATTGTGTATTAACAGAGTAACCATTTTATTCATATATTAATTCCCAGCGCAGTTCAGTAGTTTAATAAATGGTGTAGCAGCGATATGCCCAAATTCACAAAGTTTGGGCAAGTTCTAGTGTTATGATCAGATTGGAGAGACTGCATATGTGCATATATGTGTGTCTATGTTTGTGGGTGTGTGCATACACGCATGTGTGTCTATATGGGTGTGTATGGGGCAGTAGCTAGAGGGATATATTCAGGTAACGAAGGGTTTTAATTTGTTTTTAAAATGAAACATAACAAGAGCACATTTGTGTTCTGGTGCAAATAACCAAAGGACAGCAAAAGATTGGTGATCGGAGGGAGAGGAAGGCGAAGGAACCCAGTTCTGATGAGGATGAAAGTGGTGGGACCCAGAGCACATGTGGAGGGAGGCAGAAACACTTCTTCTATCACAGAGGACGGAACAAGGGGACAGACAGTAGAGGAGACCCAGGCACCTCTTTGTGGCGCTTTCAATGTGCATTTAACATTTTTGTTTTTGCAGCTTTATTGAGGTATACTGATGTACAATAAATTGTACATATTTAAAATGTACAATTTGATCAATTTTAACTTATACACACACACCTGAGACCATCACCACAAGCGAAATAGTTCTGTGTTGTTTCTTTGTGTCCCTTTGTAATTTTTCCCGTATTTTTTATTTTCCTCATTATCGGGTTTTGAGATTTCTTCATATGTTCTGAATGCAAGACCCTTATCAGATATTTTCTTTGCAAATATTTTCTCTCAGACTGTGGTTTGTCTTTAAAATCAGGTAGTATAAGTCATCTGCCTTTGTCCATCTTTTCCAAAGTTGCCTTGGCTTGTCTAGGTCCTCTGCACTTTCATACACGTTTTAGAATCAGCTTGACAATTTCTGTAAAAATGCCTCTGGGATTAATGGGATCCTATGGAATCCATATGTCAATTTGAAGAGAATTGGCTTCTTGTTGCAACTTTGTCAACTATAAAAGACTACACATATTCATTCTAATTTTTCAACTAATTTAATGAAGCTTAAGTGGAAGTAAAGGTTCACAAGTGCGCTGAATTTATAGCATGAAGTGATCCATACCAAAAATACAATAGAAAAGCAATTAAACAAGAACTAGAAAGGATTGAATCTACCCGCTGCTGTCAGGTGGCAGCCTGTGGAAACCTTCCCACAGATGGATATGGTGTTTGCATTGCCAGGGCTAGAGTGACCCATTTCTGGTAAGAGCAGAAGCAGGACATAAGACAGGAGAAAAACTGCTCTCTTAAAACGTTTAATTTATTCCCGTTCCCCAAAGTATGATGGGGGGATGGCTGACTATGCCGTCAACACCTGGAGTGCAGCCATTTTTACTCCAGCCGAGAAGGAAGTGATTTTCCCCCTTAGGCCGGCACTACTATTTCAGTGAGATACACTAGATATAAAAGTTTGACCCCTAGTGGATAGAGCAGGCATACAATCGAAGCCCTAAACTATGGGAAGACTAGAAATGACAAGGAGTTAGGAAGGAGAACCACCATGAAGCAGCGTCCCCATGTCATCCTCTTTGTATACTGAAAGCCTTCAGGAAACGCTTCCGTGAGATTGTCTGATTTTTTTTCTGCAGTTCACTCTTAGTGCTTTCTGCTGTAAAGGCCGCTATAAAATACACCCACTCTTGAAGACTCTTCGTAGGAGCTGCCCAAGTTAGAATTTTCCCCAGTTCCTCTAGCCAACTCCAACGACCTCTACCTGTCGTCCGACTCTTACAGAAGCTGAGTGTTTATGAGTCAGAAGAGCTGAGGATGTGGGCAGGTCTTAAAGTTTACGGCTTCATTCATTTCTTGGCATTCTTCACTTTCTGTATACCAAGCACTCTTCTGTGCACTTTACGCGTATAACTCACTTAACAATTAATTTAATCGTTTAATTATTTAATCAGCCTGATAACATTCGTTGAGCTTATACCAACCTCTTGTGGTATATCACACCCTGTGCTTGCTGTAACATAGTCCTTCCCTCGGGGGAGTGGTGGAAACAGGCATCTAACACAATGAGCTATAATCATCTGTCTGAAAGCAGTGATTAAATATCCAGAGAGGTACAGAATCCTGGAGGAAGGGAACCTAACCTAGGGGATAGGAAATGGGGGAGGTGTCAGAGAGAGAGCCACCTGAAGACGGTGTCACCTGAGTGCTGGAGTCGCAAGCCTGAGCCAGTGGGTGGAGTAGGGCTGAGGGTGGGGAAGAGGCAGCCACTGGAGTGGAGAGGGGCGAAGGAGTGACAGTCCAGACAGAACAGGGAGCAGGAACAAATTCATGGAAGCGATAAGCAGCATGAGAAGCTTGGAAGCCACAGCAGCGCAGTGCTACTGGAGATAAAGACAGAGACAGACAGTGTAAGAGATGAGCTGAAGTCTGGGCAGGGCAGAGAAGGAGCTTAGCGCTTGACCTGTGTGGAAAACAGAAGTCCACTGAAGAATTGAATCGGGCATGGGAGGTCCGATTTATGTTGTACGTAGCTCACGTAATTTAGACAGTCTGGTGGCAGTAGGGGGTGCATGCCTGGAAACGTACAACCAGTTAGGACATGTGTGCTATTCGAAGCACCGAAAGCCCAATAAGTGACTCTAGTATTAGTGTAATAAACTACTGTATGGCTTTCTGTAGTGCACGTGGACATGCATGATAGTGAATCAAGTGTACCAAGGAAATCTTAACTTTTTTTTTAAACCTTTGTTAAATATTAAAATTTCCTCCTTTTCTCGCTTGAAGGGAACCATGGTTAGGCCCATTTTCGGTTACAGACTAAAGAGACTTGGAAAGAAACAGACCTTCTCTCCTAGTCTTCCCTTGGTCACTGACTAGCTGTCCATCGTTGGAACAAGCCTCAGGTGCTTCAACAATAAAACACATGGATCGGAATAGATGGCGCTTAAGTTCTGTTCAAGCTCAAACATTCTGTGAAGCAATTTCTATTCTTGTTCACATTTCCTAAGTCTTGAAAGGGAATTGGAGATGGATATGAGTACCTTTATATATCTTATCACTCAGTGTTCGTGAGTCGGGCGATGGTGTGAATATGTATACTTATCAAATCTCAGACACTGTAGATTTAAACACGCATATGGCACTCATATTAACTAGTACATAATACATTTCCGCATATGCCAGGATACCGAACTAACTATCCCGAACACCCGGTATGCCAGCATAGTGACTTAAGCCTAGTTTTTTAACTTAAAACATTCTTCTTTTTTTTTTTTTTCTGGAATTCCTTCTTCATTTATCCTTGAAAGATGCTCTGATTGAACCTGTAATTTGGAAAAAGGTAAAAACTGCCTTAAAAGCTTTACGCTAGAAAAATGAAAAAAAGACACCTCAAATATTTTTAACTAAAATGTATTAATATTGAAGTTGTCAATAATGGTAATTTCTGGAAGCGTTCTATTGGGATAGAAAACAAGCAGTTGTGGCTTTGAAATGACATTGTGTTTCAGGACCATATCTAATTTTTACTACTATAAATTTCATCACAGGAAGTAAGAGTTAGGAGACACTTTGTTTGCTGAAACCTGGCGATAATGCCCGGACTTGCTTAGGCCAGCAAAAGATTTGTAGGCAAATGTAAGCCAGACCCTGATTTATGACCTAGGTTGGTCTTCCTCTTTAAGGGTATTCAGATGTTACCTGGGAACCAAACCATCCACAGCTGTTCGTTTGTGTGTTCCTCGGTCCTGCTACTGGACGATTTCAGCTCAGCTGATCAGACCTGCCATCTCCCAGCCAAATCATTGAAGTGGACAAAATAAATGACTAATCGCGACACTGTCCTATGATCAGAAATGTGATACCTTGTCAATAACTTGGGTTTAGTTCATCTCATAAAAGGGAATTCCATTATTCCCCTGCCAATTTTCTAGGCTGTCCCTCTGCTTAAAATAAAGGTGGAATTACCTATTTCCTTCTCTGAGTGTCAATCCAAACTTGAAAGCACTTTTCCTTGAGTAACGGGAGTGTATGTGGACACACGTGGACTGAAACACAAAGACGCTCTCTCTATGAGAAAAGAGAACACATTCTATGTGAAGGACTTATGCTGGCAAGCCACCAAGTAACATGGATCAGGACGTGTGTACAGGCCGCCCTAAGATTGCCAGTGGCTGGCAGAAGGCCAAGGGAAAATTCCTGCCTGGAAGAGAGAATGCTTTGTGCAGACATCAAAGCGTTGCTTCTGAGAGGGGGCAATTTTTATGTTGTGTTGGCAGGGATGGCTACTCATTCAGATTGTCCAAAGGCCCACAAAAGTCTTGGCATGTTCTGAACTTGGCGGGAGCTGCTTGGGGCTGTGGCATTTATCCCCTTCCAACCCTTTACACTGACATGACGCCTCCCTGTCTCCAGTCTCAGACTGACTGCTTGGGGTGGTCACTTTCAGGCCACTGGGACAGGAGCAGGCTGCTGGGATTCTGTGTTTTGGGGGGACAGGACAACAGTCTGGAGCTGAAACACGGAGGAGACCGAGACAGAAGGCTGCCTCTAACTGAGTTCCTCAGCAGTCTGTCAAGTGGGTAAAAATGACCCACTATGGTGCAGGATGAAATTATTAGGATGTTGTTTACATTAATTTATATTTAATGTCTGTTTTGTGTCTTTTTTATGATACATAATGTATTAGAACAATTGTGCATGTACTATAAGTAAACACATACAGTTATGGGCGAATAACTGCAAACATTTTTATCAACAGGAAGTCATAGTCAAATAAGTTTGCAGACCACTGGGGTTGCTGCTCAAGTTAATGTATGCGTTTCTTGAAGAGGGTCTTTCTTTGTCTCCGGAAGCATTCCTGGATTACAGAGTCCTGTTTTTTGGCCACTTTTAATTTTTTCTATTGTTATTAATCATCTCTCTGCAAAAATACCTCTTATATCCATAGGTATTCTATCTTCTGTCACTGTTTTTCTGGGGGTTAGCTCTTCAAATATTTAATTTGTAAACATACAGAGGAAGGTGCAATTTATCCGAGGCTCTTAACCGATTTGAGTGACATGTGACACTTGGGGGAGGGAAATATTGCAAGATGCAGTATTTCCCAGGCTATTTTAAGGGGCTTTATTTTACCTCTGTGTGCTGTAAATATAAAATCAAGACTGAAATGACAATGTGTGAATTTTTATTAAGTATGTGGGTAGTCCTCGGAGTAAAAAAAAATAAACAGCATGAATAGTAAAAGACAAGGCAAAAAAGAACAAAAAACAAAAAACAGAAAAACCCAAAGCACATAAGCACAAAGCCACCAAATTCCCAGTAGTAGGTGCTATTATTAGTGGAAGTGATACTCAGAACAATAGATCTTCCATCCATTTTTGAAAACGATTCAATCAGAATGATGTTTCAGCAGAATTCGGTTTTGTGTATCTCACCGTGAGCTCCAAGCGCCTCTGGCCCTGTGTGCAGATTCTGCTCGTTTTCCCCCAGAGGCCTCTCTGAGTTACCAGTGCAGTGAGGAGAGTCTTGTGGTTGAAAAATACCCTCGTCTGTGCCTTTGTAGAAAATTGGAAAGGAATGGAAAAGAAGGTGAAAACAAAACAAGTAAAAAAGATGTCATCGTAATCGAGTGACAAGGTTATAACATCATTTTGATTTTCCCCTCAATCCTTTTCATCGAATGGCTAGTATGCTGGCCTAACCAAATACAAAAAGCCAGTCAAATTGAGATCTGTGAGGTAGGAACCATGCTATTCCGCTGGCCGGTCAACATCCACCTGTGAATGTAAGTCCAGCAGACGGACGCATTCCTCACTAGGTCACTGCCCATCCTGTGTGTATAAGCCTGTCTCCAAAGTTGGAAGTGGCACTCGCGTCCTGTGGGGAATACGCAGGTCCCTTGTTCTTCTGCTCACCGAAGCCGGAAGGAGCTAGATGGTGTAGAAGTGGGGACACTCACCACCTTTCCTCTGGCGTAGCTGCTGAGCACCAGCCTGTTGGCAGAGCTGATCCCATATGAGACACTGGAACACACCCGGGAGAGCGTCCTGACTCAACAACTTGTATGTCAGCAGTTATCTCCAACTCAACATGTCTGAAGAGGAACTTCCAGCCTTCCCACTCCTACCCCAAACCTGCCGCACCCATGACCTCCCTCGTTTCGGTTTTGACAACTCTATCCTTCCAGTGGAAGGGACCCACACCTCGCAGTTGTCCCTCGCTCCTCTATGTCTGTCACGCTTCAATCATTCATCAGGTAGCCGCGGGGACTCAACCATCAAAACACATCCAGCCTCTGGCGGCTTCTCCCTGCCCCAGTGAACCCGCCTCCCTGAGGTACCGCGATGGCCGGCTGGGAACTACCATCGCCTCCTGACAGTTCTTGGGCGGCTCCCTCTGTATCAGCACAGTCTCCACAGAGCGGTAGCAGGAATACTTTAAAAAAGAAATCAGATCGTGTCGCTCCGCTACCCCAAGTCTGCACGGGCTCCCCTTTTCCGTCGGAGCTCAAGTCCTTACCCGCAGGCCCTCTGTGATCTGCCAAACCATCGCCTTTTCCCATTTCTCTCCCTTTGCCGCTCCTGGTCCAACAACTCTCACCTCCTTGCTTTCCTGGAAAATTCAGGCGCACTTTCTCCCTCCTTAGGGACCTTCTGTAGGAACCCTCTTTCCGAAGGTATCTGTTTGGCCCACTCCTTTATCTCACCTGTTCAATAAACTCTGGTTTAGCCACCTTATTAATACCATGCCCTGCCCCCATAATCCCACCCAAACACTCCTCTGTACATCCACTCTCTCACCTGCCCCATTATTTTTCTTATGTAGGTAGAATATTTAGGTATGTACATATCTATTAATTTGTTTATTATGTGTATTGTATACTGTCTGGCTCCCCCAGCTAGAGTGGTGACAAGAACCTCACCTGCCTCTCATGATCCATTACTCGATCAATATTTTAAATGCTTCCTTCTCCGAGCACTTCATAAACACTCCACTGTGTACGTGAATCTCATCGGATGGTAAATAACACTCCATCTTCTGAAGCCAGGCAGCCAGCTGCTGAGGGGCCCCCTGGGAGTCTTAATCACGACCCCTCCCCTGAATGTCCGATAGCCTTGCTTGGTTCTGTGCTTTATAGACACAAGGACAGAGAGTATGTTTTGTCTGTTCCCTTTGTTCAAGCAGCTAGACATGAGAAAGCAGTGGCCCTGTCATCATGATGGTGGTGACATGAGCAGTGTGAAGTCTGGCACCTGAGCTCCCAAAGGGAGCTCAGGTGATGGGAGGTTGGAATGGGCAGGAGCGAATCAAAGAGAAGTGCATGTGCGTGTGTGTGTGCACACACGTGTACATAAGTGTGCCTGTGTGTGCTCGCATGTGTGTGTGCATGTGTGTGTGATATCAGGTAATGAAAACTGCATTTACAGGCTCAGCCTGTGGGGTATCACCTTTCTGTGCACGACATAGAACCAAAACACATAGAGAACTTGCCCTAACACATCATGGTGAATTTGCCAAGGTACATAGAGGTGTTTCTGCTGATAGAAGTAGTGTATAACCTTGAAAATAAAAAAGGAGAAAGTTGTGACTTGTTTACTTTAGAACGGAAGTTCTAAGAAAACAAGCCTACTCATAATAAGTGATGGCTAGAGAGCCGAGCTGGTGGCCTTTGGGCAGAAGAGAGGACACACCTGAATTTTGTGACCTCGTCTATTGGCATGACACCAGAGAAAAGTACCCTGAGGCTGGGTGCAGAGCCAGATGCTGGCAGCGCACACAGATGCCTTTTCCTCCGGTGATGCTGGGGGCATGTCCCAGGGCAGGCAGAGCTCGGCAGGGCGCTCCCTGGACACTTCCATCCCTGCCTTTACATGCCCTGAACAGAGCATGGGAACTCCAGCTGGCTGCTCTCCTGGAGCCTGGCTCCCTTGCACTCACCAGCTGTGCTGGTTTCCTGGGGTTGCCGTCACCAAGTGCCACAAACCAGGTAGCTTAAATAACAGAAACTGATGTCTCATGGTCCTGGAGTTTGCAGCCTAGAAATGGGCTGTCATTCAACCAGCCTGGCACCCTGACCTTGGACATCCAGTTTCCAAAACTGTGAGAAACAATTTTCTGCGGTTGATAAGCTACGCAGTCCATGGTATTTTGCTATAGCAGCCAGAACGCATGAAGGCGTACACTATCTTCCAACCTGAACTTCTGGTCCACTTCTAGCAAGGATGAGCAAACCTCCTCTGAAGTCATCTCAGAGGAACTCTGAGATGTTCCCATCTCATGGGAACTCTAAGCAAGGAAGGTTCACATCAGAGTAGGAACCTGGGAATGAAGGCCATCCTACAGAGAATCTCAGGGGGCAGATCTGTTTATCCATATTTGGGAGAGCCTTCTGCGAGTATGTGCAGTTTGGAAGGGACACAATCCGGGCTGAATGCAGCCCTTTTCAGAATGTCACTTTCTTCTCTGTGGCAGATGGCTGCTTTAAACCCCCAGAGAACTGGTCAGAGATCCTGACAGACAAGAGTCAGGCACGCTGGCTCTGATAATAAGCAGAGTAGGGGACTGTCTACATGGTATGATTGAGGCACATGGGCTGGAACGTCCAGACACAGGTACCTTATCCACTAACATCCCCCGTGGTTGATACGCCCTCCTTAAGGATTGCTTTGAATTGTGGACTGAAGATTCCAGCCAATATGCAAGCATACTATTTGGAAGGAGTTAATATTATAAGCCATTATGAATCATCAGTTCCTTAGAACAAATGAGTTTATTATGCTTGTTAATCAGTTAATTGTGAAAGATTGTAAGTATAATAAAAAAATAACTATGAGGGTCAATGAGGGATATTAGATATGATAGACCGTCATGCTATTTCTGTAAGAAATAGGAACAATGGCACTTATGTGTGTATTGCAGTGAGCTGGGGAGACAAGCGTCGTCATCCATTGATGTAATGGGCTTCAGCAGGAAGTTCCACGCTCCATCTTTAAAAGGGTTAGGTTTAGTATGTCAGTTGTCTGTGTCACTGTGGGCAGCATGAAGGTGACTGGACAAGCTATTTGAATGGAAAATGCCATCATAGAAGGGACTCTGGCTTCTGGCTGCTGGAGCAGTGGTTTCCTCCATCACCTAAGGGTGACAGTAGAGGATTTCGGAATGACCTTCTCTGCCGAAAAGCCTTCATTGCCTCCCCTCCACTCCCTGGATGACGCCTAAGCTCCCTGGCCTGGCACATATGACTTTCATGATGGCTGCTTATTGGCTTCTATGACCTCAGTCCTCAGCGCATGTACTTTTTGCCTCAGCAACACTCATCTGCAATCTCTCTCTATCCCTGTGCTCTTCCTGTCTTCTGCTTGTCTAACTTCAGTTCATCCTTTAAGACCAAATTTGGACCTCACTTCTTTCAGTGACGACTTTCCTGACTCTCTCAGATCCCAGGAGCCCCTTTCTCCTCCTGTAAATCCCAACGTTTATGCCTAATTATTACACATATGGCATAATGTCCATCTCACCCATTATTCTATAAGGTCTTTGTGGGAAAAGGACTATACTTTATCCATCTTTGTGCCCTAGAGCCTAGGACAGTAAATCAATGATTATAAGGATGGATGGAAAGATTGGCCTGGCTGAATTCTGAACCTTTTGGGGACTCTCACATGATCATTCATGACTTGGTTAAACAAAGACCTGGAAAGTGGGTGCAGAGTGGATGTGAAAAACTTGTATCAATATTTTGATTGTCCCTAAAATGACCAAGTTGAATCAAAGACGACTTGCTCAAAATGCGTTTTGTTAAATCATCAGGCCCAGAAATCTCCTTGTATCTGAATAGTAGCCGCCCACATATGAACCATACTTCTCAAGGCCACCTTCCCTTTTCACCCAGGTGGCTCCAAGTGACTGGTTCATGTGAATGGAATATGAGCTGCAGTGACGTGTGTTGTCCCTAGGCTGAAGAGGGTAAGAAGCGGGTTGGTATTCTCCATCCTCTGTCGTCATTGCCCACCTGCCTGTTAGAGGTCAAAGAGTCACTGGAATGTGAACTAGAGGCAAACTTTTATTGTGATAAAAGTCCCCGGTAATTTTTGGCTTGTTTGTTACAGCAACTAGTATTAGCTTAACGACCACCTCTGTGCTCAGCATGAAAAGCAAAGTGCAGGCCTGGCGTTGGCAACTGCTTCTCAGAGGAAGGAGTACCTTTTTGCTTCTCACAAAGTTACCTTCTGCAGCCACGTTGTGCAACTCAAAGATGGGCTGTTCTGCCTAATTGCACAAAGTTGCGATATAGGTTAGTGGAATAATGGAATTGACCATTATTTTTTCTCCATGAGGGAGGATGTCCAGTAAGTACAAACAAACAAAGCTCTGCCCTTTGGCTGTATCATCCCTACATGCAAGAGATTGGATAATTTGGGATGGTCCAGTGCTCAAGAAGTGAATTTTATCATTAGAGAAGTCAGTGATGTTTGCAAAACAGTTTAAAATCTTGGCTCTCGGTGTGAGAAAGGGAGGTCCCCCACTCTTGTTTAAATGCTAGCTCTCTGATAAAACACACGTGGGACGGGAAATGACTCTGGTCACAAATTGAAAGCTAAATTTTCCAGCCTGATGTAATTCTTCCAGAAAAAGTGAAATGCCATGGGGAAATAAGAAGTGGCTAGACAGAAAATTAATTAGCCTTTTGCAAACTGATTTTGCTTGCACTTTTTAAGCTAAAGGTCAACTTTAACTTGTCTTGTCCCCTCTTATCCTAAGTATGGCCTGCTGGTTAGGTGGCCAAAACAATTTTCACCTGGTCCTTCATTTAATTGTGAACCAATCTGCTCAACAGATACTTAGCAAATACTGTAACTTAGAAGAAGGATATGAAGAGAATGAGGAGGAAAGAAGAAGGCTGAGGTTCTGATTCTACTCACTCAAGGTTATCTTGAATGCTCTGTCTGAATGTGTAGGTGGGTGGGATCCTTGTTTAATTGAGCCAGAGGCTGAGCTCCCCATCACTGGAAGCATCCAAGTAGGCCAAGGTTTCCTTTATCTGAGTTCATACTACTAAGAGTCGGAAGTTAGAGAAGATGATTGGTAAGGGCTCTTCCAAACCTAAGACTGTATGACAAAATGAAATGGCCAATAAAGCACCTATTCTACCTGGAGGCCCAAACGGACAGCTGATTTTGCTGAGCTCTGGGAAGTAAACCGCAGGAAGGTAGTGGGTGCAATATGGTATGGAGAAGGAGTTCTTATTTAATATGGAATTTGCCTGCTGTAGAGGCACAAGTCGTCCTTTGATTTAAAGCAATAATTACTGCCTTGGCTTGCCACCATCGGGCTGTCAGCCTTTCAGCTCTATTGCTGCTGTGCCGTTGTCAGAATCAAATTACTGTAAAGGTCAGTGTCATGAATATGTGGTTTGAAAGGAGTGAAAATGCCAGGCAGAAAATCTGTGAGCGTTTCGGGCCTCGAGTCAAAAGCTTTGCTGTGGTTTGTTTATTTTTCTATTGTTATTATTTGCTCCAAGGTGTACAGAGAAGCCAGGTTAGAAGCCTCAAACCTCCTGTAGACACTTACACAGAACTCTAACCTCTTTGTCCTTGGGTGCAAAATAGGCCGGGACTTCCTAGCCAGATGGAAACTCCTGGGTGAGGCAATACCCTGTTTCCTTGTATCTTAGATGACAATTACCTAGGGACATTCATGAATGCTTGAGCGTGGATTCATTTACTAGTTTCAAAATTATACACGGGGAATAGTGTATGAAATAAATACCCACTGAAAAAGGGCTGGGGCTCCGGAGGAAGACTCGCAGGAGAAAGCCAGTCATCGGAGTCCTGATGCCAGCTGACTGGCTGATGCTTCATGTGACCTGAGGTCAGTCACTTCACCACTAGTTTTTTCTGTGTTTGGTAGAATGGAAATTGCTTTCTCTTTGATGTCACTTGAGAGGAAATTGTACTGTGTAATTGGTTCATAATTAACAGTCAGGATTTTTTTCATGTAATGAAACTCATTAGCTATCGGTTTGACACCAGTTCTTAATTAGAGAGTAAATTATTTCAGAATAATAGATAAGAGAGGATTTTTTTTTTCCAATTGCTAAGAACTCTGGCTTACATGTCAGGAGACCTGAATTGAGTCTCAGGAAGCTTGGTGGCTGCTGTCTTGATTCATGACCTTGGATAAGTTGTGTCTGCATAGTTGCTTGCATATATGCTTATTTTTTACCTCTCTAGGCCTCAGTTTCTTTATTTTAAAATAAGACTCTCAGATTATGTGACTTTCAAGGCCACTTTCAACTTTAAAACTCTAGGATTTCAAAGGAGACAGTGTAAATCTAGCAGCATGTCTGTAGTAGAATGTATTTGACCACAAGCTCATCACAGTGTTCAAAATTCCCACTATTTGAATTGCTTATGACCATGAATTTCAGATTGGTCCCAGTCCGCCATTTTTAAATATGTAACACCAGAGAAAAGCAACTCATAATTTTTTTGGTCATTTGTTTATCAAGCAGATTAGTTATCGATTAGCAGACTTTGGGCTCTTTAAGAATCGAGACCCAAGAACAGTCTACTAATGCAAGCATTGTACCCGAGATTTCAAGTGTTGCCTGGACAAGGAGAGCTAACGACAAATTCTCCTTGCTTCACTGTTTTGTCTAGAGTGGCCTTGGTTCTTAGCTTACTTTGGAAATGTACAAAGGCATTATTTATCCTGAAAATTATTTCTTTGGAATAGAGGAGACACCAATGAGTGTCTTCCTCTATTCCACATGAGTAAGTAACATGTTATGACAAAGAAACTTCACTAATTCGTAATTATTACTGTGGGTAAGAATCACTAATACTGTTACTAGTACTATGTAGTAATAAAGCAGAAAAGCAGGGAACAAAGTCCTGAAAAGTTACTGTAAAGGGACGAAGGGTGGAGAAGTCCATCTCCTCACCTTCAGATGCATTTGTTAAAATATTGGACTCGTTCCCAGAGGTTCTGCGTTAGTCTACCCATTTCTCCAGATCTATACGAAACACCATTTCCCACCGAGGTCTGCTCTCTCTTCTGCATTCAGTTAAACAGGTGGAGGGCAGACTCCAGTCAGGCGTGTGCTTGATGCTCTAAAAGTTGCACACACCCTGATCGCTTCATTTTCTGAAACCTCCACAGCATTTTGTTTATACCAACACTTAGCATTTTGTTTATACTGAAGGCACACATGGGGTTCAAGCTCCATTAGGGAACACCTGTTTGCTTCCTTTATTGTAAGTCTGACACCACCCCTTGGACGTAAGAGGTACTCAGTAAACATTTAGAGAATGAAAGAGGCAGTAATTACTCCCAGTTGTAAACCATTTATCAAGGAGAAGAAATACTATCATCTCTAAAAATATAATGTAATTGAATGAGAAAACACAATTTGATCTCTCCAAATTCAGTGATGAAAAACCTTTGGGGATAATGTTTTGTGCGTGTGTTTTTATTATTATTAATGCAAGTAAATACTTATATCTCTTTAAACATATACTTAGGTTAATTCAGGCAAAATTGCCATTGGGGCTTGCAAACTAATCCTCTAGCATTAGCCACAACCCTGTGCTGTGAATCAAATGTTCTCAAGACAGCTGAGGATCAGAGGGACACCAAAAAACAACCTTGTAAATTCTCAGCCTTGTCTCTGTACTCTATAAATAACTCTCCCAAGTAAAATAAAATCTCTGCAAAGTTTAGGGATTACCTAAACTGACTTTCTGTGTGCAGAACTGGGGAACTGAGAGATTTGAGATTGGTTCCACCGGGTGGGAGTGTCCCTTAGCTATGACACATGAGTGAGCCCGGATTAGGACTTGGAATGTTCCACGGGGGGCAGGTTCCCGTCCATTGTACCTGACAATGTACATCCATTGTACACTGACGATGCCTAACAGAGAAATGGGATCTGAGGAGCGTGCGTGGGAGAGGCAGGGCAGCCAAGATATAAACAAATAGCTCAGTGTCAACTCTTTGAAAGCGTTTACCTAAGGAAAGCGTCTCACGCTACTTGCAAGCTAACGTTCGCCTGCCACATTTTATGGATACAAGAGTACCGACATTTTCCTACACTGGTGTCACCTGTAGGAATGGAGATTTCGGGTACCAGGTGACAGTTACGCATGCACTGGGCTGCACTACAGAAGGGAAGCCTTCAGCCTAGGGAACCCAAGTCTTTTGTAACGTGCAGAAAGCTTTCCTGGTCTCTGCTCCAGAGGGCAACACTCTGTCTGTCTCCCAGGGTGTTTACTATAAAATGGACTGGAAAAGATAGTCTGCACATGCAGAAATGAGAGATTCATGGGAAAATGTCTCCCAACATGTGGATCTTATATTTTAGTGACAAAGACAAATACGTGGATGGATGGATGGATGGATGGATGGATGGATGGATGGATGGATGGATGGAACGAATTAGGTAGCAGTTGGTAATGTGGAAGAAAAAATCAGAGCATGGCCCTGAAGACTGATAAGGAAGGCTATTTTCAGCAGCTCTGTTAGGGAAGGCTTTTAGGAGAAGGTCACATTTGAGCAGAGACCTGAAAAAATTGAAGGAGAGGGCCATGACAACGTCCGCCCCAAGAGCATTCCAGGATAAAGAACAACCGGTATTAAAGCCAAGTGCAGCAGGAGGACGCTTGGTGTACTTGAGAAAGACCAGGAAACCCAGTGCAGGGTCAGCAAAAGGGTGAGTGATGGGAGACGAGGTGGAGAGTGAGGCAGCACTCATGTTGTGCCCTAATATACCAGCGATGGATTTTCTTTAGATGTTAAGTTTGACAGGCTGCCATTTGGCAAATGAATAAATGAGTAAATGAAAGAATGAACAATTGCCCCCTCATTTCCCTGAATGGAATGGCAATAAAAAGGCTATAGCATGGCGAGTGGTTGAGAAACCATCATCCTAAACCATGGCCAGTCCTGGAGGGATCAGAGCCTCAAGAAGAAAGACAAAGAGTGGCAGCAGCAAAGATAAGAGACAGTAGACCAAACCCTGGGGGTCCAAAGAGGGAAGGCATGGGTGGACAGCTGGCCCACAATCTTGAACTGGGTTTACGGGTCTTTGCAGTGGGGTGCCGTGTCCCCCAAGTAAGGCACACAAACAAACACAGGGAAGTCACTACTTCCCATTCTCTCTCCAATCACAATTCCCCCAGTTCCAGCTCTGCCCCTCCCTGTCTCTCCGCCGGGTTCCATCCATACATTTTCTCCTCTCATCTTCTTTTATTTCATTTCCTTGGCACACGTCTTGTCTCCGTCTCTCCTTTGTGCAATTCCCTTCTCTTCTCTTACTTCTGCCCCATCTTCCGCCCATGAAAGCCTCTCTGTCTCCTTACATTTGGGGCTCCCCTGATTCTGGAAGCCCCACGGTGGGTGCATCTCCCACCAGTCAGACGTGAGAAGGGCAAAGAGCCCTCCTTCCCCCAGCTGTGCAGGTGGGTAAAATGCCCTTCCTGTCTCAGGCTGGGGCCACAACCTGCTGCCTCCTTGGGACCGTGGTAGAAGGGAAACAGCATCTCCAGTGCAGTGGCAATGGGCAGTGGTGAAAAAGACCCTTTGTCCCCGGTCGCCATGGAAGAGCCATGCCAGTGTTCACACACAGTGCATGGCACCTGATAAGTGCTTTGCAAATGTTTGTGAAATTCGGGAATATACTCTTATAATTATCAGAGTTATCTTGGGGTATGAGGCATAGATTTTTCATCTCAGTTAGGCAGCATCTCAAAGCCAGTTTTTGTTTTATGGGCTCAAGGAGAAAAGTTGTGTTTTGTGTTTTTTTTACAGGCAGTGATTGCCAGGGAAGCATAGAAACTAGTTTCTGTGTTTTTACCACCAAACCACAGAATTTGTGATGGACAAGATATAAACAGCATAACCTCAGATGACATTTCTAGACAAAAACAGCAGAGGGAGATCCAAAGGGAAATCCAAAGCAAGGGGCAGGTCGGTTTACCTCTCCAGAAGTTGGCAGCAGCAAATTCTCCTTTCCCTGTGACTTCTATTTAAGTTTAAACGCATGTTCCCATGTGACCCACTGGTGGCATCGTCTGCTCTTTGCCCACCACTGGGACTGGCCAATTGCAGTCAGAGTATTCCTTCATTCCTTAAATACTTCTGGGGGGCCTTCCAGGTGCAGAGGACAGAGCTGGGTGTTGGCACCCAGACCTGCTGCTCACCTGCGGGGAGCCAGCGTCTAATGGAGAGACAGCTGTGCACAGACTGGCACAGTCCAGGGGTGCAGGCTTGTGATAGGCACCCTCGTGGGGTGCAGGTATGACCCAGAGAAAGGGGGTCAGTTGTCCATGAAGGTGGGGGGTAGGCTTGGAAGGGAGTCAGGAAGGGCTTCCTGTAACATGTGACCCTGCATGTAGAATGGAGGACATGTGCAAAGACAGAGACAAGCGAGGCTTAGCTTAACTTTGTCCGGAAGTATCAGGCAGTTCAGTTGGGGTGGTGGTGGGGTATGGGGGTTGGGCAGATGGGCCCAGCAAGAGATGACAAGGCTGTAGAATACTCAACCACTTCTGCAAGTACCCATAGAGGAATCATGCCACCTGTTGTTCCGGAAGCCTTACCAAGCACATTCCCAGTCTTAGTCACAGTGAACTTCGGAAGAACAGGTCAGCATCTCTGTTGGAGCAATGCACGCGTACATGTGTGTTCATGTGTGACTGTGTACATGTGTGAACACATGTGCACACAAGCCTGCCCACAGCTCCACCCCACGCAAACATTGTAAGAAGTCAGTAGATAGTTTTTATTGCTTCTGAAAAATAAATGGATTCCAACAGAAGGATTTTACGTTTTTAAAGTTTGCTAGGGTTTTTTCATTATAAAAGTGACCATATTTTTTTAAATAGAAAGTTAAAAGCAGAACAGAGAGAAATAAACACATCTCCCGGGTAGTGACTCTTTTGATTATGTCCTTCCAGCCTTTTTTCCTATGCACGCGTTTTATTTGTTTATTTGTGAACGTAAGTGTAAGTCTGAATGACTAGAATGCACAGAAGGAAATGGGTTCACGGGATTCACTGCAGATCATCATAAGGGTCCTTCCGCACTTTCACTATTTTCTGTTTTGGGTCAGGACCGTGCTAAATGCTGCAGTGGAGCGTTAAACACACAGGTGCCTCCCACGCAGGTCACCATGGAAACGTGACAACCTGGAAATCAAAGGGGTGTCATGGGGACAGGCAAAGACGGACCAGACTTGCGGCCCTCTTAGCAAACACTCCACTCTCCCCTTCATCGTCATCGAGTCACCAAGCACCATCATTGGAAGGGCCTTTGAGCTCTTGTCCAAATAATAGTGCCTGTGGGGTGAAACAAACAGGACCTGCACATATGAAGGGTTGGCTTCTTGGCCTGCAGTTTTGGGGCCCTCACTGACTTCTGGAAGCTCCTCTGGCAGGCACTGCTCCCCGCTGCTCCCTGACCTTGCCATCGTGGCAGCCCCAAGAACAGAAAACCGGAGGTGGCCCTGCCAAAGCCCTCAACCCCTGCAGGCTTCTTCCTTCCTGACACAGGGCTGACAAGACACCGTCCAGGGGGAGGAAGCCCCTCTGGGCTGAACACCCTGTGTCGTCCTTGTCTTAGAAAAACAGAGTCCTCACTCGTCCTTCCCCATCACAACGGCCAGTCACCCCGCAGGGAAAACAAACAAGGAAGCGGCTGCTGTGGGGAGATCCAGCACTGCCATGTATTTGCAGAGAGGTGCTTTCTCATCCCCCACTGCCAACCAACCGCGAAGAATAGTTCCTCCCTCAGCCAACACATCTCAAATTGCACCATTAGAAAAGCCATCGCTTTGGGTTAAGGAGCTGTAATTTCTGGAACTCCTGTGCTAAAAGAGACTAACACTAGCTACCTTAAATCACCTCACGCCATTATTAGTTACGGATCGTTGCATGTTAATGCACACGCGATTGCACTGCAACCTGGTAAATATGAGTATGAGACACTGGCCGGTCAGGGTTAAGTTCGGGGGTACTTCTGTCCAGGCCAGGCGGCTGGGTGTCTGTTACCACAGTGGGGCCTCGGAGAAGGCACACACAGCAAGAGGATGAGGGAAGCCTGAATGGATTGTGGGAAAAGATTACAAAAGGGTACTTAACGTACTTTCCTGGTTTGTGCCATGCACACCTTGAGAAGTCAAGGTTATTCTCACAGTAAGAGGTAATCTGATGAACTTCAGAATCCATTCAGGCAATCACATTTCTCCATCCACTGTACTAAATGTGTCTGAAGCTAGGAAATTAACTCTGGTTAAACATTACAGAACACATTCCTGCTTTGAATGGGCAAACCATAAACTGTACAGCAGAGTATGGGCTAAAGAACCTCGGTCTCGGAGCCACAAAATATGAGTTGGAGTCACTGTCAGTGGTTTGACCTTGAGTAAGCACTGTTTCTCTGGTTTTTAATACCATTCGAAATTGTGCTTTGTTGTAATCGCCTATACAGAATATTCTCTAGCTCCCGTTTCTACCACGCCCAGAACAAAATTAGTTCCCTCTTTCTTCTGTGGTCTTCCTGTACTTTGCACAGATTTGTGTCGTGGAGATGGAGCTACATGTTATTTTTTATTTCCCTCACAAAACTGGATTTCCACACGACTCATGGCTTTGATTCCCCATGGCCTGCCCAGTATCTGGCTCACAGCCTGGCTCATCTAGCCTGGCTGAACCATAAAACAGAGGCCGCAATAAACATTTCCCAAGGGCTGCTAGGAGACTGAAAGGCGACAGTCGTCAATCAGTGTTTCATAAACTGTACGGCTCTGTGTGGTTCTAAGGTGTGGCCATTATTTGCGTAGCAATATTATAGCTCGGGCTAGGCCATTTCATGAAACTCACAGAATCAAAGGAAAGGCAAGAAGAAGCCGCCCAGAGTGATTAACTTGGGGTGAGCCTGACTGGAAGGCAGTGGGAAAGGTGGAGTGGAGGGGAAGGCAGGACATGCCTATTGCAGGTCCCTTTTCAGTATTAAAAATATGGGTGATTTTTATATTGATATGCCTTCGTGTTTTTTCGATCTAGAAAAACAAGTGCACATAATACCTGTCAGCTCCTTGGGTGTTTCCCCCGGGGCCCATGGACATAGGTCCAGTACTCCCTGAAACCAAAGCTTGGAGTACTGTTTATTCCATTATTATAGATGAACAAGAGAAAACTTTGCTTCCTGTCATATTGCACTTCAAGCTTTCTGAGATGTCATTGACTACTGACTGTATTCTCACACCAATCCCGATGTTATTAATTACCATTAACTATCGCAAATGAATAAAGGGACCAAAACAAGAGATTTAATAAATTGCCCAAGATTTGAAATGCAGTGGATAAGTCAAGACTAGAACTCCAGACACCCGACTGGAGCCCTTTGCAGAGGGTGAAATCCATGGAATGGCCCCAAAGACAGTTTTCTGTGCCTTCCGTCCTTGGCAGAAACCTGGGCTTCCAGAGAAGCTATTACCTACGGACAGATGGCTGCTGATAGTTTATTTACTGCCACTCATTGTACCAATCCCTGATTTCCAGTGCCTGGCTGAGAAGACCCCGAATTTGGAATCAGACAGCCCACTGGCTTGAACCTGGGCCCTGCCACCAACTGAGCTGTGTGACTTTGAGGATAGTCACTTAACCTTTCTGAAAGTCAGTATCCTCACCCAGGGGGAAGGACGCCACACCTCCTCCCCAGGAATCCTGTGATAATGGAAGTGAACTTGCTTTGTCAACGGCAAGACACTTGGTAAACTCTGAGTATGTGACTTGCTCACACGCTTCTGAAGGCTACTTGGCAGAGGCACATATTCCCACGGCTCCAAGAAGACAATAAAATCTAAGAGGATAAAGGATAAAATCCCTCTCAGGAGGAGGAAAGAAATGCTCCCACTCTGGCCACCCCAGTGTGCAGTAATTGGGTCCCCGAGCTCTCTAATACCTGGTCACTTTCCCCTCCTGGGACAGTGATATCTTCCTCTCTGCATGTCACCCTGGCTGTGACAGTCATTCCATCTGTGCAGCTATCAGAGCAAAGACATTTCACTCACTGGGTCCTTTGCCTGAAGCATCACAATAGGGATCAAATGTGTTATAAATGCCTCTGTCCTCAGCCACTGAGAGAACCATAAAAATTTTCTGTGTGTTGACTGAAAGTGTGGAGTAGCTGAACGTGAACTTATGCTAGACGTCAGATGGAGCCTCACAATGCCTCTACTGACCCATGCCACAATTTCACTATATATCTGTGTGTAAAAGAATGGGGACAGGTGATAATGGGGTGGGTGTCGGGAATCTGACGAAAGCATCTATCACCGAAATGACAGACAGCATAGGGTGATCAAACTATGCCCAGGTCTGTGTTTTTTCAATTGTATTTTCCAATGTAAGTATAGTTGGCGTACAGTGTTATATTCGTTTTAAGTGTGCAATGTAGTGATTCAAAACATGTACATATCTTACGATATGATCCTTACACTAAGTCTAGGACCCATCTGTCACCATGTACAGTTATTGCAATATTATTGACTATATTCCCCTTCACCTTTTCCACCCTTCCCCCTAACCTCTCCCCTCTGGCAACCAGCAGTTTGTTCTCTGATTCTGTGAGTCTGGTTTTGTTTTGTTTTATTTGCTCATTTGTTTTGTTGTCTTAGATTCCACATATAAATGAGATCACACAGTATTTGTCTTTCTTTGTCCGACTTATTTAACTTAGCATAATACCCTCCAGGTCCATTCATGTTGTCACAAATGGCAAGATTTCGTTTGTTTTTATGGTCGAGTAATATTCCATTGCATATATATGGACCATATCTTCTTTATCCATCCGTCTATTGATGGACATGTAGGCTGCTTCCATATCTTGGCTCCTGTGACTAATGCTGCAGGGGTACATATAGGTACATATAGGGAACATAGGGGTACATATAGCTTTATGAATTAGTGTTTTCATTTCCTTCAGTTAAATACCGAGAAGTGGAATTGATGGGTTGTATGATAGTTCTATTTTTAGATTTTTGAGGAATCTCCATACTGTTTTACATAGTAGCTGCACCGTTTTGCATTCCCACCAACAGTGTAGCAGGGTTCCCTTTTCTCCACAGCCTCGCCAACACTTGACTTTTTTGGTAATAGCCATTCTGACAGGTGTGAGGTGGTATCTTGTTGTGGTTTTGATTTGCATTTCCCTGATCATTAGTGACGTTGAGCATCTTTTCATATGTCTGTTGGCCATCTGGATGTTTTCTTGGGAGAAATGTCTATTCAGATCCTCTGCCCATATTTTGATTGGATTTTTTATTTATTTATATTTTTGTTATTAGTGAGTTATATGGGTTCCTCAGATATTTTAGATATTAACTGCTTATCAGATGTGTCATTGGTGAATATCTTCTCCCAAAATAGGTCGTCTTTTTGGTTTGTTGATTTCCTTCACTGCAAAGAAGGTTTTTAATTTGATGTAGTCCCATTTGCTTATATTTGCTTTTGTTTCCCTTGCTCGAGGAGACATATCCAAAAAGACATTACTAAGGTGGATGTCAAAGAGTTTACTACCTATGTTTTCTTCTAGGAGGTTTATAGTTTCAGGTCTTACATTTAAATCTTTAACCTATTTTGAGTTCATTCTTGTACAGGGTGTGAGAGTGGTCCATTTTCATTCTTTCCCCCTGCCTGATAAGTTTCTAAAGCTAACGGATATGTCCCTTACACATGTAAATGTCCTTTACAAAGGGTAACTTCTACTTGGGTTTCAGAGCTTCTCCCACGTCTTCTGTTTCTTACAATGAACCAGCCTAAAATAATCCTCATGCCAGAGAGACATGTTTGGTTCCCTTGCATACTCTGTTCCCCCTCAGTGCCCTGTACAGCGTCTTTCTAGCCTGTACTTCGGCAGTTGTAACACAGCGGTAAGCCTTTGTGTAATGCATTGTGCTGCAACTTTCTGACGGCTAGGGTGTCACTGGGTGGATGCCATAGGAATGTTTCAGATCCGTTATAATCTTAGCGGGCAGCCATTGAACACGTGGTTCGTCGCTGACTGAAATATCCTGATGTGGACCATGACTGTATTTTGAGGATATTGTTCCATCTTACTCTGGCTTCTATCGTTGCTGAAGTCGATGGGGAGTCATCAGTTTTCCGTGTGGGAACTTCCATCTTTCCTCTCTGGTGCCTTAGAACATTTATTTTTCCTTGTTTTGTTATTCTGCACATTTACTCTGAAATTCATCCTCCTTGGGAGTGTTTATGCAATTCTAATATGAGGACTCATATCTTTCTTCAGTTCAGAAAAATTCCAAGCCAGTGTCTTTTTTAATATTGTCTCATCTCCATTTCTTCCTAACGGACATATATTAAGTCTTCTCATACTAACACCTACATCGTTTAATCCGTTAATAGTATACCTTATCTCTACCACTCTTTCCTGCATTCAGAGGGTTTATTCAGACTTGTCTTCCTTTAGTTAAATCTGTCTTCAGCTACGCCTACTTTACTGTTTCACCCATATTTTGAGATTTTAATGACTAGAGTTCTAAATTCTAGAAATTCTGTTTTCTGCTTTCTTTTTTCTTAGGCTCTTTTCTTTTTGTCGTCTGATGTTTATCCCTTTTTAATGTTCTAAAATGAACATGTTAAATACATTTATTTTCTCATTCTCTTTGTCCCAGGTGATGGTTTTGCTGTTGATGTTCTTGTTAAATCTTTCTCAGGATCTGCTTGTGTCAGTGGTAGTTTTATTCCTAAATTCCTCTACCCTGGAGGTGGTTTTCGGTGGGGGTTCTGTTGTGGAAGTGTACCTACAAAGCACTTTCCTGTTCGTCTCTGCCAGAGCCCCAGAGCTGGACCGGTTTTGTGCTAATTTCTAAACCTGGGGTTCCTGTACCACGCAGATGGGGTACATGTATAATCCATGCCTTATATAATGTTAAGGTTCTGGATTCTTATGGTGGACACTTTTTCCATACAGGGCCCCAAATGAGCAGCTAGGTCCTTGTCAGTTCCTCACGTTAGTATGTGTAGTTTTTCTAATCAATCCCGTTTCTATGGACAATATTTGCTTTCAAAAATCTGAGCTAAAAATAGGAGACTGCTACAGCGGCTCATCCCCAGTGGCTTCTGATCTCATAGCCTATCCTCTCTGAGCATGAAAACCCAACACCCATCTCCGAAAACTTCTGTCTAGGACCGGTTGTCCCAACAGTCACGATGGCTTCAGGCTGTCACTTCTCTTGCCTTTGAAGTTCTCTTTATTTCTACTACCTGCGGATTTCTCCTTCTTTGGAGCTTAGCAATACATCTAACCTTTGTTGGCATATTTCATGCAAATTTCCTACCTTTGGAGAATGAAGAGGATCCCTCAATTGCATTTCCATTGTCTTCACACTGGAGCTTGGGCAAAACTTTGCCTGGTGTATTTGCCTGTACGTTTTGATGGCTAAGGTCCTCAAATTGATGGTTTAGCCTGAGTTTCCAGGGCGAACGTCCCACTGGCCCAGCGCTTGTTTCCAGTCCCTATTGCAAGTGGGTTTGATATCTTAAAACCTTTTTCCCTTAACATTATGAGATATCTCAAAGTTTCTGGATTTTTGTATTGAAAGATGATCAGTTTTTATGACAGAAAGACCATTGGTAATTATGGCATCAATGCCCCCTATTCATTGGATAACCTTGAAAACTGCCGGTAGGTCCTCTGTGCTTGTTTCCTCATATGGTAAATAAGGGTAAAAAGATCTACTTTGCAGAGTTGCTGTGAAATGGATATATTTACTGTATAGGGAGTTGTTCTACTTGATTCAGATTGAGTACTATTTATTGAGCATATACTTTGAGAAGACATTACATTTATGATGCTATTTACAGTTCAGATATGTATTGATTTTAAGCCACTGGACTAGGGCTATCAGATTTAGCAAATAAAAATACAGCACACTAAATTAAATTTAAATTAAATTTGAATTTCAGGTAAGCAATGAATAATTTTTTTAGTAGAAGTATGGCCTACGCAATATTTGGCACATCCTGAAAAACCCATTTGTTGTTTATCTGAAATTCAAATTTAGTTGAGCATCTTGTATTTTACCTGGAAACTGTACCTTGAAGCCACTTCTTCTAATCTGAAAAATAACAGTCATTTATGAAAGATTTCCCTCAAATGTGTTGCAGTTTTGCTGGTGTCCCATTTTAAAACAGAAAGTTAAGCTTAGCTGTATTTTCATGCAGAATCCCTGTTCAAGGGGAAAGGGATTCTTTTTTTTTTAATCAAAGGGATCATTCCTACCATTGAATCCAGATGTTATTTTAGCTTGATCTGTCCTTCCTTTGTGTTGAATCATTTATGTTTGAGGTGACATCAGTAGGGTACAGGATTTTCACCCCATAAGTCAGCTGATTTTGTAATAAAAGAAAGGTGACTGGGCCCTCAGCACATAGTAACTTTGGAAGTTAGTATTCACTACGTCTTGTATTTTCTGGCTGCTCCACGGCCTCTGGTGGTTATAGGCTTTAAGTCACAGCTATGCTACTCACTCGCTGGAGAGCCCTAGAAAAAGAATTTTCTCTCCCAAGGGTCTGTTTCCCATCAGAACATCTATGGGTAACGTCACCACCCCCTACAGGGACTGCTGTGCTGTGAAGGATGGCAGCACTGTACATACAATAGATGATTCTCTAGGATCACACAAGGCAAAACTGGGACATGTGCCACTAAAAGAGGTGAAGTGAATGTGTGCCCCTTGAAGGACCCTGAAGTGGTTCTTCTTGGGTCTGGAAGTGGGGCTACTTCGTCAGGCTATTCATTGAGGTGTCTACCCACCAGATGCCCCTCTTCGTATACCCATCCCAAGTCTTCTCCCCTAAGGGAAACACTTCATTTCCTCCTCCTCTTGTGCCTGCACCCTGTCAGTCACTGGGAACTGCCACTTCCTTTAAGCCCAAGACCACAGGGCTGCTGTCGTGTTCATGAAAATGAGGAAACTACGCGTTGCCCTATAGATTTTTCCATTTCTAGCGTCACCCAGATCCCTGCAGAGTTGTTATCCATTACCAGAAACAAATTAAATTTCCAGAAAGTTGAGAGTGAAATGAGAAAAAACCATTTACTACTTGCTTTTCTTCCTTCTATTTTCTTATTCTCAGTAGCTAGAGAATATCAATACTGAACTTAACCATAAAATTGAATACAGCACAGGTGAGAAACCATGGACCCCAGAGAAAAGCAACAGAGCTGAATAAAAGGGGAAAAGAAAGAAGGAAAGAAAATGTTTCTCTATGAAACTCCCTATTTTAGGGACTGGAATGGATTTGCATAGAACTACCTTGCTTTCTGTAGCAGACTTCTCCTTGAAAGTTGTGAATAATGAAAATGCTTAGAAAACTGATTTGCATCTCACTAAACGCTGCTAAAATCAAAGCACCACGCGTGGGCTCTTCATATCTCTCTTCATGTGCAGTGGATCTTGACCATGGTATTTACAGTGGATCTCGACAAAGCCAAGATCCCTTTCATAGTGCGTCTACACATCATTTCCACCTTCCAACCTCCCAACATTTTCCACCTTCCTAGGCAGTTGTGCAAAGTGGGAAAAGGTGACCAGGAACAGATGACTTAGCCGTCCTGTGTCCCCACGTCCCCTGTGTGTGGGAGAATCATAGTACTTACCTATAGGTGAGCTTCTTCTGTGACATGCGCCCATGGCATGCCACAGTTCCTCTTCTGTTACACCCATTGCTCTTGTAATGAGCAGATTGGTACCCACATTCCCTATGAGCCCCACACTCCTTGAGGGAAGGGACTGTGTTGGTATCTGTCTTTTCCATCGCTGTATTCCTCATACCTAGCACAATGCCTGACATATTACTCTGACACAATGTACTCTGAGGATGATTGTCTAGCCCGGGGATGACAAATACAGTTGATTCTCATGATTCCCCACAGCTGTGTTCTAGAAAGCCTCCACAAACAGTGAACCATTGTTCCTAGGGGAAGTACAGGGTTAGGTTCCTGTAAGCCTCTGGTCACAACATTTTTGCCAACTGGTCAATGCATAGCCTTATTTTATATGTGTTTCTGTTTAAAGGCGTCTTATTTAATATGTATCGTCGCTCCATTGACGTTGAACTCATGACCACGAGCACCTAACTCATGTCTATATGAACTTATCCAGCACATAGATGTCCTCTGAAAGGCATGCCTCCGTCTTCTTATGCTCAGGGACATTCCATAGTACTTCCTCACTATGTAAAGGGGACATTTTAAGTAGTGAAATCACACACACACAGCACAGAAATGCAAAACACGTGGCACTAAATAGACTGCAAAAAGGGCACATTTACAGTCTGATAGCTGAAATAAGGTGTGTTGCCTTATTTCACCTTAGCTGGCAATGCGTGTGTCGGATGACTCACATTTTCTCCTGTTCTGAATATGTTCATGAATGAGTGTGCAAAAGCACCATGAGCCTGGGTTTCGGGTTACACATACATTTTAACAAATAAGTGAACTTGAAAATATAGAATTTATCAACAGAGAGAGTGACTGTACTTGGCAAATTGCCAGGATCGTGCCTTGTCGTCATGCTCCGTGTGCCCGGGGCAGACTTTGTTAAATGAGCAGAACATTTGATCACTCATTAATTCCCTCCTTCCTGCCGGGTGATACACTGTGGGGTGGTGCTTTAGCACACAGGCATTGAAGTCGGCCTGCCTGCTCTGCCCTTTACAACTTTGGACCATTTATTTGATTTCTCCGAGCCTGTTTTCTTAACCGAACGATTGGTGGCTTAATAAAACCGACCTAAAAGAGTTGCTGTGAAGACTAATTAAGAAACTCTTAGAGGATTGAATGTATAGCATGGTGACTATAGTTGATAACTCTGTGTGGTATACTTGAAATTTGCCAAGAGAGTGGATCTTAAATGTTTATATGTAAATATGTGAGGTGATGGATATGTTAAATCACTCAATGGGGGAATCCTTGAGCAGCGTATATGTGTATCAAATCATTACATCGTACTCTTTACATCTCTTATAACTTCATATGTCAGTTATAACTCAGTAAAGCTGGAAAAAAATAAACTAATGAAATAATGAAGAAAGGGAAACAGCATAGTGAATGCTCGACAAATATGGTTTCGAACTTGAAAGGGCATTTCTGGGCTACTGTGCTGCTCTAAGCTCTTACCAAGCTTTTAAGGCCACGCCCCAAAGTCTCATAGGATTTATATTCTTTGTGGTTCTCTTTCCCTTTAAATTTTGTGTTCCTCTGGGGCTGGAAACACAGATAAGAGGTGTTTTTTTTTTCAAGATTTCCTTATCTCTGCCTTTGCCCAGAATTAAAATTTTCCAGTTCCCATTGCCTGCCCCTAACAGAAGGTGCTGGAGTTGCATTTTCGCCTCCTCTGCCTATACCCATCTGAGTTGGGGCTAGAAGCACAAATTTCAGGACTAAAACCACATAGCAGAGTCCTCCTTCAGGACAGAGCAAACCAGAATGGTCTAGCATGGCCTGCCCTGGCCGGTCCTTGTCTTTGGTGGCAGGGCGAGGACAGGAAAGCTGGGCCTGGGGCTAAGGAGATGGAAGGCATGGTGTAACCAAGGATCACAGCAGCATAGGACTCTGATTCTTGAAGACTCTGGGGATGTACTCTGGCTTAGTTCCTCAGTATGCTGGAGGGATCATGTCTCAGGCCCTGTCTTTGTTTTAACCAGGTTTCCTTGGCTGAGTTCTACCGAGACGCCTACTTGGAATGAAATGGGCCACAGCTGCAGGTAGGACGAGTTTTTTGCCTCATAATATTTTACAAGATAAAGAAGCACAAAATCAGACGACAAATCATAGACACCAAGAAGGGGAAGGAAAATCAATAGGAGGGAAAGTTGTTTTTACTGAGCTCGCCCTGTACTAAGAGAGGATATGGCAGAAGGAATTCCTTCTGGACACCTGGGGTCTGCTTGGAAGCCTTGGATCATGCTTCCATTGGCCTTTTCATAAAGCGGTTATGTAATACATTTTGAATTAGAACTACCTTTCCAGGTTCGGTGAAAAGTGATTACGAAAATTAAGCTCTTTGCTACTGCACCACGTGACAATGTGGAACTTGACCACTTTGAGTCTGGGTTTTCCTATCTGTAAAATTCGGCAAAGACTAGAGGATCTCGTAGACTGTGTTGGCTCTAGTGGTTCACAAACAGGTCCGTGACCCTGTGGCTTTTCGAGTGTCAGAAACTCAAGATTAGTCAGGCTGGCTGCTGGCAGCCTGTCCTTGGAGACCACGTCTGTGATGGCTCAGACCTGTCTTCCTCTTGCCATTCATAACACCCAAGCCCAGTTCATGCCCCAATCTTTCCCTCTCTCCAGGTCCAGTCCACTCTTCCACTATTGCCCCTAAACACAGCTCTGAGCATATCACTCCCTTGATGGAAAACCTTCAGCGACTCCCTGCTGTCTATGGGATAAACTCCAAACCATCCAGCCTGCCCTTCCACAGGCTGGCCTCTAACTCTGTAATTCCATCTCCTCCACCCATCTTGTAAATTTGTCTAAGATTCCTCCATGTTTCTCAAATAATGGCCTCCACCCTGCTACTTTGGGCCTCAGTTCAAATTTTGGCTTCTGCATAAAGTGTTTCCTCCTCTGCTGATCTCATCTGTCACTCAGATGTCCATTTTCCTCAGAGTCCACTCTTCTCATATCTACAGAGAAGGCAGTAATTCTTCTCTCCCCCATGAAGGAGATCTGTGACCACATTTTAGCACTCGCCGCAGAGTTGTATCGAAGTTATTTGCACGTGCTGTTCATTTCGATCAGCTTCTGAAATCCCGACGTCAGAAAGCCCTGCATCCCAGGTAGCTCCAGCGCTGAGCTTTACACACTGATGGTCAGTCATGGTTTTTAAAGGTGAAGTCCATTGATTTTCTCTTAGTCACTCCAGTGTTAAAAGTAGGCAATGTAAATACAGCAGGGACCCCCCCCAAATGTATGACCGTCAGCTATCCAGCCAGCTTAGCTCCTCTCAACAGACTGTAGGGTGCCAAGGATGCCAGGAAGCCTGGGTCCCTGACTCTGCCCCACCTCTGCCCGGAGATTGCCACTCTCAGGGGAAACTAAGCTTGCCCTTTGTAAAGCACAAAATCGGAGAGTGTGTCTCTTCCTTCCTGAAAATTCCTGCTAAACCAGTTCTCTCAGCTGCACATAATCCTTTCACTTGGGGGGAATAAGCGCAGAGAATTACTGTTGGCTCTTCAAAACGTCCTCCGTCTGGCCTTCCCTGGATTGGTGACAGCATGGCACCCTATGAGCTCAGCTTTCTGAGTCCAAGGAAATGCTTGTCTGTAGAAGAGAAGACTGTTCTAGAAGGCTGTAGCCATTGCCCCCTTTCCCCCAGGTGTGTGTGAGTGTGGGAGGGGTGGCGGGCAACAGCAAAATGCCTCTCAGCCACCCACACTGTCTTGTCCTGTTGAGAGGATCTGTGACATTGGTGTTCTCAGTCTGTTTTCTCCTCACTTGGCGAGACAGTGGGGAGCTGGAGTGAGGGGGGAAGTGGTGAAGGTGAATATGAAGATAAGTGAGAGATTGTTCTAGACGGTTGATGATATCATACAAAGATGCCTCTGGGTCAATAAGAAATTACCTCCCAGATGCTCACATCCGAGCGCACAAATGTGATGAGACTGGCAGATAAAGCATGAAACACTCAGGCGTGGCTTTTGGCATCAGTGTCACTGTTTTCCAGCTAGTGGGTTGCCTAAGCTATAGACAGAGGAAAATGTCAGCCCGTCATCGTCGGTGGCTTTCTCGGGTATATGGGTGGCATTGGGAAGGACAGGTCTCCATTGAGCCCAAGCAAACCTGAAGACTCCTTGGAGAATTCCTTAGCCTGGCGCCTCACAGCTTCTCCTCAGACCCACGCCTCCATCAGTGCTCGCCAAGGAAGGCGTCAGTCTTCTCAGCAAGGGGTCGAATTCCAAGGAGCTGCTTCCCAGAACCACTGGGATTCAGGACTTAATCACAATGTAGTCAGTTTGAACAGTAAACCCTTGTGAATATAAAGGCTGAATCCCAGACAGGACACGTGTGAGTTACCCCAGGCCCACAGCCAAGGCCGGAGCTCAGCTATCCCAATACCCAAGCCTGTGTTTTCCAGCAGACTCGTGTGCTGGGCCATCTGCTGCAGGCTCTGCACAATCTTCCCCTGCCACCCCCGAGTCCCCACTCCCTGTGCTGCCTCTGTTCTCCAGAGGCCAGGAGCCTGAAAATTGCACCTGTCAGAATCCCAACCAATGAGCTTGTGGGTTGGGTCCCAACAGCAAAAGGCAAGTACAGAACCAGGAAAGCAGGGCCGCAGAGCCGTTGCATTTCCTGCAGCAGCAGCAGCAGCAGGCAGCTGTGGGGGCTTCAGAAGAAAGGCAACGTCCAGGTGTCCTTCTTCAAGTCATGCCCCTTGGTGTTGCAGCAGCCCAGACTGGCAGTGCTGTTTCCTGCAGTTCCTTAAGCTCCCTGGTTCCTGGAAAACCAGTGGTAGCTTTCCCTGACCTCGCTCCCCCAGCCCAGCCTCTAATTCCCTATATTAAATCCCTTCCTACTTGACATACCCAGGATGGTTTCTGACTCCTGACTCCACTGAGACTTCCTCTGTAGAGCTGCTTCTGAGTTTTCAGTTACACAGAGTGGCTTTCCAAGGCCATGAGAGAGGACAGAAAGTGTCCCGGTGATGGTGTCCCAGTAACTTCTTCGAAAGGACCCCTGGCTCTCAAAAAGGGCCAGGCCTTCCTCGGCAGGCTCCCACATGCTACCGAGAATCATGGCTCAGTGTTAAAGTGACTCAATAAGTCAAATGAAGGTCCTGGGCCAGCTTGTGTCCTTGAGACCCAGCTGCTCATAAATAAATACACAGACAGCACCACGGGAGTGCACGCGTGTAGATTAGACGTTGTTGAACTTTCGTGTGCCATGGACCGCTTTGGCAGTCTGGAAAACCTTCAGCGCCCTCCCCCCCTTTCTTAGAATATTATTGTTAACTACCTAAAATAAAATATAATTTATTACAAAGAAAAGCAATTTAAATACAGTTCCCAAAATACTAAAAATCAAATTGTGATATGACAGAATATGTATATTCTTTATCAACTTAGGAAGCAGCAAGATTGGGCGGGCTGCGCTGTATATCTAATAGTGACCAGAGTTTGAAAGTAGTGATGAGTACACGTATACACGACCTTTCAATGTAACCCTTCCACAGCTGCAATGTGGTGGGGTTTCTAGTGGTGACTAGTGGTTCGTTTCCTACAATCTTAGTGGAACAAAATGATAAATCTCAGTTAGACGTTAGCAAAAATAATGATGTAATTTGTTTCCATCCAAGTTCATGGACCCAAGGTTAAGAATGCCTTATCTAGATGTGTGGGAGATCCTTTCTCACACTCCAGTGTACTTGAAAGGAATCTGGAGGCTGAGATAAGCTTCCGAACCTCAGATACTAAAATAGAGATGTGTGCAATCCACAATCTGTAATATGTGTATGCAGCATTCTCGCGGGGCAAAAAAATACTCAGAGATAGTAAATGCAATTCCTGCAGCTTCTCTAATGTACGCAAAAAGTCAGAAGATTGAACAAAAGCCATATTTTGGTGCCAGCACTGTCTGGGGGTAATTAGCTATGGGAAGGACACCCCCCTACATTGAAAGGCTGGGGAAGAGTACCTCTTTAGACATCTTCCCTTCCCAAGGAGGGAGGAAATGAGCTCCCATCTCTGTTGTCTGGAGTATATTATATTATGGTTCAATCTTCCAAAAAATTGTGGGGGGAGTAAAACATAATAAAATTATTCTTTATCCTTTCTGAAAGAGATTACCCCGTTTGATGTCAACATTCATCATGACCTCCATCCCAACCCTGGAAACGTGTGAACACTGTGAGAACCCTTTAAATAAAGGAGAGAAAATGCAATTTCTCTCATATGGTCTGAATAATATGCTTGTGAAATCTCAGTTCCTTTGAACAATGGAAAATTGCTTGAATATTTAACCATACATTTGTTCTTGGGAAACAAAATGTTCAGCTCTAGTGGTTGCCACAGCAACTGCCTGGGCTAAAAATACGAAATCCACCATAAGAAGAAAAAGTATGTACCAAGCGGGAAAGGGGAGAGAAAATGGGAGATCTCACAAGGGAAAATCATTGTCAGGAATCAACCTGCAAAGAGGAGGGGTAAGTTAAGCTTGTGGAAAACCTTTTCCGGTGCTCAGGTAGAAACTACATCCCCCCGCCCCCTGCCCCACCCCACCCCCAAAACATTCCTTCTCCTCTCCCCTAACCTCCCCACACCTCCCCCTTTTAAAGAGTTACAACGACACAGAGTGTGGGCAGCCACCACCATGAGGATCATGCTGGTTGGCATCACAGATAGAGCTTGGGGCGGGGGGATGGTGGCGTCCCTGCTAAGCTGTCACCGGAGCGGACCCTCTTCTCATCACTGTGCTGCTGGTCTGGTCTGAGGGGACGTCACTGTTCGTCCGTCCTACATGGAGATTGATGAGTGAGGGGCCCTCCTGCCTTAGCTGAGCTGGGGTCTTCACTGTCTCACACACAAATCCGGGCTAGTCTCACCTCTACCGTGTTTCCCCGAAAATAGTCAGACAGTCAGCTCTAATGCATCGTTTGGAGCAAAAATTAAATATAAGACCCGATCTTATTTTAATATGATATAAGACCGAGTGTTATATAATATAATGTAATATAATGTAATATAGTATAATACCCAGTCTTATTTATCAAAAATATTATATTATATTATATTTTATATTATACCCGGTCTTATATAAATAAGACCGGGTATAGTATAAAATATAATATAATATAATATAAATACAATATCGGGTCTTATATTAATTTTTGCTCTAAAGACGCGTTAGAGCTGATGGTCTGGCTACGTCTCATTTTCAGGAAAACACAGTAAGCATTACTCCCACTGTCCCCCCCCCATCTGGAAATACGTGCCTCTGCCTTCAGTCTGTTTAATGCCTCAGCTGCACCTGGCTTGCTTGCGTGACACTTCCCTCCTGCAGCTTCCTGCAGCCACACTTGCTCTCACTGGTCTCTCCTTTCTCTGAAATGCTGTTTCACAGGGAGTTGTCCATTTGTGTGTGTGCATTTATTTCCTCTAGATGTCAGGCTCTGGGGGCAGGGATCTGGCCACAAGCATGCTCCCAGGAGCAGACTGCCCACAGAATCCGCTCCACCCTGTGGGGCAGGCTGAATTATGGGGCCGCGTTTGCTTCCGTGGAAGGTCTGCAGTTCAGGGCACTGGATCTACCTACTCACAATTTCTTGATTAAATGCAATCCCAGGAGTGACTCTATGTGACTTTACACAAGCACTCCAAGCCAACTACGGAACCCCCCGAAGCCTACACATCCCTGACTGCACCCCTCCCACTCCTGCTTTTGACTAGGGTGTAGCACAGTGCAAAGAAAACTGATTTAATCATACAATTATAGTCCAAGTACAGTGGAGGAGTCTTACTGTAGTAGAAAGACGAAAGAGTAAGTCTAAGGTTTCAGCCTCACCCTAATTCCCCAGGGACAAGGGACAGACACCTGGATATCTATTTCCTCATTTGGACGAAAGGATTATATTGTATCTTCCTCGTATGGTTACTATCAAGAGCAAATCAGATCAGGAACATGTTCAAGTGCTCTAAAAATGTAGCCTGTTGTACAAATTATAGGTTTCATCATACATTAACTTCCTCCAACAAGTGAAAACCAAAATGGGGTCTGCCTAACCTCCCAAACCTATTTTTATTCCGATTTCTTATAAGTTCGGCCTCATTTTCTATATTCTCGTAACCCCTGAGAAATTAACAGGGCAATTTGCATGGTTGGTTTTGTCACAGGCATCGTTCCAGGTAGCCATGGGTCCTTACTTTGCAATTTAACAATTACCCTTTAAATGATAACATACCCTGTAGTGATGTTTTCTATTTGCATAGCCTCTCTCCATGTACAAAGCACTTTTGCATTCACACCTGGTGAGGAAAAGTTGTGCCACTCACTGATAAACAGCGATTCCCACCTGTGCCGCCGTTCTGGTTGAGGAGAGTGACACTCCGGGGAGACTGGCGCTAGAACTGAAAGGAACTGGGTGTGGAGGAGTAACTTAGGAAGACAGGACAGGCTGGAAGGAGGTCTTACAGGAGCTCCCCACCCCCAACCCCTTCCCCTCTTTGCAGCTGAAGCCAAGGAGTTTCCCGCTGCAGGATGAGACTGCATCCAGAGGCTGCCCAAGTAGTGTCGGGTCCCAGCTGAGCCATAGATACTGTCATGGGTGTCCTTCCCAGGAAGGGGGGACCCCCAGCCCTGAGGAGGCCTCTGAGAGACCAGCCTGTACATTCTCTGTGCCCATGATGCTCAGAGGCTTGAGCAGCTTTGTGGGGTCACTTGGCAATGTGATTGCAGACCAGCTGCCTCTGAAAGACTCCTGACCCCTCCAGGCCACAGTAGACTTGTGTGTAGAGGCTTTTGTCCTGATCCTTTCAGAAAACGCCTGATTCCAGGCAGCCATAGGTCATTTCTTTGCAATCCACCATGCTTAGCACATTTGCTCTTTTTGTAGCTATAGAAGCTGCATAATTATGTTCAATCAGCAGTCTGAAGAATCTGCTTAAATCGTCCTACAGACGTGGCCCAAAATAGCCAGGGTCTGTCTCCAGGAGTCTAACTCACACCTAGGTCCCAAGGAGAATTTGAATGAACCTTTCTTTATATTAGTTCTCATAATGCCCCGGAGACATGGGATGACTCAGCAGTAAGCCTGCTAAATTCAGACATGGTGAAAATTTTATTTTCTCATTTAGCTTTTGATGACTTGAGAAGCATCGATTGTCCTGACCCAGCATTGTGTTGGTGACAACACACAATTAGTGTTCAAATCCAGGGAACTGTTGGTGAAGCTGGGAAGGGGGTGCTTCTGTCAGAAATTCGAAATTGAGAGGGTTAGTCAGTCCCCATTTGTGTGAATAAGCCTGTGTGTTGTGGAGTTACACCGGCTTGGATTGGAACCTGTGCTCCATCATTTACTATGTGTGTAATTTTAAGCAAAATGTGTAACCTCTCCGAACCTCAATTTCTCTATCTGTAAGATGGGGTGATTATGGTACATAGGCCATGAGCTTGCTGTGGAAGGTTAAAGGTCATAACGTGTCTAAGGCCCTCAGTGTAGGGCCTGGAGACAGGAAGGGCCCAGTAAATGATGAGAAGAAACAGTTATCCTTTGGAGCCTGGTTATATTGATTATGTCTAACTTACTCCACAGATACCTGCTTCCAATGTGACAGACACTGGGGTAAGCTTTAAAAGATGAGGGACCTCTGCCTCTGACTTCTCTAGATTAATATCTAGTGGGTCGGTAAGGAGGTCAGGCAGGCATGGGAGATACAGTGCAGCCTGGGCCCACAGAGAAGTTACCTAGAAGAGTTGGTGTCTAAGATCAATCCCGAGGGATGACTCAGGGTCATCTGGTTGCACATGCCAGTGTGGGGAGAGCTAAGCGAAGGCGATTACCGACAGAGAATAGGAAAAGCAAAGGGACAGACACATGAGAGTTTGGGGAGGATGATGAATGCTTTTACCTCCTCGTTGGCCCAGGAGAAGCCTAGGTTCAGGAAGGAGAAGGAAATGAGGATGCAAATCCAGGTGGATTAGGGCGGGAAGCCTTTTACACCTGGATGAGGAAGCTGGCTTCATCTTCTATGTATCTAGAAGGCTGGAAGGATGATAACATGGTGAAATTTGCATTTTCGGCAGACTGATTACAAAGTGGAGAATCCACTCAAAGGGACAAGACTTGAAAACCACTTCCGTGACAATACTGAAAGTACGCTCTCAAGGACCACTTCAGAATCCAAACAGGACACACACACACACACACACATACACACACACATACACACACACGCACACACATATCATATTAAAACTGCTGAATACCAAACGTTAAGGGAAAATCTTAAATGTAGCCGGAGAGTAAAGTCAATGCTTTTTAAGAAGGCCCAATAAAACTGACAGTTAACTTTTCAGCAAAAATAGTGGATGCCATACTTAATGCAGTGACAAATAATAATTTTTTTAGAATTCTGTGCCCAGTGAATACATCCTCCAAAAATGAAGATGAAATAAAAACATTCGCATTCATCTCCTGCCTCACCTCCAAGCCTCAGATTATTTATGACCAGGACATAAGCATGAAAATATATACTAAATAAGTTCTTTGGGATAAGAAATGTGGTCCCAGATAAAAGTGTGAAAATGCATAAAGGACGAAAGAGAACTACAAAAGGGAAAATTGTGGGTGAATATAATAGATACTGACTATATAAAACAATAAATATCATGTTTTATAGCATTTAAAAAATATGTAACTAAAATAATAATGTCAATAACATGAAGGGGAAAAGGTTAAAGATAACGTATTCTATCTAAGGTCTTTGAATTCTCAGAGAAGAAGTAAAACTATTATAATAATTTATATTAGTTATAAATGTATATTGTAATCTCTATGCTAATCACCAAAAAATAGTTAAAAACGTGTAACTAGCAATGAGAGTAAGGAAAATTGGAGGGGTGGCCAGTTAGTTCAGTGGGTTAGAACGTGGTGCGACCGTGTTTCCCCGAAAATAAGACTGGATTTAATACTGTATTTCCCTGAAAATATGAGTGGGTCTTATATTAATTTTTGCTCCAAAAGATGCATTGGGGCGTATTTTCAGGGGATGTCTTATTTTTTCATGTATAACAATCTACATTTATTCAAATACAGTCATATCATCTTCTTCTGGAACATCGTCATAACGTACTAAATGTGTCTGTCTGGCTGATGATCTTAACTGGGGCTAATTTTCGGGATATGTCTTATTTTCAGGGAAACATGGTAATAACAGCAAGGTTGCTGGCTTGAGCCCCACATGGGTCACTGTGAGCTGCGCCCTGAAAAAAAAAAAGGAGGGAAAATTGGAGGCAATAAAAATGCTTGATTAACCCAAAAGAAAGCAAAAACTAAAAATAAAAAGGAAGCACGAAACAAGTAATTCAACATAGAAAATGCATATTAAAGTAAAAAATTTAGTCTAAATTACACTAAACGCACACAGATTTTTTATTTAGGTATAATTGGCATTATATTAGTTTCAGGTGTACAATAATGATTTGCTATTTGTATATATTTCCAAATAATCACCACAATAAGTGTAGTTAGCATCTTCTACCATTGTTACAATTTTTTTGTGTGTGAGGAAACTTTTAAGATATGCTCTTCTAGTAACTTCCAAATAGGCTACAGTATTATCAACTATAGTCACCGTGCTGCACATGACGTCTTCCTGACTTATTGATTTTATTTCTGGAAGTTTGTAACTTTGACCCCCTTCTCCCATTTCACAGGCTCACCAAAACCCTGAGACCTAATTACAGGACTACAGAATACCCGCCTCAGCGCACACACACACACACACACACACCATGCCACTGCATTACTAAAGCCCTAGTACCTCAGTTCCTTGTATCAAGTACAGCATGTCCACCTTTCAACAAAAATGACAAGTCACCCCAAAAGCAAAAAACAGTTTGAAAAAAGTGAATAAACGTCAGAACCAGAATCAGATATGGCAGAATTGTTGGAATTATGAGACCAGGAAGTAAAAAACAACATAAAACTATGATTAATATACTAAAGGAATTAATGGGCAAAGTAGACAACATGCAAAAACAGATTTGATAATGTAAGCACAAAGATGCAAATTCTAAGAAAGAATAAAAAAGAAATATTAGAGATAAAAAGCACTATAACAGAAATGAAGACAACCTTTGATGGACCCCTTAGTAACTGAACAGGACTAAGGAAAGAATCACTGAACTTGAGGATATAACAATAGAAATTTCCAAAACTGAAAAGCAAAGAGAATAAAAGACTAAAAACCAGAACAGTATATCCAGGAACTGTGAGACAACTATGAAGGTATATTATACATGTAACAGGAATACCAGATGGAAAAGAAAGACAGGAACAGAGGCGATATTTGAGACAATAACGATAGAGAATTTTCTCCACATTACTGTTGGACATCAAACCACAGACTCAGAAAGCTCAGAGAACACCAAGCAAGGTAAATGCCAAAAGAACTCCACCTTGGTAAATCATATATAAACTTCAGAAAGTCAAAGATCAAAAAGAAAATTCTGAAAGAAGAGGTTAAATGCACCAGCCTCAGAAACGCGGGAGTGGGGTAATTCTTCATTCTCTGAGAGCAGAGAGATACAGAAACATTTTGAAATCAAGAGCAAGATGAAACCCTCATATTAGCTGTCCTGAAAAATATTAGATTGGAAGCATGACAGGGTACATAATAGTTTCTCAGCAAACATGCATTACATTCATGAGCGAATCATTTAAATTCCTTATAAATGAATAAATTAAAGTCATCTTCAGTGACTTTGGATGAGACATACAGATACAAGAAAATTGCAACCTTTAAGTATGCAGTAGGAAACATAAATGAAAGAATTGCTAATTATCTGGGCACCCAGCTGAGGGTGGAGAGTAGAAATATTTGAGAAAACAGTTAGCCTGTTCACTGTTTTATTTCGCGACACTCACCAGCTTGGGAATAGAAGTGGAGCACATATATAGTGACACGGTTTAAGCAGATGTGGAGATACTCAAGGCAGAATATAGGGAGAAAGGCTTTGGGGGTTCCAGAGTGTCAGGAAGAGTAGTTGACATAACTGATCATTGGGTCCAGGCTTAGGATGGCAGGTGAGAGAACAAGACAGGAGTTCGGAGAGTCAGAGAAAGACAGAGAGGCAGAGAGACAGAGGGAGAGCCAGAGAGAAACAGCTGGGGCCTGAAGTCTGTGAAGACCAGGCAAAGACCAGTGGTGTTGGGGAAGAAGGGCTTCGATAGAATAATAAGAAATCGTGGTCACAGAATAGAATTTCAGAGTTTGAGTCTGGGAAGTCGGGCAGGAGGAGTTGCCCTCTGCACAGCCAGCCATCATGGGTCTGTTGTTCGAGGGGCAAGATCAGTAGCAGAATGAATCGCAGGGGAAGCCTACGATGTTAAAATCTGGGGGAAAGACAGAGAGAGGAGTTATAAGACACACAAAACTAGAAGGATTCAAAAACAGCAAGTTGTCGGAATGAGGATACGAGGGTGGTCCCTGGAGATGCATTATGGAGGGACCCCCAGGGAGGGGAGGAGTGAGTCGTGATATTTAGGGATGAGGAGGATTGGGTCGGGGAGAGGGGAGGCGAGGGGTCACATAGTGAGGTGTTTAGGATGGCATGACAGTACTGTGTTGTGATTACTAAAACCCATGACTTTTCTCCTGGGCACACACTAGAGCACGTCTCCCAGCCTCCCTTGCACTTAGGTGTGGCCATTTGACCGAGTTCTGGCCAAAGGAACACAGGTCATTTCCTGAGCTGACCTATGAAAATCTCCTGCGATCCTCTATTTCTCCCCTTCCCGCATTTGATGGCTGGAAGCAGAGGGGCCCAGGGTGGTAGGGGATTCTGCTCTAGGACCCTAGGAAAGGGGTTCACAAACTTTTTCCTAAAGGGCACGATAGCAAGTATTTTAGGCTCTGTGGGCCCAGACGCAAAATCAAGGATATTATGTGTGTACTTCTAAAAAACTATTTAAAATACAGCTATTTAAGCAGGAAAAAACCTTTCTTGGCTCATGGACTGGAGCAGCCCAGGCACAGGTGAGCTGGCCCACAGGCCATCATCTGCTGCTTCCACCCCCCACGGTAACCATGGAGACCCAGGATGGGAGGAGCCTGGGTCTCCAACCTGTGGAGCCCAGCTTTCCCCTAACACTCTCTACATGTAGGTGAGAAATAAACTTCCATTCGGCGGATCTCCTGAAATTTAAGTGTTCTTCACTAGATCAGTGAGCCAATCCTGACTGATAAAGGGATGAGAGAAGTTTGGAAGAGGGAGGTGTGCCTTGGGAAAAAAGGTGTCACATTTGCTATGTGCCAAGCCCTGAACCGAGTGATTTACACATATCACATTTAATTTTCACAAAAATCAGAGGTAGGTACTATTGTCACAAGCATTTGATAATGGAGGAAAACGCTCCATTTTCCTCATTGTCAAATGAGGAAAATGGAGCGTAAGCGCACCGTTCCAGGCAGTGCTAGAACGTGGTGAATTTGGACTCCTTACTAAGTTGCTCTGGCTCTGACGCTTGTTCTCTTTAACATTCAGACCGTGCTGCTGCCCAGAAATGGAGGGGGGTGTAGGAGAATGTGCTGTGTCGGGCTGAATTCTGTTTACTTAATTATTTATCCACTCATTCATAATTCATAACTTGCCTAGCTAGATCCATGAATGACGTAAGGTTTTGTTATTTAGGAAAACGTAAACACACTGACCCTAAGTTCCAATTAGGAAACTAATATATGGTTGCGAGCCCGGGAGAAAGTGCCACCCAGAATCTAGTTATTGCTAAAGTAAATAGCAGTAAAATTCCATGCTCTGAAGTCCCACAATCCTCTCTCCGATTCTCCTCCCTCTCATTCTTTGCACAGTGATAACAAATTTGGGCATCTGGTTTCAAGACCCAAGGCAGTATGTTCTCAGGTGAGTGAGGGGCCACTAGAAATTGTCATGCTAGCCATGACTTTTAGGTGATGGACCTGTAGGAGTGGGACCACAAAAATACAAATGTGCACTTGTCTGCCTCTGAGCGCCGGGCCAGGGGCCCATGTAGCTCCTGAGGTGATGGGTGTATGATCAGGACAGTAGAATAATTGATGTTCATTGTGAAAGTCGATCATGCAGCAAACAAAAACATCTATAACTCCTCTCATTAGAAAAATAGATATTTTATCAAATATCCCATCAGATGATACCAGTTTAAAACTAGCATTGAGCTTCTCTGAAGACAGTAGTTGCTTGAAAACCCCATGTTTGTGACACTTTTCACTCCTCCAAATTTGGAGAAAACAAGATATGATCAGGAAGAGTAGATATTTCCTTGCCAGCAAACTGGAGCCAATGTAACTATTGCTAAAATGTGATGAGTTATCCTTACTCTCTGAGGATTGTTGTAAACATAAAATTCAGGGGGGTGAGGAGGGGTTTATATAGAACAAAACCCATATCTGTGTGTTTTTAAATGCCATATGTAAACTTCCCAAAGGCAACGATCCTGATTACTGCTTTTCCCAAGATAAATGTGGACTACAGCTATCCAAATACCTGAGCTCAATGCAGCGCTTGGAAAGGTGTCCCAAGAAAGTATTTTTCAGGCTTGCATCCTTAAATAACTGGAGTAAGTGGAACTGACAAAGCAGGTGGAAGACATGAATTCCTGTGATCTCACACAGAGTAGTACATCAAAGTCTTCTGTTTGTGTTCGAATCCCTGGGACACACCTGCCATGTGTCAACTATCACACTGCCCCTTGCTTGGTGGGTACAGCCCTAATGGGGAGCGGGCAGACTGACCTGGTGCGTTGGCTTGAAACAGAGCATTTAAAACCCGAATTCCTTTAAAACACGATACTACTGACAATTATTATGAAGACCATCTCTGAGTGGTAGTATCAGAGTCAAGGTGTAGTGAGAAGTCAAAGCACAGACGAGGGAACCCGCACTGGCACGTTTCAGCCAATGGCAGGCTGGTCACTGAGCCTCTTGATGCCTCAGTTTCCCCTCTTATAAAAGGAACTAATTTGATATGAAAAGCAGCTCTGATGTGCTCGAAGTCCTGTATTGCTCTCTGATGTCACTCTCTTCTTGATAGGTCAAGAAGTACTCCTTGCTTATTAACCTCGTAGAAAACTGCAAGTTCTCAAATAAATCTCGTATCTAGCTGTTGACTTATTTATGGTCTTGGGTGTCCACTCAGTTTCTATGAATTGAATGATTCCATCTTGGAGTTTAAGAAACTGAAATCCTCTTCGATCCCCTGTTATTGAGATGAGGAGCCCGGGGTGTAGGAATTCGCCCAGGCCACACTAATGGTACAGTCAGGATGAAAATCCCGGTTTCCTGACCCTGGATCCTCTGTTCTGCAGACTCTTTATGTCTGAGACCATGTCTACATTAAAATGATAGGAAATGCCAGACGTCCACAAGTTTCTGGAGTCAGCCTGAGAAGCATGGGGGGCAATTGATTTATGATGAAGTAGAGGTTCCTTGAAAAAAAATTAATAAAACATTGTTTAAGAGGTTAAGTGCCTCCAGAGATAAGGATCTGGCCTCCTCTGCCAACACAGAACTCAATGAAAACTGAGTCTTATATGTAAATGTATTTTTGTTGAAGTTTTTCCATTGAGATTGAGTGAGGGCAAACTGATTTAGATGAAATGAGAACTGACCTCAGCTAACCCAAAACTTTTGCCCAAGGCACAAAACAAAGCCCCAATCAAACTGTAGTCTCGGTTCAGAGAAAGGGCAGCAAAGGGAGGGGGGGGGTGAGGATGGAGACTGAGAAAGAAAAACATTCGTATGATTCTCCTCTTCCAGACCAGAAGTCATGCTGCCAGCCAGATTGTCATAAGAAAGGCTGTTTATACAGACGTCCCAGCCCAGCTAAAATAAAAGTAGCAGTCAACTTATCGGACTTTTTACTTGGTTCTCAAAGAAAGAACATTCGATGTAGCTTCTCGATTTCTGGCTTCTTAGATAAAGAGGTTTCTCGTACGTGGGGAAGATGAGTCGTGAGTGAATAAAGCCTGTGCCTCTTTCCCAGGGAGGCAGGGTCTGTAAAAGTTATTCAGTGTTCACAGCAGAGGCCAAGGACAGCCTTTGGGTCCTCTGGTGGGATGGCTCTGAAACTCATCTCTCAACACTCTGGGTCAAGCATAACAGTTAGTCATACAACCATATGCCTCGTTATTTTTCAAGACAGCTTCAGTTTCAAATATTGCATCTCATTTAGGACGGGTGTTAGATGTTGTTCTCTGAAGTAAGGCTTAGAAAATGGGCCACTCTTAGTGATGCCCCTGGTGAAAAGGAAGATAGGAAGATCTTCACGTCCCAAAATGTTGGGACCTCAGTCAGATAACTCTGGTGCAGACTTGATGGGAAGACATGCAGAAGAGTCAATATAGGCAGACCCCAAAACTGCCTACTTCTCCAAGGACTTATGTGCCAAAGCCCTTACGTGGAGCCCAGGTGAACCCAAGCAGGGAGGGTTCTTTGGCTCTTGCCCTTAAGAACATACTAGAACAAGCCATGCCCACACAGCAAACAACCATGTGTGAGCTGCTTACAGAGAAGGGCGGGGTCTCCAGGAGTCGAGAGCGGTCCCTGGCTGACAGCTGGCAAGCACACATGCGCCTCCATCATACAGTGCCATGGACCTGAGTCTGCCGGCAACCTGATTGAAGGTGGGAGAGAACCTCCCAGACGAACTACAGCCTCCTCTGACGCCTGGATTACAGCCTGGGACGCCTGAGCAGCCGACCCAGCTAAGCTGTGCCCAAACTCCTCACCCACAGCGACTGTGTGATTGTAAACGCATGTTGCTTCAGCTGCAAAGTTTTTGGCAATTTGTTACACAGCAAGAGAAATCTCGAACAGGACCAATGTCCCATCCCCCCGTAGGGGTGGATTTTTGCTGAGAACTGCAAGCGTGCTGAGTTACCACTTTCCATGAGAAGATAGCTTTTAATTGTCTGGGTATCCAGAACGTCAAAGCACTTCATCTTTTTCTTCTTCTTCTTCTTCTTCTTCTTTTTTTAGCAGCAATTAAACATTGACTTTTCTCACTCTGAAAACTCAAAAATAGTTGAACAGCTTTTCTTTAGAACTTTCCAAAAATATTTTCTTCAGAGCTGAAGTTAGTCTGGGAAATGTTAATCGGAAGAAAGAGAAGCTCGAGCAGTGTAAATAGCTCAAAACTGGCTACAGGGCTCTGAACTGTGGGGGCTCGGAGAAAATCGCACGTTACTTAGAACAGAAATGTTTGATCATTAGGGTTGCATGCAAGTTGGCAGAAGAAGCCTTATGCTTGGTGACAGCCTTGTCACTCAAGAGAGATGAAGGGATGGAGGCCATCCCTTCATCCTTACTAAATGCAATTCCAAAATGCACTCTCACACCAAGAAGGTGCTTTGCAAGGGTGCACAGTTCTTTATGGATTCAAACCCAATTGTGATTAAATCAAAATCAAAAGAAGAGACTTTTTCAGACTCTTCAGAAACTATCAGTTAACTACCCTGGGGCCATGTTTCCTCATCTCTAGAAGGAATGGCAGGCCTAGTAGCCCAGGGCCTCTTCAGTTCTGTGATTCTGTCCCAGGATTCCTACATCTTTTATCTACCCAGTTTGTCAGTGTTATTACATGAGGCTGAATAGAGAAAGCATCTGGTACTTCGGTACTTCGTAGGCACTCAACAAATGTGAATTCTTTGTAGTAAAGTATTTAATCAATGTTGGCTGCTGCTGCGGCTATTGTAAAACCTTCCTTTATCAGTCTGATTTTTCAAAACTTTCCATTACCGTTCCAGAGCATCATACTTCTCTTTAATTGTAGAGCCATTAAAGGCAAAACCAATCCTCTAAAAAGGATGAGCTGAAATAGGAAAATTCCCCAAAGAGTCTTAACCTTGACCTCTACCTCTGTACTCTTCTCAGAGTTACTTATAAGTTTCAGCACTGCATTGATTCCTGCACCCTGATAATTATCGCTGCCTGGATGCCTCTCGTGCTCTTCAAACTCATTTACCCCAAATTAAATATATTAGTTTTCTCCCCCAATCAGCCCATCCCTTCCAAATTTCTCTATTTCTGTGTTGTATCATTGTCTCAATCTTAAAATATTGGAGTCATCTTTTATTCTTTCTTCCTCATGTTTTTTATCTTCAGAAAATCCTCCCTACTTTTCCTTTTATTTAAGATCAATAACATTTTAAGTTTGTAGAATGTGTTGAAACCATCCCTTTCCAAGTCCCTAGGAAAAGTGTTTTATACCTTTTTTCCCATGTTCACTGCTTCCACTCCAACTTACACCGGACAATTCACAAGCCTCCTTCCTGTCTCCACATTTTCTCTCCAGTTCATCTTACAAAGTTCTGCCTTTGTCCTCCTAGAACTGTTCACTGCACATGCTCCCCTATGTATTCAGGACGCCAGTGTGCCGGCATCATTCACCCAGAGGAACCCAAATTCCTTTAGGTTGTTTTCCCAGGTTCTTGCCAACCTGACTATGGCTTGGAGCTGAGTTAAAAGATTGGAGTTGCTGTCTTGATTCTGAATCCAGGCAAGTCTTGGGTCCCTTTGAGCCTTAGCTCGCTCTGCTTTAAAGCCAATGTAATCATCCCTGGACTCTACTGAAGACATCGTGGGCCCAACAAGTATGTGCAAAGCCCATGCGGACCATCTCACATAAAACACACCTGAGGGATTGATGATTTCGCTCCAGCTATCTTCCTGTACTCCATTTCACGGAGTGTAAGTGTCCTGTTTACTTCAAAAGTACCTTCTAAGCATTCTTTCCCCTGCATATTGGCTTATTCTGAATGGATTTATGTTTCTTCTCTCTTTTCTTATTTCCTTTGGGCTTTTCCTTTAAAAAATGCAGATCTGAGCCCTGTCCTTTCTGTGGCTAGGCTGGGTCAAAGTTCAGCCGGTCTTCCCCAGTCTCTTCCTCCTTGGTGGGCTCAGTGTTCCCCTCCTTCTCCTGCCAGGTGAATCCCATCCGTGTCTTGGGTCAGTGCTGATCACTGCTGGCTCGGTTCCCTCAGGCTCCCATTGGCTCCCACGGGGGTGGGATAGGGCTGTCATTATTCCTGACTCAAGCGGTAAGATACCTTGGCCTCACCTCTCTGGGTTAGCACCCCAAGCTCGCGCAATCCCCATCCTTCCTGCGTGTTCCTTTGGCTCGTCTGCTTGTCCCTGTTACTATGCAGAACCCCTGGGTGCCATTGCCTGGTCACAAGGTGGCCACCCCACTAGGATGTGAGTTCCAGGTCAGGAACAAGCTCTTCTGTGTATCCCTGGCAATTTGCACAGTCCCTGGATTTCAGTACAAGTCTCCCTATTTCCACTCTTCTTACAACCTTCTCTTCACAGAGCAGCCATGCTGATCTTCTAGAAACATAACCACTCTTCCTCTTTCATTTACTCATTTTCAGAGTAAAGGGCTGGTATCCAACCATCCTGCAGTGGCTACCCTGTATTTGTTTTTGTTTCGGCTGCTGGTTTTGTGGCTCTCCACCTATGTTTTTTGTTTGTTTGTTTTTTGTCTATGTCATTATGAA